>NC_051849.1:116885921-118090779 GCF_905115235.1 Hermetia illucens
GGCGCTTACGTACTTATTAGCCTTCCGAATGCTTCTCTGATTTCCTTCCTTCATCAAGGTTGATTTCGGAGGAGATCGCGCTATCGTCGAGCTTCTCTTAAATGGATCAACCACTAAGTCCTGCGACATATTTCGACCAGGTGTAGTTACCCCACTATGGGCTAATAACTGACCAGTTTGTGCCCCATCTTTTCTTGGGTTTTGAACAGGCGTTCTCGGGAGTGATGTACTCCTTTTAAATGCCTCTTTCTCCAGACTACTTGTAGTATTTGATGCAACGGTGGCCAAGTAATCCACCACCGAGGCACTGCAGTCGAGGGATATCGACGGCCGGGAGCCTGCTTGCCCACTGCCAAAAGCCGCCGGTACTGGGTTTCCGAAGCCCTGCACCGTAACTTTATTATCCTTCTGTTCCTCCATGTTTGGTTTTATTTCTGGGTATCCTTCCCATAGCCAATTTTTATCCACGGGCGGGCGTTTACTTCCCACCTACCCGGCCTGCGCATAAGCATGCCCATACACGCACACCTGCAAATGCGTATATGTGCATATTCCTACGCATCCGCCGAGCATTCCCTTATCCGCACGAAGGGACGCGCCTGATGGGAGATTTGGCAACTCCGCACAGGTCCGTCTGTCCGTCTGTCCGTCTGTCCGTCTGTCCGTCTGTCCGCCTGTCCGTCTGTCCGCCTGTCCGCCTGTCCGCCTGTCCGCCTGCCCGCCTGCCCGCCTGTCCGCCTGTCCGCCTGTCCGCCTGTCTGCCTGTCCGCCTGTCCGTCTTTTTTTTCAAAGGAGGTGGAAATCTTCAAAAGACTCTGGCCTGGGCTCGCCGTAGAACCACCTTTAGTTATTACATCATGGGGCGGGGTTAGCTTACTTTAGATAGGTCTCCTTCCGTCTACCCGCGGGGTTCGTAACCGCGCCTTGCTCGCTTCTTCTGCTTTTCGCAGTATATCCTGCATTACTGCGACCATGGAATTGATCGCATCCCAGTTTTTCTTGCAAGCTACTATTCTCTGGAAAAATTTTTCCAGTGATAGCACTTTACCTAGAGTTTCCTCTATCTTCCTCCTTTCTTCCACTAACTTAGGACATTAGAAGAATATGTGCCGCAATTAGGACAATTAGGTGAAGTGTCCAATTTAAATCTATACGGGTATTGACGGTAGCCTCCATGGCCCGTGAGATTAGGTGAGATTATAACTGATCTCCCCATGTTTTCTCTCCTGCCAGTCCCCGATGGAAATGATCAACCTGTAAGTCCAACGACCGTTTTCTAGCTGGTCCATATTCCCATATGTTGAGAGATGATCCGAGATCCAAGATGTGGAGATACTGTGGGAACTTGATGATAATGTTATGGGATGATACGAGTGTTGTTTTGATGATGCAGAATTCAGTATCTATGCGCAGATACTGTGGGAACATTATGTTCATTTTGTAGCTATGTTCTGAGAATCTATGAACATTATATTGCTGTTTTGTTCTGAAAACCTGTTGGTTGGTCCTGTGACGTAACTCGTGCATAGAGAGTTGCTCACATAGGCACACACATTACCGGTTTAAGGACACGTGAAGTTCTGCAAAATGACACGTGGGAGATCGAAGCTCTGAAAGCGCTAAACCCCTGTTTGCGAACATGGGTATCATCGAGGCATGTGAGTACGTGTCAACGGAATACTTCCATGGAGCTTCAATATTTGCGGGCGGACTTTCATTGTTAATTTCATTCCATTATCTGCTCACGTAACTTTCATAATGGTATATTACTATTATATATTTTAGAAATTTATCTAAATTAATTTCATGAGTATAAATTAGCCTTTATGTACATAATAATTAGCCTTTATGTACATAATAATGGAAAACTTTAACTAAATCATATGAATACACACAGATTTATGACAGGTCAAAGGTTTTGATTTGTTCTACATGTATGCTGATATACATCAACACCACAATAAAGTGAACAGGTTAAGTTATGAAAAGCCCATTTATATGTACAATGGCCGCATAGGAACATCTTATTTTGACCATTTTAGCTTTTAGCGTTCTCGAGACTAGAATTCATATACATATCTATGTACACACGCGCTATGTATGTACCTACCTGAATATTGACTTTTGTGTATGAAGTAAAGCGGAAATATTCAGAAGCGTGCGATCAATCTAGATTTATTTATTTATTTAATGAGGACAATACACAAAAAACAAATTCCTTATTACATAATGTCCTCAGAGGGAGGAGGAAGTGAATGGCTTATTTTACGCTTAAAACTAGAAAAGGAAATAGAGTCGAAGGACCCAAGCTTTAGGGCATAGCCTCGGGATCTCGAGCTCCGCGAAGGGTATATAAAAAACGTCCACACTACGTGTTGTACGAGTCGGCAGAGCAGTCCATCAGACAATTACAGAGTTTGAAAAGAGTACACATATTAAGGAAGATACGGTGTTGCTGCAGGGGGAGATTGAGGGCGCGGAGTCGTGACGGATAATCAGTCCGTGGAAGGTTCCTTATGTAAAGGAGGGTCCAGGTGAATTTGCGTTGTACAACTTCAGATGATATGTATATGTGTATGAATGTACACACCAATAAGTGGTAATGGGTAAATCAGTGGAATCCCGATAATTCGTACATCATATCTCCGGCTAATTCGTACAAATTTGCCGCCCCCCTCCTTATATAATCGTCAGTCCCTTAACGATATGAGTTATCGGAATTCTACTGTATTTGTTAGTTTAGGCTGACATATTTCAGGATTTTGAAATAAATAAAGCAATATTTTGATTTATTCTAGCTACCCACAAAAACTCGTCACATAACAAAAACCTTTCATAGTTGAAATGCCCAGCTTTTGGTTTCCCGACTGTTTAACGGTTCATTCCCACGCATCGGATTTACACTCTTGCCTTGAAAGCTCCCTAACTGAAAATTGGTTAGGTTTAAATGGGAAAGATAAGATGAAATGCGGGCAATTCTTGGAAAGTCTATTGCTGGTTTTCGAAGTAACTTGGAACCTATGGCCTTACTATGTACGGTACATAGTACCCTATTCGATAGATTTTGAACCGGCGTTCAACAGAAATCATTCGTTCCCACAGGCACCTTCCCTTACCATAACCCTTTTGGGGAAATCAGTATATTGACAAACTGGACTTAAAAAATTCAGTGGAAATTTTTATAGTTAGTTTTAGGATTTTCCAGCAATTGGCAATTATTTGAAATTTTTATGCCTCACCGCTCCGGCCCTATATTTTTGATCTTCAACCATTTTCCACTTTTCGTTTCTAAATTGATTTTCATTTGGTCGGTAAGATATTCTCCTCAACCTGGCCTGTATGCTCGAAGGTTAAGTATTTTTTAACAACTTTATGTGGAGAAAATTCCCTAATTTCAATTGATTCAGCCATGATACGCATTGGCTGTTCTGAATTGCAAACAATGTGATTACAAATTCTGTTCATATTTTTTAAGTTAGTTGTTGAGAAGGATTGTTAGACCACTTTTTACTTGGCATACGCATCAATGATTTCATGAATGCAGACTAATGGAAAGGGAAGGCATGTAAAATGAATTTGATTTTTATCGACAAATGCACCTGCCTTTCTTTCTGCATGACATAGTAATCATGCTTTCATTTATCCAAGCTGATAATAAATTCGAAGCTGAAAAAGGTAAATATTCGATTCATCACTACTTTTTTGTGAAATTAGAAATCAAATAAAAGTTCGCATTACACCCTACACATGGAACCACTTTGTATTTGCGAAAATTATGCTTCAATTTTTGAGAGGCACATTTTGATATATGGATTTTCAATTTACCTACTGGAACGCTCTCCTGCACCAGAAGACTATTCTATGCAAGAATTCGGACCTGGCTCTGCAGTGTCTGTATCTTTCACAGCAAATATATGGAAGAATCCTTTCATATCTAACATCTATCTGCTGGATTGTATGAATATTGTCGTCTGTGGCGGGCACGCTTTGTGCTAGATACGGAACTTCTACTGCTGGATAATACGAATTCGGTGATAGTAAATATATGAAAGAATTCTTTTGTGTCTGATACGCTAGGGCTGCTAGTAAGTATGAATAGAGTTTTAGTTCTAGTCGAGTCTAGTCAATCGATTTTATGTTATGTAGTACGACATGCGATTAAGCTCTGCAGGCTAACTACTGTATACTAACAATGGATCATAGCTTCGAGTGCGGCCGTTGCAATTAAAGCACGAACTAGAAACAGAAGGTGAAATTAGAGCCTGAATTTTTCTAATAGCAAGCAAAAAATATTAGGCGTAAGTACTTAGATTTGGTCGGCGCCATTAAAGCAAATAATTCGAAGGAATCAACAGTCACGAGCCAACCATGGACCCTTGGATAAGGCAGAGGCCAAAAGTACCGTCACTACAATTAAAAGATCTTCGAAAATTCGAAAATGGATAAAAATAGATTTTTTTTTTGACCTGCAAACTTCTGTATGCCTATTAAGTAATAGCAACTTTAATCGTAGCTGAGCCATTCTTCGAGTACAATTGGAATAGTCGCGCACCGAAAGTTGCCCACATAGAAAACCACTAAATATTTCTACCTGAAGTGTCCAGCTACCGATTTCCTAACTTATTCTATTAAAAATTACTTTACCTCGAATATTCAAAATTGCAATTCATTAGTCTTAGGGGTTCCCAACGAACATGAGTTTTTTCACGCAAAGCTTTCAAGCAAGATGCAATTTAGATAAGTGCTGCAGAATTTTCGTATTCACAAGCATTATACGCAGCAAAATATTGATAACCATCAGAACTAATAAATGGACACAACAAATAGCCGAACTACCTTTGTGACTGCTCCTGCATAAAATTCGGCTTTCTGTAGATGGAGTATCCTTGCAAGAGTGTGTATACAGTGTGAAAAGTCAAGACGAAGTCGAATGGCAAAAAAATCGCCAATTCAATAGCGAATATCACGAAGTTTCAGCTCTGAGTCGAAAGAACGCTTGAATATTTATAGCAGGATATATTTTTGTGGAAAAGGATAATGGAGCAATTTATTTCACTCATGTGGATATTTATCAATTCCCTGTTTATCTGACCTGTTCTGTTAATGCTCAAGTGCTTATTCACCGTGGAAAAGTAGGTCAAATGACCATACCAATTTCATTCCGCATCAATGATTCCTTTATCGCCACGAAGGTAGAACTTGTGCAAAACGCTGAGTTTTTTTACCATTCAGATTGGTGAATGTGAATTATTACTTATGTGTATGTCAGATCGAATTGTTCACATTAATTTTAACATTTTCCAGCAGGAATTTTCAGAAGATTTCCATAAAAGGCCACAGCTTCTATTTTTGACCTAGACGCGATTTGAAAACGAAATACAGAATAAAAGTTTATTCCAAGTGATAATAGTGTGGAGCATATGAAGTAAGCTAATATGTATACTAAGATGCAACGTTGAGGCCCAAAATGGCTGGAAGTCTACAACTCCAGTAATGAAACCATTTATATCTCCTTTCCATGGCAGAATTGAAAAGAATGTATAGCCCAGTCAGAAGCTGTGGGTAAGCTTAGTGTGAATATTGTGATTGCGTTTAATTGCGCTTCAAAATTATTAGAAAATATTTCACTTTTACTGTATGAAAGTAATTTCGAAGTTCCCACGTGTTCTTAAAATTTCGTGCCAATAGTACAGTGGTTTTCGACTGTCCATGAGAGGCAGCTAGCAGACGTAATTGATCTTAAATACATTTCAACACAATCAATTAAGTGGGGAACAATGTTTTGAGGAAATAAAGGAGGTTCATGAGAACAGTAACCATTGGGGAATGCTAGTGAACTTCAAGGAGGTAAAGGAGAAACACTATGACTATAATTTGTTGAAACTAATCACAAAACATGGAAATAACTGCGATAAATGTAACTAAAGCAAATATGATAGAAAACCAGTAAAACAAGAATTTAAAATTACCGAGACACAAGTCAAACAAAATTATCATAATAAGCTCTGCTACCAATGTGGCCAGTTTTCGGGCAGTGCAAGGCTCAGTCGCATAAAATAAAGTCGATACCGTTCCCCAGTGATGTTGCCAACAGCTTATAATAAATAACACCGACCTGGTCCTCCCAAGTACGCAGAATTACCTTCGCAGTGTGTATAATCCGCCAATCCGATGACGTAAAAATATGGCAGGGCTAACTTTCTTTTCTTTGGGTTGTTGTAATGAATCCATTTTTCACACCCGTCACAATGCGAAAGAAAGAGGAAAATCCTTCCTTTCTTACCGTTGGAGCAGTTATTTACTGGCGAAAAAAACATGCTCAGCGACCCTTGGCTTCAAGTTCCTTGCTTTCATTCCCAGCGCTGGCAAACGCTTGAAAATAGCTTAGCTGGTAACTTTTAATATCCAAGAAACCTGCCTCTGCGTTTGGTACAGATCTTCATCAAGCGTACGTAATAGTATATGGCACCACAATAAAATCACTAACATGTCAAACTCGTCTGTTTACCATATGTGTCAGCTTGATTCATGACGATTATGGATATGTCAAAATCGAACAGGAATTTCCGCTCATCTTGTATGATAAATTCTCTATTCACGTTTTCCCATTCGCGCATACCTCCAATTCAAAATGTTCGTTGATATACATATGTATTTTCAAACAACAACTCAGCCGTTCTTATGAGTTTACTTTATATGATATTCACGTGAAATACATAATTTTGATCTTCTATAACTTTGTTAATAATAGTTAGATTTTCATCAAACTTTCCAAGATTATGCATTATGTTATTTTTTATAACAGTAAAGTTCTAAAATATGATAACTATTTTTAACTTTATTTGCGCACTTATGCTTTTTGGGGCACACATTTTTAGCGCCCTATGTTTCACCTGGTATCATTAGTTTCGAAAAGTACTATCTGAGCACTTTCATTTATTACCTCGCACAATTCTAAAAAAAATGTACACCCCTTTTCAGATATATGGGGAGCCTCCCCCCCTTTAGCGCAGTGCAAAATGATGCGACCCGTTGTATGTAAAGTATCCATAGAACAGACGTTCTTACCAAATTTTGTGACAATTGGTTAAGTTGCTTCCGAGTAAACTAAGTCTAACAGACAGACGGGCAGACATCGAATCGATTCTAATTATAGAAGAGATTCCCATTAAATTTAAGCCATTACGAGAAATGGAAGTGCACGAACTGTTCAGTCATATAGATTGTTCACTGAGGAAGATATCACCACACCTAGTAGTTAGGTATGAAATGTCAATTTAAATGAGACACCTAAGGTCCGACTTGATGACTAGGTTGGGATCCCGTAATGGAGAGCACTGCGTCAAAACCGCTAATCGTGTGGCGGCTCCGCCTGCTGTGGCTATTTAGCCACTGGCGTGGCGAAAACTTTAGCAAGTTCACGTAGGCAACGGATGAAGTACGGGGTGCAGCAGCATAACTTCCTTTTTTAAAATGCGCGCCACTCAGTTAGTTGATGTCATAGCGGAGCGCTAGTGGTCTCGTTCAAGAGGGAATACTGTAAAGTTTCGTCCCGACACGGTTCAGTCGCCATCATGCGTTGGAATAGTGAGGAGCGTGCCTTTGCCGTTGAGCTTTACTTTTCAAGCGGATGTTCGGTTATTGCAACACAGCCTGCATTTCGGAAACGCTTTAATTTAGCCCCGTTGGCTCCCGTCCCAGACCGCAAATCAATTGTTACATGGGTCACTACATTCAGACAAACTACAAGTGCGACAAAAGGAAAAACTGGAGTCCCTCGGTCCGTTAGATCACCTGAGAACATTGAAGCAGTGAGAGCGTCAATGTTGCGATCGCCACGGCGTTCTGCGCGCAAACACTGCGATTGGGCTATCCGATCGTTCTGTGAGAAGAATTCTTCGTGATGATCTTCATTTTCATCCCTATAAGATGGCGATAGTGCAGGAACTTTCAGAACGTGACTTCAATTCTCGGATGAACGCTTGTGAGCTTCTTCTTGATGTCGTTCCCGAGGGTGCTTTGTTTTTTTTAGCGATGAAGCCCATTTTCATTTGTGTGGGTCGGTTAACAAACAAAACATGCGCTACTGGGCTGACACCAACCCTCGAAAATTGCATCAAAAGCCTTTGCATTCACCCAAAGTCACAGTGTGGTGTGCAATTTCCTCAGCTGGAATTATTGGTCCCTGGTTTTTTGAGGAAAATGAGGTTACAGTGACAATGAATTCGGACCGGTATGTAAACATGCTACAGAATTTTTTTTCCCACGGCTAGAAAATTTGGATTTGGGGGACACTTGGTTCCAACAAGACGGTGCAACAACACACACTTCAAGAACATCGATGGCTGTTTTGAGGCAACACTTTCCAGAGCGCCTTATCTCAATTAGAGGCGATTTGGAATGGCCGGCACGCTCTCCCGATCTGTCCCCTTGTGATTTTTTTCTATGGGGTTTTTTGAAATCTCGTGTTTATGTGAACCGTCCAAGAAGCCTATAAGATTTGAAGACCAACATCCGAGAAGAAATTGCCAACATAACACCTGCTATGCTAACAAGAGTCATGACAAACGCCAGAAATCGGTTTACGCAATGTATGGAGAATGGGGGACGTCACCTAAGAGATTTGATCTTCAAAACAATGTAAATAAAAACTTTAGACATGTACCTACATTATAAAAAATAAATAAATATTCTCCGATGCATACAATAGTTTTTATTGAGTTTTGAAAAAAGGAAGTTATGTTGCCGCACCCTGTATAACGAGGATATGAACCTATTTATCATCCACTCCTACTGCCAAGTAACGGCTATCATCAGCGAGCGTGTTTGACCTGAAGTCATTGCGGAAACTGGTGACCAAAAGTTGGCATGAATAACACCATGCCGCACGGCAGGAAACAATTTCAGTACTTGCCGAAGCACTCTCCTTCCCCGTCCATCTGAAGTCTCCGTTGAGGTTCGGGACGAATTCTATAAAGCATGTGTAGAATTCTCGGAAATGGGTCCTTTTCATAGACCAGGTATTCCCAGGTTCTACGTATCTGCAGAAACCCCGAAAATCAATAATGAGATTTTTTCTCGACTGAATGCTGATATCTCGGTGCAACTATTATACAATCACTTAAGTATGTATTGTGGTGTAGTTACGACTGTCACCTTACACGATCAGAAGATTCGCTTTTGCATTATTCGCATATTGCGTGGATTACTGCTACTCACTCTACCGCATAAGAAGGCCATAACCAGGAGAGCACAGATGACGGAAAGCCATACGAACCAAGCGTCTTGAGAAGCAGTAGATGATCTACGGAGTCGAACGATTTGGAGAAATCAACATAAATTGTATGCACGTCTTTCCTTTCATTGAGAGTTGGTAAACTCCAATAAATTAGTTACGGTCGGGGAAGGGAGATGTTTTGTTTACATTTCTTTTTAAATATTAGGGAGACCATCAGGACGAGAACCACCATTAATATTGAAATTGTCAATAAGAAATTCGACAATGGTAGGAGAAAGAGGAGGAATGGAAGGTTGAAAGAATATAAAAATTATCGGAAGAAGGGTGGAAAAACGGTGAGACAGTCTCGTTATGGAAATTAAATTATTGGACTTTATGTATTGGTTGTACGATAGATCGATTAATGCGAAAGTCATCTTCAAGAAGGGGATAGTGAGCGTCAATTTTATGATAAGAGCTCTGAACCGCTTGCTTGATTCGTTATCAAGCCGTAAGACACCTGGAGAACGCATAAGTTGAACGCTGGACCTTGGGCACAACGTCCGCTTTACGAGCTATTTTCTTCTGGAGTTCCAGTCTCGCGGTCAGCACTATTCGATTCCTCTAGGACAAGAAACAGAGTAGCATACGAAGCAGAAGAACCTGTCGACGGCGAGTTGCTGGATAACTGAGTTATGTCCCAGTCCGAGACTGATGATGCAACTATTGAATTGCGTCAGACAGTGTAGCACCACTAAATGTGTCGCAACAATATTTAATGTTCATGGGGATTTTGGTGGGGATCTCCAGCGAAAAAACAGGAATACCTAGGCATTTTACGTGAAACGACTTTCCACAGGAGCCATCGCAGTCGAAAATACTTCATCACAATGATTCGGACTCATTGCACTTCGCGCAACGAATATCATGTACAGATGAAACCATAATAAGTATAATCTTAAGCTCAGGCACGCAGCTAAAAGGTTTTAATGCTATTTCACCTTTATAAGTTAATTTTCACTCTTATAATGAGTTCTTTTTCGCTTCATCGGAGTGACTATGATTAAGATGAGTGCGAAGCAGTTAATTTATACACCATTAGCAAGGCAAAAACTTAATAGTCCGAATCACGGCAGATGCGAACTGACACTATCACAATTTATGGCTGGAAGATAATGGGGTTGAGCTAGCTCAGGCTTGCAGACTACTATTCAATCGCACTACGCTTTAAGGAATAATTGCGTGGATCGGGTGAAGCAGTCAAATGCAATGCCTACAGTAATTCTAGTTTCACAGTTAATGTTGCTATTTATTCAGTCAGAACATTTTTCCACTTATTCACTGGAAAAAAATAAAAAGAAATACTGGCGTATCTATGGTATAAGTTTAATTTAATTCTGCAAGTGGCACTATTTAACACGCCGAAATTTATTCGAAACAGCAACAGTGCAGGAAAACACACACATCAACGTCCAGTAACGTCAACAGATTATTAACAATTTAATACACATTTGAGAGTGCAATAAATTTACTTGAAATACAAAATTCTGATCTTCTATAACTTTGTTAATAGTAGTTGGATTTCATTTAAAGTTTAAAGAAGTTATGCCTTATATTAGATATTAGATATTGCAAAGAAATTAATTCTGACACCTAAATTTTGTGATTTTTTTCAGATTTTGCGATTAGATGGGTTCTGGGAACGAGACCTGTTGCATATTTTTAGTCCTCACTCCCCTGGTTTCACCCAATACAAGAAATGCTTCGAAAAGTACTAATCGAGTGCTTTCATCTGATACCCCACATGACTATATTTTGCGAACAAAAATGTACACCCTTCTTTCGCATGTACGGGAAGCCCCTCCTTAAACTCAATACAAAATAGTGCCACCCGTGAAGGGATTTACAGACCACATCTTCTAACCAAATTTTATCACAATTGGCACAGCCGTTTCCGACAAACAAATAGACAGAGAGACAAACATCAAATCGATTTTAATAAGGTTTTGTTTCACACCAAACTTGGGGAGAATACCAATTATTCTCGTTAATTATGATGTCAGCATCTTATTTGCATGGCCTACGATGCAACTTATTTGCACGAAACTGATAAGTTTGAACTGCAATAACTTTGAGACTAATAGTCTGGTTTCCACGAAACTTGGTAGCATTAAGCGCGACACTATCTTCTACGCAGTCGCAAAGTGGTACTCCTAGGATCAACTTAAAGAAGGGTTAATTTCAAAAAGTCGGTAATGTACTATTAGCAAGATTATTTGAGTAAATATCGGGACATATTTTGAGGCCTAGATTTCCTATAAGCACATGGCCCTGAATTTTTTTTTGGATTTTTGGATTGAGCAGTTTTCGAAGATGATTCCTGTCTCACTTTAAGTGGGCACATTTTGGCTCCTCATTTGGGCGTTCTGCAATGTTTGTACTAATCGGGACTTTCATTTGGTATTCCTCAAGACTACAACATGAATACACAAAACCTTAAAAAGGTAACAAAGGAAAACTACAATCTTCCCTTTTGACTCTCCGCTCATATGAGTTAACACACATGAAATGGCAAACTTTAACCACCTATAACTTTGTTAATAATATCATTACTATCACTATCAGTTTGTACTTTTACGAAAAGCTCAAGAGCGGTCTACGGTTTAATTTTTAGAATATTGTAATATACTATTATTTACTTTACTTGAGCAGATATCGGAATGGGATGTATTTTGAGGCATCGATTTCATATAGATTCACTAATTAACTTTTTCCAGATTTTTCGGTTCGAGATTAGACTCATACAAAAACTTGAAAAATGTCTGGCGACAATTGGAGCACCCAGTTACTAAGCTCCTGGTATAACACTGATGTAGGGTCCGATGGATATGGTGCCTCAGCGGTTGGCGAAATATAAAACAAAGGCAGCGTAATACTTCAAAAGCTGCAATAAAACACTTTGAAATACAGGTAGATTGCCCTGTGAGTTGGGCATTAAGGATACACTGAACATTTTCCCTGCTTGTCGTAAAAGATGGGTAGGGATAGAAATTCGTGGGATAGCAGCCGAAAGGGCGCCGTAAGGTCTGGCTGACTGCGGAATCGTAAAAGCGGATCAACGAATGGAAGGTGTTGAAGGTGAGCCTCTTAAAAGGTTCTCCATCCAGAAAAAATGCAAAAAAAAATTTCAGGAGTATCGTTTTCAAACTTTTTTTTGCATTTTTTTTGGATGAAGAAACTTTTAAGAGCTTCTTAAAAACGTTGCTCCTGCCTGCCCCTGCTCCCCTTCAGTATAGGCGACGCTATGCAGTGGAATTCACTCCTCCAAGATGGCTGACGAGTGAATCGCGGCAAGGGTTGTTCATAGAGACCAAGTTACTCATAGAGAACGCTTTGCTTCGCATGTATGGGGAGCCCATAAAACTTAACGCTAAATGGCTCCACTTGCTATATGTAAAGAAATTCGCAGACCACACCTTCTCACCAAATTTCGAGATGATAGGTTCAGCCGCTTCCAAGTAAATCAGTTGTGACACAGACAACACATTGAATCGATTTTCTTGAGGTTTGGTTTCACACAGAATTTTAAACAAGTCGGGAAACCGGAAGCTGGACGCTTCAGGCGAAAGGTTTTGTGTATCTCTTTCTCACTTTCGGGTGATATTGACATTCATAGTCTTCAATTTTTAAAGAAGCAACAACTTTGATGTATTATAATGTTGTTAGTAATAGTGCGATTTCCACCAAACTCTACATTATAGCCTTCATCGCTGCATTTCGTTTTGCTAGGATGAACTTAAGGGAATTTTGCAGCAAATTACTAAAAATTATAGTAATATACTATTATTAACTTTATTTTAACAGATATAGGTATGGAAGATATTTCGGAGCCCAGGCACCATATTTTTTTTCAGTTTTTTCGGTTGGGTAGTTTCTAAGAATGGCCCCCTTAAAAAATAATCACTGTCAACCCCCCTTCCAGCAACATGTCAAAACCAACACCGGCTTCGAAAAGTACTAACCAAGAACTCTAATTTGATACTCCACATGACTATATTTGATGAAAAAAACACTTTACACCCCCTTTTGCATTTATGGGGAGCCCCCTTAAATTCAACGTAAAAGGATGTAACTCACTGTATGCATGAGGGTTCACAGCTCCCAGCTTTCTACCAAATTTGGTGTCAATCGCTATAACCGTTTTCGAGAAAAATGCGTGTGACGGACAGACAGACAGACGGACCGACAAACAGACAGGCAGACAGTAAACCAATTTTAATAAGGTTTTGTGTTTACATAAAACCTTAAAAATTCTGAGGAGAAGAAACCTTTTCATATGTATATGGGATATGGATATTTCACTTGACTGTCTATTATTCTCGCTAATTATAGCGTCACTATCTTATTTGCTTGCTTGCTTATTTGTGTCCGGATGGCTCAAGTGGTTAGAGAGCTGGACTGTCGTAGTGGAAGGTCGCGGTTCAAATCTAGATGAGGAAGGGAAATTTTTTATCGTGACTGGATGCCGGATACCAATCGACTCAGCTGTAAATGAGTACTTGAGTAAAATCAGGGTAATAATTTCGGGTGAGCGCAATGCTGACCACATTGCCTCCTACAGTGTACTGTTGTACCGTTACGGTCTTGAATGAAGTGCTCTGACACACTTGAAGGCCCTGATCCAATATGAATTGTTGCGCCAACGATTATTATTATATTATTATTATTATCTTATTTGCTCAGCTTTGGATGCTGTTAATTCGCACGAAATTTGTTAGTTTGAACTGCTATAAGTTCTATATTATAGCCGGATTTTCCCGAAACCTGGCAGTATTATGCGGGATACTTTCTCCATGCTGCTCCCATGATACTTCTGGATTCCGTGCAAGGAAACCCTCATCAATTTTTGTTTTAGAGTTTGGAACGGTCACATGTCATGTGGGTGAAAAGGTAGACGACATACATATTCCATGGGACAAACGCGTGTGGAGTAAGCAATGCAGACGGCTAGGCTTTAGTCGATTTTGTGGACCCTCAAGACCTTCTACTTGTGGAAGAAAAAACCACAAGTTGCGATACCGGTGTTTCGGGTAAAAAGGTTTTGTGTTCATTTTATGTGAGAAACTTTCTATGCACTTTTTTCCATTCGGAATGCAAAGCATTCCATCAAATTATGTTAAACTTGAAGATATATATATGTATATATGTACATATCAAAAACATAAATATTGGATTCACCCTAAATAAACAAACATTTCCTTTTCCCGCATGCAGATGCATTCGTAGATATGAATGCATTAAAATTAGCTTAACGCATCTTGGCGAATTTCCACTTTAGTGGGTGCGCAAAAGCATACGTATAGGTACGTAAATTAAATACCACTAGTACTAAGGTATCAGAAATAAGATCAGTTTCGAAAATAACTAATCGAGCCCTTCATTTGATACCCCACATAACAATATACTCTGAACAAAAATGTACACCGCCTTTCGTATGTATGGTGAGCCCCCTTAAATTTAACATAAAATGTCGCCACTTGCTATATGTAAAGGGATTCACAGAACACCAAATTTCATGACAACAGGTTCAGTCGTTTCAGAGTAGATCGGGTGTGATAGGCAGACACAGGCACAGTCAAACAGGCAGACGTTAAATCGATTTTAATAATGTTTAGTTCGACACAAAACCTTAAAAAGGTAGCCACTTTTTTTTAGAGGTAGCGTAGGTGAGTGCATTTACGTACAGAGTGTTGGACTTCCAGTTCGGTACGTTGTCTGATTACCAAATAACACCTCCCCATCGTCAGAAAGCTTGCCTGGAACCGTTCATAACATTACTTCGGGCTTATCCCCGAACTCTCCGGCCTTGCGGGGCCTTCAAATCAGGGAATTCCTTTCACCAACGGAAGGGGGCTGTCAGTTCAAGGAACCCCCTACCATCCGGCTTCTCCACCGGTCGATCTCTATCTTTTTAGCAACGAGAAGGACCCAAACGTAATGGGCAACACGGCTCCACCTGTCAGCACTCCTCCGCATCTCCTCGACAATGTTATCTGGAGAGAGATCCCCTGTATTTAAATAAAGCTGCTGACGAATCCTATCCCACCTTCCACAGGAAAAAGAGTGTAATGGGCGTCGTCCACAACTAATTTCCAAAACACACAATCCAGAGATCGTGCTTTCCAATCTTGTGCGGGCAGGATTGGAAATCCTCATGCCCACTTAAAAATTGGGTAAGGAAATAGTCAGTCTCACCATGCCGCGCATCTGCTTCTAATTTCATTTTGCCAAGAGAGCTTGACAAGCAAGCACCTCCTTTGACTCATTGCAACAAGGATCACTCCCGCGATCACCATCACGGCCGGTTCAGAAACAATGCGCGAGACGCTTAGCATATCCTTTCCAAAAGCGTCAGTCCATAGCTCTGCGCGTAGAGCAGGACACACTGCGTTGAACTCATCAGGAGACCGCCTGCTAGACGTAGGACCCCCAATGTTTGCCATTAGCCTACTTAACGTCAAAACTCCAGCTGCAGCCTTGTTCGCTGCTGTTTTGATTTGCTCAAGAAAGCTTAACTTTTGGTCAAGAGTCAGCCCGAGGTACATTACTGCTGGTTTTGACTCTATTATGGACTCGCCGAACGATATGGGACGCAGGATCGGAATTCCCTTTTTAGTCAGGATGACTACTTCGGTTTTTTCCAGTGCAAGGTACCATGAGTAGTCATCCATCCGCTTACACGTCGCATCAATATGCCGAGTCTGCTTTGCGCCTGTTCGACATTGCATCCAGCAACAAACGCCGCGACATCACCGAGTTTAAGTAGACTATCATACTCAGCTACCTCTGACGTGACCTCCATCCCTTTCAGACCCTCTAGCGTTTCATAGAGCACGGAGCGGTTTCTGAGATAGTACGTCATTATTCGCAAGAGATAGTGCTCAACGTTGAAAGTATTGTCTGGTGTACCTAGAATATCTTTCTATCTTACGGAATTAAAGGCGTTTCTGACGGCAAACGTTACGAGCGGCACCACTCGTCGTGTTCGGCATCACAACTTGCATGACAGCATCAACTGTGGATCTAAAACTAAACTGCCGGGGAGATAAATCTGCGGCAGCGCGTATCGCTTCAGCGAGTTTATTTCTGATTAGCCTTTTAAGCATTTTCCAGCAGTGTCAAACGGCAACTGGGGGTCGCCTTTCCCTTTGTTGATGAGCGCAAGCTTCACCACCTTCCAACAAGCAGGGAAAATGCTGTCCTTCAGGCAAGCATTGAATGCCCCGGGCAGTAGGTCTGGCCGCTGTTGGAATACCAATTTGTATACCTCTGTTGGAATACTATCGTATACTGGCGCCTTCTTCCTTTTCATAGAGAGGACTGCTCTTCCAACTCTTTTGTAGAGAAAAGTGGACAGTCCTCCGCGCTTTCCGCGCCGACGTCATTATCCACATGGAGTGCGCAGGGAATAATGCCCTTACAATACGATCCATCGGCTCGGCAGAGCCCCGATTTTTCGGGTTTCCAGTTTGTAACTGAGTCCCCACGGGCCCCATTCACCTCGTCGACCAGATCTTACCAGCAGCGAGCTTTCCTCTTGTTTATTGCACTCCTTTTGGCTGATTTGTACTTCGTCATTATGGTACATGTCTCCTCCCAGTTGCTTAGACGTTGTGTTAAGCGGCGGAGCCCGTGACACTCCTTCCGGAGCTCTGCGATTTCCACTGTCTACCAATACATGGAAGGTTTGCCACGTCTCGATAGCCTCCCGGACATGGAGGCTCCGCAGGCCGTAGTTATCAGGTGCATAATAGAATTTACGACAGTGTCGGCTGCAGCGCCACCGCTCCTAAGAGTACCCTCCAGCGCGGCCCCACCTGTTCCAAGAGTCTCGACAAACCTCCCGTTGTTCATTTTCACAACGTTCCATGCACAGAAAGAACGCCTCATTCGGCGTAAAATAGACACTAGAAAACGTTATCCCTGAACACCGAATCCAGCCAAAGTCGTTCCTTCGGCCTTGAGTGAGAATCCTAAGGAGGATGCCGTTCCGAACCCATATAGCAGCGGTACCTGATATGTCCGGATGCCATGCAACTACGTCCTTGCTTTGGTACTGCTCACTGATGAGTGTTAAATCAGCTTTGGTTTCCGCAGAGAACTGCGCTAGCAACTCGCGAGCGATTGCACTCCGGTGCATATTGATTTGTAGGATGCGAATCATGTTGACCGCGTCCTAGTTCTTTCCAATTCTGCTCTGAATACTGGATACCGCCCCGATCCCGCAGTATGCGCAACGATCTCATCAGTCGCGCCCCGGTCCCAGCATAGGACACAGCTTGCCATTTTATTGTAGATACTCACTTTATGGCCTGCCTGACCGCATTTACGGCATGTTGTCCTTCTGCCAGGTCCCCGACAAGTTGCCCATAATTCAAACATTTATAACATTTGGTTGGGCCGGCCCGGATTCGTATGGTACACAATATCCAATTATCGCACTGCCTGGTAAAGTGTGGGTTCCTGTCTCCGTTACAAGTGTCGCATCACTTTGCGAGTTCTTCTCCCATTCCCATTAAAACCACCCCCGCCTCCCTCCCTGCCCCGCGGAACCACCTTAAAGTATTATATCTCGGGGCAGAGTAAGCTCACTCTAGCTTAGTCACCTTTCTTCTATACGCCACGCATGTGACCGCGCCTTTTTCCTCTCCTCTGCCTTTCACAATTTATTTTGGATATATGCGATCATGGAGTTGAGCGCATCCTAATTCTCTTGTAGTGTTACTATTTTCGCCGCCAAATTTTCTGATACAAGTACCTCTCCTAGAGTCTCCTCTAGATTCATCCTTTCTGCCTCAAATCGCGGATAGTGGAAGACTACATGCTCTGGGTCCTCTGAGACTCCATCGCGACTCCTGCAGAGGTCCCCAATTTAAACCTGAGCAGGTATTGGCAATATCCTCCGGGCCCCGTGAGAAACTGCGTGAAATTATAATTACTCTCACCGTGTCGTCTTTGTAGGTGATGGTAGGAATGAGCCTGTGAGTCCACCGACCATTTCCCGGGGATTCCCACCACTCTTGCCATGAATTTACGGATGTCTCCCTCTTGCCGTTCTTCCTCTGTGATGAGGGAGAGCTTGGCTTCGCATTGTATATATTCACATAATATATGTTATTATGTACTACTCTTTCCATGGATTGCATCTTCGGCCAAGCCAGTAACAAATTGGATGGCATCTACGCTCTAACACGCAAGTATCAACTTCTGCCGCTTCCATGACGTTGGAAATATACCCTCGGATATGCATGCTTCGAAAAACTCAGCGGACATGTCTGGTCTGGATTTCATGGCAATCTTAAAGGCATTATTCAGTACTTCGTCCAGGCCCGGTACTTTATTGTCTCCTATTCTACCGCAGATAGCCAGCAGTTCGTTTCTGGTGACTGGCGGAATTGATGTCACATAGAGAGGGGGTTGGAATATGTTGGTGCTCTCCTCTTGCTGGGGGAATAACTCCTGGATGATTTTCAGCAAGGGGGTGGGACACGCGATCTGCGGAGATGAACGGGCTCTCAATCGTCCCATCGCGATTCTATAAGCACTCCCCCGCTGGTTTACGTTGTCTGTCCGTCAAAGTGAGGACTCAAAATGTGTTCCCCAAAGAGTGATGTCGAATGGCCTTGAGAGTGATCCTGCTACTTTTATCTGGCCTCGCACATTGGTCAGGGTTAGCCTAGTCAGTCTCATCAATTTCGTCGGGATACCGAATTCTCTCATGGCCGTGTACAGTTTTACCGTGGCTATGCTGTTCTCAGAACCTATCCAACCGAAAAATAATAAAAAATTCGCAACAATGCATCTATACGAAATCGTGGCTTCAAAATACATCCCGTTCCAATAAGTCATAAGGTACACACTCAAAGTGAGACAGGACTCATTTTCAAAAACTACCCAACCCGAAAATCCAAAAGAAAATCAGAAAGGTGCGCTTAAACGAAATCTAGGCCTCAAAATATGTCCCATTCCAATATCTGTTCAAATCATAATACATTACCTACTTTTAGAAAATTGACTGAAACCAAAAAGAAGAAAATCTGGCTATTATTGTCAAAGTTCAAACTTATCAATTTCGTGCGAATTTACCCTATCCTAAGCCATACAAATAAGATGCTGACGTCATAATTAACGAGAATAATTGACATTTGAATGAAATATTAAAATTGCATTCATGAAGAATCTACTTCTCCCCAGCCCTTTTTAAGGTTTTGTGTACAACAAAACCTTATTAAAATCGGTTTACTGTCCGTCTGTCTGTCCGTTCGTCACACGCATTTTTCTCGGAGTGGTTGTAGCGATTCACACCAAATTTTTTGGAAAGATGGGAACTGTGAACGCTCACGCACACAATGAGTTACATAATTCTACATAGAATTTCAGGGGGGCTCCCCATACATGCAAAAGGAGGGTGTACATTTTTTTTCACCAAATATTGTCACGTGGGGTATCAAAAGAAAAGTCTCGATTAGAAATTTCCGAAGCCGATTTTAGTTTTCGCATTTGTGAAAAAGGTGGGGAGTACCTAGGGTCGAAATTGATCATTTCTTTAACGGACCCATTCTCAGAAACTACCCAACCCAAAAATCTGTAAAAATTCATGAGGCTACCACTATATGCTGCATTGGTTCCAAAATACCCTCCATATCGATATCGATTCAAATAACTGCTGCAAAACCACGCTTACGTTCATTCTAGCACCACGAGATGTAGGGTATAATATTGAGCACAATCCTGCCAAGTTTAGTGAAAATCCCACTATTACTGGCAAAGTTATAATAGATCAAATTTGTCGCTTCTTTGCAAATTCAAGACTGAATGTGGATATTCTCATCTAATATATGCATGTATTACTTGCTACGGACTAATGGGACAAATGCACACTCAAACGCCTTTATAAAAGAAATACACTAAACGTTTCATACCTGAAGCTTCTAGCTTCCGGTTTCCCTACTTGTTTTATTTTTTGGTTTACTGGATACAGACATGTATATGTACGACAAGTTTGACATATGTATGCGTTGGTACCAGCCTAAATTAATTTACGTTCCTATTTTTGTGTCTACTTTTAAGGAAGATGTAAAGTAGAAATATTCCGAGATGCGTTATACTAAGCGCAGACGACGAACCTAGTTGGTAACCAAGTTCCCAGTTACATTGCGGTTACGCCTCTGTAGGCAAATTTTCCATACAAACTCAGGTTGGCCACGGTTGCAAGAACATCAAAATATTTTGATATTTTTTGGGCGGGGCTCTGCCCTGGTAAGAAACCGTAGAGCCGTCATCGCTTGACTTTTTTGAAAAGTTTGGCTGCAAGCCCTAAGCGAGGGGTCCGTGGACCAGGAAAGAGGGAGTAAATTGCTCCTCATTTGATCCGGTCCAGCATAAAGTTGATGCGGACTTAGGACCCCATCATTTTCAAAACGAATATTAAAAGATGTTTTTTTATAAAAGATTTTTAAACATGAGAGCTAGATAAGGTTTCTATGCCCGAATTTGTAGACAGCGATATTAATTGAAGTGGTATCGAATAAGATAAGTGGGATAAAAATGTATGGGAAATGTAATTAAGAGTGTGGGATGAGGTTCATTGGTTATTGGAACAAGTTGATTAATTATATGAAATGAATGAAGTTTGGTGAGAATTATATTTATTTAAAATATTGATTCTCTTGTCGGTTTTGATGGTACGGGTGTTGTTTGGGTGGTTTATGGGTAGGATTGGCAGTGAAGGACTGTGGGGTTATAACTATATGATTACATTGATATGATATATGATTACTAGATCTTGCCACTATCTAAAACTAAAGTGGGGTCGCTACAAGCTCATTACGATAATGTGTTATTATTATTCTTTCTTACTCGCTCATATCCTTTTCTTAAAATCTATTTTCTTATGATGCTTCTTATCTTTGAGTATCCAAACAGATTTGCATTCAATGTTTCATACATTTTATTATTGGTTTATGACGTTTCGGAAGCACTTTAAATTACTTACCTTTCAATTGAATAGCTTATAATTATTGTTTGAAAAAGGGTTTAGGGTAGTGAATGTCACATTGGAATGTGACATAACTATATTTGAATTAAGATGTGAGAATTGCTAGTATCCAATTAGGATCCCCTATCGTTTATGCAAAACTTAGAAGGACATTTCAAAGCGTTTATTTTCGGTTTCGGGAATGTAATCAATTTCTGAAACAAATAAGTAAATAGTCACGCTTATTCATTCCAGAAATTGATTTTATGAGTTGAGCAATAGTAGCCGATTTGGACTGGATGTGCTTTATTATAAAAGAGAGGGAGTTGTTCTTTCTTACAGCTGCTTCCGTTCATTAGATGTACGTGTTTATATGGACTCTGAAAGAACTTCTTCAATTATGAAGAAATTTTACCTGAAATAACCCTGATTCCCCTGGTCTACCTTAATTCTTTTATTAAATTATTTTATGACAAGTAAGCGGCGCATGTGCGTCTAGGTGGAATTCCCGTGTAGCACATACCTCGTAATTAAGACTTTTGTTCTGTATTAACGAAATCTAATTAACGCGTTTGGGTATTGCTCAAATAGAAGTTTGGATTATTTAAAAATGGTACCTGGCCCTTGTAACGTTACCTTGCATTTTCTGAAAATTATAGTTAAACTGGTCCTTTGCATCATCTTGCAATTAAAAAGTTCATTAAGATGCAACACGAAATCAAACAAAAATCATTTAAGTTACGATAATAAGCAATTCGCTCAATATACCGTTAATTTCTTGGTGTTCATTAACACCAAATTAAATTAAATTATGCACGTAAAAATAAGAGGCTGATCCACCAAATTCTAATTAATCTATCGGTAAAAGATGACACAGTTATGTTCTTATGTTCATATCTACACTTCCTCTAAGTGCATTATTGCCTTGCTAAGCCGCATGAATCTTTTCATAAAGATCATTTTATTGCAATACACGTATTTGATATCAGAAGCGACGGTGCCACAACAATGGCTAATGATAGCTGGAGACATGTTAACAATTAGAAACAAGTCGGGAGACCGGTACCTGGACGCTTCAGGTATGAAAGGTTTTGTTTGCTTCTTCTGGGAGTATATTTGAGTGTAGAACTATCCCATTTGGACGGACAGAGAGACAGACAGACAGACATTGAACCGATTTTAATAATAAGGCTTTGGTTTGCAAACGAAACCTTCAAAATCATCATTTCAGTTTAAATGAGGTTTTTTCAAATTATTGCTACTCCCTAAAACCCTCGCGGAGGACTACACACGTATGTAATTCGACAACGCATTAAAAGAGAGCACACAACATAGCGAAGCTCACGGCGCAACGATGCGCACTTTTCGACATAGGCATCGTAATGAGCCTTACGACGTGACAATGGGAACTCCTCGTGATCTCGCAACCACAGTATATCTAATAGGCAGTACCCACACTAAAATGCCCCGACTTGCAAATGTGTTGCAGAAGCTTATCTGTACACATCAGAGACGCTAAACAAGGACAAGGCTAATCTTCATTCATTCTTGTTTCACACAAAACCTCAAAAAGTAGTTTCAGGTATTCACTTATACATAGGCAAAAACTTGCCGATCTCACCAATACATTGGCAAGTCGGCTAGTATCTACCTGTGCTCGCAACGAAATGAAGTTGAAGGATCGGTTGCTGGGTGTTTGGCAAACGAACCGTAACCTGGTTATAGTAACCATTACTGAGAGCCAAGTGATTACACCAAAGAAGGGAGAAGTTGGCACGTCAAGCAGTGGATCCAAGGTGAACGTTGGTAGACTACATGGACAACAGCCAATGAACACCACTGCTCAAAGAGCAGAGACCAGCAAAAGCGCGTCTGAGGTAAATATAACAGACGTCAGGAAGGAGACAGGTCTCAGTAGCGCCGGTGTTAAATGATACCTGCGCTATTTAAAACAAGTCGGAATACCGGAAGCTCGCGCTTCGGGTATAAAGGTTTTGTGTTCATCTTATGTAAGAGACGCACATTTTTCTGTCCGTATATAGCTACAAATCCAACATAATCCTTCATATTTTTCCAAACTACGAGACATACGTACATATTAGAGCCATAGATATCACGCTCACCCTAAACAAACAAACTGCCTATTACCTACTGTACAAATATATGCACGTATCTAAATTTATCGTACCCATATTTCCGATTTACGTCTTATATCTAACTGAATTAGGCACTACCCGCAAAGTTCATTAGCACGCATATATTATATACCTACATACACACATGTCTGGTTGGCAAATAACTAAAAAACTAAAACAAAATAATTGTCTGCGACCCAATTCCTAAGAACTCATTTCGTTGTGATATTCACGAACTGATATGTGATGATGACGTCATGCGGGTTGTAGAGTGAACGAAATTCACAAAAAATTGTAAAGTTTCACCCCCTATAACTTTGTTAATAATAGTTGGATTTTCTTCAAACTTGACCAAACTGTGCATTATATTCTTCATTACACGCATGCCAAATTTTGTACTTCTGGGATGAACATAAGGGGGGGTGCCCGGTAAATTTCTAAAATGTGGAAATATACTATTATTAACTTTATTTGTACAGATATCGGAACCGGATATATTTTGAGGCCTAGATTTCGTAGAGATGCACCACTGTGATTTTTGGGTTGGATAGGTTCTGAGAACGAGACCTGTTACACTTTTTGTGGGTCATATTTTGAACCCTCACTCCCCTATGTTTCATCTAATATCAAATATTGAACCAGATTCGAAAAGTACTAATCGAGACCTTTCATTTGATACCCTACATGGCTACATTCTGTAAAAAAAAAATTTGCACCCTCCATTCACATGTACGGGGAGCCCCCCTTAAATTTAACACAAGATGGCGCCACTTACTGCATGTAAAGGGATCACCAGATTACATACTCCCATCAATTTTCATGACAATCGGTCTAGCCGTTTCCGAATAAATCGGGTGTGACAGACAGACAGACAGACAGACAGACAGACAGACGGACAGACGGACAGACAGACACCGTCTCGATTCTAATAAGGTTTTGTTTCACACAAAACCTTAAAAAGGCCTGAAACCAGAAGAGGCCATTAAGAAGGCTCAGGACAGACCTAAGCCATCTTTACCGGTGCCGAGAAAGCGAGGAGCAGCAGAGATCAGCCCGCATGAAGGGAATGCTCCCAAAAAATCTAAACCTAAACCCAAGGGGGGAAAACCCGGGCAGGTCAGGAGTGAAGGCAGGCCCCAGGAAGCCGCCATTACCTGTGCTAGTGCGGTCAAGGGCATTCGGCTGGCCATACTGCCAAAAATGTTGCCCGAGCAAATATTCACTCGTGAAGAGCAGGAAACCATTGAGGACTTTGTTATCAGGCAGATGATCAAGGGTTGGGCTTCGAAACTGGTGTTCACCGGGATACGTTTCCGACCAGGTCTTATACTGGTAGACTGCGCGACGGAAAACACCGCAGAATGGGTTAGAACCATAGTTCCTAGATTGCCAGGCTGGGAAGGAATGGAACTGTCAACATGCGCTTGGAATTAGAGATGGGCAAAAAATAACCAAACTGTTAAAAATAACAGTTTCTTCATCAAAAACGAATTAATCGTTTTTTCAATTTTAAAACAACAGCTACATTTTTCTGCCTAAATAAAACATGAAAATGAAGCGGTAACGTATAACATTTAACGTATGACAAAATCAACTGTTAACGATAACGAGTGGAAAGAAACGTTTTCTGTTAAAACTAAAAACGCATCGCATCGAAACGATTAGCTAGTCGTTATTTTTCAACTGTTATTTTTCAACTGTTGTTTTTAACTGTTATTTTTCTTGAAAAAACTGTTAATTAACGTTTTTCAAAAACAACAGAAACGCCCATGCCTACTTGGAATGATATACCAGGAGCCCATATGGTGACAGCTTTTCTGCCAAAAGCCGCGGCAATAAAAACGGAAGACCTTATGAGCTTCCTAATCGCTCAGAATGAAGATATCCATACTCGACTATGGAGAGTCTTCAGAAGCAAGGTGGAGGGAAAGGGTAAACTCCTCACGTTCGGGGTAGATGACCGATCCCTGGAGGCAATTAAACGTCGCAGTTGCCATATCAACTATCGATTTGGCAACATACCTGTACCCGCACCAAGTGAAAAACATACCGAGGTCCCTGAAGAAGTCTCGAAAGCTATAGAGGCGGAAAGGACCGGATCAACCAGGGAAGTAGACCGTTTGCCCAGTGAAGAGCAGTAGCTGGACGACCTAGACCTAGGACTCAGGGTGGACAGCGATGCGCAGAAAAGCGCCATATTGTTGGTAGAAGGCGACACTCCGACAGTGGAGAAGAGCTCCAAACAATAACGGAGCCAATGGCCAGCACTAAGATAGCCCAGATAAACCTCCACCATGCGAGAATTGCATCTGCAGTGATTGTAAGGGCAAGTTCCAAGGAGAACATTGGAGTAGTGCAGATTCGCGGTCTGCAAGGAGGAACCATGCAGTTAATTTGGGACTCCTCTTGTGAAAAACCAAGAACTTGCATAATCCTTAAACGTAATTTAAAATACATATGTCTTTCACAGTTCTTAACCGGTTACTTTGTGGTTATCCAAGTCTCATTGCAAGCCGGGAGGAGCACTCGAGAGGCAGTTGTGGCATCGGGATACTTGCCAGGAGACGAAATCCGGGCTCTATCAGAACAAGTCGCAAAACTGATGAAGTATTGCGAGAAAAGAGCGTTACCACTTCTTCTCAGTTGCGATGCCAACGCTCACCACGAAATCTTGGGAAGCAGCGACACAAATCATAGAGGTGAGTACCTTCTTGAATTTATTCTTAGCAATAAGTTAGAAATATACAACGTAGGGAACACTCCAACATTTGTGACCAACACCTGACAGGAGGTACTAGATATAACTCTAGGAAATACCCTAATGAACGGAATGGTCAGGAATTGGAGGGTGTCGGATGAACCGTCTATGTCTGATCACAGGATAATCAGATTTGACATTCAGGGTAACTCCGGAACAGAAAGAATAATGAGGAATCCCAAGAAACGGATTGGGAATCCTACGGAACGCACTTGAGCAACAACATTAAACACACCTTCAAAGGGCGGTGGCATCAGGAGCGAACTGGAATTGAAAACGGTGGTGGAAAACCTCAACACAATCGTCATTGACGCATATGAGGCCAGCTATCCGGCTAAGACAGTTAAATCATCAAGGGATGTGTGGCGCGGCAGGATTCGCAGCATTCCAAATTTATTTCGAATGTTGCGAATGCGAACAAATAGATGGCGCGGAACTTTCCACTTTGTAGAGCTCGCCACGGGAGTGGAGGACTAGCGAGGAAAGTGTGCCATGAGTTGGGGGCAGAGAGAACCACATGGAGACGGATCGATCTCTTCTGCCCCTAACCTTGCGATAGTCGGTTGTCTTGCGGTGCAGCTTTTGATAACTTAAACTCTCGATCCAATTAGTGGATTTTAAATTCGTAATTAATTTAAACTCTTTCGTTACAATTAATGGAGTTTTAGTTTGTGCATAGAGAGTATCGACATGTATAAATAATTCTGATCAAGTATTTACGGTTGTTTTCGTATCTATTATTTTGGGCAATTTCAAAGCCAGCAATCTGAGCTCAATACAAAGTTAGCTAAAGTCAATACAAAGTTAGCTAAAGATGTACCATAGTGGAACAAGAACCTGGCCAGAATCAGAACAGAGGCACGAAAACTCTTCAACCGGGCAAAACAAACCGGGGACTGGCAGAAGTACAAAAATGGACTGACTGCGTATAGCAACGCGATCAGGGAAGCGAAATGGAACAGCTTCAGGGAATTCTGTGAAGAAATCGAACAGATCACAGAAGCAACCAGGCTGTGCAAGGCTGTAGCCAAAGAAGGGGAATATCCTCTGTCTGCTTCAAAAAGGAATATGGGACATTTACCGAGAATGAGGAGGACAGGCTACATCTGCTTCTCAGAACTCATTTACCGGGATCCAACCCCACGGTGGCAGGCGACAACATTATGCCTGACACTCCAACAACGAATAAAAGGAGAAGGAAGGAGAACTGCAAACTAGCAAAAGAGGAATTCTCAGAAGCTTGGCTAAGATGGGCAGTGCGAACTTTTAAACCACTGAAATCTCCCGGAGTAGATGGAACTTTCCCAGCACTTATCCAGAGAGGCCTAGGAATTATCTTAGAGTCTTTCCTGAGGGTGGTAAGGGGGAGCATAGCACTGGGATACATACTAAGGAAATGGAGACGGGCAAAAGTGGTTTTTATTCCGAAAGCGGGTAAAAAGGATCCTTTTCACTCTAAATCTTTCAGACCAATTTGCCTAACATCGTTCGTACTCAAAACGGCGGAAATGGTCATAAACAACTATACTAGAACTAACGTTCTAAAGCGTAATCCTCTACATCACTGTCAGCACGCTTACCGGGCAGGACGGTCAACTGAAACTGCTCTGTATCAGCTGACTGAGGTACTACGGGATGCCATAGAAACAAAAGAAATTGCACTGTGCGCGTTTTTGGATATCGAAGGAGCATTCGACGTGGTCAAAGGGTAGTATAGGTCCCAAGGCGAAACGTGGATTGGTACCCACGATGGAGCATAAAACCTGGGAAATGCTGGCTGAACCAACACCAACAGCTCTACTACCAAACCCTATCTCCACCTCCTCGTGGTGACCGCTGGGAGCTCTTTCTTAACGAAAAGCTGCAGACGGAGAAGGATGAAGGGGAGTCTCCCGCACCTAAAAACGGGACAAATTATACCAACTTGTCTCCCAGGTTGGAGGTTGGGTAGGGCTGACAACCCTACACGGAACTCGTTACGAAGCCACAACAGGAGCCTCGGACTGGACTGATTTTACAACGACGAACCCGGTAACGACAACGGATTAACGATTTGCGCTTTTTCTCATGGAACTTGCGCTCCCTGTACAGAGATAAAGCTGATAAGCAGCTAGCCGATACCCTGTCCCAATACAGGGCTGATGTAACAGCGGCACAGGAGATGCGTTGGACAGGGACCGGTTTCCTGGAGAAGAACCACTACACCATATATTATAGTGGCCATCCAGTAAACCATGTGCTCGGAGTAGGTTTCTTAGTCAGCCAATAAATGAAACCTGCTGTTATCGGCTTTGAAAATATAAGCGAACGGCTATGCACTCTGCACTTGCGAGGCAAGTTTAGAAATATAAGCCTCATAAACGTTCACGTCCCTGCAGAGGAGACTGCAGAGTCGCAAAAGGACAACTTCTACGAAGCAGTAGAACGAACCCCCGAAGCCTATCCCAGATATGATATGAAAATCATACTTGGGGATTTTAACAGCCAAATAGAGAAGGAGCGATACGCTGGCTCCCATAGCTTACACGAAAATACAAATGATAACAGACCGCAGATTATTCAATTAGCAGGGTCACACGAAATGGTTGTTGGAAGTACCTGGTTTGCGCGGAAAGCGGTCCACAAACATATGTGGGCCTCTCCAGACGGGACCACTTTCAACCAAATTGACCACGTGTTGATCGAACGCCGCCAGCTCTCAGCCTTAATGAATGTCAGAACATATAGGAGGGCCAATATAGACTCGGACCACTATCTCGTTGGCATGGTGGTTGACCGCACTCAACAGAGGACCTGGAGATGAAGCATCAACAAGTGATCTTCACAATCACCTGAAGAACGTTATTATGGATACGGCCACAAGCATACTTGGCCCCAGCCGCAAAAGGGGTCGGAACGGCTGGTTTGACAATGAATATAAGCTAGTAACCGAACGGAAGAATGCCGCATACCGAGTAATTTTGCATTCCCAAAGAACGCGGACACGCGCAGAGATTTATCACGAACTCCGTTGAGCGGAGAAGCGACTTCACAGGCGGAAAAAGGAAGCCTGGGAAAACCAACAAATCTGTGAACTAGAAAAGTACAGGGAGCAGCCGCACCAGGCGCGCAAGTTTTATCAACAAGTCAGCAGGATGAAGCCTTATACACCTCGATGCTCATCCTGCCGAGACAAAGAGGGAAATCTGATTTTCGACAGAATGGGCATATTGGAGCGATGGGTTGAGTACTTTGATGAGCTACTGAACAACCAGAACATCAGCGAGTTGGAAGCCCCGCCAACTGAAGACGACAGACAAATACTGTCACCACCAAGTTTAGGAGAAACAGTCCGTGCAATTCATCGGCTAAAAAATCATAAGTCGCCAGGAGCCGATGTAATTACAGCCGAATTGGTTAAATATGGAGGCGACCAGTTACACCAAGTGGTGCATCAAATTGTGCTGAAGGTATGGGACAGCGAATCAATGCCCGACGATTGGCAACGAGGCATTATCCGTCTCATACATAAAAAGGGAGATATCACACAGTGCAGCAATTATAGAGGTGTCACGTTGCTTAGTACCATCTATAAGATATTCTCCGCTATCTTGCTAGGCTGGATAGCCCCATACGCTCAGGACGTCATTGGCCCATAGCAAAGAGGCTTCACTCCAGGCAAATCAGCAACAGGCCAGATTTTCTCTTGACTGAAAAACTGTTGGAATATGGACAACAGTTTCACCATCTATTCATCGACTTTAAAGCCGCCTATGATAGCGTTGCCAGGGTAAAACTGTACACGGCCATGAGAGAATTCGGTATCCCGACGAAACTAATAAGACTGACTAGGCTGGCCCTGACCAATGGACGAGGCCAGATAAAAGCAGCAGGATCACTCTCAAAACCATTCGACATCAACAACGGCCTACGACAAAAGGATGCGCTATCATGCGTCTTCTTTAACCTGGCCCTCGAGAAAGTGATAAATGCAAGATGTTCGATCCTCTTTAAGTCCACCCAACTATTGCCCTATGCTGACGATATCGACATCATGGGAAGAACTCCCTGAGACGTACAAACTACCTTCATACAGATCGAGCAGGCGGCCATTGGGGCGAGATCTTGGGCTGCACATCAATGAAGGCAAGACAAAATATATGGTGGCGTCATCAGAAGACGAATCAACCAACAACATCAAACCGCACTGGTCAAACAGGAAGAATAAGGATAGGAGAATACAACTTTGAGACCGTTGATAATTTCTCCTATCTAAGGTCGAAAATCACAACCGATAACAGCTTCTAGGGATATCGAATTGGTGGACCTCGGGGCAAAGCCGGGATGTGTGGAGTTCCTTATTAGGGCACGCCTAGACCGGATACCGGTTGTTGCGCCGTTGATGATGATGATGATTCGACAACACATCGCACACAGAGATGCGAGATGCCCTAAGCCACAAACGAGTGGGAACCACCCTGGCATTCTGGATGGACATAATGCAAAAAAGCAGGCAAATGGAATTACCAACAGGTACAAATTCTATTGTCATCAACACCACTCAAGGCTGTCCACAGGGTGGGGTACTATGGCCGCTGATGTCGAGTATGGTAGTGGATGAACTCTTGGACGTGTTAACAAATACTGGAATACAAGTTTAGGGTTTCGCGGACGACATTGTTTGAATCCGTAGGGGCAAATATGAAGATACCCTATGTGATAGAATCGAAACTGGACTAAGGGATACTAGTGCCTGGTGCAGGAAGTTGGGACTGCGGATCAACCCAGCCAAAACCACCGTAGTACCATCCACTAGGAGGCGTAAGCTTGATCACCTGAGAGCCATAACATTACATGATATGGAGATAAAACGAGAAACAGAGGTCAAATATTTGGGAATTACGCTAGACCAAAAATTACTCTGAAAGACACATGTCGGAAAGCCACGAGGGCTATGATGACTTGCAGATCCATAGCAGAAAAACAAGTCGGAATACCGGAAGCTCGCGCTTCGGGTATAAAGGTTTTGTGTTCATCTTATGTGAGAAACTTCAACGCACATTTTTCTGTCCGTATATAGCTACAAATCCAACATAATCCTTCATATTTTTCCAAACTACGAGACATACGTACATATTACAGCCATAGATATCACGCTCACCCTAAACAAGCAAACTGCCTATTTCCGAATACTGTACACATATATGCACGTATATAAATTGATCGTACCCATATTTCCGATTTACTTCTTATATCTATTTGAATTATGCACTACCCGTAAAGTTCATTAGCACGCATATATTATATACCTACATACGCATATGTCTGGTTGACAAATAACTAAAAAACTAAAACAAAATAATTCTCTGCGACCCAATTCATAAGAACTCATTTCGTTGTGGTATTGACGAATTGATATCTGATGATGACGTCATGCGGGTTGTAGAGTGCACGAAATTCACAAAAAATTGTAAAGTTTCACCCCCTATAACTTTGTTAATAATTGTTGGATTTTCTTCAAACTTGACCGAGTTGTGCACCATGTTCTTCATAATACGCATGCCAAATTTTGTACTTCTGGGATGAAAATAAGGGGGGTGCCGGGTAAATTTCTAAAATGTGGAAATATACTATTATTAACTTTATTTGTGCAGATATTGGAACCGGATATATTTTGAGGCCTAGATTTCGTAGAGATGCATCACTGTGATTTTTTTCAGATTTTTCGGTTGGATAGATTCTGAGAACGAGACCTGTTACACTTTTTGTGGGTCATATTTTGAACCCTCACTCCCCTATGTTTCATCTAATATCAAATATTAAACCAGATTCGAAAAGTACTAGTTGAGACCTTTCATTTGATACCCTACATGGCTACATTCTGTGAAAAAAAATTTGCACCCTCCATTCACATGTATGGGGAGCCCCCCCTTAAACTTAATACAAGATGGCGCCACTTACTGCATGTAAAGGGATCACCAGATTACATACTCTCACCAATTTTCGTTACAATCGGTTTAGTCGTTTCCGAATAAATTGGGTGTGACAGACAGACAGACAGACAGACAGACAGACGGACAGACGGACAGACAGACACCGTCTCGATTCTAATAAGGTTTTGTTTCACACAAAACCTTAAAAATGGGGTTGCAGCCCGAAGATACTACTTTGGATATATACTGCAATAGTAAGGCCAATGATTACCTATGGAGCGGTAATCTGGGCAGAAAGAACCGAACTCGGGGGAGTAACCCCTTTCCATCTGAACATACGGATGCAGGCAAGGAGGGCAATATTCAGGATGGCCGGTAGTATGAATGAGGCGGGGAGCTGCCTTAATCGAAGGAAGATTGATATTGTTTCTAGGCGGTATCCCGAATTACTGATACCAAGGGATAACGTGACAACGAGGTTTCACTTCGATAAGAAGTTTGAAACACGTTGGAGTAAAAAGGCAAACTGGGAGAGCGTCGCTGCGACATACGGCTTAAACCAGCAACTGATTACTTGATACACTGACGGATCCCTCACAGCAGAGGGAGCGGGTGTCATTGATCCAATGGGCCAATGGGCAGGTACACTAGCATATTCGAGGCGGAAATATACGCCATAGACAAATGTGCCTCCTTTAATCTGCAAAGGAACTATAGGGGGCAGAACATATCTATTCTCACCGATAGCCAAGCAGCAATCAAGGCACCTAGGTCCAACCAGGTGAACTCTAAACTGGCGTGGGAATGCCTTGAGAGATTGACTACACTCGACTCATCCAACGAGGTGTGAATACTTTGGGTTCCAGGCCATGCTGGGTTGGAATGCAACGAGGTAGCGGACGAACTAGCCAAGAAGGGAACAGGGACGCCTTTATACGGGCCAGAACCCTTTTGTGGAATCGGAAACGGTTTCATGGTTATGAATCTAAGAAATGAAGAGGAACAGTTGAGGGAACTATACTAGGCGGGCCTACCAGGGATGGAACAGTCCAGTATGCTGGGGGGTACGAAGCCATACGCACAAAGAATTGCTTAAACCAAAAAGAACCTCCGAATCATAGCAGGAATTCTCACTGGTCATTGTCGGCTGAACTATCACCTAGGGAAGCTAGGGATATCTACCGCCTGCAGGTTTTGTGAGGAGGATGACGAAACCTCTATACACGTCCTGGGACAGTGTCCGACACTTCTGCAAAGTAGTCGAGGCATCTGGGAGAACACTTAATACCAGATGCAAAGCTGAAAGATCTGGAAGTAGGGAACATACTAAAGTTCCTAACGGTTATAGGCCTGCTTGAGATACTATGATGAATAGGTACAGATGGTTATAATAACCATTAAAAGGGGCACAATAGTTCTTCAAGGACGCAGTGCGACTTTCCCTTAACAGAATAATAATACAATAAGCACAGACGGCAAACCCTATTGGTAACCAAGTTCTCGGTTACAGTGCGGTCCGTGGCGAAATTCTCCACACAAACTCAGGTTACAGCAACCGTTGCGCGTCTGTGGCCGCTATTAAATCAATTTAGATGCGTACGTCTATAAATATGTATCAGTATATTGTTATAGGTAATATTTATTTGTTTAGGGTGAGCACAATATTTACGTTTTTAATATGTATGTACATATTTATTTCTTGGAGTTTGGCAATACTAGGAAGAATGGAAAAACGTGCATAGAGAGTTCCTCACATGAGATACACACAAAACCTTTATACCCGAAGCAACGAGCTTCCGACTTGTTTCTTGGTTGTAAATGCTACTAGCTCTGGTTGCGGAAATGGTTACAAAAATATCAAAAATGTTTGATATTTTTGGGGCGGAGCGTCTGAATGTGAACCGATTGCGAACCGGTTCAGCGAACGCTCGAGCTGTCGAGATGTTCGGTTAAAATGCGAACGTCTGCTGCTAATGGGCTTTACGCAGCATTTGCATAATTAAATAACATAGTATCAAATGAAATAAAATCATTTAATACTCTGATTGTCTTGCCAGGTCTCGTGTAGAGCAGCTACATCGATTAACACGAAACTTGGTGTAAAGTATGAACGCCCATCCATGGAGTGGGTTACATCTTTCTAAGTTGAGTTTAAGGGCTCAACATAAATGCAAAACGAGGGTATACATTTTCTATCACCGAATATAGTCATATGGGGTATCAAATGAAAGGTCTTGATTAGTGGTTTCTTGAGCCGGTCTTAGTTTCTTAGTTCCGACATTCGTTAGAAAGTGGGGCTCGATGCACCAAACACGTACCGGCAAAATACGAGTTACAAGACATGCATATTACAGACGTAGATATTATGCTCACCCTAAACAAACAAACATTGCATATTTTCGAAAACGATACACAATGGGATGCACTATCATGCGTCCTCTTTAACCTGGCCCTCGAGAAAGCGTATAAAAATTAGCAAGATCTTGGGCTGCACATCACTGAAGGCAAGACAAAATATATGGTGACAACGTCAGCACCGAAAACCAACCAACCAACAACATCAAACCGCACTGGTCAAACGGGAAGAATAAAGATAGGAGAATACAATTCTGATACCGTTCATAATTTCTCCTATTTAAGGTCGAAAATCACAACCGATAACAGCTATGATGATGATTATACAAGACAATGATTTTACCAGTCCTCATGTATTCCTCGGATAATTGGGTTCTTAGCAAGAAGAATTGCAAACTCTTGGCCGCGTTTGAGAGAAGAATCCTCCTAAGAATTTTTGGCCCCTACGTGAGGATGGCCGATTCCTTAACCTACATAACAACCAAATCTATGAGCGATATCAAGACGGTCTGATTGTGGATAAAATCCGGCTCAATAGATTACGGTGGGTGGGTCACTTAATCCGTATGGATGAGGATGATTCAGCCCGGAAAGTCTATAAGGGCAATATCTACGGTAGAAAAAAAAGACGAGGCAGACCCTGCCTAAGGTGGAGCGATGACGTAGGTCAGGATGCCAGACAGCTTTTAGGGATATCGAATTGGTGGACCTCGGCGCAAAACCGGGATGTCTGGAGTTCCTTATTAAGGCAGGCCTAGACCGGATACCGGTTGTTGCGCCGTTGATGATGATGATGATGATCAGTCAATGGTCAATGCGTTATGAAATTGCTTCACGCGTGAGCAAAACTTAGATAAAGTCTTACTCTTCTACTTCAATGTTTGACGAAGTCAAGGATGAAAGATAACTGCAAATTTTTGAATGAAATATTCACATTTACTCACAAACAAAATAAACTAATATTCCACACGAATTTTTACATCCTTCCAAGTTACCAGCGACCTGGATAGTGACACATTACTATTGTATTTCATATGCAACCCTCCCCGCCCCCTTCGACACTAGCTTCCTTCATTACGCTTGCCTACTCTCGATCTCCCGCCTTCGAAACGGCAGTTCGAAAAAATAACGAGATATTTACACCGCAAGCCAAATTTCCTATTGATTACGGATCCCGACAGGATATGCATCAGCCGGCAGGAAGGTCTGCATAAAATAGTAGAAATGTCCTCCAGGACTAAGCAGGAGTTGAATCTACTATTAAGAGACTTGAAGAATCCAAATGATTCAATAGCTTCCCCGAGCTAGACAGTAAACTGTTGATTCGTGACCCCCAAAAGCAATTGGGGCTGGCATTGAGATTATAAAACACCTGTAGACCAATTTAAGGAATATGAGTTGTGCTGTACTTCAAAAATCCAAGCAAAACGGCAAAATCTCCACAAGATTAGCCCGCCTTTTGCCATCTGACGGACATGAAGATTCTGGAAGTTTAAAGTGAATACCGGTCATGTAGGCATAGTCCTATGATCCTCTTCGAGCCTGGAATAATTTAGAGATCACAATCAGAGCCCCGTCATGACTAGCATAACAGTACTAGTTTATACTGAGTGCAAATCCTGCATTCATTTCATTGGACACCACTACTGCAACTATGGGGTTCGGCGTCCGAGGTACACAGCCCTATTCCACGCTTGAGCCCATAAGGATCTCTATCAGCGATATGTACATAATAACTATGAAACTCCCAAAAAAAAGCATAATCACCAGGAATTGTCCTGGGATATATGAGTTCACAGGGCCATCTCGGTTCCCATGGTACCAGATAACCTCCGGCCTTGTTTCTCAGAAAAGGCGACACCCACTGATACGAAAATTGACAGGAATAATACAACTATGCAGAGTGAGTAGTTTTTTCGTCAAATATAGACACATGAACAGGGTTGTAGAGAGAAAATCCGGGCACGGAGTGAAGCTTATACGGAATGGTACCCGGGGTGAAAACTATACAGGTCTGGGGTGCAAATTATGCTGGCCCATCACATTCACGCCGTTCTTCCAAGTAGCTATCAACAATAGCAGTGAAGTTGATGCAGGTAATCTCTCTCCAGACAACATTGTCGAGGAAATGCTGAGGAGTACTGACATAACGTTCGGGCGCTTCTCGTTGCTAAGAAGATAGAGCTGGACCAGTGGAGGAGCCGGATGGCAGGGGGTTCTTGAACTGACAGTTCCCTTCCTCCTCTCCCCTCTCGTTGGTGAAAGGAATTTCCGCAATCCACAAAGCGGCCTCTGCAAACCTCAGGGTCACCAAGCCGGGTAAACGGTACATCAACCAAGATAATTGGCTTTGGAATGACGATGTTGAAATGAAGTGTGAAAAGAAACGCCTCCATCGCAAATTTCTCGACGATAAAACATCGGCCAATTGGCAAATTTATAAGAATGCTAACCGGGAAGCAAAGAAAGCAGTCGCTGTCTCCCGAGCGGCCTATTACAAAAATCTTTACGGTAAACCGGACACTCGGGATGGTGAGAGAGATTTGTATCGACTTGCCAAAAGCCGTAACGAACGCTCACCGGATATCGAATACTTCTGTTGCGTTAATGGCAAGAACGATACTTTGCTTACCAACCGCCGAGACGCAACGGATAGATGGCGAGAGTACTTCGAGCAGATTTCAACTGAAGGATTTGCTCATCTTCCACTTCCACAATCATTGCCGACATTTGGAGCAGTTCCACCTGGCAGCGCAACTGAAGTCGAGGAGGCAATAAAACGAAGGAAATCTGGTTAAAGTCACAGGACTTGACGACATCGCATCTGAACTCTGGAAAGCGAAGAGTTGGGACCCAACACTGTAGCTCAGTAAATTCTTTAATCGGGTTATTCAGGAAGGTAAAACTCCATCTGACTGGCAAAAAAGCATCACTGTTCCAATATGGGAAAAGAAAGGTACTTCAACAGAATGTGCAAATTACCGTCCGATCCGGTTACTTTCCCATATCATGAAGATTTTTGAACACATTCTTGACAACCGCATTCATGAAATCGTTGAAATAACAGTCAATCAAGCCAGATTTGTCAAAAACTGCGGAACTACTGACGCAATACACGCTGCGCGGTTACTCATGGAGAAACACCGTGAAAAGAATCGCCCTCTTTACATTGTATTTCTGGATCAAAAGAAAGCGTTTGACTGTGTTCCACACGAACTTATCTGGTATGTTTTACGACAACTCTTAGTGCCAGAAGAACTCTTTCACTGGGTTCAATTGCTCTACCATGATCCGAAAAGGAAGTTCAAAGTATGGCGGGTGTATCAAAACCGCTTCGTGTCTCTGTTGGTGTTCATCAAGGAAGCGTCGTCTTGCCACTCATCTTTGTTTTTGTTATGGACATCGTCATACGGAACATCCAGCGTACAGCGCCCTATAGACTGCTTTATGCAGATGATGTTTTTCTAGCATCTAATAGTAAAAATGATTTCGAGCAACTTGTCAAAAAATGGAATGATCGCCTCACGCAACACAGTCAACACAGCGATCCACAACTAGTGTTCTTTGTGATCGACATATCAACGAACGTCTCGAATCGGAAATTTTCCGCAATGTCGTCCGTCGCCCTCTGAGTGTTGGCCAACTATAAAAGACATTGAACGGCGTCTTACGATAATGGAGACGAAGATGTTGCGTTGGATTAGTGACGTGACACGTTTTGATCACATCCGAAATGAGGATATCCGCGATCTAACGATTGGGGGGTTTTGAGATCGGGTTGCACCGATCGTGGAAAAATTGCGAGAGAGGCGTCTTCGATGGTATGGTCACGCAATTCGCGCTAACGAGAATTCGCTTGCCGAGATTGGTCTAAACATGAAGTCGATTGTAAACAACCAAAAGGCCGACCGATACAACGGTGACTTGATACGCTGGATGGGGATTTAAAAGCCCCGAAATTCCATCCAGACAAGGCATTTGAAAGAGCCAAATGACGAAACTGATCACGACGAGCGGTCCCCGCTTGTGAACGGGAGAAAGGCTGAAGAAAAAGAAGAAGAAGACGAAACTAAAGCGATATGTGTCACTGGTGTCCCCCATTCGTATGAGTTCACTTTGTTGTGGTATTGAGCAATTATATGTCACGATGACGTAATACACGTTTTAGAATTTCACAAAAAAAAAAATTTCACATTTTATAACTTTGTTAATAGTTAAGTTGCAATGTGCAAAATTGTACTTCTAGCATGAAACTCTACACAAAATGGCGCCACTTGCCATATGTAAAGGGAATCACTCACCGAATTTCGTTACAAATGGTCCAACCGTTTCTGAATAACTCGGGTGTGAAAGACAGACAGAGCGAACAACATCTTATGAGGCAAGTCGTTTGTTTGAAAAGCAGGAAGCGAGTCTAAACAAGCAAAGTGGGCTGAGGTCATTGACTGCATGGCAAACAGCATGTGACCAGACGGAGAATAGCCCAGCTTTATACCAGGAGAATAGCCCAGCTTTATACCAGATCCAGTTTTTAACCGGACACGGTGGGTACAGGAAGTACCTGTATAGGTTCGGTCTCGATGAATGGACCGATTGTCCTACGTGTGAAGGTGCAGCCTAAGATATGGAACAAGTTCTTCTTCACCTGCCCCAGATCTAGAGTTCAAGGAGAAAGCTTGAAACAGAACTAAATACCGTTTTAACGGAGGAAAATCCGGTAAAGTACATGGTGCAATCAAATCAAAGTTTCGATGGTGAAACAGATCCACCAACAGCTAAAGCAGAAGAGCAGGGGAGGCATAGAAGGGAAGCTAATGCAATTGACGCCACGCAAAGCAGTAGCAGCTCAATTAAAGGGAACAGCTAAGAGTTGAACACCCCCGGGAAGCAATAGCAGAACAGTGGTCTCCCGGGGAGAGTGCGGGAAAAATATGGGAGGTTTTAGTCGGTGAGAGTTCGTCATGCGTGTCCTAGATTACAGCTGTGTATTCATGATGGATTTTCCCCACAAAAAAAGACAGACAGACAGATAGACAAAGATCGAATCGATTCTAATGGGTGAAACAAAGCTTTAAAAATGGTTTTCCTTGCTTTCCAGGGTGGTGGAAATTGCTTATTTATTGGTTTTTATATTTACCGAAGTATATTCATTGAAATTGTTTCTGAATTGTTTAGGATGAGTTTATCTGTTGAGCAAAATGCAAATACATCTGCTGCTCTTAGTCTACACTCTGCTTAATATCTTAGCAAGTCATTAAATTGAGTAACATCCAGTGAATTACGTAAAATAACACATAGAGATTTATTTGTATATGCAAATGAGGTCTGTAGAACTTTAAACAATTGTTTATCCGAGAAACTCAGGTATTACAAATTAGCTGTAGCTGAAATCATGGAAAACGGTTCAATATAGGTAAACTCTTCGGCACCCACCATTAAGTGATGAAAGTTTTGAACCATAGAATTTTCGAAAGCAGTGACGACCCTCTGCTTGGAAAAAAAACTTTTCCTCATAGCCATTTACCAGAAATTGTATGTAAATATGCATGCCTGAAAACGCAAATTTTCTCAAAGCACATGAAACAAAATATAATACTTATAAGTGATGACAAGCAAACAATCGCGGTCATCAACAACACCAGTACTTCTTATTTTATACAACATCTCCAGGGTTTACACATTGTATGACCTTTCACAATGCAACATAACCCCAAATCAGTACATCGTCGGTAACTTTGCCGCTTGTGTGCCGCATTACCTCAAAATAAGTAGGCCACCCGCTCACAAAGACGAAAAATGTAAAAGACATCAACCCCAAAACACGGTAGCACCACGCATGCCCTAGAAATCCTTCTCCTATTCTACGGATTCCAAGAAGAGAATGTGGAGTCTGGAAAAGAACTTGACCAAGCGAACTCGAGGCAATGAGGGAAATATGCTCTGAAGGAATCCGCTAGTGGAAGGCTAACTTCCCCAAAGGACTGCAAAGCTGCGTCTTGCTTGGTAGTTTTGTGTGGAATGTCAGATATGTCGCACACGTCTAATTTATATGCACTTCCACGGTTCCCACCAACGGGACATCTCCTGAGCCCAGTGCAAAAATCCTAAAGGCCCCGTTTGCCTATCTGCTTACTCGGAGAGCACAATTTCGAGTCCGGCAACCGTTACAGATAAGTAGCGTGAATGTCATGAGTGATCCGTGAGGCTAATCATGCGACTAGCTGCAGCAAGGATAATGAACATTTCGCGTGACTAGTGAGTCGGTTCTAAAGTGCACTGTGCTGCGGCGACGCGTGTGCAAAGGCAACCGATCAAAGTGCATGCTGGGCAATTCCTAATTAGATGCGCCTTTCAGGCGAAGTGTTTGTAATCCGGCTTAGATTAAGTGGCATCAAATTACTCAATTCATAGGTGTTTCGTGTGATTTATAATTCGCTAAGTCGGTTGCAATTTAAGTGCTCAGTGGTGTATATAATACTTAATATCAGAGCGTTCCTGATTAGATGGGTGATGGTAACCGCCGATGAGACGGTTGATTTTACATTTCAATAAAAGTGCAATGAAGCGTGATGTGATGTAATTTTCACTGAATCATGTTGATCCAACGGAATGGAAACTGCCTGTAATCATTAATTTACACAGCTCACAGCGAGTGATACGAAAAATCAACGTCAACCGTGATTGTGAAATGTCTCTTTATGTTTGGTGACAAATAGTTGCAGAAGTTTGGAAAGATCCCAAACAAGTCATTTTGTTGAATTTAGGTGAAGTTGCTTCAAAGTGAACCATGTTTGTGCGAATTGTGCCATGCTTCCCTGGATTATTCCTCTTCTTACTCTTCTACGGAGTACAGGGTGAGCATTATTTTAAGAAAGAATAATTCGATTAATAGGAGGAACATCAATGAGCTCAGTACATCAACTGTTAAGAATAACTGAATTCACTAGGACAAAGCTGTTGTTTCAAGTAAATAATGAAATTCCACTTACGGAATAGAAAGGCCTTAGAAAACTAATAACCGTACCCCCGGAAAGCAATTTTCATCGGGAAGTATACTTTTAACTTTGCAGAAAGAAAGGAGTGACACTTAATAAATACAATTTTTCGAAAATTTGATTCACATTTCAAAGATAGCAACATTTTTGTGAAAGGATGGAACAATCTCATTATTATTCAGTTCTTTATTACCCAAAAAAGAACGCTTTTGGTGGAAGAACTATTTGTATCCGTAACCTTTATATGTTATTTAATAGCTTCTACAATGATAAAAGCGTCTATCTGATTTACAAAAATAATTGCGACCGTCTTTCCTTACATTCCTGTTCATCATTGTCGATTTATACAGAAGCATTAAACTTAACGTCATTAAAGTTGTTAAAAAAACTTTTTTCATCGAATTGCCTTTTTATTACGTCTCCGGCATAGTGGCTAGAGATTGAACATCACCGTCGGTGACGATCATCGCCCATTTTCAATCGGCATTTACGAGTCCATCTATTATTTATAGACAAGAGGAACAGCTAACTCTGGTGGTTTTATGTGAGTACACGTTTATACCTAACAAGACGATCTTCTTAAGACACGGATCGGTTTTGTGACCATAATCGGAGCGTGACTGCCGCATGTAACAACGGTACCAGTATATACTGGCACAGCATTCATAGTAATGAATGCAAGAATTGACCAAATGTTCACTGAACTAAAGCACCCGGGTTTTAAGCGCAATTCCTGGCTTGAGGTCAGAGGGTCCGCTTGGACATAACCACAACCCCCATTGAATTCCCACTAGTAGGCCATTCGCTATAATCGAGCTGAAAGTACATGAACCAAGTTCATGTCTCTCATGAGACATGTAAATTCAGAGGGCTATCCTATGGTACCAGTATATCCCTGGTAAGGTTTTTTGACCGAAGCGACTTCAGATTAATGTCTGATGGCCCTAATTAAGCCTTGGAGCATTCATCAACTGCATCACAGCCATAAATTCAAAGTGAGAACAGTATTTCACGATGCCACAACGTGGGTCTGGTTTGGCTGAAAAGGTTGCTACCCCGTCTTCCTCGCCGGAACCTCAAAGCACCAGGCAAGAGGAATATGAAAATCCACCCATTTTTCCTTGAAAGCACTGTATTGCATTAAAGGGCGCTTAAATTGTATTTAAATTTGTCTTTACATGTATCGGCTGTCAATTGCTATATTATAAATTAACGTCTTATATTATTTATATTTTCAGAACCTAAGTAACCGTAAATCAGCAAAAAATACATCATATCACGACGTCTATTCAATAAATATTGATAAAAATATATTACAATATTTGGGAAATTTATCCTTACTTTTCCCCTTAAGTTAATCCTAAAAATACCAAATTTATGATGGTTTCAAATTGTCCGACGCGTTACTGAAAGTGATTAGTGCTTGAATGAGAAACTCAATGGATGCATTTTATTGTTAATTTTTAACATGGGTTAATTACCCAAGAAGAAATAAAGGTTCGCAGATTAGGAGATAATAGTATTATATATTACTGTTAACTTCCAAATTCATGTAATTGACAACATCCTAGGCCATAGAAATGTGACACTGACGTCATAATTAACTATTCAACAGCTTCTGATTCCTATTCCCTTTTTGGGTCAAGTGTCAATAAACATCAGTGTAATTGTTAAACAATGCTCAACCCCAATTATGAGGTTTGCAGTATCTACGTCTTCGCTGTGACAAACTGCCAAGAGATTTACTTCATATTTACTTATGCACTATTTCATACTTTACTTTCTACAGCACCTTCATTGCCCTCTTTTCAATTCCCTCATTTTAAAATATTAATTTAAAAATTTACTTGACAAATTTACTTGTCAACAACCGTTTTCGAGAAATTTGAGAAGAATGTGTGATCTATAGAACTTGTTATATGCAGTTTTACAATTTTGTTATGTTTATCAATGTGGATAAACGATTTAGAACGTGGACTGCTTCGTGCATTGGTGGCTTCTCAAAAAGTAGTTTTCGCCTCATCTCTAAGTAATAAGTTTTAAGAATTACTACTTTGTGCATTTCATAGGACGCTGGCTAAAGTAATAAGCTAAAGAAATAATGAGATAAAGATGAACCCTATTTCAAAATTGGATAGATGGCAGGCACTTAATATGTGTTTATCAGTTTCAAACAATTATATAACAATCGTATTGTACCCATGAAAATATGCTCTAAACGGGAAAGGGTGACATTAAGCTACTATAACTTTATTAACAGAGTAGCGTTTGCAGGAGGCTTTCCACTACTTCTTTCTGTAGGGTGGATAAGTCCGCCGAGTTTCATGTCAAGAAGAGCGTGTCCGAAAAAAACCCATTTTAATAAGGTTTCTTCGTTGGTGAATCCATTTTATTTTACTTTACACTCCACTAGCGTTAAATGAAAGCAGGGGTCAAGAAGCTCAAAAAAAGTTGAACGTCTTTAAAAATTTTAAGATTCAAATATCCGTAAATATTGTGATACGCGCAAGAGCAAAAAGGAACGACAAAATAGCCCAAATACACGTCGCTTGACATAATCTTCCAGTCCAGTCCCTTCATCCGATGTAAATGAAACAAGGCCCTTGAGCTACCGTCCTATCCGAGCACCCCGAATTTCAAGCAGGATTTTTGAATTCTTGATTCGCGTTTGTGTTATTGAAAGGAAATCGAGATTAACTTTTGCATATTATGCAATATTATACTCATATTATCAGGATCATAAGAGCAAAATCCGAAAAATTCCGGGTGAAAATTATTATTATAGGATTGCGTTAATTTCAAAGTACATGTAAGGAATTAAAGACGAAATTTTCACCGCTGGTGTTTTTTCCCGTAGCGGTCAAAGTGGAAAGGTGGAAGTCGCAGTTAATGCTGGCAACTTTTGAGGGTCAATTTCCAAGGGCTGACTTCCATTAAGAACTGTACAAGTATTCCATTTCGCAACACGTATATATCCAACACAGAAAACAGAACGGTAGATAGAGTGCTCACGATAATGACTTTTACGACAACACTAGATATAGAAACATTGCATTCTATGACCTATAGGTTAGGATAGGGCATGCCTTTATATTGCCGAAGATTACAGATGATGCCGTTTTTGATGTATTCCCAGGTTTGTCAAGATAAGGTTCGCAGGGAAGATGTTTGGCGATTTTTCTTAACCGCCTGGAATACAGAGGCTAGCAAAATTAGATTGACTGTATAGCTGAAAAAGAAAATCGCTAAAATACCTTTTTGACTTAACTTCTTAAAAAACACTTAGTTCATTTTTAAGACTTTATGTTTGGCTGTTAATTCCAAGTTAATCAAAAACTGCTTAACTACTGCTACGAAATCCCATTGGAGTTGGTAATTTGTGTCCGTTATCAATAGTAGTTGCGGAAGCGGAAGGGACGTATACATTTTTCTCTAAATACGGTCCTTTGGGGCATAAAATATCAGAAATCAATTAGTACGTGCCGAATCCGCAATCTTAATGATTGGGCAGTAAGTAGTGCAAGAATAAATCACGATGAAATCCAAGCCTAGAAATGCATTCCACCATGATATCTACTCAAAAAAAGTTAGGTAGTAGTAGTATCATGCTTGTATGTATATTTTACAAATTTACCAGATAGAGGCTTAAAATAGGACACGATACTAATAGTGTGTTGGAAACTCTATTATAATTAACTAAGTTATGGTAGCTGCAACGTTGAAAGATGAATTTCAAATGATTTAAGATAAAAAAGCATTGTTGGTTTTGTGCTTTTCGGAAGGATTTGTTATATTCTACAAAATTCATATAATGCTAATATCACACGAAATAGTGGTATATGGAAAAGCGAAACAAGTGAAATATGTAATTTGTTTTGATCCTTCTTATTGTTGAAAAACTACATATACATGGTCACATTGAAATGATCATTCCAGTAGAAGCTTGTTCAAATAAAAATTTGCGCCTTTTATCTTCAAATGGTACAAAAATAAAAGAGTTTTCTCGTGATGATTTTCCCCGTGGTTTTTGCAATGTGGCATATAACAACAACATTAGTCACGTAATTTACTTATTTTCATTGCAATTCACTGCGTGTACCGAATAACAACAACAGAAACAAAGCATTTAAATTTTCTCATGCCAATATTTCATGATAATTGTGTTCGGCCCAGCTTGACCCTTTCCGGGATCTTTTTAGAAATGTTTATATTTCCTTTGTTGTCCGGATAGCTGAGTGGTTAGAGCGCAAGGCTGTCGTACGGAAGGTCGCGGTTCAAATCTCGCTGGTGGCAGTGGCATTTGTATCGTGATTTGACGTCGGATACCAGTCGACTCAGCTGTGAATGAGTACCTGAGTCAAATCAAGGTAATAATCTCGATCGAGCGCAATTCTGACCACATTTCCTCCTAGTGTACCGTTACGGTCTTGAATGAAGTGCTCTAACACACTTCAAGGCCCTAATCCAACATGGATTGTTGCGCCAATGATTATTTCCGAGTTATCACAATTTCGGCAGATTTTGACTTTAATAAAGACCCTCCAACTGCTAAGTTTTGACATCTACATTGTATAAACTACTTGATTAAGAAGCCCTCTACATAAATGTGGAAATTCACCGTCTCTGGTCCGCTTGCGCTTATCATGCAGTATTCTTCCCAAAACGGTCGCTTTGTTCTTGAGAATTGTAAACAATGTAGATGGAATGGTGGAATATTTTAACTTTTCGCGACATCTTTTTTTTATCCTCCTTCTACGGCCGCAATTATTTTCTTTTTTGGAAACACAGAAACTAACTTACTTTTTTCAGGCACTTATTGTGACAAGAAACTACGGGCGGTTTGGGAGAAAAATGACTTGTTTAAAAGGACAAACAATTCGCGGAACCCGAGGGTTCCCAATTATTATATTAAGATGGGAGGCCGGTTCACTTTAAATTATAGGGTGGCCTTACACCCTCTGTCCGGAAAGAAAACTTCGAAACACAAGTTGAATGGTCCCTACACAGAATTTGTTGGAATTACCAAAGTTATGAGCTGAGCAGTTAGAGTTATCGAGAGTCGATTGTACATACCTCATTGTTTGTAATGATCTTTGTAATAAATTCTTTTACATACCATGTTAGCGTAAAAACATGTGTGAATTTTATTCGGTCATTTGCCTTTGTAGTAGCTAAATTAACAAAATTAAGTATACATATATAGTAAATATTTCGCTTATTACTGATAGTTGAATATATATAAAACTTGTGCTTTGCTTGCTACAAATTCAAGTACATTAACTAATATTTTCCTGAATATACAATGCCAAATACATCGACCGAATTGATTGTAAATTTTCTAATTAGAAAATTATTGATATTGTTACGAAAGTCACTTTGGGAATTATGTGTGACCTCAATGTGAACCGTAGTTAAGACAATTAGCCAAGACACCAAAATTGTATAACAGTTGGGCGAATATTTAGTTACGATAATTGTTAACAGATGACTCTAATGCCGGTAGTAAGATCCTGTCGCAAAGTAGTTTTCTAGTAAAGTGTTTACATGCCTTTCTGGAATGTTCCTCGTAGTATAAAAGAGCCGGAAATCCGCCCACAAAGTCAATCTGATTCTGAGTTGGAACAGATCGCGTCGGGTAATAATACGCCTCGAACTGTACTAGTTAAAGAATTTTTCTATAAATAATGATACAGTACGGTTGTATAATTTAGTGTTTAATAAACGCTTGTATTAAAGTTATAGAAGGGGTTCTGTGTTTAGTGCTACGCAATCCAGTGATACGAGCCTACGCAAAGCAAGTAATATAACGAGTGACGAGTACGAATAGCTAAGAACAATTGGTGACAGTGAAGGGGTTAGACCGGCCTAGACCGGATACCGGTTGTTGCGCCGTTGATGATGATGAAAGGGTTACGTGAAAAAAATCGTAACAATTGGTGACAGCGGTAGAAGTACGTAAAAGTGAATTTGTAACAATATGTTAATATAAACATTGTACGCAGTATTAAGTATGCCAATGTATTTCATTATTCAACAATCTTCATCGGGTTTTCCTATCAAATTCATTTCCCCAATTTACCTTATAAGATAATAATCTCAGGTCTGAGATCTTCATCCTAAATTTAAACCTTGTACCCTAAACATCGTCTACGACTGAAGAGGTCGGACCAGTTTTCATCAGACAGTGCGTCCAAATTTTCAACTGCTCTAATAAATATCTAAGAATGAGCAGGATCCGTCCTCCCTTTTTCCAGTGAGAAGATTATATTTTCGTGGATCTTATTCAGCTGTCCGTGTACGGATAGCTGAGTGGTTAGAGCACAAGGCTGTCCTACGGAAGACCGCGGTTCAAATCTCACTGGTGGCGTTTGATCAGTGCGTTTTAATGTTGCTGGTTGTTCGGCTTTCGCTGCTGACGTTTCCACCATATATTTCGTCTGGCTTTCTCGCGACGCGTACTCCCACGAGGATATCACGGAACGCTTTTCTCAGGCTCACGTTAAAAAAAGGTGCACGATACTGTTTTTTATATCGAATGGTCTCTCATGGCAGTGTACATTTTTACCCTGGCTATTCTATCGTAGGCGGCCTTGAAGTCGATAAAAGAATGGTGCAACCGATGGCCATATTCCAACAATTTTTCCATAACTTGCCGCACAGAGAAAGTCTGATCTGTTACTGACTTGCCTGGAGTGGAACCTCTTTGGTATGAGACGATGATGTTCTGGGAATTTGGGGCTATCCGGCCTAGCGAAATAACGGGGAATATCTTTTTGCTTGTACTCAGCCTCGTTGCTAATCGTCAGGCATTGATTAGCTGTCCCACAGTTTGAGCAAAATCTGCTGAGTTGCTTAACGTAATTGGCCGCCTCCATATTTAACCAATTCGGCTATAATTCCATCGGCTTGCGACTTATAATTTTTAAGCCGATGAATTGCACGACTGTTTATTCTATACTTGGTTGTGGCAGTATTTGTCCGTCGTCTTCAGTTGGCCTCCCACTCGCCAATATTCTGGTTGTTGCATTTCATCAAAATACTCACCCCATCGCTCCAATATGCCCATTCTATTGGAAATCAGATTTCCCTCTGTGTCAAAGGTTGAATAAGGCTTAATCCTGCTGACTTGTAAAACTTCCGCGCCTTGTGGAGTTGCTCACAGACTTGTTGGTTTGCCCAGCCTTCCTTTTTATGTATGGGAAGTCGCTTCCCCACTCGACCGAATTCGTGATAGGTCTTCGCGCGTTTTTTCAGAGTGTTGCCCGTAATGCAGCATTCTTCGGTACCGTTGCTAGCTTTCGTAGTCGAACCAGCCGTTCCAACTTTTTTGCACGATTGGGAGCAAGTATGTCTGTGGCTGTATTGGTGATAACGTTCTTCAGGTGGCTGTGAAGATTATTTTTCGATGTTCTATGTGTTGACTTGTGTTGACTGCTGTTATTGCGGCATCCATTTCGCCTTAAAGATATTACGGTGGGTTGTGTTATGGATAGCTTCAGCATTCACTCTCACTTGATTGTCAGAAGGGATTCAAGGTGTTGTTTTTATTCGAGCCCGGACCACATTGCAAACGGGATAGTCATCGCAGTCTATATTGGCCTCCCTGAATGTCCTGACATTCATCGGTGCTGAGAGGTGGCCGCGTTCGATCAACATGTGGTCAATTTGGTTGAAAGTGGTCCCGTCTGGAGGGGCCCACGTTAGTTTGTGGACCGCTTCCCGCACAAACCAGTTACTTCCAACAACTATTGGCTTACTGGATGGCCATTATAATATACGCTGTAGCAGCAGTTTTGCACATTCTCTGATCCTCCTTTTCTCTGCTATTTCGACAGGACGATAAGATTATCTTCTCTTTATATCTCTTTAACGGCCTCTTTCTAACCTCCTTCTTAAAATTCAATTAACTATCCATTAGATGGTTTTTCTGTTTAAATTCCTTGTATTGTAAAACTTGTTACTCGTTCTTCCGTTTCATTCGTTTAACTTTTTCTAATACTTCTTTTAATCCGATTTCTTTCTCTGGCGGTGATAGCTGATGTCTTTTCAACTGTCCGCTTTTCTTTACTTGGCCGAGAATTTACGATATAATAAATTATTGTCCTCGATAAATTAAAAATTTTGGATGTAACCGAGCTACTGTGGTAAATTTACTATAGTTCGTTTATTTATTTTTTATGAGTTCTTTGAAATACATTTTATACGCAGAAAACAATGAAATGTAGTATAATTACCATTAACTAGCATAATACGTTCAAAACTTACCGTTATTCTCGGAGGAAATTGATCAAAATGATAGTCCGGAAAACCAAAAAGTTTTTTTATGAGAAAATTAAAAAAATTTGTAATGTGGAAAAATTTTGCTCTGTACTATACTACAAGTGACGAGTTGACTTTTGTTGAGGTGAATGTGTGTATGGCGCCAAGCGCTAAATCCAGTGAATGTTTAGAGAGTATACAAAAAATGGGATTATTTTGCCGAACATCGGTCTGTTCTCGGAGAAAGATATTTGAGCATACATTCATATAAACCTCGGAGCTGTGGGGGTAAAGCTATTTAGTTGAATTGGTGTTTTCGTAAGATGTTTCAGTCTTTGTTATTTTTTCTTTGCATAGATGTTTATTTAATGATTTACCTTTTCTTATTTATTCATTAAGGTTTTGTTTGTCTGTCTGTCTATCTGTCACACGCACTATCCTCTGAAACGGCTGCCGATTTGAAGGAAAGTAGAAACTGTGAACTCCCATATATGCAGTGAGTTACATTTTTCTACTTTGAGTTTAAGAGGGGGTCCCACATATGCAAAAGCGGGGTTCATTTTTTTCCATCGAACATAGTCATCTTTGGTGTCAGATCGACTAGTACCTTCCGAAGCTAGTCTTAGTTTTGGTATTTGTTAGAAAAGCGGGAGCTGGAAAATTATCATTTTTAGTGACTAATTGGAATCGCGTTAGTCATACAATCATCCTGATTGGCCGAGGACGACCAAGAGGGGAGAGCTATCCCAAAAACTTGACGAGGTAGCGAAATTGGTCATGAAGGTCTGCCCGCAAACATTGAAGGTCCATCGACGCGTGCTTGCACCCTTCTGTGCTAGCCATGCTCGAGAATGTGGCGGTTGGGGATCTTTTGAGCACTTCGATTCGTCACGTGCCATTGCACAAAATTGGCGTGTCTTTGCCGGTGCATGGATCCGCAAGTGTTGCCCGCCACGGATGACAAGGTGTACGAGGTGTACTCATTTTCGTAGCCGCGGAAGTTTCTCGAGAAGAAACTCGAGAGATAGACGAACTTAAAACAATGGTGACGACACTAGCGGACGCAGTCACGAATTTTACGGCAGCGGTTGGTACTCTTCGTTCGGGAGGAAGATCTCGAGCGCAGCCACGGTCGAGGTCTGCTTCCGGAAATGGGCATTCGATTAGTCGCACGCCTGAGTCTTCATCGCCCTCGACAATTTGCTGGTACTACCGTAAATTCTGAGCACGAGCGACTAAACGTACCATCGGATGCACTTTTAACAAACAAAAAACTAGGCTACCTGGATGCCTCGGCGATGGCTATCCGGAGGGCAGTACCACGTCGCTTTACAATATTCGACCCTTTGAGCAAGCGTTGCTTTCTGGTCGACGAGCGCGTGGAGGTGTCGGTTCTCTCCGTGCCCCGTTCAAACACATTGATACCACAGTACATGCGACTGGCTGCCGCGAATTTCTCTTCCATCCGTACTTATGGCTACAGGCAGCCTTGGACTGCGCAGAACGTGGCGATTTGTTCTGGCGGCCATTAGCACCCCATATTCGCAAACGACACTCTCTCCATTTTTTTCGAGGACGTTGCCGAGCATAGTATTCGGACACTCCTCCGGAAATACCGCAACATCATTACTGAAAGCAGTTTCTCCCAGTCGATTAAGCACGATGTGCAGCACCACATCAGCACTACTGGCTCCCCGATCTTCTCATAGCGTTGATTTCTTCTGGGCTCAATTCGCAGGTATCCAAGTTGCTCTATTTGTGGCTTTGAGAAATAAATACGCGTATTTGAATTAGTTATGAACAGATTGAAGATACGCTTCCATCGAGCACGTACCTGTCCTGGTCCTGAACACAGCTAAGGGCAAACCATCCCGGGCACGGAACAACCGAGCAACCACAAGCAGCCGAAGACTCGATTCCCCTAGAAGCACTAAGCTTCAAATTCCTAAAGCAGATGTCGGAGAGAGCTACATTATTGATGTGGTATATTTTGCCTATGTTCTCGATTAATTGATGTACACACATTGTCTGGCATGTCTGGTTCTACAACGATAACTAATACTTCTTTTGCTATTGCACAACGGAATATGTGTTCATTATCCTATCTGGGTATTTTTTACGGATCTTTGAAACAAGCAAAGTTTCCTTACCTGAATCGAAATCACCACCCAATGACGTATAGTTTGGGAAGATTACACGTTTTCAAAATCACTTACGCTTTTTCTTGGAAAACAACTTCACCGTCCAAGAGTTAATTAACGAATCAAGCTCATCAGCTGAACCGGAGACAGTCTCTGAACAACCGCAACCAAACAGTCGATGTTCCCTCTTGACCGGTCATGCAATATTCAACATTGTAGTTATATACAAATTGACAATTTGTATATAAATACATAAGGAGTTTTAGAATTTTTAGACAAAGGTAACATTGATAGATGAAATGAAATTATTAATTTTTAGAATTTTAAATGATTGATGTAAATGAATGTCGGGGATTGACAAAAGGAAATTGTGAGAAGTGTATTAGGAAAGGTAAAGGGTGTTAAAAATGGAGGAAAAAGGGAGAATATTGCATATTAACGAGCATTCCCTTCTACATTGTCTCTGAAAAAGCGAACTTGAAACTCTGACACAGATGCGGACATTAAACATTTCTTTAACGGAGCCATTCTGCACAGTATCCAGGCCTCAAACTACCCTTCCTATCGATATATACTCAATTTAAGTTGATAATAGCCCATTATTATGTTTTCGGGAAGTTAGCCCCTTGCTCCTAAAGTCAGAAAATTTTTTCAGTAATATAGACTATAGAATCAAGAATAATATCCCTAAGTTTGATCAACATCGCACTATTATTGACACACAATTACAGTAGCTCAACGTTGTCTCCTCCGTGTAAATTTACTGCAACCCAAAATACTAATGCGTACAAAACCTTATTCGAATTGGTTAACCGTCTGTCTATCTGTCCGGGTTTCTGTCTCTCTACCACACGTCCTTTTGTCAGAAGTGATTACACGTATTGCACGAAATTTGGTAGAATGGTACAAACTGTGATCACCCACACATACCGTGAAATACATCGCGGCAGGTTTGCACTGGATATGGCCATGTGGAAAAAGTTAGTTTTCACATTAGTTGTAACGGTCAATGACTTTAAGTATCCGCTACCAGAAACAACCTGACTGAAAAATCTAAAAAAAAATTATAATGGTTTGCGCACATAATGTTTAGGCCTCAAAAGATTTTCGGTTGTGATATCTACTCAAACAAGGTTAATAATAATACAATTACACTTTGAGAATTTCTCCCCCTCCTTAAGTTCACCGTGGATCCCTAGTGTAGTAGCATAGCATTTAATATCAGGAATCATGTTAAGGATTTCGGTGCAAATCCTATTGTTATTAGCAAAGCTGTAGTAGGTTAAAAGTGCGTCTTTCACGGCAAATTACTAGAGACAAAATGACAATAACACATCGAATTGAATATCAGGTATATATACACGTAAGTTGATTACGTGTACTACGAGAATATCGTTTATCAATTATTCTTTCATAAATGATGAGCAAAACCTTTCATACTCGATGCCGAACTTCCGGTTTCCGACTGGTATCATTTTTAAGGTTTTGTGTAAAATAAAACCTTATTAAAGTCGGCTCATTGTACGTCTGTTTGTCCGCCTGTATGTTTATTTATCTGTGACACACAGTTTTCTCAGAAATTGTTGTTTGATTTGTTAATTTAATTATATTCAACTATTTGTTTCCTCGTTAATTACACCGGGGCCCAATCTAACTGAGATGGATCCTTCATTTTAAAGGTCTGAGGTTCCCAAACAGAATATAATCATGTGTGATATCAGATGAAAGGTCTCGATTAATATTCTTGGAAACAGTTTGGACATTGGTTGCAAAGGGGAGGAGAAGAAACTACTCAACAGAAATATCGTCAAAAAATTACGGTGGTCCATGCAAATGGATTGTTACGATATCTGTTCAGATAAAGTTAATAATAGTATATTATTATATTTTGCATAAAATGAAGCATCCAATGGAACGTTTGGTGGAAATCATATCATTATTAGCAAAGTTATAGTAGATCCATGTTTGCTTTTTCACGTCAAAATACTGCCCCGTAAGAGATGAACGTCAAAATCACATCGAATTGAATATCGGGTATATTAAATGTATACAGACAACGAGCTTCTTATAAATGGGCCATTACGTACCCAAACATTGTTGCATAAAAACCAACAAAGCCTTCCTTACTTGAAGCGCAAGTTTCCGACTTACTAAAACGAATTAATTCACTAATAATTATATTTGGGGTCGAGAAGGTTTACATTATTTAACGTTTTGAGAGAAGATCGAAAATTAAACATAATGTGAACTTTTTAAAGCGTCCTTTTATATAAATAAATTATACAAATTTTACCCTGTGTGGTGAATGCTCAAGAAATCGAGTACATATATTTGATGTGTCAATATTTTAAGAAGAAAATTGCAGATTTTAATTGCTTTCCATTCAGTTCAAAAGTAAAAATAACATTTAGCGCCTCTTAATTTTCCCGTAAGCCCTTGAAATAACAAAGTGAGAATTATACCTAATTAAGCTAAGTAATTGCGTACGTGGGGGTTCATTCATCAGAACAACTGTCATTACAAGAATATATATTCCCACGTTCTAAGTAAAATATATTCTTAGCCGACATCTCTTCACGGTGCACGTTTTGAAATTCATTTGGCAGTCACTCCTTTTAAAGTTTGTGCTTAAAATAACGAGGACAAAGTTAGTCCAAGTGAATTCCGTGAGATACTTGCCATCCTTGGAAAATTTAATGAGGTGTTCTTCCCTTTGAATTCAGTTCACCTTGCGGTAATTATTATGCTTAATGAAAACGAATACAAGTACCAAGTGTGCAGATTCATAAGATAGCATTACCAAGCCAAAGCAACTGTTTTCGAAGAGTAAATGAAGATTCTTATAAATAGTACGGAAATGGAAAAAGAACATCCCAAAATCAAGTGCAACATATGCCTTCCTCCCAAATAAATGCCCCGGAATGACTGAATCAAGGTGAAATCCTAGTAAAGCGTTTCATACCCAACAGAGCGAAATTTCTTAAAATATCAATTCAATCAATAATAATCCTTGAGTAATAGTTAAATGTTTTTCCAGAACTAATTTATTGAAGCACACCGTAGATAACTACCTATATTCATTGGTAGAAAAGATCTCGCCCATACTTTCCATTTTAAATGAATCATCCACTCACTCTATCCGAGGTGGGAATCATTCAAACACGTGATGTTTAGAAAACTTGACATAGGGTTTGATTAGATACATATGTATGTATTTCGTGCTATAGTTGTTTACGAATATACCGATGCAGTAGCGAAAGACCTGCTTTTCTTTCAGGAGAAGTCTCCTCATCTGCGAAGTCTCCTTCTGCGACGTAGGTCCAGAAGATGAATCGGGAAGTGATCAAAAGTTGTTAATACGAGGAATGTTGGACTGGTTTGAGTTTGTGATCACGACAAGGTGGATTACCCAGTTCACTAAATGAAAATTACATATGGTATCATCAGGGACAGATTTCTAAGGTTTTCGATGAGATCTTCGTTTTTGAGGTGTTAGAGCTAGTTTACTTTACCAAGTGAAAGTCGAATCCATCCAAATATGTATTTAAATGTATTAATAATAATAATAGTTGGCGCAACAATCCATATTGGATCAAGGCCTTGAAGTGTGTTGAATCGTGGCGGCCATGACATCGAAAACCAATTTTTCACAGCGAAAATTGTTTTTCGTTGTTAGTTGAAGTTCGAAGGAAAAGTCAAGTAGGAGCAGGGAGGCCACCCCTCACAATTCAATTTAAATTAAGTTAAAAATTAATAAAAATAAAAATTATTAATTATTGAAAGTGTTTAAATTACAATTGACGATTTCGAAACAAAACAAAAGTTTAACAAACGGACCTAAACATTTAAAAAACAATCGCCCGGAATTCAATCTCCAGAGTAAAGTGTTTCGTAAATGCTGGTTAAATAGTAATCACAACCTCTGAAATGATCCAAAAATGTCACGTTAGTTCCAGTGCAAGAGATTGTTTATAAAGGAAAGCAAAATTCTCAGATCCCATTGCCGCCCAACAGGTGGTGGACGCGAAAATTGTGTCGGTTATTCACACTGTCAGAATACTCGGCCACCGTTGTTGCAATTCTTACTCGCCGCAGCGAACACATCAATTACCACGTATCCAGTCGCACTCGGAGACCCGGCGGCCCAGGAAATCCAACGAACGCGACCACCTATCAACATTGGCAACAGTAGTAGCGGCCCTCCGCAGCAGCAGGCGAGACATCGATTCGCCTTCACTAGCCAGCCGCTTCCAAACGGAACCATCAACATTACAATGTCGCAACCGACGCACCAGCAGATAATATTTTTTTTTCCTTTTGTATATAGATTAAGTTATTATTGTCTCTGTAAATTCTTTTTGTTGAAACGTCAGGCCACAAGAGTGCACACCCTCTCTCTGTTATCCTAAAAAAATAGAGAACTGTGTGAGCTGTGAATGAGTACCTGAGCCAAATCAGGGTAATAACCTCGGGCGAGCGCAGTGCTGACAACATTGCCTCCTACAGGCTATCATGTAGTATACCGTTACGGTCTTGAATCAAATGCTCTAATACACTAAAAGGCCCTGATCCGATTGGATTGTTGCCCCAACAATTATTAATATTATGTAAACAAAGTACCATATTTACAAGACGGAGACAAGCTTTGACGAAGACTTGACGCTTTTGAGTAACGATGGTGGTCACTTTTCATCTACTCTTCCTTCATAATAGCCCAGAAGACATATACACGAAATAGTCTCAGTAGAGAGGTTAGTAACCATTCTTTAAGAGTTATTAACCGTATTTTTAGAGTTTGGCGAAAGTAGTGAAGGGAGATTTAGTGCTGTTAATGCGTCGAGTGGCGTTAACTTGGGTGCCGCCGCAGGCAGAAAGAACGCTTATTTGGTATAATTTATCAAGGCCTTTAGTGCTCTGCCCACTAGTGCAAATAGGAAAAGTGGTGCGTCGAGCTGAGAACCTTGGTTCGACTTTGACCTTCAGTTCCACTCCAAATCCAGAGTAATTCGGCTCAGGACCGTCACTGGTTGAGAAGGAAAGTAGATGACATCAACGTAATTTAAGTATTGGAAGAAGGATGTCCTGATCCATCGAAACCCTTTGCTTCTTTCAAATTCCGACCAGATGCCTTTTTACTTCAATACTTTTTTTTTTCAAGAAAATAAGTTCGAAAAACACCATCTTTTACATTTGACTGTAGATACACACAGACGTGTAGTTCAATCATGCAGTTTCCTAAGTTTTTACAGTGAAAATAAATAGAAACAAATCCGGAAACGGGCAGCTATACGCTTCAGGTATAAAAGGTTTTGTGTTTCCCTATGTGAGGAACGATTAGTACTTAATAGTTCCGTGTGTACATAGTTCAAAATCCCATTGCCCGCTATTTTTTAGAAAGCCATTTAAATAAATCATTTGACGGAAATCACTGTCTTGATAATAGTCAGCCTCATACGCTTCACACTCGGAGTTTAATATTATTAGCAAATGTGAAGAACTTAACCTACAACGGACACAAAAAAAGGCTGGGGAGAAGTAGATTCCTCATGAATGGAATTTTAATATTTCACTCGAATGTCAATTATTCTCGTTAATTATGATGTCAGCATCTTATTTGTATGGCTCAGGATGAAGTCAAATCGCGCAAAAGTTTGAACTGCTATAACTTTGACACGAATGGTCAGATTTTCATGAGACTTGCCATACATATGCACGATACTGTCCTCTATGCCGATGCATGTATGATTTAGTACTGCTAGGATAAACTTAAATAGGACATCTTTCGAGGCTTAGATTTCACATAAGTGTTTTACACAAAACTTTAAAAAGAGCTGGGGGGAAGTAGTTCCTCATAAATGTGTCTTCAATATTTCACGCGAATGCTAATTATTCTCGTTAATTATAACGTCAGCATTTGCATGGCTTTAGAAACAGTAAATTCGCGCGAAATTGCTAAGTTTGAATTACTATAACTTTGACGTTAATGGCCAGATTTCAATGGAATTTGGCGTGTGTGTACGGAATATTCTCCTGTAAGCTGGTGGGAATTGGTAGTCCTATAATGAATTGGAGGGAGTTTTCTAGTCAAAAAGTTGGTAATATACTATTAGTAAGTTTATTTGAGCAGATATCGAAATGGGACATATTTTGAGGCGTAGATTTCATCTAAGCGTACCATCCTGATTTTTTCAGACTTTTGGATTGGGTAGTTTCCGAAAATGAGTCCTGTCTCCCTTTAAGTGTGTACATTCAGACCTCTTACGCACTTTGCAATTCACGCTAGAACTAATACCAGATTCCTAAAGTACTAACTAAGACCTTTCGTTTGATACCCCACTTGACTATATTCGATGAAAAAACTTTATATCCCCCTTAACATATATGTCGCTCACTGTATGCGTGGGATTTCATAGTTTCCATATGTCTACCAAATTTCGTTCGTATCGATTTAGCCGTTTTGGAGGAAAGTGCGTGTGACAGACAGACAAAGAGACAGTGAATCTGACACAATCTTAACTGAGAACTATAAAATCGAGCTCTCACACACCCAATGATCAGTGAAATCTTCGATTAAAAGAATTGAAAATTCATTCGTTCCAGTTTAGCTGCTCAATTGAAATGAACTGAAACCGAAATATCCACACATAGGAGTTACGCTGTACAGTTGGACTGTTCAGTTCGAGCTGTCAGGTAAAGCTGAATATGTGTGGTCTGCCCAACACAGGGCGTATAGTGTACGTGCAAGGTCGGCCCGCGAATTAACTTTTGTTCTGCCTACTCTCAATACTCGAGAATGGGGAATTGAGAGAAATTTTGGAAAATCGTAACCTGGTAGCGAGGGCCTCGAGAATGCTTACTTTCACTAACTTGGGCGAGAGTTCAAACGATAAAAGCTGGACATTCTTTGACTAACCAAAGCGAAAAAGTAGCAGACGCGAATCGGCATCGCAATGTTTCTAACGGCTACCGCAAGGCACGCTCCGCTGACCTGGAAGCCGGGTTCGGACAGGACTCTAAGTGCGAGATTTCGGTCCAGGTTAGGGGACATCGCCATAGCACTAAGGCTTTCAGTCTGCCGGCTGAAGTGCATTTTAGGTAACTGCGCAAGATGAGGCTTAGGTGTGGTTGACGCACTATACCCCACCAACGGAAATAGGCAACCATATATATATCAAACTCAGGTAGTTATTCAGACATACATGCACATTAATAGCAGAGATAGAAATAGCAACGCCCAGCTCCCGGTTTTAAGTTTTCCATGTCATTATTACAATCTTTTCTTGTAAAAAATACATTCAACTACGTTTACTCCCTTTTAAAACGTTTATGTATTTCCTACGACAATATCCGGATTTCAATTTTGTTTTTCTGACTAGCTGTATTTAAATGGAAAATAATCGAGGAACCCCAACAAAATATTCAATTTTGCATGAAGGCGCCTATCCAAATACGTATGCATGTTCGTTTTCATATTTTTACGCTCATTAACTGTGGCCATACTTAACATGCAACGCTAAGAGGTGTGCACAATTATACATTCGCATGTACCTGCATACGTACAATTGATATTCGGCAAAGTTCCAAATGTGGTGGAACTCCACCCACATCTTCATCTTCTTTTTCTTCAGTCTTTCCCCCGTTCACATATTTATGTATAAAAGATAACTAATTCAAAAATATGAATATATGCGCAAGTCATATTTTATAAAATATCTTTCGTTGTCGAAAGGATGTTGTATTTTAAAAAACCCTAAATTATGAACTGTTTCTGAAAGCTCTGGAGACTGCTCAAAATGTACCGTACCATATTCAAATTAAAGAACCGGCCTCAAATACAACAGCAGTGATGAGCATATCATCTGCTTGCGACGATGTTATAAGTACACACACATATGTATGCATTAGCTTTAGGCATAAAGAGCTTGCAGCCTATTCCAGTAAAAAGTTTTTTTTTTAAATATACACCTATCGCGGTATGTATTAGACAAACAGAGGACAGTCTGATTGATTGCAATTACTCTGTACTTCAAGGAAGTGCACTTGCTACAAATTGTGTTATTCTCATTCATTGTGTTCCCTGAATCTTTTTAAAAGATATCTAATCGACCGGTCACCAACTGCATCAAAAGTAGAGTGTCAAGAGCTGAGAATAGTTACATCCACATGTGTATATGAATAGACCGCAAATATAGAATTTATTTTTCTGAATATTCATGTGAATTCGAAAGCTACAATTGTCCTATATACAATCAACATCAGCAGGAGGCAAGGACTATGTATGCCATATTCTATATCGATCCTGAAATCATGGTATGTTCGGTATCAAATTTCTGTCTAGGGAGCCTTTACATTCGAAAGTTAATAAGACCAAGTCCGGTGCGACAGATCTTCCACCAAGAGCTCCTGGGAAGATGCAATGCAGGCGTACTTTGAACCCATTCTCCGGCTTCTGTGAAAGAAGGAACAGAAAAAGCTTCTTTCTACATGCTTGCCGAAAGCTTCATGTATATCCTTGAGCCTGCTGAAAAAGTAAGCAAACTTGTATGAATTGCGTATCATTAATATTAATAGAATAGTGAGGGGTGGCGATGAAGACATCGAGGCTAACCGTCGGCAATTACGAAAATGAGATTTCAGTGAAAAGCGAAAAGGGTTACTTGAAAAGTGCTTGGAAACTGAAACGGTTGATTTCCTGCGCTCACGTAGATAGAACATCCACAAGTGGGCTGGCCCGCGAACACTCCTTGAAACCAATCGCTAAATTAACCACTTTGTTCTTACATTATTGACTAGCTTTCTTCGAAATTATGTGAATTACATACTAATATTGACAGTAACAGTAAGAGGGTAATACAAATTTTAACAACAAAAAGTAACTGCCATTCTGAACATCACACAGATCGTTGTGGAATTTAGATAAGGAATATATATTAACTGAATTACCGGTGGCCCACCGTAATCCTTTTGATTCAGACTTTTACTAGTGAGGAGTAATGAAATATTAAAAGATGTGAGATGAACTAAGAGGCAACTTTCGATAAGTTATGCCTAAAGGATACGATGCTTATTACTGTTGAAAACCATGCGATTTTCGGGGATGGAGAGTGCAGGAATCAGCACAAAGCTCCGTGCTGGCTCTACACTGAATGCATGTTATTTGTTGTGCTGCTTGCTACAAAGGACACCATACTTTCCTTGCATGAGAGCTTACTGGTTGTGAATAGGGTATTTTCAGTGGCCGTCACTGCGCCAGATAAGACCGTTGATAAAAAGGTGCTCGGCGTTTAAGGCCTGTATTTTCCGCACTTACCAATAGTAGATCAATATTAATTAGGATTGATAATTATGGATTAGTATTTTTCAAATAATTAAGGTATAAGATAACATTTTTGTCTGCAACTTCAGTGTATTTAAGCAATTGGAAGGAATTAGGTTTAGAGGTCGAATGTGCATTTCTGGTAATCGCAGGTAAAGTTGCAACAACCGTTCGCCAGTTACCGAAAAGCAACCACTTTCTCCAACTAACGATATTGTAATTGGCGCTGTTAATCCTCATATACAATGGTAGCAATTTTCATCAGCAGATTCAGATACATATGATCAGGCGACATAACTTCAATGCGCTCCCCAAAGTCTGCATTCACTGTCGTAAATATTATATAACCAAAAGAGATAGAAATTTGTTGGCTAGCAATCTGCACATTTCGAAACAAGAACAACAAACAAAAACGTCTCGGATAGGCACTGACCTAACGACGAAGGCTTTCGGCTATCGAAAACGGACTACGATTGGTTTGTGAAATGTACACAGGTTCCTCGAGAACGCTCTCGAAGATCCGGTGAATGTTAGTTTCTCCAACTCGAGCGAAAACTCAACCGATATAAGTTGGACATTCTGGGCCTTAGGGACATGGACAGTATTCCTCCCCATCTTCCAAAAATGTGCTTTTATATGCAGGAAAGCCAAGTAATAACAGACGCAAATCCGGTGTCATATTATTTCTGACGGCTTCCTCAAGGCACACTCTCTTAACTTAACCCTTGTACGAGTGCATTTGTATTTGTTGTAACTGCATTTTGTTCGTAATGTTTTCATATCCAAAAGAGGATTTTTCAAATAATGTTTTTTAAAGGCATTTTTTCTAAAAACGGCCTTTTTCACACTTGCGAGAATTCTGGCTCAAAAAGTAGTGAATCGATCATTAAGAAATTTGAAGGTATGATTTCTTACAAAATAACAAAGAATATGAATCCTTGTTTGGGATGATATCATATTTCTAAGGGGGCTTTCTCTTGGATAATTAATAAAAATAATGGTGAAAATTGAAATATTTCTTTTTTAACACTGACAAAACTATTTTCTGCTGCATTCAGCTACATATGCTCAGAAAACCAGTTAGTGGTGTAAGATTAAAAAATTTTTTATTTCAGATGAAAATTAGAGTCTTTAAATGTCCCGCAATTGGAGAACTCTAGTTACGACCTTCAGCGGAATATTTTTTTTTACTCTAGGCTTAAATTCTTCAAAAAATAGTCACACAAGTTGCCCGGAATATGAGTCTTCTAATGTGGTTTCCCCCTCAAGGAACGTCACAATTGTAAAGTGCTTCACACGAAACAGAGATTTACGATATAGTGGAGAATGTTTTTTATGAACAATTATACGATAACACCTTAATCTGACATATGGATTGGATTTCAACTGACAGACACCATATGAACAATCAGGTTAACCACTCAGCAGTGGATATAGGAGAGAGGCGCTGACATCGGCCTCGAAAGGGATCACCACCTGGTGGCCGCTTACCTTCGCTTGTGTGTTAGGTCCACCACTTCTTGTAGGGTTGGAGGATTGTGACGTCCAAGATTTATAGATCAAAGATGATTGCTCCTTGGGTGCAACGCAAGTTGTCAGCCACGTCCCGAAGCGGAGTCACGGAAGGGACAGAAGGCCCAGTTGACTGCTGCAAGCAATGACGAGCGTGACACGGTCGAACTCCAATACGGAGCGAAATACCCGAAAGTTTAACGTAGATTGCGCCGTGAGAAAATTGAGAAAAAATTGAGAAAAAATCAGGAAAGATGCCGCAGATCACATTGATTTCAGAAGTATATAGCGAATCTCAAGATGGGCGTAAATTTTTCGATGGTCCTGTGAAGGATGTTAACGATCGGTTCAACATTTGATGTTTTTTCGGGAGTCTTAATGTTGCGTAATAATATTTTCCCAATGTTAATCGATTTTGCATGCCTATACATACACATACATGTGTGTCCGGATAACTGAGTGGTTAGAGCGCAAAGCTGTCGTACGGAAGGTCGCGGTTCAAATCTCACTGGTGGCAGTGGCATTTGTATTGTGATTTGACGTCGGATACCAGTCGACTCAGCTGTGAATTAGTACCTGAGTTAAATCAGGGTAATAATCTCGGGCGAGCGCAATGCTGACCACATTGCCTCCTAGTGTACCGTTACGGTCTTGAATGAAGTGCTCTAATACACTTCGAGGCCCTGATCCAACATGGGTTGTTGCGCCAACGATTATTATTATTATTTTCCGAGTTATCACAATCTCGGCAGATGCCGGATTTTACCTAATACTAGCACTAAGTGCCAAGCATTTAGGCTCGGACGATCCTACCTACTTAAAAACTAAAGGGGCACTGGTGTTGGTGGCCGGTGGTAGGTCAGTGGGAGAATCCGTCGAGTACTCCCCGCAACATCGAGCACGTATGCAGAATGGTGTACTTCTGCATGGTTTGAACCAGACTGTGCGAAAGTCCCAGGACATCAAGGGAAGCCGTGAGGGATTTAGGTACCTGTAGCTGACAATATTGTGGGAACTACAACCACCAATAATATACGCGGAGCGACCCGTCTTGTCAACTAGCAGTACGTCAGGCTTGTTGTGTGCGGTATGGCGATCAGTCAGAACTTGCCGGTCCCAATACATGCTGTAAGCAGAATTATCAAGTACTGCTTGCGGCTCATATCGGTAAACCGGACATGTTCCCGTGATTAGCCCATGCTTATATGCAAGGTTTTGATGGATAACCTTACATACAGCATTATGCCTGGTGATGTATTGCACCGGTGCCATAACAGTACAGCCAGAAATGAGATGGTCCAACGTCTCTAACGCCGAACCACACATTCTGCACTGGTCGTTCTCCACCCGTTTGTTCATGATGAGCTTTTTATAAGCTCGGGTGGCGACCACGCCATCCTGAATGGTACACATGAACCCCTCCGTCTCAGCAAAGAGCTCCCCAGCACACAGCCATCTGTTCGACAGATGCAAATCGACAAATGGCTGCCAAAGACAATTCACGTGTTTACCGTGCATTGCCTTCGACTTCCATTCCGCGATCCGCTCTTGGTCCGACTTCACCCCACTCAGAGGATTGAAAGATCGATCCTTCAAGTTAAGTGGAGTCAGTCCACAGTCTGCCTTACAGACAGCCGCATGCAAGGGGCTCGCCTGCTCTTTACTGTAAAAATAAGCGCGCAGCGAGTCGACTTGGCGATGATGTTGTGCCGCCACGTCAACCACGCCCCTACCTCCGATGTCACGAGGCAGGTTCATCCGCTCCACGGCAGACTTTGGGTGATGCATTCGGAATTTGGACATAGTTGTCCGTATCCGCCGCTGGACGTTTTCCAGGTTGGTCTTCGTCCACGGCAATATTCCGAATGCATAAGCCAGTGAAGGGATAGCGAATACATTAAACGCGCTTATTTTATTCTTCCCCGAGAGATGCGATTTCAGCACCAGCTTTACACGTCGCAGGAATTCGGACAGCAGAGCTTCCTTCAGATCACCAACTCGAGCATGGGTTCCTTGCAGAATTCCTAGGTACTTGTAGAATTATTTATTATTATTATTTCCGAGTTATCACAATCTCGGCAGATGCCGGATTTTACCTAATACTAGCACTAAGTGCCAAGCATTTAGGCTCGGACGATCCTACCTACTTAAAAACTAAAGGGGCACTGGTGGTGGTGGCCGGTGGTAGGTCAGTGGGAGAATCCGTCGGGTACCCCCTTCCTTCAGATCACCAACTCGAGCATGGGTTCCTTGCAGAATTCCTAGGTACTTGTAGAAGTCTGTCTCGGTCATAGCTTCGATGTGGAGGTCACCAATGCTATGTCCGGCATGCGGCTCGTGATGACCTTTGCGAATGGCTTGGATTCGACATTTGTCTAATCCAAACTCTAGCCGAATATCACGGCTGAACATGTCTATTATTCGCAACAGACTTCTAAGATGGTTGTCAGTACCAGCATACAGCTTGATGTCATCTAGGTACATCAAGTGTGTCAGTTCGCACTTAGCACGTAGGCCATATTTTATTGCAAAACCATGCCCTCTAACATCATTCAGTAGCCATGAAAGGGGGTTCAGTGCCATACAAAACCAAAGAGGACTCAATGAATCCCCCTGGAAGATGCCCCTCCGAATACGGATGGGCTCTGAGGTATTAGCACCCTCAGATGTACGGACTGACAAGGTGGTATGCCACCCTTCCATGACTGTCGCCAAAAACTTTATTAGTTTCGGAACAATGCGATACAGATGTAGGATATCGATTAGCCAGGTATGCGGAACGCTATCAAAAGCCTTGGCATAATCGATATAGCAACTGAAGAGGTTTCTTTGGCCTCTAGTTGCTTGTCCTACAACTACCGAGTCGATAATGAGTTGCTCTTTGCAACCCCTTCACCCAACTCGGCAGCCCTTCTGCTCCTCGGACAGAATGTTGTTGGTCTCGAGGTGCGCATTGATCCTTCCACTAATAATGGACGTGATGAATTTGTAGAGGGTTGGTAAGCAAGTGATCGGTCTTGTGTCTGCGGGGTCCTGCACCGTGTCCTTCTTAGGGATAAGGTAGGTAATTCCCGCAGTGAGGAAAGGTGGAAATTCCTCCGGCAGACTCATGACCTCATTTATACTGCGTGCCAACCGACTCTGTATGCTGGTAAATTTCTTATACCAGAAATTCTGCACCCGATCCAGACCTGGGCCCCTCCAGTTCTTCGAGATGTTTATAGCTCGTCGAACTTCCTCTTCGGTAACATCCGCGAAATTCATGCCAGGTGTATTGGCATGGCGGGTGCCTTCGGCGGTGATCCACTCAGCATGCTGGGCAGGTAACCCCCAAAGTCCACCCCAATACTCTTTCGCTTCCGTCACCGAGAACTGTATTGTCTGGGCGCTCTGTTGGGATTCGTTGAGAGATCTGAAAAAACTCCGCTGGTTCCTCGCGTATGTTGCATTCTGGACACGTCTGGAATAACTTTCGCCATACCGTCGTAACCGACTGCATATGACAGAAAGTTTCTGTTTTAGTGTGTCCAGAATTTCAACTACGGGTGTCTCACAGGGGATGGCATAGTTCCGGTAAACCCTCTGCACTTTATTTCTCACCCGTCGGCTGGCATTGCCAGTGCTAATCGGAATCAGTCTAGCAATGTCCTGCCTTAGTGAGTCCCGCCGACGTTCCAGACGAATTTTCCATGGTGGATCTCTTTTGTCACTCAAACCAATAACGCGAAAGCGAACCTTCTGACCGTGCAATCTGATAGCCGCAACTGCACCACAATACACAAGTGATTGTAGTTGCAGCAGCGACATATCAGCACACAGTCGAGACGCAATCTCACCACTGATTTGAGATAGAATTCCCGGAGTTGCTGGAGATGCATAGAGCCTGGGAATACCTGGTCTATGCAAAGGATCCATATCCGAGAATTCTATACACGCTCTTTGCAATTCGTCCCGAACTTCAGCGGAAACCTCAGCTGGACGGTGGAGAAGAGTGCTTCGGCGAGTACTGAACCTGTTGCCTGCAGTGCGGCGTGGTGTTGTTGATGGCGCCGCCTCTGCCCCCATCGATTCTCGGTCACCAGTTTCCCCGATGACTTCAAGTCGAACACGTTCCCTGATGGTGGCCGGGATTGTGTCACTGCGAGTGATGAAGCGGTACTGGTCTGCGACTTGCTGCACAGTCACGTGCGCGAATTGCGGGAAACGCTCGACGAATCTCTGGTGCAACAAGGGGCGGTAAGATGTTATACCCGCCCCCGCCGTTATTTCGTACTAAGAGCGGATGATGAAGAGGTTCATTTCTTCAGTCCATTTCATCCGCTTCCTACGCGAACCTGCTTATTATTATTATTATTATTATTATTATACATACGGCAACATAATGTAATAAAAATTAGACATGAAAAATATAAATTTCTTTCTCCGCTGCATAATATTTCTAGCCGTACCTGAGCCCCAACGGACAAGCAGATGATTTGGGTCTCAGTTGATTTCCTCAAACATTCGCTCACAGAGTTCAATAGCAGCTACTCTCTGACTAGGGCAGTTTAACTTTTACTATAGCGATAAAGGACTTCAGCTTCACGAGCAATTCTTTCCTAACAACACAATAAATCAACAATAAACAAAGAAAATTACATTGAGCACGTTTCTTCTCCGTTAAATCAACCGTAGAATTGTAGAATGTAGCATGTTTTTTCCACCTGAAAAAGTGGCGAAAATGGAAATAATGAAGGTGATCAAAATTGAATTTACGCATCTAATTCAATATAAGATATTTGCTTTCATGCAAAGGTTGGGATAACAGATTCATAGCCAAGCAAAACCACAGCGGACTCAGAGGGTTGCCTTGGAAGGCACCACGCCTGAACTGCATCTCTTCTGATGTTTGAGGGGTTGCCTATAGCTTAGTGTTCAAATCCATCATTAATGGTCTCAGAAAAAGAATAACACTTGAGTTGATTTTATACAAGCATACCACTTGTAATAACCATGAATGTACCACGCTGCTTCTAAATTGCTGGCTTGGCTCCAAACACTTCTCTAGAAGTCTTCTGCCCAATCCTTATCGAAATTATATTTCTGACCTGACTTAGAGAGATTTTCATAAAACTCTCTTTGGAAGAACACCTTGTCTGTACTTCGTTGAAAGCTCTTCTGATACGTTCGGGTGCGATTAAAGCATACCCCAAGTTTCTATAGTAATTTCGCTAGTAAGTTTCGCAGAAAACTCGCTAGTCAAACGATCACCCAAAATTGTGTCAACGACAGCAATGATGTTGGTAGTTAAAATCCTCATAAGGAACGCCTTAAAAAATATTTCTGTAACACTAATATTATACTCAAAAACCGTCTCGAGTTCCACCTGTATTGAATACCACTATTTTATTGGCCCCTGCTTTAATCAAGATTTAATTTCCTTTACGTCATTGGATCACGTCAACGAAGTGTTGTCGAAAAATTGTCCAACCTTCACATGTAAACCTCGCCCACTTTTACATGTCGTTATGCTAACTTGTGTAAATTATTAAGCATTATTTTCAGAATGATGATGACTGGAGTAGAGAAGGTTCCTGTTAAAGGTTTTATTTCGGGTATTTTGTTTTTAGTTGGTTTAAATTGCATGGAAATGGTAAGGTTAGAACATTACAGAGTTATAGAGGATAGCGGAGGAAAATACACCTATGAATTGATAAAAATCTTGCTTACATTAATCACTATCAACCTGCTTAGAATGTACCATCGAGTTAGGTCGCAAAAAGTTTGGTTGAAAGCAAATCAATGGCAACAAATAGTTTAAATTTTTTACACGTCGAAGGAAGATATAGATCAACGAGGTAGGATGATCACTCAAGACGAATGAAACTGTTTTTGTTCGCACCATTACCAAAAATTCACAACTGAATATTTTCTTAATTCCTTCTTTCAAATCCATCATCATCATCATCATCAACGGCGCAACAACCGGTATCCGGTCTAGGCCTGCCTTAATAAGGAATTCCAGACATCCCGGTTTAGCGCCGAGGTCCACCAATTCGATATCCCTAAAAGCTGTCTGGGGTTCTGACCTACGCCATCGCTCCATCTTAGGCTAGGCTTTGCCTCGTCCTCTTTTTCTACCATAGATATTGCCCTTATAGACTCTCCGGGTAGGACCATCCTCATCCATATGGATTAAGTGACCCCCCACCGTAACCTATTGAACCATTGTGTAGGCTACGGAATCGTCCATCCTCATGTAGGGACCAAAAATTCTTGGGAGGATTCTTCTCTCGAACGCGGCCAAGAGTCCGCAATTTTTCTTGCTAAGAACGTTTCCGAGAAATACATGAGGACTGGCAAGATCTTAGTCTTGTACAGTAACAGCTTTGATCGTATGGTGAGACGTTTCGAGCGGAACAGTCTTTGTAAGCTGAAATAGGCTCTGTTGGCGGACAACAACCGTGCGCGGATTTCATCATCGTAGCTGTTATCGGTTGTGATTTTCGACCCTAGATAGGAGAAATTATCAACGGTCCAAAGCCACTCTTCTCCTATCCTTATTCTTCCTGTTTGACCAGTGCGGTTTGATGTTGTTGGTTGATTCGTCTTCGGTGCTGACGTTGCCACCATATATTTGGTCTTGTCTTCATTGATGTGCAGCCAAAGATCTCGCCGCAATGGCCGCCTGCTCGATCTGGATGAAGGCAGTTTGTACGTCTCAGGGAGTTCTTCCCATGATGTCGATATTGTCAGCATAGGCCAGTAGTTGGGTGGACTAAAAGAGGATCGTACCTCTTGCATTTACCCCAGCATCAAGGATCACTTTCTCGAGGGCCAGGTTAAAGAGGACGCATGATAGGGCATCCTCTTGTCGTAGACCGTTGTTGATGTCGAATGGTCTTGAGAGTGATCCTGCTGCTTTTATTTGGCCTCGCACATTGGTCAGGGTCAGCCTAATCAGTCTTATTAATTTCGTCGGGATACCAAATTCTCCCATGGCCGTGTATAGTTTTACCATGGCTATGCTATCATCGGCGGCTTTAAAGTCTATGAACAGATGGTGCAACTGATGTCTATATTCCAACAGTTTTTCCATCGCTTGCCGCAGAGAGAAAATCTGATCTGCTGATTTGCCTGGAGTGAAGCCTCTTTGGTATGGGCCAATGATGTTCTGGGCGTATGGGGCTATCCGGCCTAGCAAGATAATGGAGAATATTTTATAGGTGGTACTCAGCAACGTGATACCTCTATAGTTGCTGCGCTGTTGATATCTCCCTTTTTATGTATGAGGCAGATAATGCCTCGTTGCCAATCGTCAGGCATTGATTCGCTGTCGCATACTTTGAGCACAAGTTGATGAACCACTTGGTGTAATTAGTCGCCTCCATATTTAACCAATTCGGCTGTAATTCCATCGGCTCCTGGCGACTTTTGATTTTTTAGCAGATGAATTGCACAGACTGTTTCTCCTAAACTTGGTGGTGGCAGTATTTGTCCGTCGTCTTCAGTCGGCGGGACCTCCAACTCGCCGATGTTCTGGTTGTTCAGTAGCTCATCAAAGTACTCAACCCATCGCTCTAATATGCCCATTCTGTCGGAAATCAGACTTCCCTCTTTGTCTCGGCAGGATGAACATCGAGATGTATAAGGCTTCATCCTGCTGACTTGTTGGTAAAACTTCCGCGCCTGGTGCGGTTGCCCCTGTACTTTTCTAGTTCACGGACTGTGCCTTGCTTTTCCGCTCGACGGAGTTCGTGAAAAGTCTCTGCGCGTTCCCGCGTTCTTTGAGAATGCAACATTAGTCGATATGCGGCATTCTTCCGTTCCGTTGCTAGCTTACATTCATTGTCAAACCAGCCGTTCCGACTCCTTTTGCGGCTGGGGCCAAGTATGCTTGTGGCCGTATCCATGATAACGTTCTTCAGGTGATTGTGAAGATCATTTGTTGATGCTTCATCTCCAGGTCCTCTGTTGACTGTAATTATTGCGGCATCCATTTCCCTCTTATAGGTGTTATGGATGGCTTCAGTGTTCACTCTCACCTGATTGTCAGAGGGGATTCTAGGTGGTATTGTTATTTGAGCTCGGAGCACCATGCCAAAGAGATAGTGATCCGAGTCTATATTGGCCCCCCTATATGTTCTGACATTCATCAAGGCTGAGAGGTGGCGGCGTTCGATCAACACGTGGCCAATTTGGTTGAAAGTGGCTTTGCGCGCAAACCAGGTACTTCCAACAATCATTTCGTGTGACCCTGCTAATTGAATAATCCGCAGTCCGCCATCATTTATTTTTTCGTGTAAGCTATGGGAGGCAAGGTATCGCCTGAATACGGGCTCCTTCCCTACTTGGCTGTTAAAATCCCCAAGTATGATTTTAATATCATACCAGGGACAGGCTTCGAGGGTTCGTTCTACTGCCTCGTAGAAGGTATCCTTCTCCGACTCTGCAGTCTCCTCTGTTGGGGCGTGGACGTTAATGAGGCTTATATTTCTAAACTTGCCTCGCAAGCGCAGAGTGCATAGCCGTTCGCTTATGTTTTCAAAGCCGATAACAGTAGGTTTCATTTTTTGGCTGACTAAGAAACCTACTCCGAGCACATGGTTTACTGGATGACCGCTATAATATATGGTGTAGTGGTTCCCTGTCCATCGCATCTCTTGTAGCGCTGTTATATCAGCCCTATATTGGGACAAGGTATCGGCTAGCTGCTCATCAGCTTCATCTCTGTACAGGGAGCGCACGTTCCATGAGAAAATGCGCAAATCGTTGATCCGTTGTCGTTGCCGGGTCCGTCGTTTTAAAGTTCGTCCTGTCCGAGGCTCCTGTTCTGGCTTCGTAACAAGTTGTTTCCCGTGTAGGGTTGTCAGCCCTACTCAACCCCCAACCTGGAGGACCAGTTGGTACAATTTGTCCCGTTTTTAGGCGCGGTAAACTCGCCTTCATCCTTCTCCGTCTGCAGCTTTTCGTTAAGAAAGAGCTCCCAGCGGTCACCACGTGGAGGTGGAGATAGGGTTTGGTAGTAGAGCTGTTGGTATTGGTTCAGCAGGCATTTCCCAGGTTTTATGCTCCGTCGTGGATACCAATCCACGTTTCGCCCTGGGACCTATACTACCCTCTGACCACTGGTAAGAAATAATATCGATGATTAAATGCAATCTGTGGGAATCCGTTTTGAACTGCAAATTTCTCAGATATTTTATCACAAGCAGCACAAGTAGTGTTGCCACGAAATTGTCCTTGCTCTATGATGAGAGTCGAAAAAGTTATCCCAAGCAAATATGTACCTTTCGGTTAGCGGCTGTAATAATTGTCAGTATTTACCGTGCTTCGAAATTTTTCTGAAGGGCTGGTAAGTTTGTTGCTACGTCAAAAGATAAGTTTCAATGTAAATATAGTATTAAATTTTTAGTATATCTAGAAATAAATTTTCAGTAAAAGTTCAGTTCCTATTTGGTAGGTATAAACACTTTTGCACAAAACGACATTGCCTGCCAATGTAAGATCAATATTCGTTCGATCGTGACAAGACTGAAATTCTATTAACATTGTGACGGATCTCTTCCATCTTTCTAATCGATTGCTCGGTTTCCGAGAAAAGTGCGACAAATAGGCAATGATCCGAGGCTTCGTTTTCCGAAAAAAAAACTAAAAGTTATATTAGTGGAAGGAGGGAGTTGCGGGCTGCATGCTTACCACGATCAGATTTCGACGAGAAAACAGGAAGCATTCGTGGACCTTCGAAGTAGGCTTGAAAGGGGTCCAACGAACTCAGAGTTCGCTTTCCACAGCTCAACAATGTCAGCATGAATGTAGCTCATCGAAACGAGAAAATTACAACTAAATCTTAAAACAAAAGGCCTTTACTGGATCCGTCGTAAAAGGTTCAACTGCAGTTAGCCAAAAGCGCTTCTTCTTTTTCACGTTCCAATTTCTTAATTCCCATTCCGACATTCAGTTATGTTAAAAGAAATTTAAAGTGATCAGTTTATTAATTTCTCCTTTTTATAATTTATAAATGTCCAATGTTTGTTTCTGGTTAGGACGAGGTACAAACAAATGTCAATGTAATGAGTACCAGTCATACCTACAAATTAGGAAAAATACGAGGCAGTTTTTGCTACCGTCACCGTCAACGGCTTTTTTATATTGAGTCTAGGCACGTGAGGAAAATCTCTGTGTCCTGACAGGAAGATAATATTCATGAACCAAGAACCCCGGGCCTCATCTCGCCGAACTTCTAGCATTCGAAGAAGCTACGCTGCATGCATCTGGTTCCACATACTTATTATCTCGCACAGTTGGTGTTCACGACTGGCAAACCTGTGAGGGGAGTTTGGTTGGTTGACAGCCTTGATGACCGTGCTGGTGCCAAGGTGGTGCAACGCTGGACTCTCATCATAACAATGGTTCCATTTATACATAGCTCGTAGTGTATATACGTTGAATATAACCGATATTCAAATTAATGTGGCACTGAAATTTTATCTCTCAGACGCTATAACTTTGTCAACAATAGTAGGATTACCACAAAACCTAAGAATATGATGCTCCATATTAAAACCTATACTACTCCATGAATCTAGGATAAACTTAAGGGGGTTTCGCAGCAAGTCACAACATAATACTCTGCCATTATTAACTGTATTTGTGCGGTATCGCAATGTAAAGTATTCTGTGCCCAAATCAGCAGAGACCACAGTTCCTTATATTAACTGACCCTTTTCGGACCTTCACATCCCCCCCCCCCCGCCGCATTTGCAACTAATGTCAAAGAAGACATTTGCTTCGGAAAAAAATCAAGAACCTTCGTTGATACCCCACTTGGCCATATTCGATGAAAAAAAAATTAACACCCCTCTTTTACGGAACCTCGCTTAAGTTCAGCGTGGAACAATGTAACTCTCCACTTGTGTGAGATTCACAGTTCGAATCCTGCCACCAAATTTCATGACAATAGGTGTGACCTTTCCTGAAAAAGTGCGTGCGACAGACAGACGGACAAACTGACGGCTCGCTTAAGGACGTGTCAAGGTTTGTTAAATGTTACATGGGGAACTGAATCATTCAGAGCAACCAGAGAAGTAATACAAATACCCCCACACTTGGGAATATATAAGTTCAATAATTGTAACAAATTTTATGATTTTAGGGGGTTTTCCAATGAATTTCTAAAAAAAAATTAGTAATGCACAATTATTAACCTTAACTGTGTTGATATAGGTATTGAGTGTATTTCGGAGAGTAAACACCGCCTAGTGGGAGTTGCATGATTCTCTTCGAGTTTTTCGATTCAGTAGTTTCTTAGAATGGGCCCGACAAAGAAATGATCACTCTCCACTCCCATATTCCCCACGTTAACATCAAACGTCAGTTTTGAAAAGTTCTAACTAAAATGTTTCATCTGATACCCCACATGACTATATTCGTAGAAATAAATGTTCACCACCCCCACCTTTGTGTGTATGACTAAAACTCAGCATAAAACGATGTTATACGCGTGGGCGGTCACAGTTCCCCGGGGCGTTCACAGTTCAGCACCAAATTACGTATAAATGGAAGTAATTTGAAACGGCAAACCAATTTTAATACGGTTTTGTTTTAAACAAAGCCTTAAAAATAAGTACAACTCTACGCAAAACCGGAACGCAATTGGACGACATGCAAATAACTACGAGAATGGTCCTACAATACTGCTAGTATTTGATATAGAAAAACCAATTTACAGAAATTTAAACAAAGATGAGTTGAGAGTATGTAAGGGGGAAGATGGGAAGCCTCTGAACACTGAGACCCTGATGGTCCATTGTATTCGATTCTCCGATCTAACGAAATATCCGAAATTCGTTTATGTATCTCTGGATTTCCATGTTCAATCACCCAAGTTGATCTAAATGGGCTGCTCTCATTCTAGCGCTTTGAATATGCATATCCAAGAGGCACCGATAATACATGGGCACCTAGTTCTTACCTTAGCCCACCACACCTGAGCGAATTTCGGCCTAATGATAGCAAAATACATATACATAGGTCACAACCTGAGGCCTAAGCCCCAAGTCGAAGCAAAGGTCCGCTTACACAGCTCATAAACTGTAAGAGCACGTTTCATCTTTATCTTTACATGTTTGTTCCAAAAAAGTTTGTTGTCTAGAATAACGTCCAAGTATTTCACTTCTTCTGAGAGTTGAAGAGTTGTACCCCTCATCTCTGGAAGGCAAAGACCATTCAATTTCATCCTTTTTGTAAGTAATATTATTATCGTTTTATTTGGATTTACTGAATGTAGGTATCTGAGCAACCAATTGACAGTCAAATCAACGGTTTGATGTATATTTCTACACACCGCTCCGAGATCCTGACCACAAGCAGGCACAGCCACGTCAGCCACGTAGGATTGCGAGTGAATTGGAAGATTTTGCAGCTCCCGTAGCATACTCCACAAAAGCAATCTCTGTATTAGCATAGCATAGGTCCACCTAATTAAAGCTTCATTGATGCTGTGCTCCAGCGACATCACAAAGCTTTCGGGAAAGCACACAGTTAAACGCCTCATCTATGTCCACGAACACCCCATCACCTACTCGCCTTTCAGAGTTGCGTTCTCTATCTTTGAAACCAAGAAGTAAACAAGTCGGGAAACCGGAAGCTAAACGCTTCAGGTATGAAAGGTTTTGTTTATTTCTTTTATAAAGAGATTTGGGTGTGCATTTGTCCCATTAGCATGTAGCACGTAAAATATGCATATATTATGTGAAAATAGCCACTTTCAAGTGATATTGACATTCATAGTCTCGAATTTGCAGAGGAGCGACAGCTTTGACTTAGTATTACTTTGTTAGTAATAGTGCGATTTTCACCAAATTTGGCAAAATCATGCTCTATGCTGTAGCCTATATTGTTGCAAAATTTTGTGATTCTAGGGTGAACTTAAGGGGGGTTTTCCTGTCAATTACTAAAAGTTATAGTAATGTACTATTATTAACTTTATTTAAACAGGTATCGGTATGGAGGGTATTTCGGAGCCTAGGCACCATATAGTGACAGCCCCCTGATTTTTTTCAGATTTTTCGGTTGGGTAGTTTCTGAGAATGGGTTCCTTAAAAAAATGACCACTTTCAACCCCCCGCACCCCCCACCTTTTCAACAAATGTCAAAACTAAGGCCAGCTTAGAAAAGTACTAATCGAGACCTTTAATTTGATACCCCACATGACTATATTTGATGAAAAAAAAATTTACACCCTCCCTTTGCATGTATGGGGACCCCCCCTTAAATTCGATGTAAAAGGATGTAACTCACTATATGCGTGAGCGTTCACAGTTCCCACCTTTCTACCAAATTTGGTGCCAATCGCTACAACCGCCTCCGAGAAAAATGCGTGTGACGGACAGACAGACAGACAGACAGACAGACAGACAGACAGACAGTAAACCGATTTTAATAAGGTTTTGTTTTACAAACAAAACCTTAAAAACAGACTCACTAGACTTTCCAGGATGATAAATGATTTTCATTAAGTGGGTGCGACCTTATAGTGTAAGAGCTGGCTACATGAAAATTTGCATGACCCGACACGACGGCTAGAACATTCAAATAGACGTCCAAACACAGCTAAGACATTATTTTATAAGAATGAGGTTCGCTTTCCAAATGCCAAAATTGCGTTTTCCTCCTACAAATTTTGTCGCTTACCCCATTTTCCTAAAGTTTTAAAATACACAATGTATCAATTTTCTTATAACAAATTAATCTCCGTTTTACCATGATAAAATTTTGCTTACATGATTTCATCCTAATTACACAATTACTGGCAATTGGAAATATGAACCATAAAAATTAAAACCAAGTCGGGGGCGCTTCGGGCAAAAGGTTTTGTATTCATCTTATGTGAGGGGCTTCCTATGTACCGTTTTCCATTCGTGCGTAGCCAAAAATGCAGAATATTCCCTCCTTAATTGTTAAACTCCAGATATATATAAGTATATACATATCAAAGCATCAATATTGTGCTAATTCTAAATAAACAACCGTTGCCCATCGAAATTGATCTAAAGCATCTTCACGCATTTCCACTTTGCCTCGGGCACAAAAGCATACATATAAATACTACTAGTACTAACAAACATACATATCAATTCTATTGGATACTACTCCCAAACTTAATTAGCGCATACATTTTCATACATATGTCTTTCTCAAGCAATTCATACTTATATATAAATAACTAAAAAAACTTAAGAAGCTTATAACTTCACATCATATGATGATGACGTCATACGCATCTTCATCATCATAATTCAACGTCCATAGTTTTGTTTATAATAGTTCGGTTTCATTCAAACTTCCCAAAGTCATACCTTATATTCTCCCTTATACCAATGTCCATACTTCTGGGATGAAATTATGGAGGATTTTCGGTTAAATTTCTAAAATCTAGTAATATGGTATTATTAACTTTGTGCAGATATCGTTATGAAGTGTATTTTGAAGCAAATTATTCTTATTCTGTTAAGGGAAAGTCGCACCGCTTTCTTAAAGAACTATTGTACCCCTTTTACTGGTTATAGTGTACCTCTTGATCATAATATCTCAAGCAAGCCTATAAATGTCAGTAACTTTAGTATGTTCCCTACTTCCAGATCTTTCAGCTTTGCATCTGGTATTAAATGTTCTCCCAGATGCCTCGACCTCGACCTTTGCACAAGTGCCGGACACTGCCCTAGGACGTGTATAGAGGTTTCGTCACACTCCGCACAAAACCTGCAGGCAGTGTCCGTAGATATCCCTAGCTTCTCTAGGTGACAGTTTAGCCGACAGTGACCAGTGAAAATTCCCACCATGCTTCGGAGGTTCCTCTTTATTCTTTAGTGACATAGCCATGAAACCGTTTCCGATTGCACAGAAGGGTTCTGGCCCGTGTAAAGGCGTCCCTGTTCCCTTCTTAGTTAGTTCGTATGCTGCCTCTTTGCCTTCCAACCCAGCATGGCCTGGAACTCAAAGTATCCAGACCTTGTTGGACGAGCCGAGTGTATTGAGTCTCTCAAGGCATTCCCACACCAGTTTAGAGTTCACCTGGGTGGACCGAAGTGCCTTGATCGCTGTTTGGCTATAGGTGAGAATAGCAATGTTCTGCCCACCGTAGCTCCTTTGGAGATTAAAGGAGGTACATCTGTCTATGGCGTATATTTCCGCCTGGAATTTGCTAGTGTACCTAACCCATTGGCTCGAAGAGCATTTTCCTTGTACCAATGACAGCGGCACCCACTCCCTCCGTCAGTGTACCAAGAATCAGGTATAAGCCGTATGTAGCCATGCGCTCCCAGTTTGCATTGTTACTCCAACGTATTTCAAAATTGCTTATCAAAACGAAACCTACTTGTCATGTTATACCTTGGTATCAGTAATTCGGGATACCGCCTAGAAAGAAGATCAATCTTCTTTCGATTTCGGTTTCGGTTCTTTCTACCCAGATTACCGCTCCATAGGTAATTATTGGCCTTACTATTGCAGTATATATCCAAAACAGTATCTTCGGGCTACAACTCCATTTTTTCCTGTTATGGATCTACAACTCATAAGAGCCCTTGTAGCTTTCCGAAATGTGTTTTCCAAAGCGTAATTCCCAAATATTTGTCCTTTGTTTTTCAGATGATCCAGCTTACGTCTCCTAGTTGTTTTGGCTGGATTGATCCAGAGCCCCAACTTCCTGCACCAGGCACTAGTAACCCTTAGTCCAGTTTGGATTCTATCACATAGGGTATCTTCATATTTGCCCCTACAGATTAAAACAATGTCGTCCGCGTAACCCTGGACTTGTATTCCAGTATTTGTTAACACGTCCAGGAGTTCATCCACAACCTACTCCCCATCAGCCGCGATAGAACCCCCTGTGGACAGCCTTGAGTAGTGTTCATGACCACAGAATTGGTACCTGTCAGTACTTCTATTTGCCTGCTTTCTAGCTTTTTGCCCATTTAGAGTGCCAGAGTGTTTACCACTCCCTCCCAGCTTAGGGCATCATGTATCTCTGTGTGCGATGTGTTGTCGAATGCTCCTTCGATATCCGAAAACATGCACAGTGCAATTTCTTTTGTTTCTATGGCATCCCGTTGTACCTCTATCAGCTGATACAGAACAGTTTCAGTTGACCGTCCTGCCCGGTAACTGTGTTGACAATGATGTAGGGGAGTACGCTTTAGAACGTTAGTTCTAGTATAGTTGTCTATGACCTTCTCCACCGTTTTGAGTCCGAACAATGTTAGGTAAATTGGTCTGAAAGATTTAGGGTGAAAAGGATCCTAATAGAGATAATAATAATTCCAGGCCTCTCTGGATTAGTGCTAGGGAAATGCCATCTACTCCGGGAGATTTCAGTGGTTCAAAAGTTCCCACTGCCCATCTAGCCTAACTTCTAAGCATACCTCTTTTGCTAGTTTCCAGTTCTCCTTCCTTCTCATTTTATTCGTTGTTAAGGTGTCAGACAGAATATTGTCGCCTGCTACCGTGGGGTGGGACCCTGTGGAAATGAGTTCTGAGGAGCAGGTATACCCTATCCTCCTCATTCTCGGTAAATGTCCCATCTTCCTTCTTCAAACAGACAGAGGATATTCCCCCGTCTTTGGCTACAGCCTTGTAAAGCCTAGTTGCTTCTGTGATCTGTTCGATCCCTTCACAGAATTCCCTAAAGCTGTTCCGTTTTGCTTCCCTGCTCGAGTTTCTATATACAGTTGATGCATTTTTGTACCTCAGCGAGTCCCCGGTTTGTTTTGCCCTGTCGAAGGGTTTTCATGCCTCTGTTCTCATTCTGGCCAGGTTCCTGTTCCACCATGGTACATCACTTGATGACTTAACTGTCTTAGCCGAATAGCTAGCCTCATATGCGTCAATGACGACTGTGTTAAGATTTTCCACCACTGTTTCCAGTTCCAGTGCGTACCTGATGTCACCCTTGAAGGTGGGCAATGTTATTACGCAAGTGCATTGCATAGGATTCCCAATCGATTCTCCTGGGATTTCTGATTATTTTTTCTATTTCGGAGTTACCCTCAATGTCGAATGTGATTATCCTGTGATCAGACATATACGGTTCATCCGACACCCTCCAATTGCTGATCATTCCGTTCATTGGAGTATTTCCCAAATTGTGTCTAGTACCTCCTATCTAATGCTGGTCAAAAATGTTGGAATGTTCCCTAAGTTATATATTTCTAACTTATTGCAAAGAATAAATTTAAGAAGGTACTCAACTCTTTGATTGGTGTCGCTGCTTCCCCAGACTTCGTAGTGGGCATTGGCATCTTAGCCGAGAAGAAGTTGTAACGCCGTCTTCTCACAATAGTTCACCAGTTTTGCAACTTGCTCCGGTGGTGCCAGGATTTCGTCTCCTAGGAAGTATCCCGATGCTACGACTGCCTCTCGAGTGCTCCTCCCGGCTTCCAATGAGACTTGGTTAGCCACAAGGCCCCCGGTTAAGAACTGTGAAAGACATATGGTTTTTCACAAAAGGAGTCCCAAATTACCTGCATGCTTCCTCCCTGTAGCCCGTGGTACACCCAGGGCTCCTGAACAAACACAATTCCAATGTTCTCCTTGGGACTTGCCCTTGCAATTATCGCAGATGAAGCTTTCGCATGGGGGAGGTTTATCTGGGCTATCTTAGTGCTGGCAATTTATTGTTTGAAGCTCTTCGCCACAGTCAGAGTATCGTCCTCTTCCTCCGACAAGGCGTTTTCCTGCGCGTCGCTGTCCACCCTGAGGCCTAGGAGTCCTAGGTCTAGGTCGTCCAGCTTCTACTCTTCACTGGGCAGCAGGCCTACTTGCTTGGTTAATCCAGTCCTTTTCGCCTCTATGACGCTATGAGTTCTTCGGGGACCTCGGTATGCTTTTCACCTGGTGACTCTTCCGACGTGTCTTTCCTCGGCTTTTCCCTGTTCAAATGAACGTGTATGTTGCCAAATCGGTGGTGGATATGGCAACTCTAACGTTTGATTGCCTCAAGGGGTCGGTCATCTACCCCGATCGTGAGGAGTTTACCTTTTCCATGCACCTTGCTTCCGAAAGCTTTCCATAGTCGCGTATGGAGATCCTTATTCTGAGCGATTAGGAGGCCCATAAGATCTTCCGTTTCTATTTTCGCGGTTTTTAGGAGAAAGACTCGCATAAAGTGGGCTCCTAGTATATCATCCCCAGTACGTGTTGACAGTTGCACCCCTTCCCTGCCTGGCAATTTAGGAACTATGCTTCTAATCTACTCTGCAGTGTCTTCCGTCGCGCAGTCCACCAGTATAAGACCTGGTTGAAAGCGTATCCCGGTGAAGTCCATCCCTTGCACATCTGCCTGACGACAAGGTCCTCAATGGTTTGCTGTTCCTCATGAGTGAGCAAAACATTTCTGGCAGAATAGCCGGCCGAACGCCCTAGGCCGCACTAGCATAGCTATTGGCGGGCTTCCTGGGTCCTGCCGTTACCCCTGACCTGCCCAGGTTTTCTCTCCACTTGGGTTCAGATTTGGATTTTTGGGAGCATTCCCTTCATGCGGTCTGATCTCTGCTGCTCCCCGCTTTCTCGGCTCCGGTAGAGATGGCTTATATCTACCCTGAACTTTCTAAAGGGTCTTCTCTGGTTTCAAACCTTCCTTCAGATAGCGCAGGTACCATTTAACCCCTGCACCACTGAGGCCTGTCTCCTTCCTGACGTCTAATATATTTATCTCAGACGTGCTTTTGCTGGTCCCTGCTTTTTGAGCAGTGGCGTTCGTTGCTTGTTGTCTACGCAATATACCAATGTTAACCTTGGATCCACTGCAAATTCTCCCTACTTGGGTGTAATCACCTGGCTCTCTGCATTTCGGAAATGTGCCTCCGCCTGATTAACCACTTTGTGTGCGGTACGGGGCCCGGTTTTATTGGTTTTCGTTTTTTTCTTTATTGCTTGTACTCATTTGATTCCCACGAGTATGGAGATTAGGAGGTTCGCCGTGACATAACTCCCCGTAGCACGGTAAGGTCTAACTTATTCACTGAGGCGGCTTCGTTTCACACAAAACCTTAAAAAAACGCAACAACAGCACAAACGCAAAATAAAAAAGAATTTTACTTTCAACGAACTAGTAACTATCCACGATAGTTAAAGAGTAAGAGAGCTATTTAGTGAAGTGGCGTATTGCTTCTAAAAATATTTCCGTTGATATCTTTGCAGCAGCATTATTTATTTTAGAAAAAATATCCTTTTAAGCGCCTGAGTGTGTCCTCATAAACCATTCCTTCCAAATGCTCTCACAAAAAGTAGTGCAGTAGATTTAAATCGGAAGATTTTGCGGGACATTGAACGGGCACATAACGGTATTTCCATCATTAGCGATATTCTTGGTTAAGAAAGGATGTCTCTCAAATCAACGCTGCATCCTGGCCAAACCGCTCCTTCTGTAAAAGACATTCCTTCGGAAATAACATATTTTTAGTGGAGCAACGATTTTCCATAATTCGAACTTACACTCCATTACCCACTTGGGCTTGAAATAGTTTGAATTAACTTTCTCATATTTTGTTGTTGAGATTGCTTCTAATTTATCAAATGCTCCTGGGAACTCCTAGTAATTGAAAACCAATTACACTGCACTGCTAATGGTATCTCCTAATGGGTCAAGGTTAACAAAAACCAACTATGCCCATGAAGTTATGAAACGTTATTACCTATTTTCTGCCTTTGGGTTCAGGGGCTTGGTGTTTCCCGTCAATGAGTGCGTTTCCATTTAAACTATTATAACTACCAAACATCTTACCTATTATCTAAGCTGCAATTGGACGTCCAATGTTCTATGTAGCTATCGTAGCTTTTGGTTATTATAATTTTAGTAGTTCAAAAGTTTTTAGAAATGCTGCCTGTGGCAGCTAAAGGATTAAGAGATTGAAAAAAAAATAATAATTTAATATGTTTTACTTAGAATTGCATGGGGAATCGCCAGCTCCCGTTTCTTCCGCATTTCCTGGTAGAGGAGGAGGAGAAGGTCCTATCAGACAGGAATATATTTCCCCCCTCTCCTTAACGGTTGAGGTTCCCTTCTGACGAGTCTTCCTCTCCCAATTTCTGAAATAATTAGGCAACAGTGTTACCGGCAAGTAGGCCGTAGTCAGGTTTTAACTGACGGCTCCATAGACACTAGGTGAAGGCTTTCCATTGAAGCGGAAACCATATTTTCTACACATTTGTCCGTGGAGGAACATGAAGCTGGGAAGCCCTCCAGAATCTATGATTCATTGCTAAAACCCGCGGTTGAATTGGAAGTTTGTGACTGTTTACCTCCTGAAGACTTACAATCCGTTGCTTGTGGGTTCATATGGTTTGGATACAGTTAATGCGGTAATAAACTAATATAAGCTTACCCACCACGACAAGCTGGTGTCCGAGGGAGAACAACGACGAGTTGCTAAGGCATTGCTTGGGTGAATTTACCCAAAACTGGAACGCGATGCAATGGTTCCATCAATAGGTCCTAAATCTGCTTCCAGTATTAAAACTGTTCTTAATATTGCAGTAAACATCGGAGTAATTTATTCTAATGATAGCTTTGGTGAAATGATGCAAGTTATGAAGCAATTTGGCGTAACAATTCCAGTTCTTCGTTACAATTTTCGCTTCGAAACTGAACCTCATTGAACAACCTAGAGAAGTTCGTGGAGCATGTGTTTTATCAGCGGTTTGAAAGGTTTGTGGTACAGTCCAAGTGGCGAAGAACTTGCGACCATAAATACGGTTTCCTCCAAACCACAAGTCCAAATTTGAACAGCAGCGTTATAGTAATATTTTATAGTGAAGTACTTAGGAATATTTCAACTGACATTTAACGGGTGTGACGTATTTTCTACCAATTTTTTCCTAAAAAAAATTACTTGTTGCTTCAAACTGACGGCATTTTATTGATGTATAATATTTTTGTAGAATTCTGCCGACTTCGTTGGGTTTCTATGTTTAATTTAGGAAGCTGTTTTGTTTTTATTCTAGATAAAAAATTACGACGGCCATGTTTTAAGATCATTTAAAAATAATTTTTTGTTATAACATAAGCTAACTAAAAAATACTAATTCGTTTCTCTTCTATAAATTGAATAATTAGAATGCGATTCTTGATTTCTTCAAGACAACAAAGTACTACCTTTTAAAATTTTTCATTGCATCATATTCATTTCTGGACCTTTCTAATAATAATAATAATAATCGTTGGCGCAATAATAAATTTTGGATCAAGGCCTTGAAGTGTATTAGAGCACTTCATTCAAGACCGTAACGGTACACTACAGTACACTGCAAGAGGCAATGTGGGCAGCATTGCGCTCGCCCGAGATTATTACCCTGATTTGACTCAGGTGCTCATTCACAGGTGAGTCAACTGGTACCCGACGTAAAATCACGATACAAATCCCACTGCCACCAATGAGATTCGAACCGCGAACTTCGGTAGGGCAGCTTTGTGCTCCAACCACGCAGCTATCCGGACACATCTGAACCTTTTTACTACATAGAAAATAACAAAAATTGATCAAATCTTAAACCTAAACAAGGCGGAATACCAGAAGCTGGCGCTTCGGGTATAAAGGTTTTGTGTTTATTTTATATGAGAAACTTTCCACGCACATTTTTCGTATATAGCGAAAAACCCAAAATATTCGGTCATACTTTTTTCAAACTACAAGAAATACGTAAATATTACAGACGTAGATGTTATGCTCACGCTAAACAAACAAACATTGCCTATTATCGAAAACTGCAAATGTGAAGGCAAGCGTACGTGGAGCCTAGCTGGGAATAATGTTGAGAATCTATTGATTCTCTATCCGACACCACCAAACGAAGTTGTGCGCCGGAATAGGCTATCTTCCACTGATTCAGAAAACATGCAACTAAGAAATTAGGCATGAATCCAGGAAATGTTGGGCCCCACGTTGGACGCCATTTGTACTGAACCTTTGGGAAATAGGAGGATCAGACGATCATCCTAATTAGCCGACGACATAGAGGGAAGAGCTATCCCAGAAACTTAAAAAGTTGGCGAAATTGGCCGTGAAGGTCCGCCCGCAAAGACTGAAGCTCCATCAAAGTCCTCGGTCGACACGTTCTTGCCCGCTTCTGTGCTAGCCAGGCTCGAGAATGTGGGGGGGGGGTCTTTTGAGCGCTTTGATCCCTAACGTATCATTAATACAAAATTAACGAGTATATAAAGATGCGTGGGTCCACACCGGATTTCAAAAAAGACTACAAACGAAGAAATTCGCGACGGTTTAACGATGAAAATCAGAACGCGAGCTAAAACTGGAAAATTAAAAAACGGCTTGACCGCACGCGTGGAGCCGTTCCTCTGCGGACCCGATCGAGAGGGAAGATCCACGGCGAATCATAGTCCCGAACATTGTTTCCTCTGCCTCAGATATTTATTGAGGCGCGGCCCCTGAGATTCCCTCCCATCCTTAACATCCACAGGCCAGTATTTAGAGGATGTCCCTAGGAAAGTTTTACGGCGTTAAGGAGAACGAGAGAGGGAGGAAACCCTCAAATAAAAAAAAAATAGTTCTAACTTATGCTATATTCATAAGATCATAAAAAAAAGAATGTATAAACGAAACGAAACGAAGGAAAATGAGAAATAAAAGAAAATATATAAAAAAGAAAAAAAATGCAAAAACAAAAAGAAAGAATAAACAATATAAAAGAAAGAAAAGAAATCAAATCAAAAATACAAAAAGACATCAAAATCCAAAATCAATCAATCAATCAATCAAAATCAAAAATAAGAAAAAGAAATCAAAATCCAAAATAAAACTCACACGATTGTTCACTCCGAGCTCGGCGTGGCGTGTAGTTTGACTTGACGCATTTTACTCCGCTTACCGACACGTAAACTGTGTCAGCAAAGCGTTCCTGTTCAAAAAATTCAAAAATTAGTAACCGTTTTCTCAAATTTCATAATTCAGCAATCTAATCCATCATTGCGCGCCCTTTCCCACTGACTTTCCTTTATGATGAAGAAAAAGGAAACGAGCACTACCATGACCGTGAAGTAGTAGGCTGACATTTGTAGAGAACGGACGTGCCTACAAATTGATATTATTAATAAAAATAATTTAAAATTGAAATTAAATTAACTTTCATCAAGAATATCAAAAGATATTTATATTACTTAATTAATAATATATAATTTAAAACTTAATTGAAACTAATTTACTTTTGATTTGTTATCTAAGTTACTTTTTCCTTAAACAGTTTTGAGAAAAAATTCGTTTTTTTCGGCTTGGCGAGAATGAGCGGCGAGTCGCCGGCGGGTGGCGGACCAGACCGGCCCCCACCATAAGGCCAAGGGGCACTCGGATCGGTCGTGGAGTCCGCAACGAGGAGGATCCAGACTTGAAAATAGCCAAAGTGAGGATAGCCAATCTTGAAAGAAGAAATGGCGAGCTGGCGAAGACACTCGAAGATTTGACGAATCAAATGACAATATTGATAAAAGAAATGAAAAGCTTACGGAGCAGCTAATGGCTGGGGAGTCGGGCCCGCCATCTCCAAAGGTAGCCAGAAAAAAAGTGAAGCTTTCTTTGACTACTTTTGCAGTCATGGAGGAACCGGGCTGCCTTGAGGGCGAACAAGTTTTCGGCAGCGAATCTGTCCGTATGGAGGACATAGAGAACAGTAAAGCTGACGATACGAGAGTCAGCGACAACGGTGGCGATGGAAATGTCCCAGAAGAGGGTGCTAACCAGGCAAGTTGTAGTACTGAATGCAAGTACTAGTGAAAATTAAAAAAATGGTCCGACTGGGGATACAATTAGCACCCGAAATAAAGAAAAGGGGGAAAGGGTGCCCCCATTAATGTTTATGAATTGGGTGGTAGAGATTTAGCCACTGTACTTAATGGGAGCGCGGGGCTCTCGAATTTTGTTATTAAAAAGACGGGGGCCGAGAGCGTCCAAGTCAAATGTAACAAAATTGCAAATTACAAAAAAGCACCGGAGGTCCTCGAGCGAGTGAAGGTTCCTCACTTCACCTATACTCCAAAGGAAGAGAAGGTGCAAACCTTCCTTCTGAAAAGCTTGGATGCGGAGGAAGAGCCCGATCTGATCGGTATCAGGTCGCATAATTACCACGCCATTCGTTTTGAGCGCCTGCTAAGGGGCGAAATAGTCCAGTGTCGAAGATGCTAGCTATAGTCACTCGGCAGTGCACTGTCAAATGACCTTACGATGTGTAAAGTGCAGGGAAGACCATACCGCAGACGAATGTTCGCTGACTGAAGCAGATGGCAAGGAAAAAACTTTCTGTGTCAACTGCGGAAGCGGAGGGCATCCGGCTTCGTACCATGGATGTCCTGCATACCGCAATGTTAAGGTCACAAGGCAGCAGGCACCGAGATCGGCCCAAAGAACGAAGGTGTCAGCGGCGTTGAACGGTACCGTCCCTTCGGCACCTATCGTCTCGGGGATCCCATTTGCAGAAGTAGTTCCACAAGGGGGAGCTAAGAAGCCCCAACAAGATGCAAGTGGCGGGATGAACACCATCCTCAATAAAATACTAACCATGTGTGAAAACATGCAGCATACGCTACACGCACACAATACAAAAATAAGTAGCATAACATAATATTTACACAAACAGCATGCCCGCTACTAGGTCTGCAGTCACAGCGGTACCACTGGATGGTCTCCCGATCATCGCGATTAATGTGAATTCCATCGAGGAGCGGAGCTCCTTCATTTCGCTGGCAGACAACAGCCTGACATAGTCTTGATTTCAGAAACCCACCTCAATCCGAGGCATTCGATAACATTCAAGGATTTTGAATTCGCGAGGAACGATAGACGAAATTGTGATGGGGGAGGTTGTACCGGAATACTTGTGGGTCGCCATTATCGTTTCAGGCAAATTAGTAGGCCTGAATTTGGAACCTTTGAGTGTATCGAAGTCTCATGTATTCTGTTTTCACTGCCTAGAGGAGGGAATTTATACATTCTGTCAGTCTATGCAGTGGGAAACAACCGAGCCAAGTTGAAGGAGAAATTCCATTCTCTGTTTACGATACTCGAACTGAATAGGCTGGATAATTATTATATTATAGCTGGCGACTTGAATGCTAAGTATACCTCGTGGCTAAACGCCACAAACAATCCCAGGAGGTATTCCTCAAATCTTGGATAGAGCACTACCAGATAGAGTATAAATGCGAATTATATGTGCCAGAGAGTCCAACCTGGCCCAGGGCAAATTCCTATCCGAATTTGTGCGCGCTTGAACTTTAATTTTAGGAATCCTCAACGGAAACTACAGACTCTTCCGTACGATAGCGACCATAATTCTATTCTTATTGAAGTTCTGTTTGATGGACGAAGAGTTCACTTCTGCCGATGGACAGTGGCGTCCACAGGCTGAACTTTAAACAAACAAATTGGAAGAAATTCCAAGAGAGGTTTATTCGGGGATATCGAGAGGAATGCCCACCTCTTGATGGGGAAAACGATAGTACAATTGCACCAGGTGACAGGAACTTGAGCAACGAGGAAATACTTCAGTATCTTCTCAAGCTGCAGAACTTCACGCTGGAAACAATTGAATAAGTCGTCCCTAAGATTAAACCTCGCAATAATATGGAAGGATATGAAACTGCAGCCATAAAACGGTTGAAAAAAGTGAAAAGCCTTCTGTTCACTCGCGTCAACAAAATCTATCGGAGATATGGGGACTGTCATCATCCCATATTGGTTGAGTTCAAATCACTTCTAAAGATCGCGCGGGATCTTATCCGTCAACATTACGTAATTCACCAAGCGATCTAGATTCCATGTTTACTAAAATAAATACGTTATTCCGGAAGAAGTCACGAATAACTATACCGAGAATTAAAGTCGGTGCTCTGAAACTCGAACTTATAGGGGAGCACTTTGGATCGGTGCATCGGCCCAGAACGGACTTAGAGCCAACGCGACTTTCGGAAATTGTAGAACGAGATGTCCGCAATTTCAAATATAACCTGAACGGCACCACAGTTCTCCAATTTAGCTCTGCGTTGCAGGCTGATCTCATACCGAGTGATAATCTGCTTGATTACTTTGTCTCATGTGTAGAGTTAACTTCCATATTCAGAAGAGTAAACAATAAGAGATCATCCGGTATGGATGGCATTCCCAACGTGGTCCTCAGGCATTTACCAGACATTGGCATTCGTAATTATTGCATTTTGTTCAATAATTTATTGAACAATTCCTTCTTTCCAGGACAACGGGAGAAAGCCCGAGTATTCCCGATTTTAAAGAGAGGGAAGGATTCATCCAGCCCTCAAAGCTGCCGCCCAAACAGTTTGCTGCCTAACATCAGCAAGGTGTTTGAGGTTTCGGTATTGAAAGCCTTGAACGGGCATACCAAGAGCAAGGAATTATTGCCGAACGCGCAATTCGGATTTCGATCTGGACATTCGACAATACATGCAATAACGAAGGTGACGTCTGATATTTGCTGGCGGATTAACAATGGTGAGTGTGTAGGCGCTTGCCTTATAGACATGGAGAAAGCCTTTGATACCGTCTGGTTGGATGGACTGATTTTCAGGCTCCTGAAGAATGAGTTTCCCAGCCACCTCATAGCGATGATGTGTAGTATGCTGTATGGCAAGTGCTTTGTCATTACGGACGGAAATCTCACTACTAGCAGAGAATTTCATGTTCTGAATGGATTACAGCAAGGGACAGTGACTGCGCCTACACTTTTGCGGTATTTGCCGGCGAATTACTCAACTCTTTCGATTTTAATAAATCTCCTAAAAGGTCGTTGGTTGCGTTTGCTGACGATCTGATAGCCTACACGGCACACAAGAAGGTAACTGAGGTGCAAATTGAACTTCAGAAGATGTTCAATGATATTAAGTTCTTCACGAACAGTTGGCGGATGAAAATCAATGCGCAAAAGTGTGAAACGATTCTGTTTCGAAATGCCTTGGCGTATGCCAGTAGGAACTTGAAAAGGAATTGGAGAGATTTTCACATTGTCGCGAACGAGGATAGTTCTGCGCGCATTCCTCATAAGAAGTGCGTTAGATACCTGGGTGTGCGTCTTGACGAGCGTCTCCAATTTAAAGTCGCGCTAGATTCATGTCTCCTCAAAGACTCTTTTATGCTCCACATCTTAGCCAGAAGGTTAAAATTATTTGCTATTTTACTTTGGTTAGACCGGTGCTCACCTACGGGTGTGCTATCTTGTTTAATTTGAGTGCTAGCCAAATGGAGAAAATAAGGATCTTTGAAAGGAAATGTGTGCGTGCTTGCACGGGGCTTAATAGGACTGCTTCGTCAAACTATGAGCACTATGTAACTAATGAAGTGATGTATGCAGCTGCTGTTGTGCCAAGAATCGACACAGTTATCGTCAGATTGATTCGGAAACATATAGTGTGATCTGCTTCGCATGGCGAGAACCCTTCGGTTTCGCAGCCGTTCTACCCAAATGATGGGTATTTCGAGAAAACTCTCACGACGGACTTCATTCCTCCCGAGGCGTTCATGTATCTTGACAGGAATGGTCTAATTCTTGATTCTGCCGGTGATCCGATTATGTATCATATACATAGACGGGCCACGGACAAAAGGATAGAATACCCCCCGAATTTGACAGTGGGGGCTTCGGGATTCGACTGGAGATACTCCAGAGCAAGAGCAATTGATATTAAGCGGGATGAAAAAGAGAAATCCTGGTACTGGTGGCTGCGGGATGCCGGTTACCGGTGGCCGTGCTCAGTTCTGTCATTTGTTTCTTGGAGGGGCTTTGTAAATATGTACATATTGAACGGGTGCTGATTTTGCCTCCACTTGTAACGTATACATACATACATTATTATTCTTTGTTTCTTTGTAAATATTACAACTGTTATTATTACCTTTTCTAACTATGAATGTTATTGTAAAAAAATAAAAAAAAAATTTGTCGGGTTTTTGACCATTTCCCTACAACTTATTGTAAAATTAGATTTTTTTTCTTACTGTTTCGCTTCTCTGCCTGTAAATTGTTATTCGAAAACTTTGAGAGCCCACAGTGGCCATTAGATTTAAGTTATTTTTGTTATTTTAAAAGATTGTTTTTTTTTTTGTTCATTTTTCCAATCTATATACTATTGTTACCTATTTCTTAAAAATAAAAATGATTTTAAAAACTAACCGAAAAAAGAAAAAAGAAACGAAAAAGAAACACAATCCTTGATTACGAAATGAAATTAACCATTGGTAAAATATAAAATAAAATAAAATTTCATTCCGTGATTGAAACCATGGGTCTCTGGTTTTTGAATCGCAAATTTTTTGTTAATCACTGTTAATTACAGTTAATTACAGTTTTCGACAGTTGTAAAGATAATTTTAAGAAATTGAAGTAATAAAAACTTGTTGTTTCTTTTTTGTTGGTGTGGATATTTATTCTTACAAATACCGATATTTCGGCAACCACTTGTTCCCTTCATCAGTGCTAACAAGTGGTTCCCGAAATAGTTAGTTAGCATAGTCAAGTCTTCTAGGAGATTACTAGAACCGTCAACAATTCATTTAGTTTGCGTTTAGCTGCTTTTTCCGTAAATAACGAAACTGCACCGTCGAACCGTTAAACGCCTCGAGCGGTTTTTCTCCTCGTCAATTTTCGCAATTAATTTTCTTTAACTTCTCAGATACATTTCTATCGCGTTTTTGCCAAACGCACAGTACGAAAAGAACATTGCGAACTCGGGATTTTTAAACTTTGGTTGCTCGAATCAAAGGGCGGACGAGATTCACGAGTTCAGAACGTTTCACCTAGTAGAACTTTTGGAAAAAGGAACCCTTTATATTCCCGCGATGCTTAGCAGTTCTCTGCAAAGGAAGCTTCTCAAAATCATTTTCCACAGTGTTACTTCACGGTTGGTCCCGGTGCTAATCCAATCTTCCACTTCTCCTCAAAGGAAACTTCTCCAAAATCCTTTTCCACTGCGTCACTTCACGGCTGTTCCCGGTGCTAATCCAACCTTGCACTCCTCCTCAAAGGAGGAAACTTCTCCAAATCCTCTTCCACAGCGTCACTTCACGGCTGTTCCCGGTGGTAATCCAACCTTGCCTTCTTCGTCAATGGAAACTTCTTAAAGTCCTCTTCCACAGTGTCGCTTTACGGCCGTCTCCGGCGCCAATCAGCACCTCTTTTTTCTATATCTCACTGGCCAGTTCAGCTGTTCCACCAAGAACCGGTCCCCATACTGCTACGCTTGCTTTGAACTCCGTTGAACTCCGACAGTTCGTGTTGCAGCAACATGCGCGTGCACCTACGGATGCGGCAAATCATTCCCCTCTGTCAAGATCAATTCGCCCGAATGCATTAAATAATGTGCAATCTTATTTGAGCAAATTAATTCAGAAAAAGGCGAATGAGATTCCGTTCCCACCGCGAAGCCGCGGTCACTACAACTTATATATGCATGCATATAAATAGATCGTACGCCGATTTTCAGTTTACTTCGTGCATAAAAGTGTACATATGTACATATAAAGTACGTATATTGAATACTTCCTTTTCAATGTACAAATACATCTATCTGAATTAGGTACTAGCCCCAAGCTTCATTAGCATATACATATAAATGCATACATATGTTTTTGTAGAATAATTGATATTGATATATAAATGATTAAAAAAACTAAAACGAAATGTTTCACCCCGACCCCCGACAGCAAAATTAGCAAAACACAATATGTTAACTTCGTTAATTTCGACCTTTATTTGTAAGAACACCAACTCATATGGATATTGTAGTTTCTCAAAATTTTAGACTGCATTTTTTGAAGATTTCGATGTTGGATGTGTGAGCAGATCGCTACAGTTGTGCACCATAAGTCCAGATTGGCTCTATCGCTGCTTTATATATCAGCACTTTGAATTCCAAGGGCAGCTTGGAAAATTTGTTGAGTAGCCAGTCCAGGTTTTCGAATCTTAGGTTGAACTGCGTTTTTTGGCCTCAATATGTTTTTTCCAAGTAAACCTTCAGGCTAGGTATATTCCTAAGCATTTACCTCCTTGGACTGAGGAATGGACACGCCGTTAAACTTTACTGGGGGACATGTTCGTTTCTTCACTGTGAAAGGGACTTGACTCTTCTGTTATTTCATTTACTTTGATTCTCCAGCGGGCCAACCATTGCTCAACCTTATCCATGTGATTCTCGAAGTCTGCAACACAGGGATTTGAATGTGTGCAAAGTCTCGCCTAGGCAAATCTGCTGTATATATAAAATAAAGTAGAGGACCGAGGACACTACCTGGGGGTACTCCCGCTTTGATGTTACATTCTCGTGATATGAAAGTTTTTTGTTGAATAACAAATCTCCTGCCAGGCTAGACGATGAACTTGTTCAAGAGTTCCATGTTTTCTTCAGATTCCGAACTGGCGAGAAGGAATAACCCCTTTTCGGGCAAGTTTTGTTGTAGCTTTGATAGAAGAAGTTTCTCATCATCGTTATTTGCAACAATTTTCAGCATTTTGGAAAGTAACCAAGGCATAAGACAGCATTAAAAATGTGTGTCAGTTGTGTGAAGGCAGATGTGGACAGTTGCCCGTAACTGAATCGAAACCAGTAGCCTTTTCAGGATCAATGTGATTTTGATTTCGGAAACTTTGAAACGAATCTGTGGGTGTGTTACTTTGGGAATTGAATTGGCCTATTGAGTCTTTTCACTTCTCTCCAGAGGGAATAATTCGTGGTCGGAAAAGGTGTTAGATTTTCAAGGAAACACTTCAGATCTTTATGTTTTTCCTTTTTCAATACTTTTTGTAGCTCCTTTCTAGCCGTTGCCAGATTCTTTTTCGAATTCGGTGATATAAGCTGTTGCCATTCACGCCTCAGCAAAACAAAACCTTATTAAAATCAGTTCAATGTCTGGCTATTCGTCTGTCACACGAGGTTTACCCCGAAACGGCTGGGGCTATCGTCAGGACATTTGGTAAGAATGTGAAGAAACGGTCAATTGATACTTTTCGAAAATGATCGCATTTCTTACATTGGATGAAACGCACCGGAGTGACAACCCAAAGGGTGCGCAGCAAAAAGTGAAACAGGTCTCGTTTTCAGAACCTATACATCTGAAATATCGGAAGTAAAAATCAATCAAATCTAGACCTCAAAATACATCCCATTCCAATCTATGGTCAAATAAAGTTTACTTGTAAACCCTCGCTAAGTTTATTGTAGATACATACAATTCGGCAGTAGTATAGCTGATTATATATCGGATGATACTGGCAGGTTTCACGGTAATCGTATTGAAATCAACAAAGTTATAGTACATCAAACTAGCACTTTTCATGAAAAAATTACTAATTACCATACACTCGTTATCAATTGGAGACACATACCCTACACCACAAATCATTCCATTACATTACCAACTGCTGCTTGGAGTGTAACAAGCACGATCGGCTTAATCGCTTTTTGCGATTTATACTGTTTTGATTTTTATGGGAGCCATATAGCATTTTTATTTGCATTTTTTTTTACCTTTTACTCAACTGTATTGAATTCATAGCGTTATAAAGTTTGATAATGTCTTCTTCCTTTGAATTTGCTGCATTTTAAAAACATCAGGAATACCAGCACCACATTGAAGCTAACAGTTTGAAATATACTATACCAAGGTCCTATACGTACATATATAAACCGAACGTGTTCTTTCTACCTGCAAGCTATTGGAATTTTATCTGAAGTAGTCCAGTCATTAAAGCCGAAAATCGGATGCTCCCTCCGAGTTCTTTCAGTCTAGACCGAGAGACATGAAATTTGGGGTCGGGGTAGAGGGTATAATTGTGTCGATGTGCGCCTCCCCCTCGTAGAGATGGGCACCCCTCTTCGTGGTGGAATTTTTTTTCGAAATAACTACAGAAATCGATTAAATGATTGATTCTAAGCAAAAAATGTTTAAAGAAAATTTTTCGTACAAGTAGTAGTTTCGAGTTACTAATGTTCAAACATGTCATTTTTTTAATCGAAACAAGTCCGGAAACCGGAAGCTGGACGCTTCAGATACGAAAAGTTTTGTGTATTTCTTAGTACGTAGCACGTAATATATCAATATATTGTGTGAGAGTGTCCACTTTCGGGTGATATGGAGATTCATAGTCTTCAATTTTCAAAGAAGCAACAACTTTGATGTATTATAACTTTGTTAGTAATGGTGCGATTTCCACCAAACTTGGTAAGATCATGCTCTACATTATAGCCTACATCACTGCATTTCGTGGTGCTAGAATGAACTTAAGGGGGGTTTTCAGCCAATTATAAATATACTATTATTAACCTTATTTGTACAGATATCGGTATGGAAGGTGTCTCGGAGCCCAGGCACCATATAGTGGCAGCCTCCAGATTTTTTTCAGATTTTTCGGTTTGGTAGTTTCTGAGCATGGGCCCCTTGAAGAAATCAGTTTCAACCCCCCGCACTCCCCACCTTTCTAACAAAGAACGGCCACCTTTCCAAACTAAGAACGGCTTCAGAAAGTACTAACCGAGACCTTTAATTTCATATCCCACATGACTACACTTGATGGAAAAAAATTTTACACCCCCTTTTGCAAGTATGGGAACCCCCTCCCCCTTAAATTCAACGTAGCAGGATGTAATCCACTGTATGTGTGAGCGTTCACAGTTCCCACCTTTGTACCAAATTTGGTGTCAATCGCCATAACCGTTTCCGAGAAAAATGCGTGTGACGGATAAACGGACAGACAGACAGACAGTAAACCGATTTTGTGTAAACACAAAACCTTAAAAATGCATGTTTTTTAACGGTTTTTTTGCAAATAGCTCGAAATTTAGAAATGATATTAAGCAGAAACAAAGCATATTAAATAACAGAAAGAATGATTTTTTTTATTTTTTTGTAGGTACAATATGGATATTGCTCGTCAAACGTAGTAGATATTAATGTAGTTTTAATATACGGTGGTAAACGACCACAAGGCAGGCCGAAACAACGTTGGCTTGATATGCTGAATGAAGATTTAAAAGCGTCAAGATTGCATCCAGATCAGGCAATTGATAGAGCCAAATGGCGAAACCAATCACGACGAGCTGACCCCGCTTCTGAATGGGACAAAGGCTGAAGAAAAAGAAAAGAAAGAATATGCTTAATTTTTTCTGTTTCCTCTTCAAGAAACTGTTGTGTAGACAGATGACAATAAAAAAGAAGTCGGAGTAACGGAAGTCGGACGCTTCGTACATCGCTAACAATTCAAAATAGTGCTTCAAATATATAAACAAGTCGGAATACCGGAAGCTCGCGCTTCGGGTATAAAGGTTTTGTGTTCATCTTATGTAAGAGGCGCACATTTCTCTCTCCGTATATAGCTACAAATCCAACATAATCCTTCATATTTTTCCAAACTACGAGAAATACGTACATATTAGAGCCATAGATATCATGCTCACCCTAAACAAACAAACTGCCTATTACCTGCTGTACACATATATGCACACATCTAAATTTATCGTACCCATATTTCCGATTTACGTCTTATATCTATCTGAATTAGGCACTAGCCGCAAAGTTCATTAGCACGCATATATTATATACCTACATATACACATGTCTGGTTGACAAATAACTAAAAAACTAAAACAAAATAATTGTCTGCGACCCAATTCATAAAAATTCATTTCGTTGTGGTATTGACGAATTGATATGTGATGATGACGTCATGCGGGTTGTAGAGTGCACGAAATTCACAAAAAATTGTAAAGTTTCACCCCCAATAACTTTGTTAATAATTGTTGGATTTTCTTCAAACTTGACCAAACTGTGCATTATATTCTTCGTTACACTCATGCCAAATTTTGTATTTCTGGGATGAACATAAGGGGGGGTGCCGGGTAAATTTCTAAAATGTGGAAATATACTATTATTAACTTTATTTGTGCAGATATCGGAACCGGATATATTTTGAGGCCTAGATTTCGTAGAGATGCACCACTGTGATTTTTTCCAGATTTTTCGGTTGGATAGGTTCTGAGAACGAGACCTGTTACACTTTTTGTGGGTCATATTTTCAACCCTGACTCCCCTATGTTTCATCTAATATCAAATATTGAACCAGATTCGAAAAGTACTAATTGAGACCTTTCATTTGATACCCTACTTGGCTACATTCTGTGAAAAAAAAATTTGCACCCTCCATTCACATGTACGGAGAGCCCCCCTTAAACTTAACGCAAGATGGCGCCACTTACTGCATGTAAAGGGATCACCAGATTACATACTCTCACCAATTTTCGTGACAATCGGTCCAGCCGTTTCCGAATAAATCGGGTGTGACAGACAGACAGACAGACAGACAGACAGACAGACAGACAGACGGACAGACGGACAGACAGACACCGTCACCATTCTAATAAGGTTTTGTTTCACACAAAACCTTAAAAAGGTAAAAAAAGTTATTCAGTTGTTCCCTGCTACACGGCTCAGATTGCAATCAGTTAATGTGAAATGCAAAACCTTCACCCTCTATAACTTTGCTAAATAGTTGAATCCTTGAAACTTCCCATTCTGTTTTGTTTCACACAAAACCTGAACAAAAATCTAATCTAATTTCACGAACTCCACTTTATCCACCAAGCTTCTTAGGTGGTGTGTATGAAGTTTGTAATTATCTTTTTCTTCTTTAACCATTGTCCGGTCCAGAAACAGGATTAGATTGTAATTAGTAATTACTACATTTAATAAATGGTTTGTCTTTAGTTGAAAACGTTTTAAAGAAATTTTCCAATAGTTTACAGGTTGCAAGACTACCTCCCTCTTATACACTTATAAGACCCTGGTATAGTGCATTTCAGACTATTGGCTTCAATGTAGTGTTGATATTTTCTGATAGCAGACAAATTTAAAACTATAACTTTGCTAATAGTGTTAGGATTTATATCTAACTTAATGGTACTATATGTTTTCTTATGAATTCATTTTACAATTGTTTTTATTCAGAAACGCAAAAAAAGTAACTAAAATACTACAATTGGCAAAAGGTGGTTAACCAGACTGCGCATCTTACACACCAAGCCAATCTGGATATAGCGAACTTTTCCAGCAGTTGATAACGTAATAAAATGATTTGGGGTGTAGGCTTCAGGTGCTAGTAATAGTAACTTAAAGAGTGTTTTCAAGGGCATTTTCTAAAATATAGTATTGCGCGCTATTATTAACTTTATTTGAGCAGTATTTTTAGGCCTAGATTTTGCATAGGAACGGAACCTGTTTCCCTTTTTGGGTCACGCTTTTTGAGTCCTCACTTTTCTGCGTTTCAAGCAATATTAGAAATAAGATCATTTTCCAAAATAATCGAGCCCTTTCATTTGATCCTCCACATTGATATATTCTGTGAAAAAGAGAATTGTTCCCCCTTTCGCATACATGACCATGCAATGATGCAACTCGTTGCACGTGTAGAGGTTCACAGACCACATATTCTCAACAAATTTCGTGACGATAGCTCCAGTGGTTTCGGAGTAAATCTCGCGTGACCGACTGACAGGCATACAGCCAGACGGATAGACAGACATTGAACCGATTTTAGTAAAGTTTTGTTTCACACAAAACCTTTAAAAGTACCGTTGTTTTTGTATACGATGGCACTTAGTATCGTCATTTCATTGATTTTCGAAAGTGTTGACTATTAAGTCGTACAAACAAATAGCAGGGCCAGAAGTAGTGTATATATATAATTCATGCATGCATGAATCCCCGTTCCGATATCTGCTCACATAAAGTCAATATTAGTACATCAACACTACACCACTTTAGAAGTTTACTGAAAAAGCTCCTGGTATCAGTTTAGGTAATCTAATTATTATTGACAAAGTTGTAGAAGCTCAAAATTTTGCATTTCAAGTAAACTTATTGCTCTCTAAGACGTGTATGGCGTCATCATGATATAAATTGAAATTGTATGAACGGCTAGGTCCATGGGGGCATTTTAGTTTGCGCTTTTAAGGTTTTGTTGAAAAAAAAAAACCTTATTAAAATCTGTTTACTGGTTGTCCGGTAAAACGGTAAAAAAAAATATTCACTCACTGTCTATCTACCTGTCTGTCAGTCACATGCACTTTCCTCAGAACGGTTGTACCTATTGACACCAAATTTGCTAGGAAGGTGAAAACTGTGAACGCCCAGCATTCAGTGAGATAAATCGTCCCATGTGGAACTAAAGAGAGTGGGTCCCCATATATGCAAAGGAGGTGTATTCAATTTTTTTTTAATCGAATATAGTAATGTGGGGTATTAAATGGAATGTCTCGATTATTACTTTCCAAATCAGGTCTTAGTTTGCGAAACAGGGTAGTAAGGGGGTCACAAAAGGATCCCTTAAATTAAGGGGCCTTTCTCAGAAAGTACTTCCTAAGAGGCGAAATGAATATCGAGTAAAAAACAAACATTTTTGCGAAAACAAACATTTTTATTCTAACCTATAAAAATACAATGCTAAATTAACCTAACTTAAGTACTACCTTAACAGCCTAGCTTAATCTAAGGTAAAATCTATGGCTTAAACTGACTTATCGCTAAAGAATAATTGAAAAAATATGTGAAATGTTATCTGGAGGAAAAGTCGAAAAAAACCTCCATTAGCTAAATTTTTTATAAAAGCGGGCGGGCGGGGAGGGAACTAGGATGTGGGATGGGATGGGGGAGGGGGGTGAATGAATATCGAGTACGTTCACTACGGACTATATATAATGAAATCAACTAAACCTTTCATACCAGAAGTGCCGAGCTTCCGGTTCCCGACTTTTTTGGGTTTGTTTAGTTATTAGCATATCAGTGTCAATTACTGGAGGCAAACATGTGCATGTATATATATGTGATAATAAAGCTTGCGGCAGAATTCGATATAATAAACATGTGAGTACATTGGGTTAGATCAATTTAGATGTGTTCATATATTGTATATGCATGCATCGACATTTTGTTTGTTTATTTATCTTGCTTATTGGAGTTTGGCAAAATATGAAGGAATACCTTGTATTCTTAAATTGGTGCAGAGTGTGTCTCTTACATAGAGGAGCACAAAGCATTTATGCCTGAAGCGCCCAGCTTCCGGCATCCCGACTTGAACGTCCGCTTGTTGTACATATAAGGAGAACAGTTAAAACTTACCGGTCCAATACAGGCTATAATCAAGAAATTTCGGGCACTGCCTCTCTTTCATATGGGCAAACCTGACATGCCACTATGATCATCGTCTTATACACACTGTTATGCCCTTTTATGTATTGAACCGGCGCCATAACAGAGAAACCAAAAATACAAAAATTAAATTATTCAAGGTATTCAGCTATGAATAAATACCTCAGTCAAATCAATGCTGACTACATTACCTCCTACAGTGTACTGTAGTATACCGTTACGGTCTTGAATGAAGTGCTCTAACACACTCCAGGGCCCAGATTATTATTAATACATCTTAAGCAATTATTTCTGATTATATAGTACACGATTATTTAACTTCTCAATAGTTTTGAAGATCTCCTTCACCTTCTTCGTTTGAATCCTTTCAAGGATCGCATTGACAAAATTCTGCAAAAGGGGTGGTGTAATTTTTTTATACCGTACGTTATCGATCACTTTGTCTACTTCAGCAGAAGATTTCCTTTTTGACTTCATCACTTGCACCTTTATGATGTACCAAAGGTTGTCGCTGGAGGCTTGTTTTCAAGACAAATTAGTGTCGAAATGCTGAATTCTGTTAAATAACCCTTTACCTGCAAAAGACAAAAGAAATGTCAGATGTAAGTAATTACTACTGTTTTTGATCACCTAAAAATTTCAAACAACAAACTAAAAACACTAAGCAGCAGCGATCATGCGATACAGAATCATGTTCGGAAATCAGGTCATTTTCTTCAGAGCCATTCTATTGATAGCGTTAGATGGTTCTCTAGAATGTTTTTGTAAGCATTTCGCACTTACTGTTTCTTCTATCAGTGTCAATTACCCAACACCATGATCAGTAAAATATTATCGAATCACTAGGCTTGCTTGTCTGTCGCAATTCTTCAAAAAGCGTTCACCCGATCTATGCCCAAACCAGGCTTTCCATTCAATCCAAACGAATTGAGTTTGAACTTATTGTAGAATATTATTCTTCTAAAGTCGAGTGCCGTCCGATTTACATAATTTTCCACCCACTCCAACTGCCTTTCCGAAATTGCTCGGGGAAAAGTGGCTTTTTAGCAGGTTTTGAGCACATAAACTTCTCCGTGGAGTCATCCGTGCGCTCCATTCTATTCCATATTCTATGACAAACACTCTTCTAATGTACTCCGCAGCTTGCTGCCAATCTGGCAAACACATTCCCGTTACCAAGCGATCTTCACCAGTAGATTCTTCCGGACCCCTTTTTCTTCTCAGTGCAGCAAGCAGCCCGACAAGACTTTAAAACATCTGCTCATTACAAGTCTACTAAACCCAACTCTGCTGCCGATATCACTTATATCGATGTCACTTTCAGTCACTTAATAGAGTATATTGTCAAATTAGGTGCAAAACTTAAGATGAATTCAAATCATAAGACTTCAATTTAGGCACGGAAAAAATATATCAGGTAGCACAAACCTAGCGAATGTTTTGTATGGGCCTTTGAAGGGCAGCTAGACTGCTTGTTAATATTTTTACGGTCACCACTGCATCTACGCATCTAAATTGAACGGGTGCATCTGAATATTTCCACTTTACTCCGTGTACAAAAGCACGCACCTAAATTAAAAACCGCTAGTAACCAGGTACACACATGTCTATTATACTGGTTACAACCCGCACATGTCTCCCTCACACCTCGAATAATTGACATTGATATGCAAATAACTAAAAAAAGCCAAAGAAGGAAAACTAAACCCCCCGCCCCATGGACTCCGCCGTCGTTCACTTTATATCATCATGACGTCATACACGTCTTAGGGTGCAATAAATTTACCTACAATGCGAAATTTGATCTCCTATAACTTTGTTAATAATAGTTGGATTGGCTTCAACCTTTTCAAAATTATTTCCTATATTCCTGTATGCTGCTACAAAATTTCTGGGATGAACTTAATGGGGGTTTTTCGGTAAATTTCGAAAACCTGGTAATTTACTACTATTATCTTTATTTGTGCAGATATGGGAATGGGATGTATCTTGAGGCCTAGATTTCATATAGATTTTTCGGTTGGATAGGTTCTGAGAACTGATACTCAAGGTGTGGGATAGCGAATCAATGTCTGACCATTGTCAACGAGGCATTGTCTGTCTCATACATAAAAAGGGAAATATCACGTGGTGCAGAAATTATAGAGGCACCTTGTTGCTGAGTACCATCTATAAAATATTCTCCGCTATTTTGCTAGGCGGGATAAATCCATACGCCCAGAAAATCGTTGGCCCATAGCAAAGAGGCTTCATTCCAGGCAACTGTATGCGCGAAAGTCCACAGTTCCCACCTTCCCACCAAATTTGGTGTGAATCCTTACAACCGTATCCGAGAAAAATGCGTATGAGAGACAGACATGCAGACGGACGGACAGACAATAACCCGATTTTAATAAGGTTTTCTTTTAAACAAAACCTCAGAAAATTACACTCTGGGTTTCGTAAGAAAAATCTTACCTCCAATTCGTTATCTTCGCTAATATGGAAAACTAAATCAGTTTAAAAAAAAACTTATTGGTCGCTTTCATTTGGTACCCCAAATGACCATATTTTGGCAAAAAAAATGAATACGACGTTTATAGCTCTTCCCCTCCTTAAGCATAACACAAATCATGCTACACCAAATCTTGTACAATTAGGTCGAAGTAAGTAAAATGAAGTTTAACGGACGAACACATAGACGGCCATTAAATTGATTTTAATAAGTCCTTGCCCCACACAAACCCTAAAACAAGTCGGAAAATTAGAGCCTAGACGCTTGAAGTATAATATAATAGATTTTGTGTTTCCTATGTGTGGAATGATGAGTACATGACACTACCGTGTGTACATTGTCGAAAATTGAATTGCATTGTATTTAAAAAAAAAATAAATTAAACAAATAATTTGATTTGGGAAGCACTGTACTGATAATAATTAAGCTCATAAGCTTCACACTAGGAGGTCAACCTTATTAGCAAATGTGAGGAAGTACACTTACAACAGATACAAACAAGTTGGAATACCGGAAACTGGGCGCTTCAAATATAAATGCTTTTTCATCATCTCATGTGAAGAACTTCTCATACATAGCTATAAATTCAAAATATTCCTTCATGTATACATGTATTTTCAAACTTTCAAATATATGTCCATTGTGAAGGCATAAATATTATGCTCATTGTCTATTAACGCATACTGATGTGTACACATATATGCACGCACATACCTATCTAAATTTATATGAGTTGTTACTCAAATTAGTGTGGCCTACCATCAGCATATGACGAACTCAGAGCCATTAGACTACAATGAATTTACATGGAATACAAAACTTTCACCTTCGATAACTTTGTTAGTAGCAGTTGGACTGCCTTCAAACTTTTCAGAATTGTGTCCTATCTATTATACTGATTTCAAGCTTCGTACTTCTAAAATGAACTTAAGGGTTTTTTCGGGTAAAGTTCTAAAAAAGGTGTATTATTTTCGGAAAGTACTAATTGATCTCTTTCGTTTGATACCCTACTTAACCATATTCTGCAAAAACATGTTGCTCCCCTTTCCGTTTCACACATATGGGGCGCTCCTTAAACCACCTCTAACACACTTCAAGGTACTGATCCAATGTGGATTGCGCCAGTGATTATTATTATTAAACACAACACAAGATAATGCCACTGCGCATGCGCCGGTTCACAAATTTCGTGAGAATTGCAACAGTCATTTCGGAATAAATCACGTTAACAGACGGACAGATGGACAGGCAGCGTCTGATGAGTTGCCTCTGCCCCGGACGAAACCGTCAGTCAAATTTTTTTCTTTTTGAACATGGGTGTTTAACCCAAAAGAGGAGTCCGTGGACCACAAGAGGGGAAGTAAATTGCTTCCCAAGTGGCCCGGCCCATGGAAGCGGACTCAGCAATCCCAGCATGCTCAACTTAAAAATGTTTCGAGATAGGAAGCACTTTGAGAGTTAGATATACAATATATACATATACATACATTGAATAATTCAACACGTTCTGATAACGAGGTCTTTCATTCTTTAGGGTGCGTCCATTTTGAACCCTAAGGTGCTCGCCAAACAACGAACTCTGTATTATGAAATATTGAATCGTCCTAGTCAAACAGCAAGCGGTTTACTACAGCTCAGAACTCCACGCAAAATTATTCCACTCATTGCGGAGTCTCATAGGTTATAATAAATTCCCTGCCAGGAAGTTCAGCTTTTCGCAAGTAAATTAGTTGTGACAAACAAAGAAACAATGGGGAGAAACTGACTCTGAACTGATTTTCTTCTTCTTTTTCTTCAGCCTTTTTTCCGTTCACAAGCAAGTTCAGCCCGTCGTGATCGTATTCACCATTTGGCTCTATCGAATGCCGGATCTAGATGCAATCTCGAGGCTTTTAAATCCCCGTCCTGCATATCACACCACCGTTATTTCGGCCTGCCCTTTGGTCGTTTACCATCGACTTCGATGTTCAGACCAATTTTGGCAAGTGAATTCTCGTTAGCACGAATTGCGTGACCATACTATCTAAGACGCCTCTCTCGCAATTTTTCCACGATCGGTGCAACCCGATAACGATCGCGGATATCCTAATTTCGGATGTGATCAAAATGTGTCACGCCACTAGTCCAACGCAACATCTTCGTATCCATTACCGCAAGACGCCATTCATTGTATTTTATAGTTGACCAACACTAAGAACGGACGACGAGACGGACGACATTCTGGTAAATTTTAGATTTGAGAATTTCACTGATACGTCGATCACAAAGAACACCAGCTGTGGAACGCCACTTCATCCAGGTTGCGTTAATGCGTGAAGCAATTTCCTAACGCAGTTCTCCATTGGCTAATAGCGTTGACCAGAGGTATTTAAATCGCTCAGTTCTGGGCTGACAGTGATTGTGCCTGTTTCATGGGGATCGGTTGTCAGAAATTCAGTTTTGTTTAGATTCAATCTGAGACCGTATTGCATGGGGCGATCATTCCACTTTTGGACAAGTTGCTCGAGATCAATTTTGCTAGATGCCAGGTAAATATCATTTGCATAAAGCAGTGTAGAGCAATTGAACCCCGCGCACGAGTTCTTCTGGCACTAAGTGTTGACCAGATGAATTCTTGTGGCACACGGTCTCTAGATCTCTCTAGATCCAAAAATGCAATGTAACGAGGGCGATGCTTCCTACAGTGTTTCTCCACGGGTAACCGTGATGATCCGGCTTGATTCACGGTTATTTCAACGATTTTGCGAACACGGTTATGAAAACCTTCCTGAATAACCCAATTATATAATTCACTGAGCCACAGTGTTGGGTCCCAACTCTGCACTTTTCAGAGTTCAGATGCGATGCTGTCCGGTCCTGTGATTTTCCCCGATTTCATTCGTTTTATTGCCTTCAGTTGCGCTGACAGTTACGTCACCGGCTTTATTATGGGTACCTGTCTCGTGAACTTAATCCCACGGTCTCAGCATTCATACTGGTGGACGCAAGACATACCAAAATCTCTACCGAACTAAGGAGTACGGCACCCGTGTTGAAACGCAACACCATGCTGAGACCCGAAGGTCCTGTTCGCTTGAACGCAACCACAACCCGCATGAAGCTCCCATTAGGGGGCCAATCGCAAACAACCGAGTTGAAAGCACATACAACAGGGGTTGACCTGAAGTATTTGAATTCAGGAGCTATCCCGGTTCCCATGGTAACAGTATACCCCTGGTAAGGTTTCATAACTATTGTCACTTCAGATGAATCCCCGTGCAGACTCGGGTCTGATCGCCCTAATTAGGCCTTTGGAGCATTCCGCTACTGCATTACGACCGCCAATACGATGCAGCGTCTCCCGGTGCCACCACTATGGAGGTTCTCCTCGGCCACTTGGTTTTGGCTCAGCCGACAGGGTTGCCGCCCCGTCTTTCTCCCCGCCACCCCTGAGCACCCAGTCGCGTTGACAAGCGGAACTGCTGCAAATGTTGGCAATGATTGTGGAAGTTGAGGAAGAGCAAATTCTTCAGTTGAAATCTACTCGAAGTATTCCCGCCATCTATCCGTCGCGGCTCGACGGTTGGTAAGCAAAGTACCGTTTTCTTCTTCGTCATTAAGTGCTCGATATCCGGTGTGCGTTCATTGCGGCTTTTGACAAGTCAATACAGATCTCGCCATCCCGAGTGTCTAGTTTATCGTAAAGATTTTTGTAATAGTCCGCACGGCTAACGGCGACTGCTTTCTTTGCTTCCTGGTTGGCATTATTATAAAGGTCATAGATGTCCGCAAAATCACGCTCGCCACCCTCATTGCGCACTTTCAACCCCTTTCCCCCATGGCAGCTATTACCGTCTGCCTTTTCACCCACATAACCATTAAGGTCGCCGGCAATGATGATATAGTCCTCAACGAGCACGTGACAAGTCTTTTTATCGAGAAGTTGCCAGAAGGCATCTTTCTCGGCATCAGGTCGACCTGTCTGAGGTGCGTACGCGGTGAAGAAGTGAATAGTGCGATCAGCTGATATAATGGTGAACTTCATCAGCCGATCATCAAATCATTCATTGAGATGGCAATGCCAACACCATATTGATTGTGTGGGCTAGCAAAATAGAGAAGTTTATAGCCATTTTTACCGCGTTCGGGGTCAATGTCGCAGCTTTTGGCACCAGACCATCGAGTTTCTTGCAGAGTGCAGATATCAATGCGCCTTTTCCGAAAGGCTCTTCCGAGTTGCTCGGCCTTTCCAGTTAGGGTACCAACATTTAGCGTGCAGACACGTATTTGTTTTGTTCGGTTTGTTCAGACTAACCTGCTTACGTCCTGACGCCGTCCATGCGTCAAGAACCCTTGCCCATTTCTCGACAGGATCGGGGCCGCCCTGCCACGTCGACTCAGGTCCACCTGAGCCCTAGCATTTCTCCAAGGCTTGTGGCTCAATCCAATCATCATGCTTGTAACGACATTGTATGCATTTTCTTGGTGGGCCTGTCGCGGATCCTGTCACCAAGGGAGATAATTTAGGGTTTAGCATAGTGGAATAACTCCAACTATACTCCATTTATTTCTTTCCCTGATCTCAGAATTTTATTTTTGTTTTACTGAGGGTAGTACAAAGTACGTTGCCTCAAACCCTCCTCCTTTACCTGGGCTTGGGACCAGCATACTATGTTAATAGCATGGCGGAGTTAAACTCTGAACTGGTTTTGTTTTATATAAAACTTTAAAAACCACATATTGCGGATGCCACGTAATAGGTTTGCCTAGGTAATGTAGGAAAGACCGGATAGAGGCGGCAAGCCAGGTGTTCGCCGTGAATTCTTAGGCAATGGCCATGAATAACACAACTCCAATAGAATTGCGACGAATCTGTAAATCTGAAGAGAATGCAGCTCTAGAGGGTGAAAATAGAAAGTTCTTATGAGTCTTTGATATACCTTCCTGCAGAGATAATATTGATTTTCTTCTTAAACGTTGCCTCTGTGATTTTAATTAGTCCAGCGACCTCTTTTCTAAAATTTTCCGACTCTCGAATCCATTTAAACTTGAGGCTGCATACACTGGGGGCACTATGACCTTCACATGACTACGTCTGTAAAAAGGAGTCAGCTAAAAAGGACTTGGAAATCCCACCATTCCGTAGTATATTTGACGAAAAGATAAAAATTATGCTAGCGTCGTGCGGGACAGAATAGTATTAAATTGGTGCCAGAAAGTCTGGAGAAATTTGTTGATATCTCCCATGGAAAACAACATACCAAACAACAAAACATGAGCTCCCCAGGCTCTGAACGTCGTATGTATGCTCGCATCTAGGACTTCTCAACAATGTGGGTGTGGGCGCAAGAAGCCGTTATCTCTACTGCGAATACCAAGTGTTACCGCGCATGTTAATTTCGAAGAGTGTAGTATTGCAGTCTAGTCGCGTCTATATAGAATCGGCTTGCTCACTTGAGCTATTACGGAAAGTACAGTGTTCCGAGGGAAATACAGATACAATAACGCACTAATTTATTCCACACACCTGTTCCACTCTTAGGTTGCTCTGAATCAAATAGTAATGTTATTACAAAATACTACTTTTAAAAGAATTCAATACTCATTCATATTTTCTGAATAAACTATGAAGTGGATTTGCCAATTGTTTTCCTATGAACATTTTTAAATTGAATTTTCGAACGGATCCTGTTCAGAGAAATTTCACTCGTCTTGTTTTTTCTAATACAATTCAATGTAATAATACTGTTTCTGTTGCGATCTCAAGTCATTGCAAAAACCAGCAAAAACTCAAATTCCGTGGAACCTCGAAGTACATACAATAATGGGTTCATGGCGTAAGTACCCACAGAGATGCAGCATTGGAACGGTAACACGTTTGTGAGGTTTTAGTAAATAGGAAGTGGCAGAAAAGTCAAAAGATTGCTTTTGTTCTAGTTGCTTCTGACAGAACTTCGAGAAGGACGGACGCCCATAGGTAGCGTGGGTTGATCTTAAGCAAATTTAAGTCAAAACCAATGAACTCAACGTTCCGTAAACACGAACAAGAAACGAGATGATAAAAATTCATTATCGAATTCTTTCGAGGGTTAGAAACGTTCTCTAGTGTGGGCAAGGAGTTTCTCCTTTACATTTTCCATTCCCAAAGCGATGGTTGAATAAATACACTGACATTAATATTTCCATTGGTGGCTGGAAAAGACCAAAACTTTGGTCATAGAAGTTTTGTGGCGAAGGACTGAGCAATGAGGACAACGTGCCCATTCGAATATCGCGTCCCGATTCCTTGAATCACTTTTAACGACAATATTAAACTGGGTCATAAAGCCCGACACAGAAAACTGTGGTGGAGGAAGGGCAACCGACTACTCTTTCAAATAATCAGGAAAGGAAATGGACAATAATACTTGAGCAAAAGAATTTTATATTTTCTTTTGCAATCCAGTGCCTTACATGCATAACCGAGTGCAGTTTAGAAATGGATGGCTTTAAGCGTTTATTATTCAGAAGAACAGGATTCCAATTTGGCTACCAACAGTCATTAAGTGAATTGTTGACTGGTAAACAAAGAATCAGAAAGTTTCAGAGAAAAAAACAACATATTTTATTCAGGTTGTTTATGGGCAGAGAGAAAACTGGACGAACGATTTTATCTAATATTCTGGCTGCATTCAAAATGAATTAGGTGTGACCAACTGTCACTCCCTCTGTCTATTACATCTCCTTGGCTTTGCTAGCATTTAGATTTCATTCTCTACTTGGGAGCCTTTTTGCTAAATTCTGCATCATTTGGAAAACGTCTCTCTGTTTGTAGAAATTTCGCCATTCTTTGTTGAGTAACTTCAAATTTCTGTCATCTGCACAACAGTGTCATTTCTCTAATATTGAATTAGACTTACCTCTCTCGTCTGCTATAAAGTGTGGTTGCAATATGATGTCAGAGCCTTTTTAGGTGTGCACATCTCATACATCTAATGCTAACCTAAATACGGTTACATATAATATAATGCCAGTAGTCGCATCGTATGGCATTCTACCTCTGGTGGATGCAATTCCGATACACAGTAAAATGAAGATTCCGATTGCTTTGGAGGCGCAGGACATGAAACACTTCAAAAACCCGATTGAAAGGGAGCTGGCTTCTTTCCATTCTGGATTTTACCACTACTATTCTTCGGATCATTCGAGCAATATGTGGATCTGAGATCCCACTCTGCATAGTTTTCGAGAATGTTTTCGACAGTATCAAGACGCATTCCATGGAACCATTGTCAGAACGGCATTCGATAGCATTGATGACGTCTTTCATATTAGAACGCAGCGGGTTTCAATCATAATGGAATACCACCTCATATAACTTAACTACGCAGATGATATCTACTTGCTACCACTGGGCTATGGTATTAGACCAAAAGGTTCCCGATTTGGAGGAATAAGCAAACTGAAAAAAATAGCAACAAAGCCAAGATTCTCATTTTGATGGATTATAATAGTCTCCCCATTCCTATTAAGCGGCCATTCCGTGGGTCGGGTCGGGTTTTTTTGCCATCAATTGTATCCAGATAGTGTATTTGGGTAAAGTGAGTTTTCGATATTCCGAGTCATTCGGAAATTACAGTGTTAAACAGGTAAGGTGTCATAAGTCTGGTTGATGTCATTCGCCGTAATAAGGTGCAAATATACTGGCCCAAAAAAAATCTCGAACGACTTCGCTAAAAGAACAACAATTGAAACCAACACTTTACATGTCTTTTTTGAGGAAACCGAAAGTTTATGGACCAGATTAATGGCCACTTAAAATTTTATTGTTAATAATCACATTCTAGTTTTTAAATGCTCACCATAGCTCAAAATCTATTCAACGAAATTCTTTGAAATTTGCGCGACTTGTTCAGAACATGTGTCTACGGTTCGCAAACTAAGAATGCAATTGTTTCGTTCAAATTCCGAAAAAAACAAGAAGCAGCCTTTTGCACAGGATGCCTTCCATAAGGGAGTTTTCCTATCTGAAGTTTAACAACCTGTTTTCGGAATATTTAAAATTTGTGTCCTCTGCTATTTTCTGTAACTTGATATTTTTATTTAATTTCGGTTAAAAATTTCTACAGTATACTCTCAACTCTGCTTTCAGAATATGTACAAATCATAAAACCGATTTCTGGGAACATACATAGGAAAAACCTCTTAATACGCAAAATTTCGAAATTGGAAAATGCGGCACCAAACAAGCAATATGTCTAACTTCTCTCTTTTGGCTCCACTTTCTCGACAACAACATCAAGTCCAGGCTCTTCCGGGCTAATGTTCTTCCTGCGCAACGATAACATTTCCACATCAAACTAACGACATCTCACGACTTTCAAATGAAGTTAACATTTATCTAAATTCATTTAACGGCTTTCAGAATCAAATTAACAGAACCAAAGTGCATGTACTTAGGACGTGAGAAATCCGTTAATAAAACTCCTACCCAGTCGAACATCACCATATCAAGTAAGCAGGGTGTCAACTGAAAATTATTTTTCGCCATATTTCTTGATACCTTGCCTAGATATCGGTGGTATATTATTTCCATCCATCCATTTTGACACTTTGTGTGAAACACAACCTTATTAGAATGGAGTCGGTGTCAGTTTGTCCGTCCGTCTGTCTGCTTGTCTGTTTGTCTGTCACACCCAGTTTATTCAGAAACGGCTGAACCGATTGTCATGAAAATTGGTGAGAGTATGTTATCTTGTGTTAAGTTTAAGGAGGGCTCTCCATACAAAGGGGAGTGAGGGCTGAAAATATAACCCCCAAAAAATATAACAGGTCTCGTTCTCAGAACCTATCCAACCGAAAAATCTGAAAAAAATCACAGTGGTGCATCTCTACTAAATCTAGGCCTCAAAATATATCCAGTTCCGATATCTGCACAAATAAAGTTAATAATATTATATTTCCACATTTTATAAATTTACCTGGCACTCCCTTATGTTCATCCCAGAAGTACAAAATTTGGCATGCGTATAACGAAGAACATAGTGCACAATTTGGTCAAGTTTGAAGAAAATCCAACTATTATTAACAAAGTTAATACATCCGCTCTACAACCTTCATGACGTAATCATCACATAAATTCGTCAATACCACAACGAAATGAGTTCTTATGAATGGGGTCGGAAAGAATTATTTTGGTTTAGCTTTTTAGTCATTTGTATATGAATATCAATTACTCTAACCAGACATGTGTGTATGTAGGTATATAGTATCTGCGGGCTAATGAACTTTGCGGGTAGTGCCTAATTCAGATAGGTATAAGAAGTAAATCGGAAATATGGGTACGATCAATTTATATACGTGCATATATGTGTACAGTATTCGGAAGTAGGCAGTTTGTTTGTTTAGGATGAGTGTAATATCTGTAATAATATAGCTGTAATATGTACGTATGTCTCGTAGTTTGGAAAAATATGAAGGAATATGTTGGATTTGTAGCTATATACGGATAGAAAAATGGATGTTGAAGTTTCTTACATAAGATGAACACAAAATCTTTATACCCGAAGCGCGAGCTTCCGGTATTCCGACTTGTTTATACCAGTGGTTGGTTCTTCTGAATTATTATAGTAGAAAATCTAAGATTCGATGTAAATTTGATTCATAAAAAATATTAACTTTATTTGAAAAGTTGTTGAATTCATCTTTTCTTTGGACTGTCGTTAATGCGAGATGAAAATGCTACATATGCGATCGAATGTGGTCGCCACTGCTACTACTCCAATTGTTCATCAATTCATGTCCACGTTATGTTTTTGGAGTGTGATATCTTATTCTATCTCGGTTGATGTACCGCTTACCCGGCTTGGTGACCTCAAAGGTTGCAGAGGCCGCTTTGTGGATCGTGTCTTTCACTTGGTTCCATGATTCTTCCACATTCGTAATGGTCGGCAATCGTATTTATTTATTTATTTAATTAACGGACAACAAACAGAAAGAATTCCAATTAATTATTGTCCTCAGGAGGAGGAGAAAGCAAAAAACTTATCCTACGTTTAAAACTATTATATTTAAAGTCGGGAAGTTAAAGGAATCAAGCTGTTTTGCATTATAATTTCGGCAAAGCCTGGGAAGAGGGGAATGAAAATAGACTTCGAGCTCCGCGAAAGGCACGTTGAAAGTACCTGCGTTACGTGTGTTATAAGACGCAGGACGGCAGGTGATCTCGTCAGCGGCGGAGCAGTCCATCAGGCCCGAGGAAAGTTTAAAGAATGTGCATAGATCCAGATAGGATCTACGCTGTTGTAGGAAGGGAAGGTTTAGAAAACGGAAGCGGGAGGGGTAATCCACACGAGGGAAGCTTTTCTTAAAGAAGAGAGAACGGGTGAATTTACGTTGTACATTTTCAAGGGCAAGACAATCACAGTTACGAGTGGGTGACCAGATCACGGAGCAATACTCGAAGGTATTCCTCACAAGGGAATTGAAGAGAGCTGAGGAGGGTTGGATGGAGTCAAAATCAGAGGAGGAGCGAAGAATAAAGCCTGACAATTTTGCTGCTCGATTGATGACATCGAGGCAATGGGTGTCAAAGCGGAGCTTATTGTCGAAAGTGACTCCGAGGTCTTGAGTGGAATTTAAGCAGGATAAGGAATGTCAGTTAAGCGAATAGGAGAAAGAAGTGGGTGAGGATTTTAGGGAGTAGCACATAGAGTGACACTTTCTGACGTTTAGCGCTAAACCATTAGTCGAGCACCAACGAACCAGAATGTCCAGGTTATTCTGAAGGGAAACACAGTCCATAGGCGACGATATAGCGGAAAACAGCTTAAGGTCGTCTGCATAGAGCAAACAGGGACAAGTAAGGAGGGGAGGAAGGTCGTTAATAAAAAATAAAAATAGCAAAGGACCCAGAATAGACCCCTGTGGAACGTCAGAAGAGGGGGAGAAGGAGCGGGAAGTACAGCCGTCAAAAGAGACGCGGCAGAATCGGTTGGAAAGGTAAGAGGCAAGCCATAAAACAAGTGGTATGGGAACGTTTAGGGACGAGAGTTTGGATAGAAGTATCTTGTGATTTACAGTGTCGAAGGCTTTCGCGAAGTCAGTGTAAATGGTATGCACTTCTTGCCGTGAATTTAGACATTTGGCGACAAAGTTGGTAAAGTCAAGCAGGTTGAAGGCAGTGGATCTACGTTTAACGAAGCCATGTTGTTCTTTCACTATGTGTTGGCCAAAGTGGGCCGACAACCAGTCGCTGACATATCTTTTCAGGATTTTGGAACAGGAGGAGAGGAGGGAAATGGGACGGTAATTCTCGGCAAGCGAACGATCGCCACTTTTGTGAATGGGGATAATGAGAGCCTCTTTCCACAAGCTGGGAAAATGATTCTCTTCAAGGCTTTTGTTGAAAATAAGAGATAGGGGAAAGGAGATGGACTTACCAGTTTTGATCAAAAAGAGGTTTGGAAGACCATCGTAGCCAGGTCCGACCTTGGCATCAAGTTCGCCAACGAGGTATTCGACAAGGATAGGAGTAAGAAGGGGAATGGTAGGCGATGCGGGGTAGGCTACATCTACTATCGGGAGGGATTCGGAGGAAGGAGGAGGAACATAGACTGACGAAAAGTAGCGGCAGAGTAAATCACAAGATCGTTGGGGGGAGTTAGCAGAGAAGCCAGAGAATTTAATGGACGGAGGGGATAACTGGGCGGGGCAGCGGGAGTTGCGAATGTGGGACCAGAAAGGTTTCAGATTTCCGCGCTTTAGTGAGTCTTCCACGCTGGACAAATATTCGTGTCTGGGCTTACGTATTAAAGATTTGACCGAGGAACGAAGGGATTTGAAAAAAGCTGTCAGCAACGTTTCTAGAAGACAGGAACTTCTTTCTCGCAGTCTGTTTTTGACGTAGTTTTTTGTGAATTTCAGTGGTGAACCAGACGGGGTAAGAGCGTAAGCACTTAGGAGAGGAGGGAACGTAACAAGGAAGAATATCAGATAATATATAAAGTGTTGAGTGCTTGATCACATGTAAGTGGAGAGAGCATGGGGACCCAGTTGATTGACGCCAGGGCTGAGTTCAGAACTTCGAAGTTCGCCTTACGAAAGTTGAACTTGGTAGGCTTGCGAACGACAGGAGAGTGGAGTCGGGATATCTGAACATCGAACTCGAGAGCGGGATGATGGGCGTCAGGGGCAACGTAAGACGGAGCATGAAGGGATTGGGAAAGACAACGTACAGGAAGGTTAGAGAGGACAAGGTCAAGAGTGCGATATAATTGGTTTCTAGAAAGGTTAAATTGGAGGGCCCCACAGGTGTACATGAAAGTGGACAGAGGAAGGGAAGGGTGGGTCGAGTTATTAGGGAGGGAGGGAAGGCCAGGTGTAACGGGCCAGGAGAGCATAGGAAGATTAAAGTCACCACAGAGGATGAAAGGAAGTGAGGGAAACAAAACGGTTAGGGCCTCTGATAATCTGTCGAAGAAATCCTCGTACAGAGAAGGCGGGCTTAGGCAGGGAAAATATACACACGATATTATAAAGGGACATACGTTTGGCGGAAGGACACGTTTGGTAACAGAATCGTAGGAGGAGGAGGAGGAGGAAAAGATGATTTCGGCACGGAGAGGGGACTTAACAGCTACTAGGGCACCTCCGCCAGTTGTCTTGCCAAGCGCAACGCAGTCTCTGCCACAACGAAACACAGAGTAGCTCAGAATCTAAAATCCTGTCATCCAGCCAGGTTTCAGAGATGCAGATGACATGATGTTGGAATGCTAAGGCAGACAGTTTGAAATCCGACAGCTTGGTCCTTAGACCCCTTACATTTTGATAAAACAGCGTATAGTTATAGGTATCATTCAAGTTCGGCGAGGCAGGCGGGCGGGCCGGAAATTTTCACGAATCTTAGACCTCTGATAAGGCTTAACGAAGACCCCCTGTGGCCAAAAGGAAGATTGGACGATAGCATCGAAGTCATGGGGATATGTGACTTTGAAGGAAACTATCACTCGGTCAGGAGAGCCATCCTTCGTCAGCTTCACACAGGAAAGAGGTGACAAAGTTGAGTTGCTTTTGCTTCTGATATAGGCCAGAATTTCGTCGGGCGTAGTGGAGTACGCTAGCCTTGACACGAACAGCTGTTTCGGTGGCGAGGCGACGTTCAATTGGGGGCCGCTCGGACGACATGAGGTCGGAAGGGCCTGCGGTTCAGCGGATGCGGGCGTCGATGATACACAGGAGGAAGCGTGCGGTGGTGCTAATGTAGCGACTGTAGGATAAACGCCAGAACTTCATTGCGCATCCGATGTTGCGTAGGGAACTTGTCCCTCGGATGGAGGATTTTTCAGTAGGCTAGCGGACGTCATCGGGTTGATACCATCTTTTATGGACACACTGGAATTAAGCGAGGCAGATAGAGGCAGAGAATTAGAATTAGTCGACCGGGGCGACTTAGGTATGGCGCCAGTTTTGTTGGCTGCAGTCGCCGGCGAGGTATAAACAGAGCCAGTCAGCGGCATCTCAGGAGCTGAGACTACGCTGGTGCTCGATAAAGCAGCAGCTTGCGGGGGCAGAATTGTCGGCGATTTTGAAACTGCAAGTTGAATCGATGCCAAAGTCGCCGTGTGTTGATGCAGCAGCTGAATTGCATCCGATAGCGTGATACTGCAGCAGGCGTTACAACGACACGTAACGTTAGGGAAAAATTTAGCCCGAATATCAATAAACGCAGAGGGAATACCCAAGCACTTGGCGTGGAAGGTCGCACCACAGTACCCATCGCAGTCTAAAAATTTGGAGCGAATAGATTCCGGCTCCTTACAAATGGCACACAGAGTACCATAAATCGGTGAGGCAGTTGCCATAACGAATTTGAAAAAAGGTGCACACAAACCACGGGAGTGTAGTTACAATAGTTTATCGATAGTAGTAATATGAAGCTCAATTGAGAATGAAATTACGCGCACTCTGTAAAGATTCGGCAACAGTATAGTTTATTAGGGGAAAAAAGTATAAAGCGGGGCGCAGGAGGATCGAACTCAGTATCTAGCGCACAATAGCCGAGCGTGTTGTCACAGTACTACGTAACACTTTCTGCACCGTCGACAACAGAGAAACAGGAATTAGTAGCGAAGATCGCCTAAAGATATGCAAAAAAAGTCAGAGTTATTTGCAAATCACTGCACTTCAAACAAAAGGTAATTGACCGGGGAACAGTAATTCCAAAATTAGATGTAAAATATTGTTTTCGGAAGAAAATTTTAAGTCTTCGAGAGCACACAAGAAGCGCGAGAATTAGCCGTTTCACTTGCGCGAGGTGTTGACACAACGCGCAGCACCAGGTTTCTCAGGGAAAGGCTCAGAGAATAAGGTAAAGGAAACTGCAGAGTAATCGCGATAAAAAGTCCGTTTAGCACGTCCGTTCGACTCAAAGTTCACAGAGAATTGATGAGATAATCGTTTGATGAACCATGTATTCATAAGTAGAAGGTCATGGGTGTCCGCAAAATCGATTATACGCTCGCCACCCTCATTGCGCGCTTTCAACCCCTTCCCCCATGGCAGCTATTACCGTCTGCCTTTTCACCCACATAACCATTAAGGTCGCCGGCAATGATGATATAGTCCTCAACGAGCACTTGACAAGTTTTTTTTTATCGAGAAGTTGCCAGAAGGCATCTTTCTCGGCATCAGGTCGACCTGTCTGTGGTGCGTACGCGGTGAAGAAGTGAATAGTGCGATCAGCTGATATAATGGTGAGCTTCATCAGCCGATCATCAAATCATTCATTGAGATGGCAATGCCAACACCATATTGATTGTATGGGCTAGCAAAATAGAGAAGTTTATAGCCATTTTTACCGCGTTCGGGGTCAATGTCGCAGCTTTTGGCACCAGACCATCGAGTTTCTTGCAGAGTGTAGATATCAATGCGCCTTTTCCGAAAGGCTCTTGCGAGTCTTTCCAGTTAGGGTACCAACATTTAGCGTGCAGATACGTATTTGTTTTGTTCGGACTAACTTGCTTACGTCCTGACACCGTCCATGCGTCAAGAACCCTTGCCCATTTCTCGACAGGATCGGGGCCGTCCTGCCACGTCGACTGAGATGGATGCCCTAGCATTTCTCCAAGGCTTGTGGCTCAATCCGATCATCATGCTTGTAACGACATTGTATGCATTTTCTTGGTGGGCCTGTCGCAGGACCTGTCACCAAAAGAGGTCAGGTAGGATTTAGCATAGTGGAATAACTCCAACTACTCTATTTACCTTTTTCGCTGATCTCAGCATTTTATTCTTGTTTTATTGAGGATAGTAAAACCTCCTCCTTTACCTGGGCTTGGGATCGGCATACTATGTTAATAGCATGGCGGAGTTTATTACCTAAACTTGGAAAAAAGCGCTAACGCCAAATAAAGCAAACTGAACCTTTAGCTAGGGTGAATGACTCGACTTTATTTTTGATAATTTAGCAATATACTTATTTTTAATTGTTTTCGTGGTGAAATCCAAACATTGCGTCCACCAGGAATCCCCGTTTTCTTTCTGATTGGGGGGTTCACTTTGTCGCGGTCATCTGATAGAACGGTGAACCAGTTGTATAGTGGTGAAGTATTTTTAGATTGCATTTCGAACCAGCTAGTTAAGATCCATTCCTTTACCGAAGATTTCCACAACATATATAATGGAAAGCAAAGAATAATGGAACTAAGTATTGATAAGCTTAAACTATTATAATAGGATCCTGGCTGAAAATGTTGAGCCCAGCAGATTTGAATCAGTTGTCAATTGGTTGTAATTGTCGGTTTGATGCGTATTTCAAGGTAACCACTTCTCAGCTTATCGATGAAGTGAAGTTTCGGATGTCTAAGGTAGTTGCCTGATTCCAAATATCACTAATGTTTATTGCTGGCTTAACATCCAAAATTGATTTTCCAAAAAGGTGGACCGAATTTCGAGCAGAGAATGTGAACGGATGACGCGTCACCTAGCAGCCCGGTTGCAAACCAAAGATTCCTTCGCTTTGAAGCGCAATTTGTTCGATTTTTTCGCAACAATCTAGTGTAGCATTGTGGTGATGTAGGGACAAAAATATACTGGCCATTTTTGGACAGAGGAATCCATGCATTTTGCGGATTGACAACTTTGAACCTGCAGTCGGTTCTACAGCTTCTATGTTGGTACAGCATCAAAACCTCACATCAATGTTTGTGTGATTCTAATCCATATACTGGAGACGATATTGGACATATTGTCGATGTAGATGTATGTTTGCAGGTCGATAACTCCCGCTCTGTTATTGGGAAGTAATACCTCCGATCTAGAGTGATGGCAAGATTTTCTGCTTCAGACATAATCATTATGTGCATTTGTTGATATATTGTAGTGACATGGTATGGTATGACATCATAAAAAGTATAAGTCCTCAATTCCTATAAAGGAATTGATAATTCTATGATCATGTGCCTGAGGACTATTATGCGGCAAATGGTGGCGCCATCCGGCAATAAAGAATTAACCCGTAGTCTCGCAGATATTAAGCCCGGGCCAAATATGTTTCAACATATGAATAGGCTAGCAGGGAAAAATAAGTCCCGCAATTTCGTTTTTACCAGGAACAGGGAACCAATCTATGGAGACGCCAGAAAAGCCCAAGTCATTTGAGTCTCAACTCAATACCCCTCCGCCTCAAAATAATCCGGCTATAATGTCGATGGTTGAAACAATTCAAACAAGCTAGTAACATTCTCCCAAACGAACTCTTCGGTAAAACCAACGGATTCGCAACATTTTTTGAATTTATTACTCACACTTAACTCACCGCCTTGACCTCAAACCTAAACGGTAAACGGACCTATCTGGTAACTGCATAAATAATGGCTACTTTCCCACCACCTGGAAAGTAGCTAAAATAATTGGAATCCGGAAAAAATGCGGCTCTAGTGAGCCTAACAACTTTAGACGGGTATCATTATTGTCCAATCTAGGCAAACTCTTTGAAAGAGCATGGACAATCGAGCTAGTCCAATATTGCAATCTCAAAGAGATTACACCCAACCACCAGTTTGGGTTCCGCAGCAAACACGGAACACAACGTGAACTTAGCTACCTTCACGACACTGTTGTAGCAAGACTTAACGTTAATAATAAACCGATCATAGCATATGCATTAGACTTAGAAAAGGCCTTTGACTCCGTATGGGTAAAGGGACTAATGTATAAGCTAATAGATCTTGAGTTCCCAATTCCGATAATTAAAGTTGCACTCAGCCTCTTCGAAGATAGGTATTTCTACGTCAGCGTGGGAAATGAAATCTCCAATCTCTTGTCGGTAACATCGAGAGTACCGCAAGGATACATTTCTGGACCCACATTTTACAATACCTTCACGGCTGACGTCCCAACTCCCGAGACCGGAACAGGCCTTATTCAATTTGCCGATGATACTCTCTTCTTCTCTTCAAGCCTCCACCCCAACAGGGCAGCTAAAGCGAGCGAGAAATATGTGAAAGATCTCTGCAAATATTATCTGTAATGAGGCATTAAAATTAATGAGGCCAAAACGCAATTCTGCACCTTTCGGAGGAAATCTAGATACCTAGGTTCTAGAGGAATCCACATGAAAGTTAAACGCTTAAAAATGAAGATCGGAAACACTATGGTGAACAATTCCCAAACCATAAAGTACTTAGGAGTTAAACTTCACGAACTCCTTAAGTTCAAGCCACACCTTGAGCTCGCTATCGGTAACGCACGCAGTGCACTCAGTAGGATATACTTTCTTCTTCAAAAGAAGGTAGGACTCAGCACCAAGGCCAAACTGACTCTGTACAAAATCCTGATCAGACCCATTATCTGCTATGGAGTGCCTACGTGGATCACTTGCTCCACCCGAACTATGCACAAATGTGAGGCATTCGAACGCTGGATCTTAGGGCACTGCACTGGTCTTTCCTAAAATTGGAAGGCCAAGAAGGTTGGAAAAATCGGCGAAGTGTATCGGCGCGCCAAATTACAACCTCTTCGAGAATTCGTTTACAACTTAGTGGAACGGTTCTTCGAAAGAACGGAAAATCACACAAATCCACTAATCCGGCAACTCTACCAACAGGGTAGCACCTTCCCATTGGCCAACTTCCTAAGGCCCTGCCAAAGAGTGAGCAAATCTCTCAAACCCACCATCCTTTCCCTCTATGATTCCCCCTGCCTGGTAGGGGTACACAGAGACTAAGTACAAGCAATGTAATGTGCTATTGTAAATAGTAGGTCTAAGTATTTATTGTTAGATTAAGTTTAAATTTAGTTAGTTTTAATTTAGTTTTTAAGTAAGTAAGTAATACCTTGTGGCGCTTTTAGGCAAACGCAGTTTGGAAATAATTCAGTTTAGTTCAAAATAATTGTGAAGATCCATGTATTATAATTGATACAATTAAAGTAATAGTTACGCAGAAGGTCGGGTAGACCAAACAATTGTAATAGCCACGCAATGAAATAAAGTTAAGTTAGTTAAGCTAAATATTTAAGCTAGAACGTAATTAATGCGTGACAAACTGTTTGCACCTGCATTGTCCTTGCCGAACACGTGCGGCATGTCTGAAATAAACTGCTTATGAAGTTCAGGTGCCAAAGTTGGCAAGGACCGATTTGTCGGGCTTCTGCTTAACCTTCTAATAATATTGACAATGTTTGATTTCCATGTATGAGTCTAAAATCTTACGGTTATAAGTGCTGTATTTTCGTTGAGCTGCATTCAATTTCATGGAAAAGAGGCTCAGCGGCTGCGAGATTTGGTTCACTTTTTGATAAAGGGCAACACCTACTGCAATCTCTGAGGCATCGACGAATACGGCTAGGGTGCATCTGGTTGCGGGAATGTCAGGAGAGTAACAACAGTCAGCTGTCATTTGGCTAACTTAAATGACTGGACGGTCTCTGTATATCACGTAATCACGCTTGACTCTTTGGCCTTGGGCCCAAACAAGTAGGCGATGAAGCTCGTTTGATGGTTGATGTTGGGGCTTTGGGCAAGAAACAACGATAGAAGTTTAATTATCACAAAACTTTCGCAGATCCTCGACCGTTTTAGGTTGTGGGAAGTTTATGATGACCATGGCCTGAACCTTGTCTGGACCCGGGTGAATTCCCCCAAGGGAAATCACCCGCTGTTGAAAGAATTTGCATTTTGCAACGTTAAGTACAAGAGTGGCCTCAAGTAGACGTTGAAAAATGCATTCGAGATATTCCAAATGGAATGGTGTGAGCATTCAGGCGTCTGTAATCGCCACATGGTCACCATTCGCTGTCGAGCTTTGAGACCATGTGTAGTAGAGAAGACCAGCAGCTTTTTCATGGACTGGAAATACCCTGCTTTAAGAGTAAGTCGAATTTTTTCTTAGCAACAGGGAACTTCTCGTGTAGAAATGGACGCACTTTTGGGTCGGTTTTCCTGAAGATCTGAGCGAGGTTACAGAGTTCATAATGCAGATCCAGTAGCAATCCATAGTAGCTTAGAGAGCTTGCGCCCAATATGGGTCGGTCCCATATATATAACACAACGCCATGAAAACGTTCGTCGAAGTCCTAGACTTACGCCCACTTCCCTGTAGCCGTAAGTGTGTATGGTAGAGGCGTTTGTCGCCGCTAGTTTGAACTGAGACGTCTTCCCTTATGTCGAATAGGTAAAGGCGCTTGCTCAAAAGATCGTATATTGTTAGGTGGCGTGAAGCTGCGTTCTGAGTAGCAGCCGGCAGAGCTCCCAACGAATTCAGTTCTTCAGATGCCATGAAGGTGAATGGGCTGCTACACTTCTTTACCCGGTCGACAAAAATGCGATGATACCAGCAAATTGTAGCACTTATTGAAGTCCCCAACGCGCGACTACCCGATCGTCCATTTCGGTTGGTGGACCGCGAACGAATCGGGACCTACCTTCCGAACACAAAGCTTCGACTGTAGCCGCTAGCTTAGAGGTAGTAGCCACGAGGGTGGCCGCCATATGTTGAAGTTCGATCATTTGGACCGTGGCCTCCTGCGACACTTCACTAATTTTATCAGTGGTGTTCGCTAACACCTTCAAAGATCCGCAGTCCGCACAGGCCAAAATATCCTGGGTGCTCTCCGGAAGTCGCTGTAACCATTGTGATTTCAGAACCTCACCTCGACCTTATCCGCACCCAACTGCTTCAAATCTCGCAGTGGGATTTGTATCGATACCAGTCGACTCAGCTGTAAATGAGTACCTGAGTCAAATCGAGGTACCGTTACGGTCTTGAATGAAGTGCTCTAACACACTTCAAGGCCCTAATCCAGTATGGATTGTTGCGCCAACGATTATTATTATCATTATTAACTGCTTCATCCCATGCAGAAGTTGGCTAGGGGAGTGGTCGCCTAAGGTGAGCTCCAGCAGTAAGTGAAACAGCTTTGTTGGCTCACTTAACGACAATCTTGATGAGGGTACCCTTTGAGTAGGAACACTCCTCGAGCACGTCGGCGACGAGCCCAATCGACTCCTTGTCCAGACCGATGAGCGCGTGATTAAATCGCGTGGCGTCAGTAGAAATGCCCGCGAACTCGAACTGCGCCTCCAATTGGCAAAACCAGGCCGACGGGTTACGTGGCCAAAACGGCAGCACCCGTACCACCACTGGAACCACGGGAGGTGCTGGGGTCCCTGTAGTGCTGTTGTTGTTTGACATTACGAATCTAAACAAAATTTACGAGCGGGAGCCCCACAACAAACAGAAAACGTGAAAGTATAGCTGCACCACGACCGAAGCGGAAATCACCCGTCAAGCGGAACCACTCGAACCCTAGGGTTTATAACAAGATGAAAAACCAGGAGAACCAGTGGTGCACTAGAGACAACAGTTTGCCCTACTTTGTTTAAAAGAAACCTTCCGGCGACTCCTGCAACCTAACGTGTTTTACTTTCCACAATACTTTTAAATCTGTTGATGGAGTTGTGGAAACTTCTTCGAAGTGTACCTGTTTTTCTTCAACATTACAGATCCGTAAGTTTCGATGATTGTGCCGAGGCAATTGGTTCTGCACTTCCAAAGGCCGTGGTTGAGGCTGCGCTGGGGTATCTTGTGTTGCCCTTCCAAATACGTCAACAGGCTGGTGTCGCCGGCGGTAAAATAATTGCCATCTTCAACGGCCTTATAACTTCATAACTAAATCGTGCTGTCATAGGAAACACAACTCCTTTGGCCGGTGGCTGGGGAATCTTTCGGTTTTTATGCTTTGCGGCTATCCGCACTTGTTTTTGTTGGGAATGGCGGCTCTGGTCTTAGTTGGGGTGCGTATCAAAGTTAGTGGAGTCGCAAGCACGGTCATTGCTGTGTTCTCGTAAAAGTCTGAAAGCGAACTGGATATCTTCCGTTTGATGGAGCTGCATTCACAACAAAAATTGGAGAACTTGCGATCGCCTAGAATTAAAAACCCATTCCACTCTTGTGCTGCAATTTTAATAGCACTTTGCTCTTTGATTCGGCAACCGAATTTCAACGGTTTCCATTTGAAAAAACTCCACTATTTTCACAATCAGTTCATATTGGGGTCACCAATTTAAATTAATAATATAATCACAACTACAATTATATCTTTCGTTTTTGTTTGTTAAATCATAATTATTTTATGTCAGTCATTAATTTTATTACTCTTCCTTTTTCTTTCACTGCTGACGACCGACTGAACAGCCGGGTTCCTACGTCGGCCCCGCGGCTGTCAACCTGCTACCAACAGGTAGACGATCTACTCAGGCATCCTAGATCATTGGATTGGGTGTAGTTTGTATATATTTTGATGCTTTTCGGTACATTTTGCCCTAAGGAAATGCTTTCGAGTGTTTGCCAATAAGACACAAGTCACAAAAAGCCAATATTTTCCAATCAGACTGTGATAACTGAGTTGTGCCCTTGTCTTCGTAGTAAATACCATGTTGATCTCTGAATGGTGTTGTGTTGATGTGGTTTCCGATAATAATGGTACATAACGTTAAGAAATAGACAAGGGAGACACGGCTATATGTGAGGTTGGTTATCAGCTTCATGTTCGGTTTGTACATTAATTGGTAAAGGACAAACCTTTGTGCAATTCCGTCAAAAGATGTCATTAGCCGTCTTTACAGCAACAACTCTTCATCCTTTGCAATAAGGTAAAAATGCCTTTAGTTGATGCAGTGGTCTCTGGTGCACTATGAAAGTGCTGGCTATTTATGAAGTGCCTTGGGGTAATTAGATCATCGTTATTGCATGCATATAGTGGTCGCGAGTTTAAACAACTTTCAATTTGCGTTAGAAGAGTAGCCATTTCTCCATGGGTAAGAATCTGCTCACCTACAAACTTTATTAAATGTCTTTTTCTGGCCACCAAATTGTGGAATTGTGCCTGGAGGAATTAACTGCCACCTGGTTTCCTCCTTGGTTAATAGAGCTGCTTTGGTACATAAACAAAGGAGAAGTGCGATGAATGCATTCTAAGATCTGGTACCTCTTCCGTGGTTAAATTTGATGTTGAATGGCCCACCGTGGTCTGATCCGACTCTCATGAGAGGCCGTGAAATTGCAACTCTGGAATCGGGAAGTGCATCTATTAATTAATACTGCACTCTAGGCTGAATTCGAAAGCATATTTAACATTCACGAAGTGTCCTTTTTATAGCAGAAAGACCTCCTGTTATCCAATATTTTAGTCGAATCGCGTCTAGAGTTGTTTGTGTGATAGTCTTCGATTAAAATGGGAGCTAAGTGTGATTTGCCATAGATTAACAACGCTGCCTTTAATCGTATGGCACCGGCAAAATCATCGTATTGTTGCCGCCAATCACTTTGTGTTTCGATTTGTTTAAAGTGATGTTGTTGTGCGAGTCATATACAGATTTTAGTAACAGCATTTAATTCAGCAGTAGTCAAATAATCCGTTCTTTTTAAGGTTTTGTGTGAAACAAAACCTTATTAGAATCGATTCGATGCCTGTCTGTCCGTCACACGTGATTTATTCGGAAACGGCCGAACCGATTGTCACAAAAATCAGTGTGAACATGTGGTCTGTTGTTCCCTTTACATACAGTAAGTGGCACCATTGTTGTTAAGTTTAATACATGTGAATGGAGGGTGCAAATTTTTTTTTCACAGAATGTGGCCATGTGGAAAATCAAATGAAAGGGCTCAAATAATACTTTTCTGTATTTGATATCGGGTGAAGCGTAGAACAGTGATGACTGAAAATATTACCCCCAAAAATTGTAACAGATCTCGTTCTCAGAACCTATCCAACCGAAAAATCTAAAAAAAAATCACAGTGGTGTTTCATAGTGTTGAACTAACCACGTTGGTGGCTTCCACTATAGATTGTTGTTTTGAAATGATTCAGCAAACAGTCCTCTGGAGGCGAAATCTGCTGGGTTCTGTTTCGTATTAACATACCGCCATTGCATCCTTGCTGAGCTCGTCAAAATCTAACTGTCTTTGCTACATAAATGTTCTACTTATTTGGGTGGTAACTCAACCAGGCAAGTACAATATTGGAATCAGTTCAGTGAGTTTGAATCATTAATCGGACTGCAAGCTGGACGCCTCATTATTCTAACCGGGGAATTGAAACGGTTTTAATCGGTGTGGCCTTAGATTCCGACGAAAGTAAATGCACTATGACTTGACCATTAGTGGTTCCAATACGCACATAAATTACCCAAGAATCTGCAAACCCATGTAATTGGTTTTTGAAATTTAGACTATAATTTATCCAACATGAAATATGTATATTTTGCGTACTTTGTTAGTCACAGCGCATTTCCCGTCAATTTTTAGTCATGGTTTCGGGAAATGGACCTTCCCAAGCAATCTATGCTAACCATAACCTTTAAAGAAGTATTTTTACACAAATCAGAACTGGTTGCAATCATCCCAAAGGATCGAATAACTTTGATATTTCTGATAATTTTATTCACTTCGTAGAGGCCATGTTTTCACTTCTAGGCAACGCAACCACAAAATTAAACTGATCCTCAGATATAATCCAATGTAAACCTAATATCTTATTTTAATTCTTTATCGTCTACGCCAATTGGTTTTTCAATTCGCGGTCAGAATCGACGGTGTTATTCATCGATTCTTTGTTAGATGCCCATTCCCTTAAAGGCAGACCAGCTGTGGATAGAACTTCATTTAGACTCCGACGTAAATTGTGCGTTTGCTTCAGCTCATGAGTACCAGTTATAATATCAGTAGTATAGAAATCCTGAAGAATAACACCAGCAACTTCAGGTTGTATAGTTTGAATGGAAGATGCAACTTCGTGCAACATACAACTTGCGAGGAACGGTGGGGACGCAACGCCGAAAGTGACAGTGTTCAGGCGATAGTCCATTATTCCCTCTGCAGGATCATTCCTCCAAACAATCCGCTGGAAATCACGATCTTCCGGGCGCACTAATATTTCCCTATAGAGATATTCTACGTCACCCCTCAAAATGTATTCACATTTACGAAATAGAAGATTGGTTGCGCGTGTCGGCAAATTTATGTACGGTAAACCATCTGTAACTTCCACAAGAATGCGAGCAGAAACGATAATAGTTTCTGAAGTCACCAAATTTATTTCTTACAATCACACTCGGTGTAGCAAGCAAAACACCTTGAAAATTGTCCGCGGTTGTTAGACTTATCACCTCGGTTATCTTCGCACTCAGACTTGAATCACACTCATTTTCCATGTCATCTAAATGTAACAAAGTATGGTGAGTCCTTGAGGGTTTAACGTGAACACTTGTCTGGACGACTTAATTCCACGGTCTTCTTAAGACACGGATTAACTTTGTGACCACAATCAGAGACCCGCTGAGACAAGCAACAACGGTACCAGTCTATATCAAGTGCATGGCATAGCATTCATACTGGTGGATCCAAGACCTACCTAAATCTCTACCGAACTAAGGAGTACGGCGCCCCTATTGAAACGCAACACCACGCCGAGGCCCGAAGGTCTCTTCTCGGTTGAGCATAATCAACAACACCCATGAAGCTCTCACTAGGGGGCCAACCGTAAATACCCGAGCTGTACTCACATGCAACGGGGTCCAGGGGCTATCTCGGTTCCCATGGTACCAGTATACCCCTGGTGAGGTTTCGTGACCAATTTGCCACTTCAGATGCAGACTCGGGTCTAATCGCCCTGATTATGCCTTTGGAGCATTCGCCTACTGCATCACGGCCGGCAAGCCAAAGTGAGTACAGCGCCTCCCGGTGCCACTTGGCTTTGGTTTTGGCTTGGCCGACAGGGTTGCCGTCCCATCTTCCTCATCGCCACCTCTGAGCACCAACAAGGTATGGTGGGCCCTTTTGGACTTTGAACATCACGACCACTTCTCATATAATTAAAACACAGTCTTTGTTTTTTCACAAGTTCCACGCCAACCGCATGTTTTCCATATTTGTCCCAATGCATTAGTCGGTCAGATTATATTATTCAGTCATAGCATGAGAAGCAGTCTTGAGTTGGGGCTTGTTGTTGGTCATTCCTGCTATAGATCTAAAATTCTAAGAAGACCTTGAAACTTTCCCACGTGTGAACATCGTTGCTGCTCCCTCCTAAACCTCGTTTCCATTTCTTGCGTGCTTCCGAAACCAATTATAGATCGTTAATAGCGTTGAAATGAGCCCCAATGATCATTCTGTTATTCTCGAATCGATTTGTTAGAAGATTCTACGCGGCATTTTAAAGCCGCTTCCCCATCAACTAGAGATTTTCAGTACTGCATTTTTCGCACTGATAATAAGGTATTGCTACTGGGCACCTAGAAAAGAAGAGTTCACGGAAAGTTCATCATTTTAGGTAATCGCCATCAAATCGAGGTATCTAGTACGTTCGGGTTTTATGCCATGTTCAACTGGCAGGCGTGCTTGGGCTTGGCTGTCATTGATTTGAGCACAAACCCCTACTGTAGCACGACACCCATTAATGTACATTTTGAATTTGCACAACAATTTAAATCAGCCACTTCGGCTTCCTCAAAATTATTTTCATATAACAAACTATGAAATTTTTCCTGGTAGATGAGAGGATATATCTCAGTGCACCTTCCCCATATTTCTTTCAACCGACTATCCATGATTATGAAGCAGACGATATAAATCTTCAAGATTTATCTTTTGTGAGATTTTGTAACTGGGTGCCAATCTAAATTATTATTAATTGGTTTATAGTAACGTTGAAGGGATGTTATTCACGAATCAATTAACACAATTTAACTTTCACAGCTATTTATTTTATGGATGTTATCCACCGTGGTTTAGATGTAATCTAATTGGGGACCTTATCCACCATAACTACGCTAAAGAACTATATGCTGCGGACGTGTTGTAATATTATGTGTTCCGGATCTTAAAAATTCCCTGAAATAAAAACGACCATTTTTGTTCGTGTCAATTTTACAACTAACTTTTATTAAACTCCAAGAGCTTAATAACTGAAGTAATGACATAACAATTTATAGTTCAAATGGCTCTGAATGTGAACAAGTCAATAAACCGGCAGCTAGACGCTTAAGGTATGAAAGGTTTTGTATATTCCTTTTATAAAAACATTTGAGTGAACATTTGTCCTATAAATACCTAACACATAATATATGAATATATTATGTGAGGATATCCGCTTTCGCGTGATACTTAAAGTCTTAAATTTGCGCAGAAGCTAATAATAATGCGATTTCCACCAAACCCGGTACGATCATGTTCTATACTGCTGTAATTTCATTATTCTGGGATGAATTTAAGGGGGTTGACAATCAATTACTAAAAATTTTAGTAATATATTATTATATTATTGAACATATATCAGTATGGTGAATATTTCGGAGCCTGAGCAACACAGTGGCAGCTTTTAATTTTTTTCAGATTTTTCGCTTGACTTGCTTCTGAGAATGGGATCAATTTCGACCTCCAACACTCCCTTGTTTTCCAACGAATATCGAAACTAACATAACATAAAACTTTAAAAATGATACAATGGATTCAACTTTGCACAATTAAATTAAAAGTGCTGACGCAAAATAAAGCAAACTGAACCTTGAGCTAGGGAATGACTCAATTTTAACTTTGATAGTTTAGCAATATACTTATCTCTAATTGTTTTTGATGAAATCTAAACACCAACCATGCAACTATGTATGAATATTTTTCTTCTAGTAGTCGTAGTCTTCCCCTCGAACACCACCTTGTCGTGGTGAGGGAGCTAGTTTACTACTACACTAAGAGTGTCCAAAAAGACATGAAGATGCAAACAAAGGATTGTAACTCTCCAAGTGGTAAGAAGTTACAGACTTTGAATCCACCCGCGACTCTGAGAAATCAGGTCATGGTCGAGGCACCGATTTTGGAGGCCTCACCTAATTCATGTTCCCACAGAGAAATGTGTGGAAGGCAGGATCTCCGCTTCAGTGGAACACCTAGGGCGCGGTCAACCAAAAAGGATAGTACAGCAACTCCTTTAATGAGAGGAGCTGAAAATCTGACTACGGCCGGCCGGTCGGTGACATTGTTACTTAACTCTTCTAAAATACGGGGGAGGAACGCTCGACAGATTCCATAGCCAACATAACAACGAAATCTATGAGCGATACCATGACCGTCAGGTTGTGGATAAAATCCAGCCTAACGGGTTACGGTGGGCGGGTCACTTAATCCGTATGGATGAGGATGATCCCACCCGGAAAGTCTATAAGGGCAATGTCTATGGTAGAAAAAGAGGACGAGGTAGCACCTGCCTAAGATGGAGTGATGGCGTAGTTCAGGATGCCAGACAGCTTTTAGGGATATCGAATTGTTGGACCTCGGCGCAAAACCGGGATGTCTGGAGTTCCTTATTAAGGCAGGCCTAGATTGGATACCGGTTGTTGCGCCGTTGATGATGAAGACTCGGGAGAAGGCAACTTCAGCCGAAAAGGAGAAGGGACTACAGGCTTGCCTATCAGAACTATCTCCTCCGCCAGTACTCGGCAAAATGGTCTAACGCCGGTATGTGAAAATAGATCCATGCAGCCCGGACTCCGTAAAACTAGGAGGGCTTCTAGCCGACGACAACTGAAGGCATTGCAAAAGAAGGCGAAGTTTTTGGGAATGAGGACATGGACATTGCTACACCACCAGGTGTGGCGACATCCAGAGAAATCAGACGCAAGAAAGCGGAACTTTCGGTAGAAGGTGCCGACAAGCTGGTAACCCCGGTGAGATCCACTCTGAACGCAGCAGACTTTTCAGTTAGCGGCAGTTTTCATATTAGACTGCACTTATGGCTGCAAAGGTAAGAGTTAGTCGGTTTAACCTGCAATATGCCAAAGCTTCTTCCTATTTACTGGCAACAAATTTGAGCTCCCTAGGCGACTAAGGATCCCTTTGGCGATAGAAGATCAATTGAAAACACTGAATCGCACAATTTCAGAATGAAGAGGCCTGTCCTATTTCCCGGGGCCAACGTGGTAAAAGCAATAAAGATGCAAAAGTAATAAAGATGAAGACTGAAAACTTCCGGAACTCACAGCGGCTCGTGGGGGTGTTCATGGGCACTGAGGGAGCTTTTGACTGTGCGCCCTTTCAAAGGCTCTGTGACGTCACCAGAGAGCATGGTGTTGACGAAACGCAAATAAAGTACATCTACGCTATGCTAGCGCAGAGATTGTTGTGTGCTGAAGTGGGTGTTGATCGCTACTTAACAATGGAGGCGACGAAAGGCTACCCTCAAGGAGATGTGCTATCGCCACTTTTGTGGAGTATCTTGATCAACTCACTACTATCCGATCTGCCAATACACGTTCAACGTTATGCAAATGACGTTGCTGTGGTGGTTATTGGTCGAGATCTCGGAATGGTGTGTAGAAATACACAACGCGACGTTGATTTGATTGACAGTTGGTGTCTCAGGCATGGACTTTCAATAAATCCAAATAAAACCACAATGGTATTATTTACAAAAAGGAGGAAACTGTATGGTCTTTGCCTTCCAGAGATGAGGGGTACAACCCTTAAACTCTCCGAGAACTGAAATATCTGGGAGTTCTTCTAGACAAGAAGCTTCTTTGGAACAAACATGTAGAGATAAAGATGAAACGAGCTCTCACAGCTTATGGGCTCTGTAGGCGGACCCTTACCTCATCTTGGCGACCTAGACCTCAGGTGGTAATGTGGATATATGTTGCTATCATTAGGGCGATGTTCGCTTATGCATCCGTATTGTGGTGGGTTAAGGTGAAACAGAAGAATTTTCGCTGTAAACTAGCCACACTGCAAAGAACTGTGTGTCTGGGTATCACCCGTGCCATGAACGCATTACTCAATTTGCAGCCCTTGGATCTGTTCATTCAGAGCACTGCAATGAGAGAAGCTCATAGACTAATTCAATTAGATCTATGGGAAAACAATGGACGTGGGGGCACCAAGCATTGGAAGAGTCATTGGGAGAATTGGCTCCAGTTTTCGCAACGCTTTCCTATTCTCAGATCCCCATTAATCTGTTTGGTAGAAGGTACAATGTTATCTTGAAACGGAGAGAAAACTAAGACGAACCAGAAGAGTGCATGTCAGGATATACTGACGTCTTCTATACCGATGGCTCAAAGACAGAAAATGGTTCTGGAGCAGGAGTCTACCTATCGAATAAAGACGAGGAGTGGGCTTTTCCTTTGTGACAATACACAACGGTCTTTTAGGCTGAAGTGTATGCGATCCTAAGGGCTGCAACCTGGATGATTGACGAGCGGTTGAAGGACAGGCGCATCGCAATCTATAGCGATAGTCAAATTGTATTCAGGGCTCAACGCTTCAACGCAGTACTTTAATCACTTCAAAAATCGTTCACGAATGTATAAACCGATTGAATTCTATTTCTAGATTCAATACGGTGAATTTACTCTGGGTACCTGGTCTTTGTGGTGTAGAGGGAAATGAAATCTCGGCTGCCGTAGCAAAAAAGGCTTGAACTTTCCCCATGCCCAGACTGGGAAGAATGCAGAAGTATTGTGGGCATTCTGACTGGGCATAATTCACTAGCTGAGCAGATGTTCAGAATAGGAATTATCCAAGATGATACGTGTCCATCCTGTAATGAGGAAGCGGAATCCACGGAACATTTTCTATGCCCCGCTTACGGACGCATCTGACATAAGATGTTTGGTGCAGATGTGCTCCATCTAGAGCGGTCAGCATCACATCCACTCTCGGAAATCCTGCGATACATAAATGAATCTGGGATATTCCGTTAGACGGGGGAATCGAGCACAATGGACCACTAAAACCTGACTACTCAGAGGCTTTACTTCTCCCCACCTCAAACACACACACACACACAATCGTAGTAAAAATGACCCACCACTCTCAAAGTTGAATTTTCTATAACTATTCCTCCCAAGTATATCCAGACGCATACATAAAGAGTCCCGTTTTGTCCATATCTGCTAAACAGGAGGAGAGAAGGTACTTTGTTCGAGCATTATTCTGGAGACACCAACACCTCGGAAAATATTCAAGCATGCAAAAATATGCCCATGAAGCTTATCGAACAAAAGAACTCAATTATCACTTTACCAAATTTGTATAATAACTTATCTAATATCTATTAAGGCCCTTGATTTACGCGGCAGCGCCTGATGAGATCGCCTCTGCCCTGCAATCGAAACCGTCAAAGCCAAATATAATTTTTGAAAGTACTGGGCGCTCGCCCACGAACAGAGTAGTCCATGCACTTAACAGAAGGAGTAAGTTGCTTCTCGATCAAATACAGCCCGCCCTCAAGTGGATGGTGGGCTCAGGACAACTCATTCTCAAAAAAAAAAAAAATCATTTTATTAGCTTAAACCAGTTTAGGTGCTAACCAGGCGATTTCGGTCGTTATAATTCATACTCTTGTCGGGTTTTGAATTCAATAAAAACCTTAAAAAGCATAACGTTTCAAAAACAATTAATGGGACAATTCTAAATAGCTAAAGGGGCACCCGAAGTCCCGTCGAGAGTACTTTGATGTTAACGTTTAATTTTAATTTTTTTTTTGCTTATTTCCACGAATCATACCCCCGTTTTATGCAGAGTCTTCCTCCATCACACTAAACGCCAAATCACGGTATTCTCTGTTTGCAAGTGTTCCCGATTGCTTGTGACAGACCGACAGAGAGGCGTTAAAGCAGGAATAATTAGCTTTTGTTTTACGTAAAATCAAACCTTAGAAAGTACATCCACAATATGACATAAATTGAATTCATTTCAATTACACCACATCCATCAATCTGTGCAATATTTCGAAGGAATATGTGAGAACGCATCTGCGCTAGATGATAAGCTTGGATGGTGTGCAATGTCCGAGATTTAGAGCACCATTCACCCGAAATCACATTCAGATAAAAAGCATCGAGGATAATGAAAGATGAAAAACGGACGCAGGTTACTATCTCGATCCGTGTTCATTGCTAATGCAATTCGCATTGATTTTGTCATCAATACTCGACCAGAGATTGGTTTTTTTGTGGCAATTGACCATTGTGATTTCTCCTCTTTTAATTGAATTTTCAAAATTGATTTCTGATCTGTACGGTTCTGATAAATGGAAAATGATTACAAATGTATATGGAAATGTTTGAGTTCAAATTGTATTCCCAAAATTGGGATATATACATATATATATATATATACATATATATAATATAGTCCGACATTCTCCGAAAGGTGAAGTCAGACCCAGAATTGAAGGATTTGGGGGATAATGTGAGCCGTATTAGGCGAACACAGAAAGGGGATCTGATGCTGGAGTTAAGTAAATCCGCCGACAAGTCGGCCGATAACTTACGCGGGAAAGTGGAAAGTGTACTTGGAGAGCAAGCTGAGGTAAGAGCTCGGAAACAGGAGATAGTGGTTGAGTGCAAGGACCTAGATGAAGTCACCTCACGGGAGGACATCTGTGCTGCGCTAAAGCAGCAGTTCAACCTTGGCGATATAGACCAGAGTGCCATAAAAAGGATGAAGAAGGCATATGGTGGCACACAGACCGCTATTATTAGTTTGCCGGCGGAATCAGCTATTAAGTTAATTACCGCAGGCAAGGTAAGAGTAGGTTGGGTCGTGTGCAGGCTCAGGGAACAAATCTCTCTAAAGAGATGCTTCAGATGCCTCGATTTCGGCCATTTTGCGGCGGCATGCACCAGCCAGCATGATAGGTCGAGGAGTTGCAGGAAGTGTGGGGAAGAGGGCCACCTCATCAAAGATTGCACCGGAGATCCACGGTGTATGTTATGTAGTGGGAAAGAGGGCGTGGACAGCCGGCATATTGGGGGAAGCAGCAGATGTCCGGTATATAGGAGGGAGCTGAACCGCACAGGAAAATGAGATTGATACAAATCAATCTCAATCACGGTGAGGCAGCTCAGGACCTGCTCTCGCAAACCATTCGAGAGTCGAATGTCGATGTCGCGGTTATTTGCGAGCCGTATAGAAACTTCGGCGGTGCGACTTGGGCGGTGGATGCGTCTGGCAACGCGGCAATCTGGGCGTGCGGAAGACAGACCATTCAGGAAGTCATGGCCCCCCGGCAGCCGGTTTTATAAGGACGAAGGTCAACGGTGTCCATATTTACAGCTGCTACGCTCCTCCTAGTGCAACCTTAGCACAATATGAGGAGATGTTAGACAGTCTGGTGTTGGATGCTAGAGACCGCAGCCCTAAAATCATTGCGGGCGATTTCAACGCGTGGGCCCTGGAGTGGGGAAGCCGATCGATGAACACCAGAGGTCAAATTCTGTTGGAGTCATTTGCGGAGCTGGGCATCGTGCTGGCCAACGTTGGATGCGTGCCCACCTTTCGAGGAAGAGGGTCGGGTTCGATCGTTGACCTGACATTTGTTAGCACCTCACTGGTGAGGGGGATGGCTTGGCAAGTGGGTGAGCACTACACCCACAGTGACCACCAGGCCATCTTCCTCCACATTGGGAACCGGGGAAGCAGTCAACGACGCTCTGGAGGTGGAAAGGCTAAGGCGGTTGGCTGGTCTATCGGAGCTTTCGACGAGGAGACATTCCTGGCCGCATTGGAGGGAGCCCATGATCCGGATGGAACAGCGGTGGAAAGGGTCACACAGCTGTCTCAGCGTGTAACCGAAGCATGCGACGCTACGATGCCGCGACGATGTTTGCACCACGGCAAGAGGCCAAACTACTGGTGGAACACGGAGATCACTGCCTTGAGATCTTCTTGTCTCCGAGCGAGGAGACTTTCCCACAGGACAAGAGGAAGGCCGGGGCACCAGGAGCGTGAGGAGGAATACAGGGATATGCAAAGCAACCTTAAGAAGGCCATTCGGAGAAGCAAGCGGGAATGCTTCCAGAAGCTCTGCAAGGAGGCTAATACGAATCCGTGGGGTACAGCCTACCAAGTTGTAATGAAGAAGATCCCCGGGCGAAAATCACCTCAGGTGACATGCCCACGGCTCTTGTTACAAATAATTGCAACTCTTTTCCCGCAGCAGGAGCAGGACGAAAGAGAACCCCAACTGGCAGCTCAGCAGGACGTCTTCTCGATCCCTAATGTTACCGAAGAGGAACTTTGGGAAATCTGCAGACGTATTGGGGACAGCAAGGCTCCGGGATTGGACGGAATTCCGAACAGGGCTCTGAAGGTCGCGGTCAAGGCCAGACCAAGGTGGTTCGCAAGCACATTTGAATCGTGCATGGCGGAAGGAGTGTTTCCCGCCCAGTGGAAGAGGCAGAAACTGGTCTTGCTTCCGAAGCCTCGAAAACCACCCGGCGTGCCCTCTTCATATCGCCCTATTTGTCTCTTAGACACCATGGGGAAGATGTTGGAGAGGGTGATATACAACAGGCTGCTCCCGTTCATCGAGCTTGCGGGTGGTCTTTCAGAGCGGCAATATGGGTTTCGGCGAGCCCGTTCTACGGCCGATGCAGTAGCAAAGGTCGTGGAATTGGCTCGAAATGCGATGGCCATGGGCAAATGCTGTGCTCTGGTGACGCTGGACGTCAAAAATGATTTTAACTCAGCCAACTGGGGCTAGATTAAGGGCGCTTTGGCCAAACTGGGTGTTCCTAGCTACTTGGCTCGGCTCATCGAAAGTTACTTTTCGGATAGACTTCTCTGGTACGAGACGGACGACGGGCCGAAGGAGTACATTGTGACAGCAGGTGTGCCTCAAGGTTCTGTATTGGGACCGCTGCTGTGAAACATAATGTACGACGGAGTGCTTGGCCTTCGCGTGCCGGAGGAGACAACGCTGATTGGTTTTGCGGACGACTTGGCGGTAGTTGCAATTGCAAAGCATCCCGAGGACGTGGAGCTTTATGCAAATGAAGCCATTCATACCATCAAGTCATGGTTACGAATGGCCAAGCTGGACCTGGCGGACGAAAAGACGGAGGCGGTCCTCATTACCAACCGTAGGAAGAACAACACGCTTACCATCCGGGTTGGTAATCGTGAGGTCATCTCAAAATCGGTTGTCAAATACCTGGGGGTGATGATCGATGCCAAGCTGAGTTTCAAGGGACACTTGGATTATGCGCGAGAAAAGGCAGCAAATGCCAGCTCATCCCTTGCAAGGATGATGCCTAACGTGGGAGGGCCGAAGTATAGTCGCAGGCTACTCATCGCGGGAATGGTGAGGTCGATCCCGCTATACGCGGCCCCTGTCTGGGCGGGAGCGTTGAACCACGCTGTCAACCGGAGGAAGATATGTTCGGCATACCGGCCAATTGCGCTAAGGGTGTGCAGCGCATTTAGGACGGCGTCGACGGAGGCAGTGTGTGTTATCGCAGGAATGATCCCTATAGATCTTCTAGCGAGCGAGGCACACTGGCTCTACGAAAAACGGAAGGCAAATCCAGCCGAGGTGAATGCAGATTTCCGAAAAGCCATCAGGAGAGAGTTGTGTGGCAAGTGGCAACAACGATGGGATAATTCCGACAAGGGCAGGTGGACCCATACATTGATCCCGTGCATCGAGAAATGGGTCAACCGAAAGCACGGAGAATTGAATTACTACCTGACACAGTTCCTTACGGGAGACGGTGGCTATAGGAAGTACTTGCATCGCTTCGAGTTGGACGAGTCTCCCAACTGTCCTGAATGCGGTGCTACACTCGAGGACCCGGAGCACATTATGTTCTATTGTCCCAGATTTCTGCAGCAGAAAAGGAGGTTGAACAGCATCTTAGGGGCAGACATCGAGCCCTCCAACCTGGTGGAAGAGATGTTGAAGTCGGAGGAAAACTGGATGGCGGTAAATGAGGCAGTAGCCGTGGTGCAGACAAAACTCCTGGATTTGGATCGAGCTAGGAAGGCGGCGCGACGGAGACGTGACATGAACGAGCTGGTATAGCGAACCAGAGCCTCCCCCGCGAAGTAATATTCACGGTGGTCCCGCGGGGAGGGGCGGAAGAGTGGGGGTGGTTTTAGTGGGTGTGAATCCCACACACTGCTGCAACCTGGCGCAGCAGCGTCTTTCTAAGATTTCCACCTCCATCCATAAAAAAAAAATATATATATAATATAGTTTCCATGTGTCAAACGGATGCTGTATTAGCTAAATATGAAATGATTTGTTTAACAGAGAGTAACACCTAAGCACTGACAACTATGTTAGCTGTCAATTAGCAATTTATTCCGATATGTGCATTAGCCTAATTTAATTAATGCAGCCAAATATTAGAAACGCTTAATTGCTGTAGAAATGTTTAAGGAGGTACATGACACTTCATATTTTCTTCGGTAATAAGAACAAGTCGGAAAACCGGAATGAAAAGTTTTATGTATTTCTTTTATAAAGACGTTTGAGTGTGCATTTGTCCCATTAGTACATAATATGTGAAAATATCCATTTTAAAGTGATATTGACATTCAAAGTCTTGAATTTGCAAAGAAACAGCAACTTTGACTTATTATTACTTTCTTAGTAATGGTGCGATTTCCAGAAACGTTGCCAACTTGCTGCAAAACTTCGTGCCACTAGGATGAATTTAAAGGGGGTTTCCATCCAATTACTAAAAAATATAGTAATATGGTAGGGTAGGTAGGTATCAGTGGCCGCTCCGAGGACCCCAATTAGCGCTTTGGTGCGCCGTTTTGATACCACAAACTCCTAAGACCGTGACTGTTGTTATAGGAACAGGGAAGCGGAGTCCAGCTGGCTCGGATCTTCAGAGCCAGCCCGTAGCATTCACGAAGGAAAGCAGCTCTCCGACCCTGTAACTAGAAATCTCACTGAGGTCCCCAAAGAATGGTTTACCCAGTGTCCGCAGCCTGACTCGAGCCAGAGCCGGGCAATCGCAGAGAAAGTGCATGAGGGTTTCCCTTCCTTCTCCGCAGCTTCGGCAATGCGAGTTGTAGGGTAAGCCGAGCCTAGCGGCATGGTCCCCTATGGGCCAGTGCCCCGTGCAGACCGCCGTAATCTTGAATGCATTTGCACGCGTCTGGCACAGGAGCTCTCGTGATCGGGCTATGTTATAAGCGGGCCAAATTCTCCTTGATTTGGCACAGCTTGTAAGCCTTCGCCATCTCAGGCCCGCGGCTGCTAGGTAGTGCGAGTAGGCTCGGCCCCCGACAGCCGCCAGCGGAACACCGACTGTGTTCCCCGAGGGACTGCCAAGAGCAGAGCCTTGCCTGGCCAATCCGTCAGCCCGCTCATTCCCTTCTATGTTCCTATGCCCGGGAACCCAGAGGAGAGTGATCTTGAGCGTGCCGCCCAGATGGTTGAGCGTGTCTCTGCACTGCCCCACCAACCGGGAAGATGTCGTCGTTGAGTACAAGGCCTTGATGGCCGCTTGGCTGTCGGTCAGAATGGCTATGTTACGCTTGGGACTCGAATCACGCTCCAGCCATCGACAGATTTCCAATATCGCCAGTACTTCCGCCTGGAATACACTGGCGAAACCTGGGAGACCATACGACTTGGATACACCGTGTGTATTCGAGAAAACCCCCGCGCCGACTCCATAGGCCATCTTTGATCCGTCCGTAAAGAATACCGTGTCATAGTCTTGCAACACGCCGCCGGTCTTCCACTTTGCCCTGGTTGGAAGGTCCACAGCAAAGTTTCTCGTGAAGTTCAGCTTGCGTGTGACATAGTCCGTGGGGGATGCCCAGATTTCTCGAGGTATTTCATCTAGAATGTTGCTGTGGCCGTAGGACTTCGCTGCCCAGCATCCGGACTCACGCAGTCTTACGGCACTGCACGCTGCAACATATTTGATGTGGAGGTCAAGGGGGAGGAGATGCAGGAGTACATTGAGAGCATCTGCCGGGCAAGACTGCAGAGCCCCCGTAGCACCTGCACACGCGGTTCTTTGAATCCTATTAAGCTTCGTTCTATTGTATTTCTTCTTCAAAGCCTGCCACCATCCAATAGATCCGTACGTCAGGATCGGACGCACTACAGCGGTGTACATCCAGAGAACCATCCTCGGCCGGAGACCCCATTTCTTGGCAAAGGTTCTCTTACAGGCATAGAAGGCTATACAGGCCTTCTTAACCCTCAGTTCTATGTTCAACCTCCAATTTAGCTTAGGATCCAGGATTACACCCAAATACTTCACATTAGAGGAAAGAACCAATCTTTGTTCATTCAGCCGTGGTGGATGGAATTCAGGTATCCTTGTCTTGGTGGTGAATAGCATCAGTTGCGTTTTGGTTGGGTCTATGTTGAGTCCGCATCTTGCGGCCCACAGGCACACCTTTCGCAACGCTCCTTCCATGATGTATAGTAATATACTATTATTAACTTTATTTACGCAGATATCAATATGGAGGGTTTTTCGGAGCCTAGGCACCATACAGCGGCAGACTCTTGATTATTTTCAGATTTTTCGACTTGTATCCGACGTCAAATCACGATAGAAATTCCACTGTCACCAGTAAGATTTGAACCGCGACCTTCCGTACGACAGCTTTGTGCTCTAACCATTCAGCTAGCCGGACACTCTCTCAGAATGGGTCCGTGAAAAAATCATGACTTTCAACCCCCACACTCCCCAGTTTTCCAACGAAAGTCAAAACTAATACCAGCTTCGGAAAGTACCAACCGAGACCTTTTATTTGATACCTCACATGACTACCTTTGGTGGAAAAAAATGTACACCCCCCTTTAGCATGCATGGGGACCTGCCGCCCCCTCTTACTTTCGACGTAGAATTGCGTCACCCACTGTATGCGTGAGCGTTTACAGTTTCCACCTTTTCACCAAATTTGGTCTCAATCACTACAGCCGTCCCCGAGAAAAATGCGCGTGACAGACAGGCAACCATCTCCGTTCACTGATCACGTTCTCTAATTTTTAAATTTGAGCAGTGATGCGCTGTCCTCCTCGATAGAATTCGCCCAACGACTTCGGGGTTTCCCTACTGGTCTTTGTTCATTTGCCCTCCCTTCGAATACCCATTTAGGTATCCGTATGTAGTCCATACGCTGAAGTCTCCGAGGAATACATAAGGACTAGCAAGATTATAGTCTTGTATAGTAAGAGCTTTGACTTTATGGTGAGACGTTTCGAGCGAAACAGTTTTTGTAAGCTGAAATACGCTTTCTTGGCTGCCAACAACCGTGCGCGGAGTTCATCGTCATAGCTGTTATTGATTGTGATTTTCGACCCTAGATTGGAAAAACAACGGTCTCAAAGTAGTCTCTCTATTTTCATTGTTTTCGTTTGACCAGTGCGACTCAATGTTGTTCGTGCTTTTGGTTTTGGCACCCCAATATCTTGCGCCGCCTGCTCAATCCGGATGAAGGTAGACTGTACATCTCGGATTGCTCTTCCCATGATGTCGATATCGTCAGCGTAGGCCAGTAGTTGCGAGGATCTGAAGAAGATGGTGCCTCTCACATCTGATCTGTTGCTAATTTGCCTGGCGTGAAACCTCTTTGGTATGTGCCAATGATGTTCTGAGCGTATGGGGCTATCCGGCCTAGTAAGATAGAGGAGAATATCTTATAAATGGTAATCAGCAACGTGATACCTGTATAATTGCTGACTGCGTGATATCCCCCTTTTATGTATGAGTCAGATAATGCCTCGTTGCCAGTCGTCAGGCATTGATTCGCTGTCCCATACTTTGAGCATCAGTTGATGAACCACTTGGTGTAATTGGTCGCCTCCATATTTAACCAATTCGGCTGTAATTCCATCGGCTCCTGGCGACTTATGGTTTTTAAGCCGATAAATTGCACGGACTGTTTCCTCTATACTTGGTGGTGACAGTATTTGTCCGTCATCTTCAGTTTGTTGGTAAAACTTCCGCGCCTGGTGCGGTTGCTCCTTGCACTTTTCTGGTTCACAGACTTGTTGGTTCTCCCAGGCTTCCTTTTTTCGTCTATGAAGTCGCTTCTCCGCTCGACCGAGTTCGTGATAAGTCTCTGCGCGTTCCCGCGTTCTTTGAGAATGCAACATAACTCGGTATGCTTTCCGTAGCTAGCTTACATTCATTGTCAACCCAGCCGTTCCGACTTTTCTTGCGGTTGGGGCCAATTATTATTATTATTTAAGGAGGGCTACGTGAAAACGGGAGGAACTTTTTTTTATAGAATATGGCTATGTGGGGTATTAAATGTAAAGGCTCAATTACCACTTTTTGAAAATTATCTTATTTCTGATATTGGGTGGAATACAGGGTAGTGTACACCCAGAATGTGTGTCCCGAAAAGTGAAACACGTCTCGTTTTGAGAACCTATCCAAAACAAAAGAACAGTGATGTACCTATACAAAATCAAGGTCTCAAAATACAAAAGCAAATATTTTTGACACGCTATATGTATGGTGGTTAATGAAGAACTCGAATTTTACGGGCACTATGACAAAGATTGAAAAGATGGCATATTTGTTTATTTGGCTTGTTCAACATTTTTTGGCAAATAAGGAAAGTGATGACTATTTTTAACACGTCGGATAGCTGATCAGTCACTTTCAAAGGGTTGGATGTAACATGAGCGTCATGTTCACAACCAACTGGACTATTTTCCCGCCTATTTCGGGCATCTAAGGCAAGCAATTTCATCAAGATCCATCGTAAAAAGGAGGAGAGCTATCAAGGCTACTAAGGCGCACAAGTGATGGCCGCCTATTGCTGGAGCAGTCAGAAAATTTCTCTGCATTCACTTTGAAAAAGAAAGTCAACTAAAAGGAAATTTTTCAACTTAAAAATTTAAGAAATCGGATTATCTTTAAATGTATAATGTTTAGCGTAAAAGGGCATATGTGTCATATTTTTTTTTTCAACCAGAATTGAACCAGAAAATTTAAGTTAGTTTTCTAAGGCGTCATTAAAAATGATTAGACACACAGTATTATTAAGAAGTGAGACTCAGCATATATCGATATTTCGGAAATAACTTGTTCTCTTCTTCAGTGCAGGATGTATACACTGCTGCTCTACAATCCTGAATAAAATTTGGTTCTAGCGACGGAACCAAGCCAGTCAATCTGTGTTGAGCCACTGTGTTATTTGAATGTGCGATGGTTTATTGAGGTTTAGTGGCAAAAATGTGGATCTGGCATCATACTTATGGTTATGGCTAATCTAGATGAACTGACGTTCTCCAACTAGCTTCTTTGTGATCGATCTATCATCGAACTCTCAAATTCAAAATGTACCGCAGTGCCTTTCGCCCTGTGGCCCTCTATTGTTCTAAGTGCTCATCGTCTGCCTTAGTAACGAACTCCAGACATCCCGATTTTGCATCGATTCCATATCCCTAAACTTATTTGGCCTCCGCCATCGCTCAATCTGAGATCGGAGTGTGTCATGTCTTCTTTTTCTGAGTGTTCAGCGACAGAAGACAATAAACGGCGTCTCGCGGTAACGAAGACTAAAATGTCACATTTAAACACTGATGTAACAGCCATGACCGCACCCGAAATAAAGATATCCGCGATCGATATCGGGTTGTACCGATCGTGGAAAAATTGCCAGAGAGGCCACTTCGGTGGTGTCATCATGTAATTCATTTTTTAAACAAGTCACGCATACTGGTGTGTACATTTTTTTTCTCGGGTAGGGTAGGTGAATGCATTTACGCACAGAGTGTGGATTCCCGGTTCGGTACGTCGTCGGACTACCAATTAAATACCTCCCCATCATTAAAAAGTTAGCCTGGAACCGTTTGTCACATTACATCGAGCTAGTCCTCGAACTCTCCCGCCTTGCGGAGCCTCCAAATCAGGGAATTCTTTTCACCAACGGCACGGTAGAGGAGGAAGGGAACTGTCAGTTCAAGGAACCCCTGCCATCTGGCTCCTCCACCGGTCGAGCTCTATCTTCTCAGCAACGAGAAGGGCCGGAACGTAATGGGCAACACGGCTCCACCTGTCAGCATTCCTCAGCATATCTTCGATAATATTGTCGAGATAGATCCCCTGTGTCAAAATAAAGCTGCTGATGAACCCCATCCCACCTTCCACAAGAAAAAAAAGTGTCATCCACAACTCCATTGTAAAACATACAATCCGGAGATCACGCCTTTCCAATCTTGTGCAGGTAAGACTGAAAACTTCCATGCCCACTTAAAAATTGGGTAACGAAATAGTCAGTCTCACCATGCTTCCGATTCACCCACGCACCTAAGTTTCCGATGAGTCGCGCAGCTCATCTGCCTCTAGTTTCACTTTGCCACGAGAGCTGCCACTCGTCTAGAGTGCGTTGCCGTTCTTCACGAGCAACCACCTCTCTTGGCTCATCTCCCTTGCGCTTGTATATGGCTTGACGCTCCTTAGCAGGAAGGGCAACGGGGATCACCATCACGGCCGGTTCAGAGACAGAGCGGTACACGGACACCACCCGCAAAGCTCCCCGTATCTGTACTTGCGCGAGACGTTTACGATAACCCTCCTTGTTAAGAGCGTCAGCCCATACCTCTGCGCCATAGAGCAGGACGGACTGCGCTGAACTCATCAGGAGACATCTCCTGCTAGACGTAGAACCCAAAATGATTGTCATTAATCTACTTAACACCGAAACTCTAGCTACAGCCTTATTCGCTGCTGCTTGGATTTGCTCAGAAAAGCTCATCATGTCAACCCGAGGTACTTTACCGCTGATTTTGACTCGATTATCGACCCGCCGAACAATGTGGGACGCAGGGTCGGAATTCTCTTTTTGGTCAGGATGACTAATTTAGTTTTTTCCAGTGCAAGGTTGAAACCATGAGTAGTCATCCATCCGCTTACCCGTCGCATCAATATGCCGAGTCTGCTTTGCGCCTGTTCGACAGTACGTCCAGCAGCAAGCGGCGCGACATCATCTGCATAGCCGACCAGGCGGGACTCTTCTGGCATATCGAGTTTAAGCAGACTGTCATAGGTAGCGTTCCAGAGGTACGGCCCTAGGATGGATCCCTGTGCTACCCCCGACGTGACCTCCATCCACCTTTGACCCTCTAGTGTTTCATAGAACAAGAAACGGTTCCTCAGATAGTCCCTCAAAATCCGTAAGAGATAGTTCGGCACGTTGAAAGTATTGTCTAGTGTGCCTAGAATGTCTTTCCATATTACGGAATTAAAGGCGTTTCTGACGTGATACATTCGTAATGGTTGGTAACCACGTGAGTGAGATCATTTCTTATTTCCTCTGATGAAATCGCCAGCATTTAATGGGCGGCGAGCCAGTGTGTTCCTCACGCTATTTTATCGGTGGCTTAATTCGTAGGATAGCAATCCACGGCCGATGTTGAGGTGCGATGGTCTCATAGGGAACGGCTTTGCAATCAGTGACAGTGATAAAACATTGGCGTTCCCTTACAATGCGGTCCATCTACTCGGTCTTAAGTGAACAGTGTTTCCCCAGAACCCCGATTTTTCGGGTTACCAGTTGTAACCGAGTCCCCACGGGCCCCATTCACCTCGTCGACCAGATCTTGCCAGCAGCGAGCGTTGCTCTTGTTTATTGCGCTGCGGAGTCTCCTTTTGGCTGATTTCTACTCCATCGTTATGGTACATGCCTCCTCCCGGTTGCATAGGCGTTGTGTTAAGCGGCGGAGCCTGTGACACTCTGCAGCTCTGCGATTTCAACTGTCTAGCAATACATGGAAGTTTTGCCGCGCATCGATGCCCTCCTGGGTATGAAGGCTTGGCAGGCCGTCATTTTCAGCTTCATAGCTGAATTTACGACAGTGTCAGCTGCGGCGCCACCACCCTAGGAGTACCCACCAGCATAGCCCCACATGTTCCCAGAGTTTCGACAAACTTCCCGGTGTTCACTTTCGCGACTTTCCATGCACAGAAAGATGGCCGAAGTGGCGCACATCGAGAGTTTGTGTCCACCACTTCGAAAGCAATGTTTTGGCAGTCGCTTGCCGAGAAGTCTTCCAGAACTCTCGATTCCTCCACCGGGGACACCAGTGATTCCGACGCGAAGGTTACGTCTGGAATGTTACCCTCGCAGCCCGGGCGCCGGAACTACCAGTCCTGTTCTCGCCGCCAGTTCCAGAATTCGTTTCCCTCTGGAGTCTGTGTGAGGCATGCCCCATTCAAGTGCCCTAGCCCATCTGTGCTTAAGATGGCGTCCTCCAAAGCATCAAGCCTCCGTCAAAAGTCCCTCATCGTCTCACTCGGAGTTAGATAGACACTAGAAAACGTTATCCCTGAACACCGAATCCAGACAAAGCCATTCCCTCGACCTTGGGCAAGAACCCTAAGGAGGGTGCCGTCCCAAACGTAGATGGCAGCGGTACCTGATATGTCAGGGTGCCATGAAGCTGGGCACTTGATTGAGTACTGCTCACTGATGAGTACTAAATCAGCTTTGGTCTCCACAGCGAATTGCGTTAACAAATCGTGAGCGGTTGCACTCCGGTGCATATTGACTTATAGAATGCGAATCATGTTGACCGTGTCCTAGCTCTTTGTAATTCTGCTCTGAAAGCTCAGCTCAGCTCACTCTCCACTTCCACTATCTCCTCGTTTTGCTTGTTTTTATTCTCCATTTAAGTTGTTCACCAGCGTATCATGTGCAAGGGAGCAGGCCGCAATAGTCTGGTGCGTACATGTATGTTATATATTTCAACTTTACAGCATGCACCAAAGCGTACATATGTTTGCACATTTATAAGTACAAAAATTGAATACCGGTGGTACTAATATAGCTAAACATCCATATGGACGGAACACGACACGCAAAAAAATTTCGTGACTGATCGGTTTCGATTCCACGGTGGAGGCAATCAAATCAGACGCTGCCTCGCACCTCCAGCCTGAGGAGCACAACACTGATGCCAAATTTTGTACTTCCAGAATCAACTTAAGGCGGGTAATCAGGTAAATTTCTGAAATATAGAAATATACTTTTATTAACTTTATTTGAGCAACTATCGATTCACTTTTTGCAGCACACATTTTGAATCGTCACTCCGCTGAGTTTCACCCAATGTTAGAAAAAAGATAATTTTCGAAACGTACGCATTATACTACACATGATCATATTTCGTAGAAAAAAATGTTTCGCATGTAAAGGGGCGCACAGACTACATGTTCCGACCAAATTTTGTGACAATTGGTTCAGCCGTTTCCGAGCAAATCGGATGTGACAGACTGACAGACGGACAAACGGACGTACAGACATTGAATCGACTTTAATAGGGTTTTGTTTGTTAGTTTGTTTAACACAAAATCTTAAAAAATTAATTTTCTGTAAAAATTTTGTTCGATCAAGTGAAAATTAACAGAAAAAAACAAGTCGGAATACCGGAAGCTGGCGCTTCGGGTTTAAAGGTTTTGTGTTCATCTTAGGTGAGAAACTTTGTACGCACATTTTTCCATTCGTACATGGCTATAAATTAAAAATATTCCTTCATATTTATTTTTCAAACTACAAGACCTACGTACATATAACAGACGTAGATATTATGCTTACGCTAAACAAACAAACATTGCTTAAAACCAAGTACTGTATTCTTTATGCATGTATATAATTTGGAAATTGTAAAGTGTATATATGTATATATAAAGTACGTATATTGGATACCGCTTGTTCAGTATACAAATATATCTATCTGAATTAGGCCCTACCCCAAAGCTTTACATATACATATAAATACATATCCGGCTTGCCGGAGCAATTGATATTGATATATAAATGATTAAAAAACTAAAACGCAATGTTTCCCCCCGGCCTTCCATTCACGTGAGTTCACTTTGTTGTTGTATTGACGAACTGATATGTTACGATGACGTCATACACATTTCAGAATGCACGAAATTCACACGAAATGTAAAAGTTTCACCTTCGATAACCTTGTTAATAATGGTTGGATTTCCTCCCTTCCCAAGGTTATGCCTTATGCTTCTTTCCACCAAAATTTCGTAAATATGCTAGTATACTATTATTAATTTTATTTATGCATGATTTTTTCAGATTTTTCGGTTGTATAGGTTCTGAAAACGAGACCTGCTACATTTTTGGGGGGTCAAATTTCGAGCCCTCACTCCCTTATGTTTAACCCGATATCAAATATGGGACCAGTTTCGAAAAGTACTAACTGAACCCTTTCATTTAATATCCCACATGACCCCACTCTGTGGAGAAATCTTGTACCCTATATTCACATGTGTTGGGAGCCCCACCTTAAACTTAACACAAAAAGGCGCCACGTGCTTTATGTAAAGGGAACATCAGGCCACACGAATAAATCGGGTGTGACAGACAGAATGAGATCGACTCGATTCTAATAAGGTTTTGTTTCACACAAAGCCCTAAAAGTGTGCAGAAACATGTTTGTCGATTGCTTAAGTAAAGAAAATTTCATAAACCTCTAACTGAAGGAAACATAAATTTATTATTTCCCTAAAATGTGCATATACCAGTGTATATTTGTACTCGAATATGCATGAAGCTGTGTGTTTGCTCCAGGCTGTGGGCGACATTCATATTTGTTTTTTTAATTTTACTCCTTTGGATTCGATAGAGTTTGCAAGATACGATAATAAATAATATAAAGTAAACCCGTATGTGTATAGTATATCTATGTAGTTTGCTTTTGGCATTTTAGGTTTAATGGGGATTGGCGATTTTGCATAAGAACTCAAGCCCAACTCTGCTCTCTGTATGACTTATCTGATCGACCCTTTTTGCTTTGACTTTCTTTAACTGCTAACGGCTTGTGAAAAGAACTCAGGAAAAATGATTGAAAATATATCCCTTATGCAAGTGATGAATGGAAGGATAGAAAAAACTTTTCCCAATGGTTTCATCTACATATATGGGAATAGGCAGCAATAGCGAATAGTCCTCTTTGTACGAGGGTGCAAATGTAATCACATGTAGTTTCAATGAGCGTATTCGGAAGAATAGAATTGAGTTTATTCTGAATTTGGATCAAACTTTTCTAAGTCGAATTTAAGTCAGCCTTGGCATTTACAAATTGAGTAAAATTGCAAATTGTGAAGGAGAAACGATTGGGGGTGTGCACGTAAAATCTTATAACACCGAAGTTTTCCGAGCAACCAAACGTAAATATTGGATATGCACAGGTGTGTAACTGGAAATACAGTCAACCAATTAAAATGTTGGACAGTTATTACAATACACTTTCAAGTGAAATATCTGGAAAGCCAAATCAGTTATGAAAGAAGAAACAATAATTTTATAATTTTTTATGGGTATTTTCTACATTTATTATTATTTTATCATATTTATGTTACACAAAAATATATTATCATCATAGCTAAAAAAATTGGACACTTCAAATTAACATCTCATATCATCACAGGTAACATGATTCTTGCTTCAAAAGGAAGAACGTTATCTTGCGTGTTGTGTTTACAAGTTCTGGGCTTCCTGGCATTTAGGGCAACAAATAACTCATAAGTATCGCACATTAAAAAGCCAAAAATGGACAATAAGCAGTTTTCCTGCCATTCAAAGGCGTGGATCATCAGATATTATAATAATAATAAAAGCATTTAAAAAATAGCTCGAATAATAAAAAAATCCAATAATCCACTGTTCATTAAGTAATAAACTTTTAAAATGCGGCTGCGTTGGTTGGAAAACAGGTAGTGATACATCTGCCAAAAAACTTGTCCGAACAAATAAAATGACAGAAACAATTCCTATGCAATTGCAACATTTGTTGCAGCGAATTTTGGAATAAAGGTATAGTAACAGTTCATCGTCGAACCTTTGGAAACTTTCTCCACAGAGAGGAATATAGGGCCTGGTAGCGTACTTGGCGTATTTGTTGTAATTGTACTCCTAATAAAGAGCGATAAATGTCTTCATACCCAAAATAGGATTTTTCAAACAACGACGCGTTTTTCTCCAAGAACGTTTTCACATTTGCAATTCTAGCTCAAAAACTAACTACTAAATCGACCATTACGAAATTTGGAGGTATGATTTTTTACAAAATTACCAAAAATATTAATCAAAATTTGGGATGAAATCATATTTTTAAGGGAGCCTTTTTAAGGTTTTGTGTAAACACAAAACCTTATTAAAATCGGTTCACTGTCTGTCTGTCTGTCTGTCTGTCCGTCACACGCATTTTTCTCGGAGACGGTTGCAGCGATTGGTAGAAAGCTGGGAACTGTGAACGCTCACGCACACAATGAGTTAATCCTTTAATTAATGAGTTAATAATAGTTTATTACTATAATTTTTAATAATTGGCTGCAAAACCCCTCTTAAGTTCATGCTAGCACGACGGAATTTCGCAATAATATAGGGTATAACATAGAGCATGATCTCACCAAGTTTGGTGGAATTATTACTAACAAAGTTCTAATACCTCAAAGTTGTCGCTTCTTTGCAAATTCAAGACTATGAATGTCAATATCATCCGAAAGTGGATATTCTCACATAATACATGCATTTATAATATTAAGTGCTACGTACTAAGAAATACACAAAACCCTTCGTGCCTGAAGCGTCCAGCTTCCCGTTTCCCGACTTGTTTGCTTAATTAGCGAAAATGCTGAAAATCGAAATTTTTTTTGAGCAAAATGCAAAATGTTTGATTTTGATTATTTTCAGCTGCATTGAGGTTCATATTCTTAGGAAATAAGTTGATGATGTGAAAGGGCACCTGGACTTATAACTTTTGTTTTTTATGCCACCCTCTACCCCCAGCCTAAATTTAGTGTCATTCGATCTTGACTGAAACAATTCGGAAATTGGAATCATCAATGACTGGACTACTATGCGCTTTCTTGAATGAATTGCTAGACATGCAACGAATACTATCCAACCACCACGGAATTGCTCTGATTTGGCTTCTTGTGAGGAGTAACAGAAAAATCCAAGATGGCTCTAATGGACGTACTAGTAAATAATAATTGGATTTAGTCCTTGAAGCGTCGTAGATTAATTCATTCAAGGCCGTAACATTAGGAGGCAATTGCATACGAAGTGAATTCATGAAATGGAAAACCTAGGATTTCTGGCAAATATAGTTTTATTCGTATTTCACTCTCTACACTTCCTCTAACTTCGATTTGGGAAAAAATCTATTATAGTAAAACCAGAGCTCAGCTCTTGCAACTAAATCGAGAGGAAACCGGACCTTTTCTTAATTCCTTACACACACATACGAATATGTACCTACATGCATATATATATATGCACATGTGGACATTTATGGAACTTTGGTAACATGTGTATGGAAATTTAAGGAAGCATGAAGCTAAGAATAGAAGGCCTGGACAAACAAACAAATATCATGTGATAAAGACACTACCCTTTCTCCTAAGTCAGCAAAATAGTGCCACAGCAAAAGCTCAGGATGAAACCCTTCAACTCCTCGGAGACTACATTAAATATTGTCTTCAGGTTATAGGTAGGAACATCATAGACGAAACGAGCCACGAGGGATTTTTTCCCTTTCCTATTCATAATGTCTCACAAAGAACGAGCTTCTATAAATCCTAGATATAATCCAACTGGCCTATTCAGGCACCACATTAAGAACGATTTGCATGCATTACAGCACGAAATGGGATGAGATATAATCTGCGCTTTAGACGCTCCACACTCGTAAATTCGGTCGTTTCCTAGGAAATTTCTATGCAAGAATCTCAGGAAAGTAGCGAATTTGTAGAGAGTGGCAAAATCTCAAGAAAATTAAGTCTGCTATAGAAAAATGTGTACTTTGTTTTCAGCTGGTGATTGTAGCACGTTATTTATAAGCGCGTGCCACGTCCTAAGAAAAAGCTGAAAATTTGATCTTGGAAAATGAGGTGATATCATTTCAATACTTTAGACCCCTGATTGCTCAGAGAGAGCCCATTCAGGTTTTTCGGATAAAAGTAGCAAAAGTGTACATGTATGTATGTCGCATGTAAGCAGTACATACAGTGTGGGACAGAATTGTGTAAATGTTCTTCACATTGAACATGAATTGTTCCCAATCGAAAGAAAAATTTAAAAACTTTTCATGAGTTACGAAACACAATTTATTGTAGATAATATAAAAATGGTCAAAGGGTAGTATAGGTCCCAGGGCGAAACGTGGATTGGTACCCACGATGAAGCATAAAACCTGGGAAATGCCTGCTGAACCAACACCAACAGCTCTACTACCAAACCCTATCTCCACCGCCACGTGGTGACCGCTGGGAGCTCTTTCTTAACGAAAAGCTGCAGACGGAGAAGGATGACGGCGAGTCTCCAGCGCCTAAAAACGGGACAAATTGTACCAACTGGTCCTCCAGGTTGAGGGTTGGGTAGGGCTGACAACCCTACAGGGAAAACAACTTGTTACGAAGCCACAACAGGAGCCTCGGACGACGGACCCGGCAACGACAACGGATTAACGATTTGCGCATTTTCTCATGGAACGTGTGCTCCCTGCACAGAGATGAAGCAGATAAGCAGCTAGCCGATACTCTGTCCCAATATAGTGCTGATATAACAGCGTTACAAGAGATGCGATGGACAGGGACCGGTTTCCTGGAGAAGAGCCGCTCGGAGTAGATTTCTTAGTCAGCCAAAAAATGAAACTTGCTGTTATCGGCTTTGAAAACATAAGCGAACGGCTATGCACCCTGCGCTTGCGAGGCAAGTTTAGTAATATAAGCCTCATTAACTTTCACGCCCCTACAGAGGAGACTGCAAAGTCGGAGAAGGATACCTTCTACGAGGCAGTAGAACGAACCCTGGAAGCATGTCCCAGATATGATATTAAAATCATACTTGGGGATTTTAACAGCCAAGTAGGGAAGGAGCCCGTATTCAGGCCATACGTTGGCTCCCATAGCTTACACGAAAAACAAATGATAACGGACTGCGGGTTATTTAATTAGCAGGGTCACACGAAATGGTTGTTGGAAGTACCTGGTTTGCGTGGAAAGCGGTCCACAAACATACGTGAGCCTCTCCAGACGGGACCACATTCAACCAAATTGACCACGTGTTGATCGAACGCCGCCACCTCTCAGCCTCGTTGGCATGGTGTTGCGAGCCCGAATAACAATACCACCTAGAATCCCCTCTGACAATCAGGTGTGAGTGAACACTGAAGCCATCCACAACACAACCCTCCGCGACACCTATAAGAGGGAGATGAAGCATCAATAAATAATGTTCATAATCACCTGAAGAACGTTATCATGGATACGGCCACAAACATACTTGACCCCAGCCGCAAAAGGAGTCGGAACGGCTGGTTCGACGATGAATGTAAGCTAGGAACGGAACGTAAGAATGCGCATACCTAGTAATGATGAATCTCAAAGAACGCGGGCACGCGCAGAGACTTATCACGAACTCCGTCGAGCGGAGTAGCGACTAGAGGACCAACAAGCCTGTGAACTAAAAAAGTACAGGGAGCAACCGCACCAGGCGCGGAAGTTTTACCAACAAGTCAGCAGGATGAAGCCTTATACACCTCAATGCTCATCCTGCCGAGACAAAGAGGGAAATCTGATTTCCGACAGAATGGACATATTGGAGCGATGGGTTGAGTACTTTGATGAGCTACTGAACAACCAGAACATCGGCGAGTTGGAGGTCTGTCAACTGAAGACGACGGACAAATACTGCCACCACCAAGTTTAGGAGAAACAGTCCGTGCAATTCATCTGCTAAAAAATCATAAGTCGCCGGGAGCCGATGGAATTACAACCGAATTGGTTAAATATTTAGGCAACCAGTTACACCAAGTGGTTCATCAACTTGTGCTCAAGGTATGGGACAGCGAATCAATACCTGACGATTGGGAACGGGACATTATCTGTCTCATACATAAAAAGGGAGATATCACACAGTGCAGCAATTATATAGGTATCACGTTGCTGAGTACCATCTATAAGATATTGGCCGCTATCTTGCTAGGTAGGTTAGCCCGATACGCTCCGAACATCATTGGCCCATACCAACGAGGCTTCACTCCAGACAAATCAGCTCAGATCAGATTTTCTCTCTGCGGCAAGCGATGGAAAGCCAGGGTAAAACTATACTCGACCATGAGAGAATTCGGTATCCCGACGAAATTAATAAGACTGACTAAGCTAACCCTGACCAATGTGCGAGGCCAGATAAAAGCAGCAGGATCACTTTCACCTTTCACTTCAAGAGGTATGATCCTCCTCAAGTCCACCCAACTACTGGCCTATGCTCACGATATCGACATCATGGGAAGAACCACCCGAGACGTACAAACTGCCTTCATCCAGATGGAGCAGGCGGCGTGAGATCTTGGACTGCACATCAATGAAGGCAAGACAAAATATATGGTGGCAACGTCAGCACCGAAGACGAATCAACCAACAACATCGAATCGCACTGGTCAAACAGGAAGAATAAGGATAGGAGAATACAACTTTGAGACCGTTGACAATTTCTCCTATCTAGGGTCGAAAATCACAACTGATAACAGCTACGATGATGAAATCCGCGCACGGTTGTTGTCCTCCAACAGAGCCTATTTCAACTTACAAAGACTGTTCCGCTCGAAACGTCTCACCATAGGGTCAAAGCTCTTATCATGCCCCGTTATCATGGCAAAGTGCAAGAAGTTCAACCTGCTATGAGCTATATCAAAAGGAATTCCACCATTGCGCTGCTGAAGAAAACAGAAGCCAGAGCAAATAAAAACGATTTTGCCATCATATACCGAATCGCGTCGGAGCTCGCGGTATTTCGAGCAAAAATTTTAAGAAATAAAAACCTAACACCGTCTCTGTCACTAAAAGTAATTGTTATCATGAATAAAAATTACTTCTAGCGACGGAGACGGTGTTGTGCCATCCATTTGTAAATGCAGTGAATTTGAGCTCTTTCTAAATGAGTGGAAAAACGAAACGAAGAAAGGCTGGAGGGACTCTTGTGTGTTTCCTGCTGCAGCGAAGATATTAGCTTAGCTACTGTTAACACCCTCCAGATAATTATGGAGCGTTCCGATAGCGTGAACAGAAAACGGATCCGGAATGCTCTACGCAATTAGAGGAGCGGCAATCCCGAGAGCTAGTAATTATTATTATAGCAACATATGACGCTGTAGTATGTCACGTACAGCTTCGCGATCACAATTTTCAAGAGTTTGAAGTCCGAAACGGAATCCGGCAGGACCGCATCTTGTCACCGATACTTTTTCTTTTCGTTATCGGCAACGTTTTTCATGCTGCGTTTGTGGTGGGAGCGAGCATAGCCTCTGAACGATCAGACCGTCCAATCATTCCGGGTTCGTTTGTGTATCGCGGGATCTCCATTGGTAGATGTGGTGCTGCCCGCTGTAATTGGAGCACATTAGTACCAAAGATCTGATTACTGATTCGTTCCATAGAAAATGCTACATGAATTCCACTTGAGACTCTGCCACTTATCATTATGGGAAGCTCGCTCAGAGTTTGTGAAGGCAGTAGTAACTAATGCTACTCCATACTCTAATAATTGATTCCGGTCCGGGAATGGAGGCGATTGAACCATCTGAATGATTTTCGAAGTGATTAAAAAACTACTCAATGTCCTAAATGCAGCCTGGCTATCGCTGCAAATTGCAATGCGCCTGCCTTTCAATCGCTCATTACTATGTGAGGCCTGAGTCCCCTGAGTATCGAGGCAAAGGTCGATCTGCACAGCCCATAGTCTGTGAGAGCTTGTTTCTACTTTACCTATATATTTTTGTTTCAAAAAAGCCTTTTATCTAGAGTGACTCCTAGGTATTTAACTTATTCGGAGAGCTGAAGGGTTGTACCCCTCATTTCTGGGAGGCAAAGTCCATCTAGTGAATAATACCATTGTGGTTTTATTTGGAAAGTTCATTCCTGAGGCACCAATCAATCACTTTACGTTGTATATTTTTATACACCGTTCCGAGATCCCGATTAACAGCAAGTCCAGCCACGTCCTCAAAATAATCTTGGGCATATATTGGCAAGCTTTGCAGTTCGCATAGTAGTAAATCGATCAATATACTCCACGGGAGTGGCGATAGCACACCTCCTTGGGGACAGCCTGTCGTTGCTTCTTCACAGCAATCTATTAATTAAGGTATTATCAACACCATGCGCTCTGACAACATGTCAAAGTTGTTGGAACGGTGCACAGTTAAATTCTCGTTCAATGTTCACGAACACCTCATCGGGTACTCACCTTTCAGAGTTACGTCCTCTATCTTTGAAACCAAAGAACGCACTCCCCATGCTGGTAAGCATGTTGTTTTCATCTAATGTGTGCCACCTTAGCCTCTTCCCACCCTTCCAGCAAGAATGTTATCAATCGGATTTGTCTGAAGTTCTTTGGATTTGAATAGTCATCTTCCCCAAGCTTGAAGACTACATTAACCTTCTGCCAAGAGGTACGCAACGAGTCCAAAACTCCACAGGCTCTATTCCTTGCTTTAGCATTGCTAGATAGTTGGCATCCATGCCAGGTGCTTTGAAGTGTTCAAAGGACCGTATGGCCACTGTCATTTTTTCATCGGTAACAACCGCTCCGTGCAGTGTTCCTGTTCACCTTACAAAACTTTGCAGGAACCGCCAACTCTCTTCCAAGCGGGGCTGTACTAATTCTAGTCAAGGGTTCGTGAAATAACGATCCAGTTTTTTAAGAGAGTCCAATTTGGCGGGCTTATCCCTTTTACGGGCTCTGTACAGCCTTGAAATTTCTCTTACGCCTTCCAGTTCCTCACAGTACGCTCTAGAGGACTATCGTTTCGAACACTTAACGAGCCTCTTATATTCCCGCTGTAAATTCAGGAACCAGTTTAGTAAGTTTTCATTCTTATTGCTTTTACAAACACGGATGAGAAGTCGTCTGGTCAATTTCCTAAATTTTTGCAGTTCAAGATTCCAGCAAGGACCCTTTTAGCGTTTTTGCCCTGGGACATAAATCAAGCCTCTTCATAGCACTCTCTCGATTTAATAATAATCGTTGGCGCAACCATCCATATTGGATCAGGGCCTTGAAATGTGTTAGAGCACTTCATTCAAGACCGTAACGGTACACTACAGTACACTGTAGGAGGCAATGTGGTCAGCATTGTGCTCGCCCGAGATTATTACCCTAATTTGACTCAGGTACTCATTCATAACTGAGTCGACTGGTGTCCGACAGCAAATCACGATACGAATCCCACTGCCACCAGTGAGATTTGAACCGCGTCTCTCCATATAACAGCCCAACGCTCTAACCACTGAGCTATCCGGACATCTCAATTTACAGTTACCATTTCATTTTCTGCCACTGAAGAAGTCCTTAGTCGCCTAGGAAGGTGCACTTTATTGGTAGGAAGCTCATTGAACTTTCTCCAATTCGTTTTCCTAGGATTTCGTCTTTGCATTATGGGCTATTTTCGAGACCAATTCTGCATAAGCTACCAGATCATTCCTTCTTGTGTCGATGGAGTACGGACAGAATAAGTAAGCAGAGGCAACTACGATGTTTCTCCTCTCGCCATTAATCTGCAATTGACCAATGACCATAATAAAGTCATGGGAGCAGATCTGTCTTAACATGGTTGCCTCTAACCGTTTTGACGCCAGGGCATGAATCTTTCATAGTGAAAGATTCTAGCCCCCTTAACTAACCCAATGCCACAAATTTTATTGAATCGAATCCATTGCTCTTGCACCAGAAAAATATAGGTGCAGTCCTAAAGCTTTGCCAGCCCGCCTGAAATGATTGAATTTCAATTTATCCTCGAAAAAAATAAAGTTCCATATGGTGACTGTTCTTAAGCACCTTCAGTCTACTTTGGTTCAATCCGAAAACCAAGCTGAAACTTTCCATATTTCTCCCAAGGTTAGGTATCCAACATCCGGCTTGTTCTGTCTTGCAGAGCTCAGTTTTTAAAACACTGAACTTGGGCCGTCAGCCAAGATTGAAAGCTGGGATTACCTACTGGGGCCATTTTAAGGTAAGCTCACCAGTGCACTCTAAATAGAGGAGCCCATCCCGGAAATCTTGACTTCGTTCCAAGCTCCAGCACTTTCTTACACATGCACTCCCAGAGGGTGATAAACTGTCCCTCTAACTTTTTGCAATGATTCGGAAGAAACTCCCACGGAATCGATCAAAAATGAGCGTTCGTGTCCGTATTCCTATGGGTGCCACCAGCTTCATTGACATTTCTCTCGTTGATTTGAACATCTCCGGGCACACCGGTCCTAATTTCCGCACAAAACACGGATGTGGTTCGGGGGCCTCTTGCACTCATTACCACTGACAGAAGAGCCTGGTGATTCCAGTGTGAGTCTCGCCGCACAGTCAGGTCCATGTCCTCATTCCCAAAGCACTTCAACTTCTTTCGCAGTGCCTTCCTCTGCCGCCGGCATGGTGCCTTCCCAGGTTTACGATGCCCGGACGGCTTGACTCCATTTTCACATGCCGGCGTTCAACTAATAGCGTCCACTTCACCAACTTCCCTTCCTTCCGTTCTTCCCGGTAATGGTGAATGCAAAGTTTCTGACAGGCAGGTGTGCCCCCCCCCCCTTAGTGGCTCAAGTTGCTTCCGTCTGGCTTTCCTCTTCCGCTTACGGATAGATTTGGGTTGTAGTGCCGCTGACGACGGGTAGGCCATAGTTGAATTTCCAGTTTCTCCCAAGGTGGGAATTGGGGTATTTTCCTTTCTGGCTAGCTGCGCGGTAGGCACCAAATGGCATCTTTCCATTAAGTGGAAAAGCATGCTTTAAACAGATTTTTCCGTAGGGATATATGAATTTAGACCTCTGCCGCGAGTTGCTTCCTTATGATCGCGGTAGGAATCTAAGTCGGTGACTTCTTACCACTTCGAGACTTAAAATCCATATCTTCCATATTCATGGACATCCTTAGTGTAGTGGAGGGCATGATTCAATGGACTTTATCATCTTCCCTCAAACACTTATCTGCGTTAAGTGACGGACCATTAAATACGCTAATCAATCTCGGAAGCGTCGTTTCTGCCGACGATGTCAGGGGACTTGATGTAGCCGCCTTCGATGTTTCGTGCAAAATTTGGAAATGCAAATACATAAACACTAACATCAAGTTGATGCTGTTACAAGATAGTGATCTCTCTGTACTATTACGTGCGAATAGTACATGAAAAGTGACTGCCAATGCTATTCAAGAGCTCCAGTTGATTCAAGTCTACGACGTGTCATCGCAATATTTTGGCCTAAGACAGAAACTAAAAGCGAACGACGTGTTGATCAGAAAGCAGTGGACAGGGGACACGAGTGCGAGGACAGACTTCCAGAAAATCGTCCCACATAGGGAACTATGGCAATCGTATTAGCCTAGACTTTAATTTTGCGACAAAGGAAATCCGTCCAAACAATGCAATATCAAGGCAAAGTCCAAAATGAGTAACCTTTGAACAAGCCTAATCTTACATATGTGCATGTCATTCCAATTTGAATAGAAAATATAAGCGCAATGCAAAAGGCATCTAAAAAATATATTACGCAACATCCAAAAGCCGATAAGATTGCTAGTCTCAATCAAGAGCATTAGAAATTACAGCAGCACCCTTCAACCATTGTTCGGAATCAAACTAGAATTCGAGTTGTGCAACCTACGCTAGACACTTAATAGCTCCATTTCTGAAAAGGAAGGTAACTGGCTGGTGATAAGAACCGAATCGATTCCAACGTCATGAGACAACGGTCGTGGTCGAACCGCGTTGAGCTCACGGAAAGTGTGACCAAAGCAGGCTTACACACCTGCTCCAGAACCCTATTCTGTTTTTAAGCCATCAGTGTAGAAGCCGTCAGTATATCCTGACGCGCATCCTTCTGGTTCGTCCCAGTTTCTCGTTGTTTCAAGATAGCATCATATCTCCTACCAAGCTGGTGTATGAGGTTCTGAGAATCGGAAGGCATTGCGAAAACTGGATTCAGTTCTTCTGACTTATTTTCGTTTTGAATCCAGACTTTGTACATCTTTCTCTTTGCAATATCCAGCAACACTTTCTTTTTCTGAATCTGAACTTCCCCTAAATTGGATTTCTGATGAGGCAAAACACTTCCCATGTGAATATTTCGAAATTGTTCACTTCAGGTGCTTCTTCGTCTTCCCTACCAGAGTTTATAAGATTCTTTTTTGATGTTGTATGGTTTCGATCCCTTTCTTGTGTTTGGGTCTTCTTCCCAAGGAGATGCGGTTAATCAGACTGTACGAAAAGGTATCTATCAATTTCTGGTAGAAAACAATTCGTTCTCTTTTTTACTCCATTGTATTCTGGGTAGCAAAGTGCCGTTGATCGTCGTTAGATTCCAAAGTCCTTCAAGGGCTCATCAAAAATTGATTTTTGATATGATTTGATTTTGATTTCTATCCAGGCTGTATTTCTATCAGATCCCTAAATGTTTCTGGTGTAAAAATCTCGCAAGACTTCACGCCATTTTAACGCATCATCTATAAATGTATCACCGGTCCGTGTTCGTCAGACAACTATATACATACAATGGTGGAAATTCACATAATATCAGTCAAATGTTTTATTAAATTTTAGAAATTTTTGTTTGTGTTTTTCTAGTTTATATATCTTTCATAAACATTGAATGTCATGATTCCTACGGAGTAAAATTTACAACTATTTTAGGAGTAGAATATATAAATTAACTTAAATTTATTCTAAAAATAAGAAAAGAAAGTAGAAATTTAAATAAATTCACAAACAATATTTTAACAAAAAGAAGAAAAAATGTGGAATTATTTTTTTCATTCAGAAGCAACTCAATAATTTATTGAGCCTTCAAGATTAAATACTATTTAAAATACGCACTTGGTCATGGGGTCAATACTCGGTTTGAGTTCTTCTTGCGATCTGAGATCCCCCCTCTTTTATGATGCTTTTTAAATCCCGAGCGTTATTACATTGCCTTCTATTTGCGTATACGTGACGTGAAGAATTCCCCACATGTTTTTTGTGGGTTGAAGTCTGGGCTACGTACCGATCACACAGGGATTTGTATGTTTCTTTCTTCAAAGGATTCTTTTAATATATTGGAAATGCAGATCGTCGTGTCATCTTGCTGACACCTTGGGTAAGGTACACCCGTTTCTGACCCGCTTCCTAGCACACAATGTACAAATCGCCAGGGAGAACAAAAATAAAAAAAAACTACGAAATATCAGGGAAAGAGAAAGAGATAACTGCATTTGGGCACAACACGAAAATGCGGCGCTCACCGTAGCGACCAGTGAAAGAGGAAACAAGGACTGAAACATCCGATGTGACACCGGTACGCCGAAATAAAGAAGATACCCTTGAAAGTAACGCGACTGTCAGTGCGAGGACGGCAACTCCACCCTGCAGTGTCCCTGTTTCGAAAAAAAAACAAGTCAAAATTGCTAGACCTGAGGAGGTACATTCGAATATGGAAGCGCAGTCAAACTTCCTAGCTACAGCCAAAAAAGAAAAGCTCATCAAGAAATGCACGACAGTGATGGAGCATATGCGGTCAGCGGCGTTCCTCCGGAAGAATGTCAATAAAGTCGTGAAAAATGGGCTGACGGGACTGGAGGAACTGCTGAACAGCATTTCCTTTTACAGATGGACGTGGACACCATCGGAAAACGTGCGCAGAAAGAGCCGCACTTCTTACTGAGAACACTGTAAGCACCGCCAAGAGGAAAATGCGCCTGAAAGAAACTTTATCTAAGTAGTTTCCAGGGCCTCAAAAGGAGGGCAAAATGGCAAAAGGGAAGAACTTGCTGCGTCGTCAGAAACTCGAGGAGGAGGAGGTTACAAACCGAAAGCCAGCAACAGAAAAGAAGAAGAAACGAAGAAGGACTAGACCGCCGACTTGGCTCATTCAGCCGACAGAAGGCAAGACATTGGCGGAAGTCCTCAGTGAGATGAGGGTGACGGAGTTCTCGTTGAATTAGGGCCAAAGGTGGCTAGGAAGAGTGCGTTTTGCGTAGCAGTTAAGGGGCTACTGGGGGAGAAGGCTCTCGCTTCTAGTGTAGATCCTATGTGCTCTCTAGAAATCCTCTTCTTCCTCATCTTCACTGCTCCACAGAAAAGGTCAAAGTGGAGGAGGCCATAAAGGGTAAATGGCTAGGTAACCAATGCTCGGATAGCTATTACTTATGAACGCTCCAGGTTAAAAAACTGGTGGAAGTCGCAGAGCAATATACAAGGAAACTCATCAATTGGGTTAAAATCAATTTGGATGCAGGTTACGAATGTGGATACAGCCTCCCCCCCCCCACTTGTTTCAGATGTGTGGACTATGGAAACACGTCGGCAATTTGCGAGGGGCCTGACAGGAGGACAACAAGCTCACAGTCACTGCAAACTTTTGATTATTGAAACACATTGTAGGTATATCCTTTTTAGGTTTTTTCTTCAATTGACATTAGATTTGCTCATAGCTCCGTAGATAGAACACGTTTTCTAGGCATTTTTATATTCCCTTTCACACGAATGATCAAAAACTCAATCCCTTTGCTTTTCGTCGCTAACAATGAATCCACTTACTTCGGACAATACGAACTTTTCTTCCATCGAACCATAGCACACTAAAATAAATTAATAATTTATAATAAATTTGCCAGGATAGCCGCACAAGGCTATCGTACGGAAGGTCGCGGTTCAAATTTCACTGGTTGCAGTGGGATTTGTATCGTGATTTGACGTCGAATACCCAAACTATTTCACAATATAATACAACATTACATAATGAGTTTTATAATTTAATCAACAACAACACCGCAAAATATTCAATTCAATTGTGTGAAACAAAACCTTATTAGAATCGAGTTGGTGTGCGTTTGCTCACGGTATGACCCTGAAAAAGTGTAACAGGTCTCGTTCTCAGAACGGATCCAATCGAAAAATCTAAAACAAATCACAGTAGTCTAACAACAAAATACATTCTGTTCTGATATCTGTACAAATAAAGTTAATAATAGTATATTAGCATATTTTAAAAATTTTGCGGGAAACCCCGTTAAGTGCTGCTAGAACTACAAAATTTGGTACTTGCATAAAAGATAACATAAGGCATAACTTTGGGAAGCTTGAAGCAAATCTAACCATTATTAACAAAGTTATAGAAGGTGAAACTTTTACAATTTGGATGAATTTCGTGCATTCTAAAACGTGTATGACGTCATCATAACATATCAATTTGTCAATACCAAAACAAAGTGAAGTCACATGAATGGAAGATCGCAGGGAAACATTTTGTATTAATTTGTCAATCATTTATATGTTAATATTAATTATTCCAGACAGACATATGTATGTATTTATATGTATATGAAAATGAAGCTTTGGGGTAGTCTCTAATTCAAATAGATATTTATGCATTGAGCAATTCGGTATTCAAAATAGGTACTTTATATGTACATATGTATACTTTTGCGCACGAAGTAAATCGAAAATAGGTGTACAATCAATTTATATATACATATACAGGGTAGGTTATAGGGGATGAAAATGAAGATCATCACAAAGAATTCTTCTCACAGAACGATCGGATAGTCCAAGGGCAGATGCGTGTTTGCGCGCAGAACGCCGTAGCGATCGCAACATTGACGCTCTCACTGCTTCAATGTTCTCAGGTGATCTAACGGGCCGAGGGACTCCAGTTGTTCCTTTTGTCGCACTTGCAGTTTGTCTGAATGTAGTGACCCATGTAACAATTGATTTGCGGTCTGGGACGGGAGCCAACGCGGCTAAATTAAAGCGATTCCGAAATGCACGTTATGTTGCAATAACCGAACATCCGCTTGAAAAGTAAACCTTAACGGCAAAGGCACGCTCCTCACTATTCCAACGCATGATGGCGACTGAACCGTGTCGGAACAAAACTTTACAGTATCCCCTCTTGAACGAGACCACTAGCGCTCCGCTATGACATCAACTAACTGAGTGGCGCGCATTTTAAAAAAGCAAGTTATGCTGCCGCACCCTGTAGAATACAGTATTCGGTAATAGGCAATATTTGCGTGTTTAGCGTAAGTATAATATCTACGTCTGTAATATGTAACTACAAGAAATAGTTTGAAAAAAATATGAAGGAATATTTTGGGTTTTTAGCCATATACGAATGGAAAAATGTGCCAAGAAAGTTCCCCACATAAGATGAACACAAAACCTTTATACCCGAAACACCAGCTTCCGGTATTCCGATTTGTTTTTTTCTTTTGATTAGTACAGTGCCCTCTAGTGTGGAAAAATTGTTACACATGCTCAAGATATTAATAAATAAATGGTGAAAAATTCGCATTTGTATCTTTATCCAGTTCTTCTCAAAAAAAAGGAAAGGACTGCCTTCACACGGTATGACCTAGCTAAGCACGGTAGCCATGTCGCTATGTGCACACTTTTGGATACTACCACCAAACTTAATTAGCACATGTATATACATACACATATCTGTCTCGAGTTATTCATACTGAAATACAAATAACTAAAAATAGCTTAAAAAAAGAAAACTAAATTGTCCCAGTCGATCATATGATGATGACGTCATACATTTCTTAGAATGCAATAAATTTACGTGAAATGCAAAATTTTGGCTTTCTATAACGTTGTTAATAGTACTTGGATTCCATTCATTCAAAGTTATGCCTTATATGATCTCTTACATCCAAATCTTCTATTTCTAGGATTAAATTAAGAGGGGTTTCCGTGTAAATTTCTAATATATTTACTATACTTATTAACTTTATTTAGGCAGATGTGGGATATGGATAGTTGGGAGGAATGGAGTGTATTTTGAGGCCTAGATTCCATATAAATTACCTTTGTGAACTCCTTCATATTTTTCTGGCTGAATAGGTTCTGGGAACGGGACCTATTTCACTTTCTGGGGCACACATTTGGAGCCCTTACCCGCCTGTATTACACCCAATATCGGAAATAATCAATTGATCAAATTGATCATACCATATTCTGTCAAAAAAAAAAAAATTGCACCCTCTTTTCACACGTATTGGGAGCCTTCCTCAAACAGAAAATGGCGCCGAAAAGGGATTCATAGATCACACTTTCTCACCAAACTTCATGGCAATTAGTTCAGCCGTTCCCGAGTAAATCGGGTGCGACAAACAGACATACTGACATTAAATCGATTTAGTAAGGTTTCGTTTCATATAAAGCCTTAACAAGCTTAACTCCTGGCTTAAATCAAGGGGCAGCTATAGGATAACTCTATCAGCAACTAGTTAGGCGAGTTAGGGTTCACAACTGTTTATTTGCAAATTAATTCACTTACAAGACAACAAGGTTCTTTCTCATCGCACTTTCTGCAATTCACACAAATTATCCATTCCCAGACGGTATATGGATCAACTTTCGTCTGCCTATTTTATTTGCAACGACGGTCGCTGATAACATGGTGTACTATGGTAAATGCTAATTTGCCGTCTTCATCCCAGGTACATATGTCCATATCATATTTCTTTAATTTACTAGGAATGAAATGTTTACAATATATGGGAATGCATATTTCCACTTTGTGAATCAGGACAGTTCCTTACACTGAAGGGATATGAATATTGTACAGTATTGATTATAAAAGATAAATTTTTATTAGCTATTAATATTTTACACTTGCTTCCCTTGATCACCTCTTTCTCCAAAACTCAATCACTTGTATCATTAGATACCACAGCTGTGATGTTAGCCACCACCGAGGCATTGCGGTCGATAGCAACGGCCGGAAGCCCACTTGCCTACTCCCAAAAACGCCGGTGCTAAGGTTTCGCACCCCTATATCAGTTTACCCTTTCTATTTTCTTCTATGTTGGATTTATTTTCTAGGTATCCTTTCCATAACCATTTTGGTCCACACAACAAATATGAGTAAACACGTGCTCATGCACGGCCAAACAAGAAAATGCATCAACCCATATTTACACACCAATAAGTATGTCCCTACCCAACAACTGGGATCGCGCCTTATAGGAGATCTGGCAACTGCTCTTAGGGTTTACTATCTATCTCTCCGTCTATCTGTCATACGCACTTTTCTCAGAAACAGTTATTCTTCTTGACATATAATTTTGTGGTATGGGGATATATTCACCACTGTCAGTTTGGTGGAAATCGCGCCATTACTAACAAAGTAACGGTATGGCAAATTTGCGCTTCAATGCAAAATTTACTGCAATTCAAGACTTTAAATGTCTGGATTACACTGAAGTGAATAGTCTGACATACTTAATGTGTAAACATTACTAAGCACAAATGGGACAAATATATAATAATAAAATATTTCATTTCTGAAGCATCCAGCTCCCGGTTTCCCAACTTGTTTCCAATTCGAACGGTCGTGCTTCTTTGTCAATCAGATGCTGTTCTAACGTAATCACTAAGCCACTGTTGGGTTCGAGCTCGGCGCATTCCAGAGTTAATTTGCGGTGCCATCGAGACATGTTTCTTCCCATAATTTCACTGTTTTGATTGTTTCCTCGACTTATGTCGGGCTTTTAGTTGAAGGTGGTAGACGAACAAAATATTGCCTCCATCTGTCCATTGTGGCTCATCGGTTGGTAAGTAGCGTGCCATTCTAATCATTAACACAGCAAAAGTGCTCAATATCCTGTATGTGCTGGGGTCCGCTTTTTACAAGGCAATGCAGATCTCTCTCGCCATTTCGAAGCTCCACTTTTCTATAAAGATCTTCGTAATGGGCCGCTCAGATAACTGCGGTCTCTTTCTTTGCGTCGTTGCGACCTTGCCGCCTCGATTGAAATGTAAGCCAAATACTTTCCTGAAGCTGCATGTTGTTAGTTGGTAGAATTTGTTTTTAAAGTTTTGTGTAAACACAAAACCTTATTAAAATCGGTTTACTGTCTGTCTGTCTGTCTGTCCGTCTGTCTTTTTTTTTTTTTTTTTTTTTTTGAGGAGGTGGAAATCTTCAAAAGACACTGGTCTGGACACACCGCCCCCGACTCCCTCCCTGCCCCGCGGAACCACCATCAGGTATTACCTCACGGGTTGGAGTCAGCTCACTCTAGCTTAATCCCATTTCTTCTATACGCGGCGCACGTGACCGCGTTTTTCTTCTTTCCTCTGCCTTTCGCAATTTATCTTGAATTGATGCGATCATGGAGTTGACCGCATCCCAATTCTCTTGATGTGCTAGCATTTTCGGCACCAGATTTTCTGGTACCAGCACCTCTCCTAGAGTCTCCTCTAGGTTCCTCCTTTCTTCCACAAATCTCGGACAGTGGAAGAATACATGCTCTGGGTCCTCTGGGACTCCATCGCAATTTGGACAGTCGGGTGAGGTCTCCAATTTAAACCTGTGAAGGTATTGGAGATATCCTCCATGTCCCGTGACAAACTGGGTGAGATTATAATTAACCTCACCGTGTCGTCTCTCCAACCACTCCTTGATGGCAGGAATGAGCCTGTGAGTCCACCGACCCTTTCCCGAGCGTTCCCACCGCTCTTGCCATCTATTTATGGATCTCTCCCTCTCAGCCTTCTTCGTCTGCAATAAGGGAGAGGTTGGTTTCGCATGGTATATATTCGCCATCTCATCTGCCAAGATGTCAATGGGCATCATTCCAGAGATGACGAATGCTGCATCATCTGAGACAGTCCTGAAGGCAGAGCATACCCTCAGAGCTGTCCTCCTGTAGACTGCATTCAGTTTGCTAGTGTTAACTGACATCCGCAATGCCTCGCTCCAAACTGGGGTCGCATAGAGCATGATTGAGGTCACCACCCTGGCTATAAGCAACCTAGAGGTATGCCGTGGCCCTCCCACGTTCGGCATCATCCTGGCCAGGGCCATACTGGCAGTGGATGATTTATCACAAACATACTGTACGTGTTGCTTATAGCTGAGCTTCCTGTCTATCACCACCCCCAAGTATTTGATGGCCGGCTTGGAAGTGATGATATGATTCCCGACTCTAACACAGGCGTAATTTCTCTTCCGGCGCTTCGTGATGAGGACCGCTTCCGTTTTTTCCTCCGCAAGCGTCAGACCAGAGCCCTCCAACCAGCATTTGACAGCACTGATTGCCTCGCTTGAGTATAACTCAGCATCTTCGAGATGCTTTGCGACAACAACCAGTGCAATGTCGTCAGCGTAACCCACCACTGTGGCTTCCTCCGGAAGGGGAAGATTAAGTACATCGTTGTACATGATGTTCCACAGTAGTGGGCCCAATACGGAGCCCTGCGGGACACCCGCGGAAACGACGTACTCCTGCGGTCCGTCATCAGTGTCGTACCAGAGCCTCCTTTCAGTTAAATAACTATCGACAATTGCGGCGAGGTAGGCGGGAATACCAACCTTCGCTAGGATTTCCGGATTAGATTCCAATTGGCCGAATTGAATGCATTTTTCACGTCCAGGGTTACTACCACGCAATATTTGCTGGTACTACCCTTTCCGTGGATTGCATCTTCGGCCAAGCCAGTAACCAATTTGATGGCATCAATGGTTGATCTGGCTTTACGGAATCCATACTGCCGATCTGAAAGGCCGCCTTGGCTCTCAACTACTGGGAGTAATCTATTATAGATTACCCGCTCTAGCATTTTCCCCACCGTGTCCAAAAGACATATGGGTCGGTATGAGGATGGTTCACCTGGTGGTTTACCAGGCTTAGGCAGAAGCACCAACTTCTGCCGCTTCCAAACCGCTGGAAATATTCCCTCGGACATGCACGCTTCGAACAACTCAGCAAACATGTCCGGCCTGGATTTCACGGCAAGCTTAAGGGCCTTATTCGGTACTCCGTCCAGACCCGGTACTTTATTGTCTCCTATTCTTCCGCAGATCTCCAGGAGCTCGCCTCTGGTGACTGGCGGGATTGCCGTCACATTCAGAGGTGGTTGGAATGTGTCGGTGTTCTCCTCTTGCTGGGGGAATAACCCCTGGATGATTTTCAACAAGAGGGCGGGGCACGTGATCTGCGGAGACGAACGGCCTCTAAATCGTCCCATCACGATTCCATAAGCTCTCCCCCACGGATTTACGTCCGCTTCTGAGCAGAGCTCCCTAAAGCATTTCCTCTTGCTTCGCTGGATGGCGAGCTTGAGGGTTTTGCGGGCTACCTTGTAGGCACACTCTTTCTGCCCTTGATCGACTCTACCTACCGCCCTCTGAGCCGCTCTTCTCGCTCGGTGGCAGGCTGATCGAAAGCCGGTCAGTTCATCACTCCACCAGTAGTTTGGTCTTCTACGGGGGAATGCGCACCTCCTAGGCATGGACGCGTCACATGCTTTGGCTTTGTCCGTCTGTCTGTCTGTCTGTCTGTCTGTCTGTCCGTCACACGCATTTTTCTCGGTGACGGTCATAGCGATTGGCACCAAATTTGGTAGAAATGTGGGAACTGTGAACGCTCACGCATATAGTGAGTTACATCCTTTTACGTCGAATTTAAGGGTGGGTCCCCATACATGCAAAAAGGGGGTCTACATTTTTTTTTCATCAAATATAGTCATGTGGGGTATCAAATTAAAGGCCTCGGTTAGTACTTTTTGAAACCGGTCTTAGTTTTGGCATTTATTGAAAAGGTGGGGAGTGCGGGGGGTTGAAAGTGGTCATTTTTTTAACGAACCCATTTTCAGAAACCACCAAACCGAAAAATCTGAAAAAAATCAGGGGGCTGCCACTATATGGTGTCTAGGCTCCGAAATACCCTCCATACCGATACCGGTTCAAATAAAATTAATAATGGTACATTACTGTAATTTTCAGTAATTGACAGGAAAACCCCCCTTAAGTTCACCCTAGAATTACAAAATTTTGCAACAATATAGGCTTCAGCATAGATCCTGCCAAATTTGGTGAAAATCGCACTATTACTAACAAAGTTATACTAGGTTAAAACTGTCGCGTCTCTGCAAATTCAAGACTATGAATGCTAATATCACTTGAAAGTGGAAATTTTCACATAATATATGCATATTTTAAGTGCTACATGCTAATAGGACAAATGCGCACTCAAAGTTCTTTATAAACGAAATACACAAAACCTTTCATACCTGAAGCGTCTAGCTTCCGGTTTCCCGACTTTTTTTTATGTAACAACATTTATTGCGTTTTTGTCCTTTAGTTAGATGTTGGGTGACAGGACCCAAGAGAGATGAACTAGAGTTTACCATACTGAAGTAACCCCGACTATACTTTCTGCACCTCTCTCCAGGATGATGGCACTTTGTTTCCAGTTCATTGAAGAAAGTATTGAGTATATTGCGTGACGCCAGCGTTTCAAGTATGTTATCTGACAGCAACACATCCCAAGAATTTATATTTTTCGGCCTCTTCTGAAAACTGAAACACAAATATAGTAAAACCAATAAGACGGAGGAGGAGAAGATCCATGACAGTAATGGAAAGTAGGCATGCAAGCCCAGGGGCGTATGCGTAGGTCTAGTTTCACAGAAAATCTCTGTCAATACGGACGGTTTCTATATAATTTTTGCAGATTGTAAATTGTAAATTATAGAAAGACATGATACACCTACTAAATACAATATATCAAAGCAAAGATAATTGTATGTACTTAAGGTTATGGCCCCTAATAAAACTATCACTAAAAACAAAATTAATAATGAAATGATAGATTTAAGTAATTAAGATTCCTTATATTTTTATTAAAATATTTAAGCGAACTTTTAATATTAAATCTATACAGCAAACTCAACGCGAATTCTATACAGCGAACTCAAAAAGGACTTCCGTATTCTTTAGCAATTCGAAACTTAATAATTAAAAATCAGTGACATGTCTGAAAAACATAATTACTGCGATCTTCCACTCCCTTGGCGTGCTACGCAAAGTGGATAGATCCGCGCCATCTATTCGCTCGCACTCGCAACATTCGAAATAAATTTCGAATGCTGCGAATCCTGCCGCGCCACATCACTCCGCCCCCAGATGAAACCTAGGGGGTTTCAGCGACTGATCCCCGAACTTCGTTCGCCGTTAATCCACAAAGCGGACACGACGTTGCTTCGGGGCGCACGCGGGTTTCAGCCTGGACAAAGAGACCGCCTTTTTGTGACCACCGATCTCGAGCTGGAAGAAATGTTCTCCCCGCTCGAGAACGCGGTACGGGCCCTCATATGGAGGCTGCAGCGGCTTCCGGACGGCATCCGTTCTGATCAGCACATGCGTGCATGTGTCCAGTTCCTTGGGCGAACAAGCAGGTATGGATGAGTGTCGAGTGGGTGGTGGCGCCTTGATGCGCCGGAGATTGTCCCTCAGCAGACGCACCAACCCCGACTCCGTGAGACCCGATCTCTTGTCGAAGACCGGATCGCTTGGGAGTCTTGGGTTCTCCCCGTAAACCAGCTCCGCGGGGCTGGCAGCAAATTCCTCTCGGCGGGTTGTACGAAGGCCGAGAAGGACGAGAGGCAAGACTTGCGTCCAGGACGGGTCGTCGAGTGCCATAATGGCGGCTTTCAGCGTCCGGTGCCAACGTTCCAACATCCCATTGGATTGTGGGTGATATGCCGTAGTCCGCTGGCGTTTAAAACCAAGGAGTTTGCCTAACTCGGAGAAAAGGGTGGACTCAAATTGCATTCCCTGGTCAGTGATGACCACTGCAGGGACGCCAAAGCGAGGTATCCACTCTCGACAGAGGGCTTCAGCACATGATTGCGCCGTGATGTCTTTCAGAGGTATTGCCTCAGGCCACCGCGTGAACCTGTCGATGATTGTGAGGCAATACTGTAAAATACTGTAAACTTATTCACTTTATCATTGCCTACTATGTAATATTTTCTCTAAAAATACTGTAAACTTATTCACTTTATCATTGCCTACTATGTAATATTTTTCCTAAAATACTGTAAATTGATATGTACCGGCCTACTAAGTATAGGTAAAAATTGTATAAAAAAGGAAATATAAATTAAAAATACGTAGTTCGTTGGAACTATCAAACTCAAGCTTAACGTGTTTCATTCTGTGGAGTCCAAGCAATTCGCTGCTCCCATAATTTACACTGCTTGATTAGGTCATTGTGGAGTTCAGGCAATTGCTGCTCCCATAGCTGGTTAGTCTGGAGTTTTGGCATTTAGCTGCTCCGACTAACCATAATCTAATCTAGAAAGAAAGAAGAATAAGGTATTGCCAAGTGGACTGGCAACAATCACATAAGGTGGCACATCACAGGGATTGCCAAGTGGACTGGCAACAACCACATAAGGTGACACATCACATGGCGACCGTGACAGTCTAAAGACTTCATACATAAGTAACAGTCTAAAGACTTCTGCTTACTAGCGTTTCTACTTACTATCGTGAAAATTTGGAAATCAAGGTCGTGTAAATGAACGACATTGGGGAAAAGTTCGACCAGCTTTACCAGAAAATCTGGCAATTGCTCAAAAAACCAGAGCAAAACAATGGATGCATAACACTATATAAAATTGGAGAGCAACCACCACGCTGGAAGCCGTCAGAATCAACACCGACAACTACGGTTGATGATAAACTTGCGGGACCTCGACGCCTTACGATAGAAGAATATAAGAAACGTACGAAACGACTATCCAATAACGAATCTGTCAGCGCTAAAGGAGGACGAAGAAGAGAACTCCAGCGGCAGTTCATAAAATATAAACGGTTAGAGGAAATCGCAGCTACACCAGAAGAGACCAACAAGTATAAATATTTAATAACCAAAGTTAAAAAAGAAATAAATTATTTAAAAAAAATGCAAAAAAAAAATAATAAAGTTAATCAGTAAAATAATATAAAAAAAAAATGTTTGTTCCAAATTAGAATTATGATAGTTTAATAAATGTAATAGTAATAAATAATAAATGATTTTTTTGTTTGTTCCAAATAATGTTAGTATTTATATCACATGATTGAAAGCACGACAATATAACAATATAAAAGTAGATGTCTGAAAATGTTATTCTTTGCTTTTTCTAAATGGACAAATTAGAATCTCTAAAAGAGAAACTTCAAATTACACTAATAAATCTACGGAAAAGTGTAAATCGTCCTTACAGTGAAAAAACTATACGCGAAAAACGCGAATTAATTGAACAAACACTAATAGACGCAAAGTCGACTGAACAAAATATACGAACAGACGTTAAAACAGCAACTCTAATTAAGGGAGTTTGCAAGGAAATACAGCAACTATCTGCTGAAATACTTTCAATATTAGACAAACAACAGTTAGGGAACATGGCTTTCGACATTAAAACAGCCACAGCTTTAGTCAAATACTTTGACGGAAACCCAGAGGAAACAGAATCCTTCATTGAGTCAGTTTCACTATTGAACGAACTCACACCAGTAGAACACAAAGGTATTCTACTTAAATTTGTGAAAACCCGGATAACCGGCAAAGCCAAATACATGGTATCCGAGGAATTAAACACAATAACTAAACTAACCGATAAACTGAGAGTAAAATTCTCTATAAAAATATCGTCTGATGCCGTTCTGGCACAACTTAAAAGTTGTAAACAGGGAAATACCAAATTAACTGATTTTACAAATAAAATAGAGGACTTGTCAAGGCAATTGACAAGAGCCTTTATATCAGAAAAAGTCGCAGAGGGCGAAACTGCAGAGAAATTAGCCGAAAAATTTGCAATGCAAACAATAGCGGAAAATGTTTCGAACAGCGAAACCTCATTAATTTTGCGTGCCGGTAATCTTACAAATCTATCCGACACAATTGCAAAGGCAATTGCAGTCGATAAACCAATTCCCAAAAATGTCTATCATTACAAAACAAACAGAAGAGGTAACAATCACAATAATAACTTCAATAACCAAAACCGACGTAATAATCAAAGTTTTAATAATACCGCAAATAGAAATTCATATGAAAATTTTAACAGAAACAATACTCCAAATAGAAACCAAAATTATAACCGCAACCAAAATAACAGGTTCAGAAATAATAACAACAATTACCGAAGACCCTTCTGGAACAACAGTAACAACCGACAAAATATAAACCATTTGAGTTCGGGGGAATCCCAACCCCCTCAGTCGGTGCTAGAAACCAACCAAAATCGGTTGGGGGGAAATCAATAAGAAAGGTCACATTCCATACTATAAATCCATCGCTCACAAGCTTTGTACGAGCTTTCGTTGACATGTGCAACACAACATGTACCTTTATAATAGACACAGGAGCTGACATTTCTATATTTAAACGGGGAAAAATTGACAATAATCAAATATACTATCCAAATAACACATGCACAATACAGGGCATTACTGGGGTACAAAAAGAATCAATTGGTGCAACAAAAACCCATATAAAATTCGATAGTACTCTTTCAATTGAGCACACATTCCAAATAGTTGCTAATGACTTTCCACTAGACGCAGATGCGATTCTAGGTTTAGACTTCCTTACTAAACATAGGGCAATAATCGACTATGACACCTGGATATTGACAATTAATATCAATAATATTCTTCATGAAATTCCAATTCTAGATGGTCCTACACGGAACACAATCTTAATCCCGCCCAGATGCGAAGTAATACGCAAACTAAACAATCAATTCTTAAACGACATAGTTATACCCGGACAAGAAATACAACCCGGAATATTCTTAGCAGGATCAATTATTTCTCCTCAAAACCCACTAGTTAAAATCCTAAACACCACTTCAAGTACAGTAAAAATCAAAAACCTCAACCCTCAATGGGAACACCTTTCGGATTATTCTGTATACAACAATACCGATAAACTGCATAACACACAAAGAATGCAAAAATTGTTAAATACATTGAACGTAGAACACGTACCAGAATATGCAATAAAAGACCTTAAAACACTATGCCGAGAATTCGCGGATATTTTTAATATGGAAAATGAGCCATTAACCACCAACAACTTTTATAGCCAACATATCCAGTTGAGTGATAACTCAGCGGTATACACAAAAAATTACCGTATACCTGAAGCCCACAAAACAGAAATAAATAGTCAAGTCAAACAAATGTTGGACGACGATATCATTGAGCACTCAACATCGCATTTCAACTCACCTATACTACTAGTCCCTAAAAAGTCATCAACAGGAGATAAGAAATGGCGTTTGGTAGTTGATTTTCGTAATCTTAACAAAAAAGTGGTAGCAGATAAATTCCCACTTCCCAGAATAGATGAAATTCTTGACCAAATGGGTCGAGCCAAATATTTTTCCACTTTAGATTTACTATCTGGATTTCATCAAATACCTCTAAAACAATCATCGCGAAAATACACAGCTTTTTCTACAAACCAGGGACATTACCAATTTACCCGCCTACCCTTCGGACTAAATATTAGTCCCAATAGCTTTCAGAGAATGATGACCATAGCATTATCAGGTTTATCACCCGACACAGCTTTCTTATACATTGACGACATAATAGTCACTGGATGTTCGAAAAACCATCACTTAAAAAATCTAACGTCAGTATTTCAGTGCTTACGAGCCAAAAATTTAAAGTTAAACCCTGATAAGTGTAAATTCTTTCAATCAGAAGTAACATATCTTGGACATCAGATCTCTGCCGAAGGAATACAACCTGATCCTTCAAAATTCGAAGTCATTAAACAATTTCCAGTACCAAAAAACCCAGACGAAGTAAGACGATTCGTCGCATTCTGTAATTATTACAGACGTTTTGTCCCAAATTTCGCTGAAATTGCCCTACCTTTAAATCAATTGTTGCGTAAAAATGTGAAATTCGAATGGACACCACTGTGTAGCACTGCATTCGACATCCTTAAAACAATATTAATGTCCCCACCCATACTTCAGTACCGTGATTTTAAACAACAGTTTACAATATCCACAGATGCATCCGAAAATGCATGTGGAGCAATACTATCACAGACAATAGATGGAACTGAATTGCCAATAGCTTTCGCTAGCAAAACATTCACTAAAGGTGAAAAAAATAAATCTACCATAGAAAAAGAACTAACAGCAATTCATTGGGCAATAATATATTTCAAACCATATGTTTATGGAAGACATTTTATAGTAAGAACAGATCATAGGCCACTTATTTACTTATTTGGGATGAAAAACCCATCATCGAAACTAACACGGATGAGGCTTGATCTAGAAGAATATCAATTTGACATACAGTACATTAAAGGTAAAGAGAACATTGGCCCAGATACATTATCTAGAATAGAACTAGATATAACAGACCTGACAAACCTGAAAAATATCTTGCAAATACAAACAAGAGCAATGACCAAAAACACAAATCAATCAAAACTCATTCACAATACTTCAGAAAACCACATTACTAACAAAAACATGCAGCCTGATCAACTGCACGTTTTCGAGGTTTTATCACCTAATGAAGTAATGCATTTACCGGAACTGAAATTTAATATTGCGCAATATAAAAATAAAAATACTGATATAGAGATAAACATAATACATAAAAATAAAGTCCAAATAAAGCGGTATATAAATCTAAATAATAACCAATCAATTGAACCCGCATTAGTGCAGGAACTCACAGAGTTGGAAAAATATCTAAATAATAGGTTTCAGACCAAGACTCTGAAACTATCGGCCGAAAGTGAATTATTCACTATATTAAATACAACCGCATTTAAAACGCTAGCGAATCATACTTTGAAAAATATGGATATCCAAATATACAAACCACTAATTACGATAACGGACAAATCAAAAATAATAGAAATATTGCATAATAATCACTCTACTCCAACAGCAGGACACATTGGACAGAGTAGAATGTATAAAAAACTTCGTGAAATATACAAATGGAAAAACATGAAAAAAACAATCGCTAATTATATTAAAAACTGTAGTTCATGTACAAAAAATAAACATCAAAAACAAAATAGGGAATTACTAGAGATAACAACAACACCAACCAAAGTATTCGATACCATGTCCATAGACACAGTTGGACCGTTTACCAAAACCAACCAAGGTAATAAATACGCTGTAACTATGCAGTGTGATCTGAGCAAATATGTGATAATAATACCTATTCCAAACAAAGAAGCGAACACTGTTGCAAGAGCAATTGTCCATGGATTCATATTAAACTACGGACCCATGAACAAAATAAAAACAGATCTCGGTACTGAATACAAAAATCAAGTATTCTCAGAGATATGTAAATTGCTAAAAATTGAACAAATATTTGCAACACCAGCTCATCCTGAAACCATAGGAGCTCTAGAACGTAACCATAAGTGTCTAAACGAATACCTACGAAGTTTCGTTAACGAAAACAAAGACGATTGGGATGATTGGGTACAATACTACTCTTTCTGTTACAACACGTCACCCAATTCCATACATGGTTACACACCATTCGAGTTAGTGTTTGGAAAAAAAGTAAATATACCCTCAGAACTCTCTAAAACAAAACCAGAACCAATATATAATTACGATTTGTACAATAATGAACTAAAATACAGATTACAAAATTCCATTAGCAAAGCCAAACAACTTCTAGAAAAAGCAAAGAAAAAGACAAAGAACCAAAATGACCCGAAATGTAACCCATTATCATTGAAAATAGGAGATCAAGTTTTGTTATCCGTCGAAAACAGACGAAAACTAGACCCATTGTATGAAGGTCCTTATAGCATAATATCAATTGACAATGTAAATTGCCTGATAAAAGACCAGGACAATAAAATATCTAAAATTCACAAAAATAGGTTAAGACGAATAAATAAATAAATAAAATAAACAAAATTGCTTTGAAATTGCCTATACTGTTATAAATATAAATATACCACCTAATTAATCAATACCAATACAATATATTACAATAAGTAGACTTTAAAAATATTACTCATTATTGTTAAAAAAAAAAGAAAAAAAAAAACTTCTGACTATACATAATATAAACAATAAAGAAAAAACGAATTGTCTACCGTTCCTAAAGACAATTCATTTTTTTTCAAAAGGGGTAAGGTGTAAAATACTGTAAACTTATTCACTTTATCATTGCCTACTATGTAATATTTTCTCTAAAAATACTGTAAACTTATTCACTTTATCATTGCCTACTATGTAATATTTTTCCTAAAATACTGTAAATTGATATGTACCGGCCTACTAAGTATAGGTAAAAATTGTATAAAAAAGGAAATATAAATTAAAAATACGTAGTTCGTTGGAACTATCAAACTCAAGCTTAACGTGTTTCATTCTGTGGAGTCCAAGCAATTCGCTGCTCCCATAATTTACACTGCTTGATTAGGTCATTGTGGAGTTCAGGCAATTGCTGCTCCCATAGCTGGTTAGTCTGGAGTTTTGGCATTTAGCTGCTCCGACTAACCATAATCTAATCTAGAAAGAAAGAAGAATAAGGTATTGCCAAGTGGACTGGCAACAATCACATAAGGTGGCACATCACAGGGATTGCCAAGTGGACTGGCAACAACCACATAAGGTGACACATCACAATACTTATAACCATGCGAGTCTCGCAAAGGCCCTATAATGTCGAGGTGTATGGTGTGGAAACGCTTGGTAGTGCGGGGGAATGAGCCCACTTCTTTCCTAACATGCCTGGAGACTTTACATTTTTGGCATGCGATGCACTCTCTGGCCCAGGAATTAATATCCTTGTTCATGGAGGGCCAGAAATATTTTCCGGTGACTAACCGGTTTGTTGTCCTGATGCCGGGGTGCGCCAAGTCATGAACTGCGTGGAACACTTCCTTGCGAAATGTGGCCGGAATGTATGGCCGAGGTCCCTTTTCCGAGTCTTCGCAGCAGAGCGAGAGGTTTGAGCCGAAGATGGGCAACTCCCGAAATTTGTATTTGGGGTTGGACTTGAGGCTCTGAAGTGCTGCGTCATCCACTTGCGCCTTGGCAATAGCCGAGAAATCGAGTGAGGCGGGGATGTTAACTTCGGAGACACGAGACAAAGCGTCAGCAACAATGTTGTCCTTCCCGGACACGTGCTGGATGTCCGACGTAAACTGGCTTATGAAGCTCAGGTGTCGAAGCTGACGAGGGGACGCTTTGTCGGGCTTCTGTTTCAAAGCGAACGTGAGAGGCTTATGGTCCGTGAACACTGTGAACGGCCTGCCTTCTAGGGAGAAACGGAAGTATTTGATGGACAGGTATGCGGCGAGCAGTTCGCGATCGTAGGTGCTGTAGTTCCGTTGAGCGGGATTCAACTGCTTCGAGAAGAAGCTCAACGGCTGCCAAACTTGGTCCACCTTTTGGTGAAGGGCAGCGCCTACTGCGATGTCAGAGGCATCAACAAAAACGGCTAGGGGTGCATCTTGTAGAGGGAATGCCAAGAGTGTAGCGTCAGCCAGTTGTTGACGAGATTTGTCAAACGCGCAGATAGCCTCTTCAGACCACACGATCTCTCGTGTGTCCTTAGTTTTGGGGCCAGACAAGTACGCGTTCAAAATGGACTGGAGATGGGCGGCCTTGGGCAGGAAACGACGGTAGAAGTTTAGCATGCCCAAGAACCTCCTCAACTCCCTCACTGTCTTTGGACGCGGGAAGCTTGTTATCGCTTGCACCTTGTCTGGGTCGGGCTGTATTCCTTCAGGGGAAATAAAATGGCCGAGGAATCTCACCTGTTGTTGAAGGAATTTGCATTTCTCAACGTTTAGGACTAAACCGGCCTCAAGGAGACGTTGAAAAATGCACTCGAGATGGGCTAAGTGCTCAGACTCAGTGGAAGAAGCGACCAAAACATCATCCAAATATACGAAACAGAATTCGAGGTTTCGCAGGACTGAGTGAATGAACCTTTGAAAGGTTTGCGCCGCATTGCACAATCTGAAAGTCATTCGGGTGAACTCGAAGAGTCCAAAGGGTGTGCATATTGCCGTCTTTGGAATGTCTTCAGGAGCTACTGGAATTTGGTGATAAGCCTTGGTTAAGTCCAAGGTCGAAAAGATGCGGCAATTTGCGAGGTGATGCGCAAAGTCGTGGATGAGTGGAATTGGATATCGGTCAGGAACAGTCTGTGCATTTAGCCTTCTGTAATCCCCACATGGGCGCCATTCGCCATTTGGCTTAGGGACCATATGCAGTGGGGAAGACCAATAGCTGTTTGAGGGCCTGCAGATACCCTGTTGAACGAGTTGTTCAAACTCTTTCCGTGCAATTGCCAGTTTCTGAGATGGTAGAGGACGCACCTTCGAGAAGATCGGGGAACCAGTAGTGATAATGTGGTGCTGCACATTGTGCTTCACTGGTTTGGAGAGACTACAGTTGGTAGTAATCTGGCTGAACTTTTGGAGAAGTGCCCGAACACGAGAGTCGGTAATGTCTTCTAAAAGAACGGAAAGATTATTGCCTGGGTGAGATACCATATGTCCCGACGAATTAAGGTTGGTCGTGGAATCTATAAGAGACTTGTTTTGCAAGTCCACCAGCAATCCATAGTGACACAGGAAGTCTGTGCCTAGTATGGGGAAGCTGACATCCGCCAGGATGAAACGCCACGAAAACGTCCTACGCAAGCCAAGACTCACGTCCACTTGCCTATACCCGTACGTGTTTATGCGGGAGGAATTTGCTGCCGCAAGTTTGAGCGGTTGAGGGAAAAGTTGATGATGCTGGGGTACGGGAAGAACCGAAACCTCCGCACCCGTGTCGACGAGGTAGTTGCGCCTGCTGAGGGGGTCGAAAATAGTTAGGCGACGTGGCGCTGCGTTCTGGGTGGCCGCCGCCAAGACCCCCCGCGGACCTAGTTTTTTGCGGTAGGAGAGAATCTACACGGTAGCGTACATCTTGTCGCTTTATCCCCGAATCTGCGGTGGTACCAGCAAATCCCTGGGTCCGTGGACTGTCTTGACGACCTGCTACCTGATCGCCCTTTTCGGATGGCAGACCGCGAGCGTGCTCGCGATCTGGCGCCCGAACGCTGAGCGTCCAACGTCGCCCGCATCTCGGCCATACTGGCTGTTAAAGCAGCAATCTCGCGCCTCAATTCACCCACCTCATCCGACGGTGGTTGAACGGCCGCCAAGGTTGGGCGTACGTACACCTCCTGAACCTGGTCGGCCGTCGCTGCCAGTTCCTCCAAGGAACCGGAGACGCAAGCGAGGATCGCCTGGGTGCCCTCCGGGAGCCGACGCAGCCAGAGCGACTTGATGAGGTCGTCGCCAATCTTGCTCCCACCCAATTGCCTCATTTCACGAAGCAATTGGCTGGGAGTTCGATCACCCAACGTTAAACCTGCCAGCAAGTGGTCTAATTTTGCCGACTCGCTTGCCGACAGGCGCCTGATCAACTCGCTCTTGAACTGCACGTACGATGTCGACTTCACCACGTCGGACACCAGAAGTATGGACTCTTCGTCCAGGCCGACCACCGCGTAGTTGAAACGGGTCGCGTCCGATGTGATGCCAGACATTTGGAACTGTGCTTCCAAATGCACGAACCACAGTTCGGGGTTCCGCCGCCAAAACGGAGGAACGCGTACGGCGAGGGCGGTCACTTGCGGGTCCGATGGGCCTGCCGTGTCTTTATTGTCAAAAGACATTTTTCTTACAGAGAAGTACGAGATTGAGATGTAAACGCGGTGAGTTTATACTGAAACGCGGTGAACTTTACACCGACACGGCAGGCCGCACCCACAAATGCACGCACGAAACGAGAAAAAACGAAGCGGACACTATCCAGCGCAGACCAAAAACACCACCAATGAGAATGGAGGACTCGCGATGCTAAACACCTGCACGCCGTCTCTTGCAGCGATTTCAATTTTTTTTATTACTATTTTTTTTAACTGAATAAATATTATATATAAATGAATAATAATTTCACTTAAGTATACTCCTCGACGGCGGTGCTGGTCGAGTTTGTCGGCTGTAGCTGCGGCGTTGGCGGTGCTGGGGCCGTTCGTTTGTTGCTGTTGTTGATCGTTGTGGCAATGATGACTAGTCCGGTGCGTGAAAGGTGTTGTGCAGGAGGGCGTGCGTACGGGAAGTCGCGTGAAAATCTACTTCTGGAGAGGGTCCGACGTGTGTCGCGCAGTACACTGTGTAGAGAAGGTTTTCTCGCGTTTTTTCTTGCCTCTGCTCCGACTCGGGATGTGAAGATGCGACACGTTTTCGTGATGTTTACCACGGCACTCCACACTCAACTGTAGATGCGAACGCGTGAAAATCGCTTGCCGTACGGTCTACTGATGTTTTGGAAGGATTTCTCAGTCCTTGGAAGTTCTATTTCTGCCGTGTTGCTCGGACGAATTTTTGTCGTTAATAGAACTTCACCAATGTCGGCGATGGTGGACAATTATTCACTTTTAATATTGACTTAGAGTGAAATACAATTAACTTATAACAACTAAAACGGCGGCACCTGCTGAGGAGGCGGCGATGGTGGCGGAGCCTTCGGCTCCTGCTGCGATAGCGATGGTTGCAGCGGTGATATTGGTGTCGGCTGCGACGGTAGCGGCTACGGCGGTGACGGCGGCGGCTTCGACCTCTGCGGCGATGGTGGAGTTGAGTGCGGCGGCGAAAGTGGCTGCGGCAGCGATGGCGGCTGCGGCTGCGGAACTCTTACTTATCTCCAATCGGTTGTTGCGGCTGCCTGCTGGGCGATTGTGCTTGCGCAGACTGCGATTTGTTGATGGGGATGATGATGTGCTTGAGTTTTTCAATTTTGCAGGTTCTGGGAATTCGGGATCTTAGTTGTTGATGCTGTTGGTGCGAGTTCCGGGGTCACCAATTAAGTAATTAAGATTCCTTATATTTTTATTAAAATATTTAAGCGAACTTTTAATATTAAATCTATACAGCAAACTCAACGCGAATTCTATACAGCGAACTCAAAAAGGACTTCCGTATTCTTTAGCAATTCGAAACTTAATAATTAAAAATCAGTGACATGTCTGAAAAACATAATTACTGCGATCTTCCACTCCCTTGGCGTGCTACGCAAAGTGGATAGATCCGCGCCATCTATTCGCTCGCACTCGCAACATTCGAAATAAATTTCGAATGCTGCGAATCCTGCCGCGCCACATCATCATGGAAAAATTATAATCACAGTACAATTCAATAAGAGCAACTACTTATATTTTTTCGTTTTTTTTCAGATTCTCTCAGTTCGTATTCGACTACTACGACACCGACTGGCATGCCCACATATTTCGATTTTGACGTCCCACGTAATTTAACCGTAACGGTTGGTCAAACAGGATTTCTCCACTGTCGAGTTGAGGGATTGGGAGACAAAGACGTAAGTGAAATACATTTTCTTCCAGAAAATCTTGTGTTTAGCTGCCCGAGGCAAAGTCCTCTTCAAGTCCACCTACCTTGTGATCTACGCTGATTGTATTGACGCAATGAGAGAAACTGCTTTTATCCAGATTGGCCTGGCGGCATGAGATCTTGATCTCCACATTAATGAAAGCAATATCAAAAGGAAAAACTAGTAAACTAAGAACCATGAAGATGGGAGCGTTATACTTTGAAACCATTAAAAGTTTCCCCTATCTAGGGTTGAAAATTACATCCGATAACAGCTATGGCAACGAAATCCGCTCATGCTTTAGCTTACTGTTCCGCTCGAATAGGTCGAACTCCTACTGTACACGTCATCAATCTTACTAGACCTCATGTGTTCTCCGAAGGCTTGCGTTCTTATTATTCTGAAAGAACCCTCAGCCGCTTTCGAGAGGAGAATCCTCTGCAAGATTTCATACCCTCTTCAGGAAGACGGATCATTCTACGTCAAAAAACTATAAAATTTATTAGCGATATCACGACGTTTTGTTGTAGATAACATAGGGGCACATAGGGCGGGGTGGATGGACCACCTAACCCCTTTGCAGACCTTGCTTCAAATAGAACGATGTCCTAGGCCAGGACGCCGAACAGCTATAAGGGATATCAAATTGGTGCACTCTTACGCCGGAAATTCCACGGCCACCTGTCATTCATTGATTCTTTATAATGGTTTGCAGTATAGTTTAAGGTCATTATCTTGCTGGAGATTTAATCACCCTTCCAAGTGTCTGTCACTTTGATGAAAATGCTCATTTAAAGCCTTTAGAGATGCATGTTGATCCGCGAAGCCGCAGAATTATGCAAACCGCCATTTTCTGCGCCACGAAATTCCAGACCATAACGTGCCTACCATTATGCTTAACATATGCATATTTTGTGAATGTAGCTCGCTAATGGCTTTTTGCCACAGTTTTTCATGACTGTCTAACCTAAAGTTGTTGACTCTCATCGAAGAGCATGGCAGGTTTCCAAAAGTTAAAGCTAATGAAAGGATTATATGCGTTTCGTAATTATCGAATATGAAATTTTCACTTTTTTACGATGTTGTCGGAATCGGAAAAATTATGGTATCAAAAATGTGACAAAAGGTACTAAATTTAATTTAAATTTTTTATATGAATATACTTAAGTTCAAGCAAAACGTCGCAATATGCAATATTCGTTTGTTTAGGATGAGCTATAACCACGACTTTAAAGTGTGTATACATATGTACGTACGCAGGACTGAATACCAAAAGTCAAAGATTTTTATAACACGCTCTTTCACAAAAGCAGACTGCTTTCCTTGTTATTTTCTGAGACAAACGGTTTTGTTCTGGCTTGGTGACTACGAAACTTCGCTACCCACAACACTCCGTTCTAAAGTGAACCTGTCCGCCGTGGGTAGCGCGATGTCTTTCTATGGTACAATGTCGTAGCGCTTTTGAACGGATTTTTTTATGAATTGCAAATGACGTCGCGTTGTTTTCTGACTGCGGTTTCCGCAGGGGTCGTTTCACTTGATATCTAACTTAGCGAGTCATTTTAAACTTTTCATGACGTTATAGATTGCATTCACCGAAATCGCTCCTTTCTTTTGTACAGAAATGTTCTGGAATAACATCATTCACAAACCATGATGTTGCCAAACATTAACTTTGCGTCGATTTCTGTTGAAAAATACTGAAAAGTATCTATTTAACTAAGAAACTACTAAAAAATGAGAAAAAGTACTGAAGTACTGATGAACTCCAAAAGTACTAAATTTGGTAGCTTTGGTACTTCAAAGTCAATACTGTTTTTCTATGACTGTTTACATAAAAAAATGTTTTTTTTTATTTTGGTAATTCCTCTCGGAGATTTCTGTTCAAAACAGTGTTATTAAGTATTTTTGTAAAACAAAGCTTTATTAAAATTCATTCACCGTCTGTCTGTCTCTCTGCCTGAATGTCTCTTACACTCACTTTTCTCCAAAGCGACTACACCGATTTGAACGAAATTTAGTGACGACGCATACAGTGAGTGACATAAATTTACGTGGAGATTAAAAGGGGCTCCCCATACATGCAAAGAGACAATGTAAAAGTTTTTATGTGAATTGTTAACTGAGTGAGTGAGGGGTGATTATATGCAAACTTAAAGTAAGACAGGACTCAAATCTAAAAAAATCCTGAATGTCTCTCACACTCACTTTTCTCCAAAGCGACTACACCGATTTGAACGAAATTTAGTGACGACGCATACAGTGAGTGACATAAATTTACGTGGAGATTAAAAGGGGCTCCCCATACATGCAAAGAGACGATGTAAAAGTTTTTATGTGAATTGTTAACTGAGTGAGTGAGGGGTGAATATATGCAAACTTAAAGTAAGAAGGGACTCAAATCTAAAAAAATCCAGGGCGATGGTCTTATATGAAATCTAGGCCTCAAAATACGTTTCATTCTGTTATCCGCATTTTATTAACAGATTTTTTGTTTTAAAATAGGTACCATTTTTACCATTACAATTTGTTTTTTTTTTCGTGAAAAGTATCTGCCGTAATTATCTAAGATTTTGTGTATTTCTTATATAAGAATATTTGAATACACAAATGTTTCATTTGTAAATAGCCCGTAATGTATGATGTAGTCATGATGTTGATATTTATTTCCTTGAGTTGCAGTAAATTTATACAAAAGAGACAAATTTCACGTATTAAAACTTTGATGGCTAAACTTTATTCAAACTTGATAGTATCATACGTTCTGCAACATTTTGTACTTCTAGGACATATGCAAGTAAGGAAGGTTCCCAAGCATAGTTACCGTTAAGAATTTTGTCGAAGATGGTAATTCAGTTAATTAACACAAAACCATGCCATTCATTGCATTGAAAGAGACTCACATATCATATGTTCTCACCAAATTTCCTAACAATAGCTTCTGTGGTTTCCGAGTAAATCAGCTGAGCAGACAGGCGCTGAATCGAAATGAATAAAGTTTTGTTCTATGCAAAACCTTGAAAATGATTAATTAATGATGTCTAATTTCACATTATCCAGTCGAATCAGTAACTACCGAACGAAATCTTTTTTTGAACATTTCTTAATGCTCCTATCGTTTCCTTTTCACCATTAAACTTTACTGAAAATTCAGAAGCACATTTTCCTCTTGAAATTCTGCGATAAGTCGGCATTAATCTATTAAGACAATATAATCAATTCTACTCTTAACATGTTCACCCACCAAAATAAACTACGATGAGGTATAGTACAGCTTATAGGTTCGCACTAGGATTTCGGAAGTCTTTCCAAGTCATTCTGTTCTCAAAGATATGTTCCTGTATTCCATTATGGCTATCAAGCATGAGTGCAGATGGGTATATAACGATGAGGTCTGATCCAGCATTCGATAACAATAAAAACTGATCAAACCGCTGCCGAAATGAATCAATAACTAGCGAGGGATTACAAATGGACACCAACTGAATAAGAAGGGAAAACTTAGTCAACTGGCTTTATGGTCACCATTTAAATGAACTCCATGAATGAAATCTCTCACATCAGAACGTATTTGCTACTGAATTTTCATTTTGTCCTACAATTCCCCGCACCAACATAACGGGGCTCCGGGCGACAACTGGCAGCTGGCACAGCGTACGCCCACAATAGGGCATACTGACATATATACATACATATGCACATTTATGCCTACATATGCCATCAATTATCCGTAACAAGTTTTATAATGCACTGTTCAAAATGGAATGTAATGAGTATTGTGTAAGTTCGCCGTTAATAAGTCTTCAGAACGTATCACCCATATTTATACGGGAATGTTCAAATAAGTATACCTCAGTGACCACGCTCCTTGTAACTATGAGTTCTGAAATATAAAAATAGTGATTATATTCAATTTGCGGATAAAGCGTGGTATGTTATTTACATAAGTTGCACGCTGACCCCAAGGCCAGGTAAAGGACGAGAGTTTGAAGCAACGTAGTTTATACTATCCTCAGTAAAACAAAAATAAAATCCTTAGATCAGGGAAAGAGATAAATAAAACATAGTTGGAGTTATTCCACTATGATGAATCCTTCCTGCCCTCTCTTTGTGACAGGTCCGCGACAGGCCGACCAAGAAAATACATCAAATGTCGTTAAAAACAAAATGATCGAATTGAGTGGCAATGAGCCTCGGAGACGGCACCCTTACTGCAAAGAGCGAGGAACTCGCAAGAGCCCTTCGTGAAAGGCGCATTGATATTTGTGCTCTAGAGGAAATTAGATGGTCTGGTGCTAAACCCTGCGACATTGAACACGAATATAGTAAAAATGACTATAAACTTCTCTATTTTGGTACTCCACACACTCAGTCCAGTTTTGGTATTGCCATCTTAGAGGGTTTCCGGGACGTCGTCAAAGAAGTCGTTCACTTCTTCACCGCGTATTCACCACCGACAGGCCGACCTGATCCGAAAAAAGATTCCTTCTGGCAACTTATCGATGCAAAGACCTGCAACGTGCCTACTATCATCATCGTCACCTCAACATCGGCCATTGATTGCCGTCTTGCCAATCAAGCCACCGATAAAATAGCATGAGGAGCGTACTGGCCCGGCGCGCATTGAATGGTGGCGATTTCATGAGAAGCAATGATCTCAAGCGATTAGCAACCATTACGAATATGGAAGAATCATTGAACCAAGTTAAAGACACGATCCACAAAGCGACTTATGCAACCCTTGGGGTCACCAACCCAGTTAAGCGGTTCATCAACCGAGCAGTCCATTACAAAGATCTTTACGATAAACTGGACACTCAGGATGGCGAGAAAGACGTGTATCGACTTGCCAAAATCTGACACGAACGCACACGCTATATCGAACAGTTCTGTTGCGTTAACGACAAGAACGGTACTCCGCTTGCCAATATTTCGAGCAGATTTCAATAGTAGAATTTGTTCATCCACCACTTCCACACTCATTGCCGGCATTTAGAGCAGTTCCACCTGTCAGCGCAACTGGTGCTCAGAGGTGGCGGAGAGGAAGACGGGACGGCCATCCTGTTGGCCAAACCAAAACTAAGTGGCCGAGGAGAACCTCCATAGTGGTGGCACTCCGAGATGCTGTACTCACTATGGCTTGCCGGCCGTGATACAGTAGCCTAATGCTCCAAAGGCCTAATTAGGGCGATCAGACCCCAGTCCAAGGGTATACTGGTACAATGGGAACCGGGATAGCTCCTGGACTCTCATACTTCGGGTGAACTCCCGTTGTATATGAGTATAGTTCGGTTATTTGCGGTAGCCCCCCCCCCACACGGGTGCCGTACTCCTTAGTTCGGTAGAGATTTAGGTATGTCTTGCATCCACCAGTATGAATGCTAAGCCATGCACTTGGTATAGACTGGTACCGTTGTTGCTTGTCTCAGCGGAGCTCTGATTTTGGTCACAAAATCAATCCGTATCTTAAGAAGACCGTGGGGTTAAGTCGCAAAACAGGTGCTCACGTAAAACCCTCAAGGACTTAACTGTCAGCGCAACTGAAATCGATTAAGCAATAAAACGAAGCAATTTACATAGTGAAGAAGGATGCTTTATGCGAGCAATTACAAACAGTTCAGGTAAGGCTTCCTAAAAGTGACACCATGATCGTGATGGGTGTTCTGAATATCAAGGTAGGCTATGATAGCAGCTTGCTCGGACTGTTGATGGGCAGCACGATCTCGGTGATCGTAACAATAATGGAGGCGAGTCTGCGGATTTCTGCGGCTTCCACCGCTTCATCATTGGTGGCACATTGTTCAAGCACAGAGCTTGCCATAAGCTCAATTGAGTTTCAACTAAACGACGCCATATGACCAATCAGATTGACCACTTCGTGATCAGTAATAGATTTATGAGCTGTATCCTGGATGTGTGCAATAAGAAAGGCGCTGGAAAGGGATCACCGTCGATGGGCCACCCCGCTTGTGAACGGGACAAAGCCTGAAGAAAAAGAAGTACATACATACAGACAATTGCCGCTTATGAAATACACATGTAAGCATATGCATCTTGCTGAATTGGGAATATTGCAGTCTACAGTGCACGCATATGCAAACTTGTGTGTACCGGAATTCATGGCTTCTGTTTTATAGGAACACTCTCTTGATATATAGTTAAAAAGCCCATGAACCCTCTTCTCGCCCAACTGGACCGAGGGGCGACCAACCTAAGGATGGATTGAAGGTAACACACAAAGGCCTGCATTACAGCGATGATGGGTTTCAACGCAAAATGTGAGAGACCATGTGAAAATGTATTGCTACATCCCGATCGCCACAAACACTTCAAGCAATGACGTGGTGGTTCTATACTACAGAGACATAGATCTTATAACGAAGACAGTACGAACTAAGACTGAAGCTCACTAGATCAGGCTGCTACCGGAAAGGACTCTTCGGACTATAGCACAGGTTGCAAGGATAACCGCTTTTTGTATATCCATGCATAGTCTAGACCTAAGATCACGTTTTCAGCGCTTTATGTAAATTTTCCGGGACTAATCCCGTCGCTGAAATTATCATGGGGACCACTTCGATCCTTTGTAGTCTCCAAGTGTGCTTCATATCGTCTGCCAAAGGTCCGTAGTTCCGGATTTTTTTGTGCTGCTTTTTAACAGTGTTCCGGTTCAACGGCACGGCTACATCCATTATGAAGCGCGCTCGTTTTTCCTTCAGAAACAGAACTAGATCGGGTCTATTGTGATTAACGCTGTGGTCGGTGGCAATATTGTAGTGATTCTCTGCGGAGTATATTTATTATAAGGATGGTAGGTTGCCACTAAGTTATACTTCAACGCAAGGTTTTGATGGAGAATCTTGCAGATGGAGTTATGACGATTGGTGTACTCGGTACTGCTGGTTTGGATGGTGTCTGGATGGTGACTGAGGATTCAAGAAGAATGTAGCGTTTCAATTTTTTTGTTGGGAGCGAAGCATCCTGAATTGAAGTTAGGACTAGGAAGTACACCAGGCTTCGATGTCAATGCCTGACAACAACAAATTTTTTGTATGACCTCCGTTCTCTTTCTACATGTCGATTTTCTGTTGGACTGGAGTAACATTCGACATGGGATCCCTTTCTCTGCTTTTCAAATTCAAACGATATAATTTATTATCTGCCATGACGGTAGCCTGGTATAATTGGCTACAGAATTGTTTCTCGAAGAAAAACTCACGAAGAGAATGCACTTGATTGTAGTGCAATGTTTTCAAATCAAGTACCCCCCTTCCTCCCTGGTGACATGGGATGGTGATCCTCAATTTTTCGGCAGCTCTATTGTACATGTTGTGTTGTTGTTTACATGTTTGCAAGAACCACCCTTACCCGTCTATTGACAGATAATCCGTATTAGTCCACTGTATCACACCGAAAGTATAAAGAAGGACAGGAATGGCGAAGGTGTTGATTGCCATGATTTAATTTTTCCCGAACAACTCAGTTTTAAGGACAACATCCAGATGCCGTTCAAGTTCCCCCAGCAACTTAGATTTAATTATTGCCACAGCAGGTGTTGTTGCTTGCAATATGCCGAGGTATTTGTACACGTCGTCCGAATCCAAACCCTTAATTTGGATGTTATTGTGGCTGTATCCTTCTTTGTCGGTATGTTTTCCCGGAACAGTTGTTTTTATGCGACATTTCTTCAAACCCAACTGCATGCCGACATCCCTGTTGAACTGGATGGTGATGTCCAGCAAGGAACGAAGTTGATTTTCATCTTTGTTTTTTATTCGAATATATGCCTTGTTTGACTTGGAACCCGTATTTGCTTTCATGCAGAGGATGGGTTAGCGGATTCAAAGCCAAACAAAACTACAGCGGACTTAAAGAGTCGCCTTGGAAGATGCCACGCCTGATTGGTATCTCTCCTGATGTTTGCGAGGATACCGATAGTTTCGTGCTCCAATTCGCCATCACTATAGCGCAACGCTTGTAGTTACTACGAATGTGATATGGAGTCAAAGGCTGATTTATAATCGATGTAGGCTGTCGACATATTTTATTTTTGGTGGACAGCCTACTTTACAGCTGCATCGATTATAAGCTGTTCTTTACAGCCTCGGAAGCCTTTTGCGCATCCTTTTTCCTCCTCAGCTATGAATTTATGAACATCAAGATGTTTTGAGATGTTCACGCACAGAACTGAAGTGAAGACCTTGTACATGATTGGAAGGCAAGTAATTGGTCGACATTTTGAAGGGCAAGAGGCACCATGTTCCTTGGGGATGAGAAAAGTTATCCCATTGGTGGAAAATTGTGGAATGGCTAGGTTCGCTCTAAACACTTCTCCAGAAGTCTTCTGCCTGATCCAGATGGAGGCCACTTTCACGTCTTGAGTTGGAGAGATTTTTATAAAATCCCCGTTGATTTTGAAAGAACAAGGGTGTTGTCTGTTCTTCGCTGAAAGCTTTTTTGATACCTACGGATGCGATTAGAGCATACCACGAGTTTCTGCTTCAGCACCTCGAGGATTTCTTCGATTGGCACATTATTGAAGAGACTGAATTTCCAATAATGTTTGCAACGCATCTGTCAACTCTTGGTGATGGATTTCCTAGAAGTTGTTTCTTGACACGGCCAATCTCCTTTCTCAACTTTTCGACTCTTTTATTGAGCCGAAATACCCAGAACGGTAAAGTCCTCCTGCGCATACCTCTTCGCTCCAAGATATTGATTATGGAGACGAATAACCGTGGCTGCAACGTAGATCAGGCTGTGAACCTCTGTAGCAGTAATCTCACTGGCCAAACGATCAGCCAAAATTCAATCAACGGCTGCAACGATGTTAGTAGTTGCCGAAGTAAACTTTCGTTTTGGAATCTTTGGCATAACATCTGGGACAAACCCAGCATATTCTGTGAATGCGACCTGGAATGCGGTCAAAGCCTCATTATAAATTGGGTCGACATCCCCAGTTACTAAGCTTCTCCTACTGGGTTCATGAAATGCCTTTCAGGTGGAGTACTTGTGTTGCTCCGTTGACTAGTCCGGGAATTTTATGACTCCAGAACGAGGTCAAGTGAAACCTCTTGGAAGATTTGTTACCTAGTTGGTAGGGCAACTCGATTATTTTTCACTATCACCCGATATTGAATGAAGCCATTCTGCTCCGGCACATGATTTAGTTCCGGAAAACGGGTTATGAACGCGCATATTGCCTCCTACAGTATACTGTAGTGTACCGTTACGGTTTCGAATGAAGTAACCTAACACACTTCAAGGCCCTGATCCAATATGGATTGTTGCGCCAACGATAATTATTATCATTGGAGAGGCAGTCAACCCTGCAACAGAGCCCCAATGTAGCAATGCCCCATGTTTACCTGCAAAGGTAGGGAAGATATTTGGAGGGGAGCTGTTGAAATACAATGTAACATCACGGCAATTCATCCGATAGGCTCGTCGATTCCTTCACTCCGGATTACAGATTTGCTAAGGAAGTTTACTTCGCCTGGAAGGGAAGGGAAGGGAAAGAGAAACTTTACATAAAGCGCTGAAAACGCTCGATCTTAGGTCTAGACTATACATGGAGATACAATAAGCGGTTATCCTTGCAACCTGTGCTATAGTCCGAAGAGTCCTTTCCGGTAGCGTACTGTCTTCGATTTAAGATGTATGTCTCTGTAGTATAGAATCACCGCGTCATTGCTTGAAGTGTTTGCGAGAATCGGGATGTAGCAATACATTTTCACATGGTCGTTCACATTGAAACGCATCATCACTGTGATGCGGGCCTTTGGATGTTGCCTTCGGTCTAGTTTTGCGGGTAGAAGGTCTGTGGGCTTTTATAACTATATATATAAATGGGGCTATGCGCAGGCGGGTAGGTGGAAAGTAAACGCCCAACCGTGGGTAAAAATTGGCTATGGGAAGGACACCCGGAAATCAAACCAAATACGGAGGACGAGAATGGTATTTTTTTTACGGTGAAGGGCTTCGGAACCCAATACCGACTGTTTTTGGGAGTAGTCAGGGCTCTAATATGAGGTATTAAGTTGTCCTATATTAGGGCGGTATAGGAGAAAAACGCCCAAGCGTCATGCGGTAAAGTTACACGGGAGACGGGGCAACCTAAGGATGGGCTGAAGTCAACATCCACGGCGGGTTGTTCGGAGGCCAAGTAGGACGAGAGGCAAGACCTGAGTCAAGGACGGATCGTCGCGAGCCATAATGGCGGCTTTCAACGTCTGGCGCCAACGCTCTAGCATTAAATTGGATTGCGGGTGGTATGCAGTAATCTGCTGACGTTTGAATACCCCCCTGAAAAAAAGGTGGTCCCTGGTCAGTGGTGATCACTGCAGGGACACCAAAGCTAGGGATCCACTCTCGACAGAGGTCTTAAGCACCCAGAGGTATTACTTCAGGCCACCGCGTAAACCTGTCGATGATTGTGAGGCAATACTTGTAACCGTGCAACTCTCGCAAAGGGCCTACGATACCGCGATGTATGGTATGGACTCGCTTGGTACTGCGTGAGAGTGTGCCCTCTTCTTTTCTTACATGTCTGGTGACCTTACACTTCTGGCATGCGATGCACTCTCTGGCCCAGGAGTTGACGTCCTTATTCATGGAGGGCCAGAAGTATTTTCGGTGAGTGGTCGCACTTCCTTGCGAAAAGTGGCCGGAATGTATGGCCGGGGTCCTTTTCCGAGTCTTCGCAGCAGAGAGAGAGGTTCGATCCGAAGATAGGCAACTCCCGAAATTTGTATTTGGGGTTGGATTTGAGGCTCTGAAGCACTGCGTCATCCTCCTGCGCCTTAACGATAGCCGAGAAATCGTGTGAGGCGGGGATGTTTACCTCGGAGACAGGTGACAAAGCGTCAGCAACTATGTTGTCCTTGCCGGACTGGCTTATAAAGCTCAGGTGTCGAAGCTGACGAGGGGAAGCGCCGACAAATTTTGTTTCAAAGTATACGTAAGAGGGTTATGGTCCGTAACACTGTGAACGGCCTGCCTTCTAGGGAGAAACGGAGGCATTTAATGCTCAAATACGCAGCGACCAGTTTTCGATCGTAGGTGCTGTAGTTCCGTTGAGCGGGGTTTAACTGTTTAGAGAAGAAGCTCAACGGATGCTAGATTTGATTCACCTTTTGGTGAAGAGCAGTACCCACTGCGATGTCAGAGGCATCAACAAAAACGGCTACGAGTGCACCTTGTTGAGGAAATGCCAAGAGTGTAGCACCAGCCATTTGTTGTCGGGATTTGTCAAACGCGCGGACAGCCACTTCAAATCACACACAAGTACGCGTTCAAAACGGACTGGTGTTGGGCGGCCTTAGGCAGGAAACGACGATAGAAGTTTAGCATGGCCAAAAACCTCCGCAAATCCTTCATAGTTTTCGGACGCGAGAAGCTTGTCATCGCTTGCACCTTATCTGGATCGGACTGTATTCCGTCAGGGGAAATGAAGGAATCTCACCTGTGTCTGGAGAAACTTGCATGTATCAACGTTTTGGACTAAACCGGCCTGAAGGAGACGTTGCAAAATGCACTCGAGATGGGCTAAATGCTCAGACTCTGAGGAAGAAGTGACCAAACCATCATCCAAATAAACGAAACAGAAGTCGAGGTTTCGCAGGATTGAGTGAATGAACCTTTGAACGGTTTGCGCCGCATTGCACAATCCAAAAATCATCCGCGTGAACTCGAAGAGTCCAAAGGGTATGCATATTACTGTCTTTGGAATGTCTTCTGGAGCTACAGGAATTTGGTGATACGCCTTGGCTAAATGCAAGGTTGAAAAGATGCGGCGAGATGATGCGTAAAGTCGTGGATAAGCGGAATAGAATATCGGTCAGGAACAGTCTTTGCGTTTAGCCTTCTATAATCCCCACAAGGGTGCCATTCGCCGTTTGGCTTAGGGACCATATGGGATGGGGAAGACCAACAGCTGTTCGATAAATTGCTCGAATTCTTTCCGCGCAATATCCAGTTTCTGGGGTGGTAGAGGATGCACCTTCGAGAAGATAGGGGAACTAGTGGCGTTAATATGGTGCTGCACATTGTGCTTCCCTGGTTTAGAGAGATTAAATTCGGTAGTAATCTGGCTGAACTTTTGGAGGAGAGTCAGTAATGTCCTGCAAAAGTACGGAAAGATTGGTGTCTGGGGAGTAATGAGATTTGGCCTGACGAATTAAGATTAGTGGTGGGATCTATAAGGGACCTGCTCTGCAAGTCCATTAGCAGCCCATAGTGACAAAAGAAGTCTGCGCCTAAAATGGGGAGCTGACATCCGCCAGGATTAATTGCACGGGAACGTTCTACGCAAACCAAGACTCACGTTCACTTGCCTGTAACCGTAGGTGTTGATCCGCGAAGAATTTGCCGTTGCAAGTTACAAAGATTGTGAGAATAGCCGGTGGTGCCGGGGCACGGGAAGAACTGAAACCTCCGCACCAGTATCAACCAGATAACTGCGCCTGCTGAGAGGGTTTTAACTTTCATAGCCCAATTCTTTGCAAACCACAATTTTTAGGTACACCGGAACATAGACTTGGTTTTTACAATCAATACTCGATAGATTTAACAATTAGACTTTATTAATTAATTTATTTAAAGAATGAAGAAAGAGTGAAGTGACTATTTACTCGTTAGAGGCAGAAGAGAATTATCTCGCTTCATGTGTTTCTTTTCTGCCCCTAACTCATGGCACCCTTTTCTCGCTAGTCTTCCACCCCCGTGGCGAGCTCTACAAAGTGGATAGTTCCGCGCCATCTATTTGTTCGCATTCGCAACATTCGAAATAAATTTCGAATGCTGGGGATCCTGCCGCGCCACATCACTCCGCCCCCAGATGAAACCTAGTCTATGTTCCGGTGTACCTAAAAACTGTGGTTTGCAAAGAATTGGACTATGAAAGTTAAATTGGTGACCCCGAAAATAATGTAAATAGTCACTTCACTCTTTCTTCATTCTTTAAATAAATTAATTAATAAAGTCTAATTGTTAAATCTATCGAGTATTGATTGTAAAAACCTAGTCTATGTTCCGGTGTACCTAAAAATTGTGGTTTGCAAAGAATTGGACTATGAAATTTCGAATGCTGCGAATCCTGCCGCGCCACAGGGTCATAAATTGTTAGGTGACGTGATTCTGCGTTCTGGGTGGCCGTCGCCAGGACCCCCCGCGGACCTAGTTTTTTGTCGTAAGCGCGAATTTACAACGCGAACAACATTGGAAACAAATTTCGATCGATCGAGATGGGTATGGTCACGTAATACGCGCTAAAGAGAACTCATTCACCAAAATTGGTCGAAGATATGCGACCAAAAAGCAGGCCGAAACAATGGTGGCTTGATACGCTTGGGGATTAGAAAGTTTCGCGACTACATTTAAATCAAGACTTCGATAGAACAAAATGGCACAACCGATCACGACGAGACCACCCCCTTGTGAACAGGACAAAAGGTAAAGAAAAAGAAGAATAAACAAGTCGGGAAACCATCCATCCAAAGTTGAATGTAAGAAACGAAAAAAAAGGATACATATATCATCACTACAAAATAATTATTTGATATTTTTAGTTAAAAATTGGTACAATCATTGCCCGAGTAATATTGAAACTAACAAAAAAAAGTGCGAATTTGTCCCACTTTAGTATGATATTGACATTAAAAGTCTTAGAATAAAAGAAATTTGCACAAATTTGACATATTATAAAACTCTGTTAGTAATAGTGGTGTAATGCTCTATAGTATTGCCGATATTACTGCAAAAACTAATGATTCTAGGATACAGTTAAGGGGGTTCCCAGTCAATTTATAGAAAATATATTTATAATTAATATGGTAATATACTATTATTAATTTATTTAAACAATTATAGGGATAAAGGGTATTTTGAGGAATGGACAACAACAAGTCGGAATACCGAAAGCTGGCGCTTCGGTTATAAAGGTTCTGTGTTCATCTGAGTTGAGAAACTTTCTACGCATATTTTTCCATTCGTATATTTCTACAAACCAAAAATATTCCTTCATACTTTTTTCAAACTACAAGAAATACGTACATATTACAAATAGATGTTTCGTTTGAGCATGCTAAACAAACAAACATTGTCTATTACTGAATACTGTATTCTATATGCATATATATAAATTTATCGCACACCTATTTTCGATTTACTTCGTGTATAAGACATACATACGTACATATCTACATATAAAGTACGCATATTGAATACCGCTTGCTTAATGTGCAAATATAGGCATTTATCTGAATTAGACACTACCGTTGGTAGCAGTGATTATTTTATTGAGCCAATATCGACATTTCGGGAACAACTTGTTCCCCTCTCAGTATACATTCGTGCACTGAAGAAGGGAACAAGTTGTTCCCGAAATATCGGTGTTACGTTTTAATTTCCTTAAAACGAAATGAAACAACCTCCCATTCACGTCAGCTCACTTTGTTCTGGTACTGATATGATATGCTATGATGACGTCATACTCGTTTTAGAATGCAAGTTTTGGTTACGGAAACCATAAACGATAAATAAAATTGTGCCTTTCTGTGGAACGATGCCAGATACAACTTGACTTGTATTCTGGACTTAAAGATAAAGAGTTTATTTGACTTATAATCTTTATTAAAAACACTTATTGTTCACTTTCACATTTATTACAATATTAACTTCTATAACTGATTCAAAGTACTTGCTACGTGGTTTCACTTAACGTGATCTTACTTTATTCAATTTGACTAGACTGCCCTTTGGTACTGAATGCTCATATTTATTTTGATATGAAACAAAGGATGCAAAATGCCGAGTTGCATCTTTTGTAATTTGATATTTTGGAAGATAAGAAATATACAAAATATGCATTTGGTATGTTATTGTTATCTTCTGAATGTCCAAATCGGTTAAGTGTTTATAAGAATTATTGATGAATCGTCTATCTGAGCGGAAACGAGAAGTTAATGATTCGTGTCTATTTTTTATACAAAGTTGAATTCTGATATTCATTTGACTGAATGTTTATATAAAGATATTGAATTTTGATAAGATATTTCCAATAATTCTCAGTTATGTTTACTTTATGTGGTGTTGGAGAAGTTTGTAGCAATATGGGTAGGTGTATATGTAACTTGCATGAAATTCAGACAAAATATAAAAGTTTCACCTTCTACAACTTTGTTAATAATAGTTGGATTTTGTCCCCTCCCTTCGTTTCCTTTCCACAGTTATGCCTTATGTTATCCCTTATGCAAGTGCCAAAATTTGTAGTTCTAGCATAAACTTAAGGGGGAGTTCCGGCTAAATTTCTAAAATATGCTAAGATACTATTATTAACTTAATTTGTGCACATCGGAATCGGATGTATTTTCAGGCGTACATTTCGTTTAGATACACCACTGTTATTTTTTCCAGATTTTTTGGTTGAATAGGTTCTGAGAACGAGACCTGTTACACTTTTTGGGGGGTCATATTTTGAACCCTCACTCCTCTATGTTTCACCCGATATCAAATAGTTTGGAAAAGCACTAATTGAGCCCTTTCATCTAATACCCCACATGGGCACATTTTGTGAAATAAAATGAGACCACATACTCTCACCAACTTTCGTGACAATCGGCCCAGCCGTTTCCGAAAACGGGTGTGTGACAGACAAACAGACGACAGGCTGACATCGACTCGATTCTAATAAGGTTTTCTTCATACAAAACTTTAAAAACACCTCTGATCCACGCAACAAACGAAAGCTTTTTGACGCTGAAGGAGACGGCATCAAATAGGAGTGAACTGAAATTCGGCAAACTATCTAGAACATCGGTCTTGTATGCCATAACAATTTCTGGGATTATCTCTACTCGAAACTCGCTTATTGAATATGCACCTACACATCTGCATTTAAAATTTATCGATAAGTTTCTTAGTTTCGATATTACAGCGATGTAAATTCCAAAACAGTCACTGCATTAAATAAGTTGGGAGCCTGTCCTTCCCGTACAAATACAAAAGGTTGCGAGAACACGTGGAATGAAACTGAATGTTTTCAAATTGCAGTTGCCACATTTATGCATTGCATCCTCTGCAATATACAATATTAATTTGTAAATCTGTAAGGCTTCAAAGGTTTTTTTATATCTGCTAAATGGAGGTTGGTTATTGAATCATTCACGTCGTGTATATTGCATTAAGGCAAGTACACAAATGCCGATGTAAGATGTGACCCCTAATTTCATCAACTTTCCGGCAGGGCGGATTCATGTGTGCAGTGAATGCATATCCTTATGTCTCCTGTTCACTCCTTTGTGGAGCATATATATATATATTTTTCCTACTTGATTTTTAATGAGATGTGCTTCAATATCATTATCATCAGACTTAACGATGTGCACGTAATAAGCCAACAGATGGTGCCAAAATCAAATTGCAAATCGACTGTTATTGTACACACAAAGCCTTAGAAGCGAATTACTGTTCTTCAGCAGTTATGGTCCTTTTATCAATTTGTAGGCGGAAAGTGATAACAAACAAAGTGATAAACAGAGATAAGCATATGTACAGTGGCTGTCATAAATAAGTAAACAAAGTTGAATTCAAATCTATAGTTTTCAAGTTTTCTTTCCAGAAACGAAGAACCAACAATTGTTTTTGAAAAGACAATATTTCTGTAAGTGAATTAATAACATATACTTTAATTCAAAATATACGACTACTTTATAAGAGGGGTTACAATACGAAAGAGGGAAATTTTATGAGCCACAAATAAGTAAACAAAATGTTTAAGGCCCGCAATGGCCCCCATTATTTTGCGGCATCCTTGCCAGGAGACTTGATAAGGGCAGCACATACTTTCCGCACATTTCTGGAGGAGTAGGCCAAACCTCCCAGGTTAAATTCTTCAATACAGTCAAATTGCGGTCATCTTTCTCACTTGTTTTTGTTTTTAGCCAAACCCATCAATTTTCGATGGGCGATAAATCAAGGTTTTGAAGAAACCAGGAAATGATAAAATTAATCTCAGATTTTAAAACAATTTTGGTCTTGTCAATTGGTGCGTTATCCTGTTGCAGAATAAAATCTACACCGATTAGAGCCTTACGTATGACATTTTTCATCAAATTAAGGTAAACTTAATTTAATGAATTTTCCTCGTCCTCTAGTTCGACTATTTTGCCCACTCTATTGGCAGAAATACGTCTCCAAACTATTATCAAGGCTTGAGGGGCGGTTTTGTACATTTAAAGGAAAGCACTTCATCAAGTTTGCACCAAACGTACATCTGCCCACTACTATACTCCATGCGAATCATCCATTCATTCTTCGAAAGTATTTTGTGCCAAACGATTTCCAGTTTTATAGCATGGTGCAAAAATCCTAAAATTAATGCACAGATATTTCCGTTCGTTCAATAATCCTCAAATAATTGAATTACCTTTAAAAGTATAATCCTCACACTTTGACCAGTAAATAAGACGGCAGAACGTTCTCTGTCGAAATCTTTATTTACTCTGATTAGAACATTAACAATTGCTTCCTTAAATAATAATATTGAATTTGCTTAGTTGACTAGAAAGGTAGTGGAATTGTTGACATGAATATGCAATTTTATTATGCAAACAAATACCTGGTTGCACGAGCTTGCATTTAGTGCTGATCTATTTATTGTATGCAAGTTATCGAAAGGTTCAATAGCACTTAATTTGCTGATTAATGAATGAAATGTAAATGCGTATTTTGTTTTGATTTACCACGGAACTTCATTCTCTTTTGCAGATTTGCTTTACTTATATATGAAATAACTCGACTACGTTTTCAGTCTTCATATATAGGTGAGCAGTAATAAAGATGGGAATGTTTTCCCCATTAGTACAAATTTATTCAAAGTTTTTTGCAACAGAAGCAGTGGATCTGTTGCGAATCCTTTTTGTTTTGGTCGTGCTTTAGAATATCTACACTCGACGGATCCACCTTCCTTGCAAGTTTTCCTAAACTTGTATACAGCCGCCGTGGTTTCACTAAAAGCGTTGACAATACTTCTAAAGTTATGACACTTATTGTGGGGTTAATGATAATGTGGTCGGTATGTCCCTTTACAAGCAGCGAGTGGCGCCATTTTGTGTTAAGTTTCAAGGGATGCCTTATATGCAAAAGGGGAACAAATCTCGTTCTCTCTATCTAACCGAAAAATCTGAAAAAAATCACAGTAATGCATATATATGAGATCTAGGCCTCAAAATACATCCACTTAAGATGACTGCAAAAGTAAAGTTAATAATAGTATATTACCATGTTTTAGAAATTTACTGGAAAACCGTCAGCATAAGTGATAATGGGACATAATTCTCAAAAGTTTGGAGAAAATCTAAGTATTATTAACAAACAACAAATAATACCGACCTCACTGCCTCCTACAGTATACTGTAGTGTACCGTTTCGGGCTTGAAGGAAGTACTCTAACACACTTCAGGGCCCTGATCCAATATGGATTGTTGAGCCAATGATTATTATTCCCGAGTTATCACAATCTCGGCAGATGCCGGATTTTACCTAATACTAGCACTAAGTGCCAAACATTTAGGCTCGGACGATCCTACCTACTTAAAAACTAAAGGGGCACTGGTGGTGGTGGCCGGTGATAGGTCAGTGGGAGAATCCGTCGAGTACTCCCCGCAACATCGAGCACGTATGCAGAATGGTGTACTTCTGCATGGTTTGAACCAGACTGTGCGAAAGTCCCAGGACATCAAGGGAAGCCGTCAGGGATTTAGGTACAATACCTGTAGCTGACAATATTATGGGAACTACAACCACCCGCTCGAGACGCTAAATTTCTTTGATTTCCCGAGCCAATGGCCCATAAAAAAAAAGTCAAGCGACGACGGCTTTACGGTTTCTTACCAGGGCAGAGGCAAATCGTCAGACGCTGCCTCACCTCTGCCCTGGGAGCAGCGTGACCGTAGCGGCTCGCAGATGTTGAATGCTCCTTTATATAATTCGTAGAACACGACATGCCTACGAATTATATTGAGCGCAAAACCGCCTTATTGACCAGAGCTTGGCCAGCGCTGAAATACTCGTTTTGAGAACGATGGGATCCTAAGTCCGCACCAACTTAATGCTGGACCGGACCAAATGACTCATAGTTCACCTTCTTCTCCACGTATTTCCGTTCAATGTTGCTATTATGGGGGATAGCAACATCAATAATATACGCGGAGTGAACCGTCTTGTCAACTAGCAGTACGTCAGGCTTGTTGTGTGCAGTATGGCGATCAGTCACAACTTGCCGGTCCCAATACATGCTGTAAGCAGAACTATCAAGTACTGCTTGCGGCTTATATCGGTAAACCGAGCATATTCCCGTGATCAGCCCATGCTTATATGCAAGGTTTTGATGGATAACCTTACATACAGCATTATGCCTGGTGATGTATTGCACCGGTGCCATAACAGTACAGCCAGAAATGAGATGGTCCAACGTCTCTAACGCCGAACCACACATTCTGCACTGGTCGTTCTCCACCCGTTCTTTCATGATGAGCTTTTTATAAGCTCGGGTGGCGACCACGCCATCCTGAATGGCACACATGAACCCCTCCGTCTCAGCAAAGAGCTCCCCAGCACACAGCCATCTGTTCGACAGATGCAAATCGGCAAATGGCTGCCAAAGACAATTCACATGTTTACCGTGCATTGCCTTCGACTTCCATTCCTCGATGCTCTCTTGGTCCGACTTCACCCCACTCAGAGGATTGAAAGATCGATCCTTCAAGTTAAGTGGAGTCAGTCCACAGTCTGCCTTACAGACAGCCGCATGCAAGGGGCTCGCCTACTCTTTGCTGTAAAAATAAGCGCGCAGCGAGTCGACTTGGCGATGATGTTGTGCCGCCACGTCAACCACGCCCCTACCTCCGATGTCACGAGGCAGGTTCATCCACTCCACGGCAGACTTTGGGTGATACATTCGGAATTTGGACATAGTTGTCCGTATCCGCCGCTGGACGTTTTCCAGGTCGGTCTTCGTCCACGGCAATATTCCGAATGCATAAGCCAGTGAAGGTATAGCGAATACATTCAACGCGCTTATTTTATTCTTCCCCGAGAGATGCGATTTCAGCACCAGTTTTACACGTCGCAGGAATTCGGACAGCAGAGCTTCCTTCAGATCACCAACTCGAGCATGGGTTCCTTGCAGAATTCCTAGGTACTTGTAGAAGTCTGTCTTGGTCATAGCTTCGATGTGGAGGTCACCAATGCTATGTCCGGCATGCGGCTCGTGATGACCTTTGCGGATGGCTTGGATTCGACATTTGTCTATTCCAAACTCCATCCGAATATCACGGCTGAACATGTCTATTATTCGCAACAGACTTCTAAGATGGTTGTCAGTACCAGCATACAGCTTGATGTCATCTAGGTACATCAAGTGTGTCAGTTCGCACTTAGCACGTAGGCCATATTTTATTGCAAAACCATCTAGCATCATTCAGTAGCCATGAAAGGGGGTTCAGTGCCATACAAAACCAAAGAGGACTCAATAAATCCCCCTGGAAGATGCCCCTCCGTATACGGATGGGCTCTGAGGTATTAGCACCCTCAGATGAACGGACTGATAAGGTGGTATGCCACCCTTCCATAACTGTCGCCAAAAACTTTATTAGTTTCGGATCAATGCGATACAGATGTAGGATGTCGATTAGCCAGGTATGCGGAACGCTATCAAAAGCCTTGGCATAATCGATATAGCAACTGAAGAGGTTTCTTTGGCCTCTAGTTGCTTGTCCTACAACTACCGAGTCGATAATGAGTTGCTCTTTGCAACCCCTTGACCCAACTCGGCAGCCCTTCTGCTCCTCGGACAGAATGTTGTTGGTCTCGAGGTGCGCATTGATCCTTCCACTAATAATGGACGTGATGAATTTGTAGAGGGTTGGTAAGCAAGTGATCGGTCTTGTGTCTGCGGGGTCCTGCACCGTGTCCTTCTTAGGGATAAGGTAGGTAATCCCCGCAGTGAGGAATTATTATTATTATTATTATGGGTTGGGCTGACAACCCTACACGGAAAACAACTCGTTACAAAGCCACAACAGGAGCCTCGGACAGGACGGATTTTAAAACGACGGACCCGGCAAAGAACACGGAATAACGATTTGCGCATTTTCTCATGGAACGTGCGCTCCCTGTACAGAGATGAAGCTGACGAGCAGCTAGCCGATACCCTGTCCCAATATAGGGCTGATATGATAGCGTTGTAAGAGATGCGATGGACAGGGACCGGTTTCCTGGAGAAGAGCCACTACACCATATATTATAGCGGTCATCCAGTAAACCATGTGCTCGGAGTAGGTTTCTTAGTCAGCCAAAAAATGAAACCTGCTGTTATCGGCTTTCAAAACATAAGCGAGCGGCTATGCACTCTGCGCTTGCGAGGAAAGTTTAGAAATATAAGCCTCATAAACGTTCACGCCCCTACAGAGGAGACTGCAGAGTCGGAGAGGATATCTTCTACGAGGCAGTAGAATGAACCCCCGAAGCCTCTCCCAGATATGATATCAAAATCATACTTGCGGATTTTAACAGCCAAGTAGGGACGGAGCCCGTATTCAGACGATACGTTGGCTCCCATAGCTTACACGAAAAAACAAATGATAACGGACTGCGGATTATTCAATTAGCAGGGTCACACGAAATGGTTGTTGGAACTACCTGGTTTGTGCGGAAAGCGGTCCACAAACATACGTGGGCCTCTCCAGACGGGACCACTTTCAACCAAATTGACCACGTGTTGATCGAACGCCGTCACCTCTCAGCCTTGATGAATGTCAGAACATATAGGGGGGCCAATATAGACTCGGATCACTATCTCGTTGGCATGGTGCTCCGAGCTCGAATAACAATACCACCTAGAATCCCCTCTGACAATCAGGTGAGAGTGAACACTGAAGCCATCCACAACACAACCCTCCGCGACACCTATAAGAGGGAAATGGATGCCGCAATAACCGCAGTCAACAGAGGACCTGGAGATGAAGCATCAACAAATGATCTTCACAATCACCTGAAGAACGTTGTCATGGATACGGCCACAAGCATATTTGGCCCCAGCCGCAAAAGGAGTCGGAACGGCTGGTTTGACGATGAATGTAAGTAGCAACGGAACGGAAGAATGCCGCATACCGAGTAATGTTGCATTCTCAAAGAACGCGAGCACGCGCAGAGACTTATCACGAACTCCGTCGAGCGGAGAAGCGACTTCACAGACGGAAAAAGGAACCCTGGGAGAACCAGCAAGTCTGTGAACTAGAAAAGTACAGGGAGCAACCGCACCAGGCGCGGAAGTTTTACCAACAAGTCAGCAGGATGAAGCCTTATACACCTCGATGCTCATCCTGCCGAGACAAAGAGGGAAATTTGATTTGAATCTGGGTTGAGTACTTTGATGAGCTACTGAACAACCCGGCGAGTTGGAGGTCCTGCCAACTGAGGACGACGGACAAATACTGCCACCACCAAGTTTAGGAGAAACAGTCCGTGCAATTCATCTGCTAAAAAATCATAAGTCGCCAGGACCCGATGGAATTACAGCCGAATTAGTTAAATATGGAGGCGACCAGTTACACCAAGTGGTTCATCAACTTGTGCTCAAGGTATGGGAGAGCGAATCAATGCCTGATGATTGGCAACGAGGCATTATCTGTCTCATACATAAAAAGGGAGATATCACACAGTGCAGCAATTATAGAGGTATCACGTTGCTGAGTACCATCTATAAGATATTCTCCACTATCTTGCTAGGCCGGATAGCCCCATACGCCCAGAATATCATTGGCCCATACCAAAGAGGCTTCACTCCAGGCAAATCAGCAACAGATCAGATTTTCTCTCTGCGGCAAGCGATGGAAAAACTGTTGGAATATGGACAACAGTTACACCATCTGTTCATCGACTTTAAAGCCGCCTATGATAACATAGTCAGGGTAAAACTGTACACGACCATGGGAGAATTCGGTATCCCGACGAAATTAATAAGACTGACTAGGCTGACCCTGACCAATGTGCGAGGCCAGATAAAAGCAGCAGGATCACTCTCAAGACCATTCGACATCAACAACGGTCTACGACAAGGGGATGCGCTATCATGCGTCCTCTTTAACCTGGCCCTCGAGAAAGTGATCCGTGATGCCGAGGTAAATGCAAGAGGTACGATCCTCTTCAAGTCCACACAACTACTGGCCTATGCTGACGATATCGACATCATGGGAAGAACCACCCGAGATGTACAAACTGCCTTCATCCAGATGGAGCAGGCGGCGCGAGATCTTGGGCTGCACATCAATGAAGGCAAGACAAAATATATGGTGGCAACCTCAGCACCGAAGACGAATCAACCAACAACATCAAACTGCACTGGTCAAACACAAACACGAACAAGAATAAGGATAGGAGAATACAACTTTGAGACCGTTGACAATTTCTCCTATCTAGGGTCGAAAATCACAACCGATATCAACTACGATGATGAAATCCGCGCACGGTTGTTGTCAGCCAACAGAGCCTATTTCAGCTTACAAAGACTGTTCCGCTCGAAACGTCTCACCATAGGGTCAAAGTTCTTACTGTACAAGACTATGATCTTGCCAGTCCTCATGTATTCCTCGGAAACTTGGGTTCTTAGCAAGAAAAATTGCGAACTCTTGGCCGCGTTCGAGAGAAGAATCCTCCGAAGAATTTTTGGCCCCATACATGAGGATGGACGATTCCGTAGACTACACAATGACGAAATCTATGAGCAATACCATGACCGTCCGGTTGTGGATAAAATCCGGCTCAATAGGTTACGGTGGGCGGGTCACTTAATCTGTATGGATGAGGATGATCCCACCCGGAAAGTCTATAAGGGCAATATCTATGGTAGAAAAAGAACACGAGGCAGACCCTGCCTAAGATGGAGCGATGGCGTGGGTCAGGACGCCAGACAGCTTTTAGAGATATCGAATTGGTGGACCTCGGCGCAAAACCGGGATGTCTGGAGTTCCTTATTAAGGCAGGCCTAGACCGGATACCGGTTGTTGCGCCGTTGATGATGATGATGATGATTATTATTATTATTAACAAAGTTATAGAAGGTGAAAATGTCGCATTTCAGGTAAATTTATTGCAATCTAAGACGTGTGTGACGTCATCATCACATAAAGTGAGCTTATATAAACGGCAGGGTCCATGGGAACGTTTTAGTTTTCTTTTTTTGACTTTTTTTTAATTATTTGCATATCAGTATCAATTACTCGAGGGAGACGTGTGTATATATATGTATGTGTTATAAAGCTTGCGGGTAGTATCCACTATAATATATGTGAGTGCACCTAGTTAGCAGCGGTTTTTAATTTACGTACGTTGTGCACGGAGTAAAGTGGAAATGCGTGAAGATGCGTTAGAGCAATTTATCAATGCAGTTATAGACATTGTTTGTTTATTTATGATGAACATAGTATTCATATCGTTGATATGGATGGGCATTTGTGTATCTTGGAGTTTGTAAAATATCGCGGAATATTTTGTATTCTTAGCTATGTACGAATGGAAAATCGTGCATAAAGAGTTTCTCATATAAGATGAACATAAAACCTTTATACCCAAAGTCCCCAGTTTCCGTTATCGCGACTTGCTTTTAGTATTGACTAGTTATTTATTATAAATACTTGATTTTAGTTTCATAAACAAACAAATCAGGAAACTTTGTCCACTTATTTTTGATGCGCCCAAAAACCATAATTCTGTCCAACTCCCCCCACAACAAACTAACGGTGCGCAAACCTAACTTAAATTTCACCTGTTATACAGAATAACAGAACGAGTGTATCAAAGAAGTAAACATTCTTTGAAACAGACTTCTGTGCTTACCCTTATACGAACCAAATCCAAGGTGATGAGTTTGTTTACTTATTTATGGCAGCCACCTCATGTTTGTTTTACTTTAAGGGGGTTATCTCGGGAGACGGCTTCAAAAAGTCGATTTTTTCTTTTAGCATCAATTTACGTAAGTACGTCCACATGAAATTTTTTGTTCACATAAAAAACAGTAGTAAATCTTCTTCATTTTCTTCAGCCTTTTTCCCGTTCACAAGCGGAGTGATCGGCTTCGCCATTTGGTTTTATCGAATACTTGATCTAAGTGCAATTTGGAGGCTTTTAAATCCCCATCCACCGTATCAAGCCACCGTTGTTTCGGCCGGCTTTTTGGTCGTTTACCATCGACTTCGATGTTCAGATCAATCTTAGGAACCCATCGTCAAAGACGCCTCTCTCCCAACTTTTCCACGATCGGTACAACCCCATAACGATCGCGGACATCCCCATTTCGGATGTGATCAAAATGTGTCACGCCTCTAATCCAACGTAACATCTTCGCCTCCAATACCGCAAGACACCGTTCATTGTCCTTTATAGTTGGCCAACACTCATAACCGTAGAGGGCGACTGGACGGACGACATTGTGGTGAGTTTTAGATTTGAGACGTTCGTTGATACGTCGATCACAACGAATACCAGTTGTGAAATACCACTTCATCCAGGTTGCGTTAATGCGTGAAGAAATTTCATAACGCAGCTCCGCATTCGCTGATAGCATTGACTCGAGGTATTTAAATCGCCCAGTTCTGGGCAGATCACTGCCGCTGACAGTGATTGTGCCTGTTTCATGAGGATCCATCGTCAAAAATTCAGTTTTGTTTAGATTTAATCTGAGACCGTGTTGCATGAGGCGATCATTCCATTTTTGGACATGTCGCTCGAGATCATTTTCACTATTAGATGCTAGGAAAATATCATCTGCATAAAACAATGTGTCCATAACAAGAACAAAGAGGAATGGTGAGAGTGTGATGTGTCACCTTATGTGGTTGTTGCCAGTCCACTTGGCAATCCCTGTGATGTGCCACCTTATGTGATTGTTGCCAGTCCACTTGGCAATACCTTATTCTTCTTTCTTTCTAGATTAGATTATGGTTAGTCGGAGCAGCTAAATGCCAAAACTCCAGACTAACCAGCTATGGGAGCAGCAATTGCCTGAACTCCACAATGACCTAATCAAGCAGTGTAAATTATGGGAGCAGCGAATTGCTTGGACTCCACAGAATGAAACACGTTAAGCTTGAGTTTGATAGTTCCAACGAACTACGTATTTTTAATTTATATTTCCTTTTTTATACAATTTTTACCTATACTTAGTAGGCCGGTACATATCAATTTACAGTATTTTAGGAAAAATATTACATAGTAGGCAATGATAAAGTGAATAAGTTTACAGTATTTTACACCTTACCCCTTTTGAAAAAAATGAATTGTCTTTAGGAACGGTAGACAATTCGTTTTTTCTTTATTGTTTATATTATGTATAGTCAGAAGTTTTTTTTTTTTTCTTTTTTTTTTAACAATAATGAGTAATATTTTTAAAGTCTACTTATTGTAATATATTGTATTGGTATTGATTAATTAGGTGGTATATTTATATTTATAACAGTATAGGCAATTTCAAAGCAATTTTGTTTATTTTATTTATTTATTTATTCGTCTTAACCTATTTTTGTGAATTTTAGATATTTTATTGTCCTGGTCTTTTATCAGGCAATTTACATTGTCAATTGATATTATGCTATAAGGACCTTCATACAATGGGTCTAGTTTTCGTCTGTTTTCGACGGATAACAAAACTTGATCTCCTATCTTCAATGATAATGGGTTACATTTTGGGTCATTTTGGTTCTTTGTCTTTTTCTTTGCTTTTTCTAGAAGTTGTTTGGCTTTGCTAATGGAATTTTGTAATCTGTATTTTAGTTCATTATTGTACAAATCGTAATTATATATTGGTTCTGGTTTTGTTTTAGAGAGTTCTGAGGGTATATTTACTTTTTTTCCAAACACTAACTCGAATGGTGTGTAACCATGTATGGAATTGGGTGACGTGTTGTAACAGAAAGAGTAGTATTGTACCCAATCATCCCAATCGTCTTTGTTTTCGTTAACGAAACTTCGTAGGTATTCGTTTAGACACTTATGGTTACGTTCTAGAGCTCCTATGGTTTCAGGATGAGCTGGTGTTGCAAATATTTGTTCAATTTTTAGCAATTTACATATCTCTGAGAATACTTGATTTTTGTATTCAGTACCGAGATCTGTTTTTATTTTGTTCATGGGTCCGTAGTTTAATATGAATCCATGGACAATTGCTCTTGCAACAGTGTTCGCTTCTTTGTTTGGAATAGGTATTATTATCACATATTTGCTCAGATCACACTGCATAGTTACAGCGTATTTATTACCTTGGTTGGTTTTGGTAAACGGTCCAACTGTGTCTATGGACATGGTATCGAATACTTTGGTTGGTGTTGTTGTTATCTCTAGTAATTCCCTATTTTGTTTTTGATGTTTATTTTTTGTACATGAACTACAGTTTTTAATATAATTAGCGATTGTTTTTTTCATGTTTTTCCATTTGTATATTTCACGAAGTTTTTTATACATTCTACTCTGTCCAATGTGTCCTGCTGTTGGAGTAGAGTGATTATTATGCAATATTTCTATTATTTTCGATTTGTCCGTTATCGTAATTAGTGGTTTGTATATTTGGATATCCATATTTTTCAAAGTATGATTCGCTAGCGTTTTAAATGCGGTTGTATTTAATATAGTGAATAATTCACTTTCGGCCGATAGTTTCAGAGTCTTGGTCTGAAACCTATTATTTAGATATTTTTCCAACTCTGTGAGTTCCTGCACTAATGCGGGTTCAATTGATTGGTTATTATTTAGATTTATATACCGCTTTATTTGGACTTTATTTTTATGTATTATGTTTATCTCTATATCAGTATTTTTATTTTTATATTGCGCAATATTAAATTTCAGTTCCGGTAAATGCATTACTTCATTAGGTGATAAAACCTCGAAAACGTGCAGTTGATCAGGCTGCATGTTTTTGTTAGTAATGTGGTTTTCTGAAGTATTGTGAATGAGTTTTGATTGATTTGTGTTTTTGGTCATTGCTCTTGTTTGTATTTGCAAGATATTTTTCAGGTTTGTCAGGTCTGTTATATCTAGTTCTATTCTAGATAATGTATCTGGGCCAATGTTCTCTTTACCTTTAATGTACTGTATGTCAAATTGATATTCTTCTAGATCAAGCCTCATCCGTGTTAGTTTCGATGATGGGTTTTTCATCCCAAATAAGTAAATAAGTGGCCTATGATCTGTTCTTACTATAAAATGTCTTCCATAAACATATGGTTTGAAATATATTATTGCCCAATGAATTGCTGTTAGTTCTTTTTCTATGGTAGATTTATTTTTTTCACCTTTAGTGACTGTTTTGCTAGCGAAAGCTATTGGCAATTCAGTTCCATCTATTGTCTGTGATAGTATTGCTCCACATGCATTTTCGGATGCATCTGTGGATATTGTAAACTGTTGTTTAAAATCAGGGTACTGAAGTATGGGTGGGGACATTAATATTGTTTTAAGGATGTCGAATGCAGTGCTACACAGTGGTGTCCATTCGAATTTCACATTTTTACGCAACAATTGATTTAAAGGTAGGGCAATTTCAGCGAAATTTGGGACAAAACGTCTGTAATAATTACAGAATGCGACGAATCGTCTTACTTCGTCTGGGTTTTTTGGTACTGGAAATTGTTTAATGACTTCGAATTTTGAAGGATCAGGTTGTATTCCTTCGGCAGAGATCTGATGTCCAAGATATGTTACTTCTGATTGAAAGAATTTACACTTATCAGGGTTTAACTTTAAATTTTTGGCTCGTAAGCACTGAAATACTGACGTTAGATTTTTTAAGTGATGGTTTTTCGAACATCCAGTGACTATTATGTCGTCAATGTATAAGAAAGCTGTGTCGGGTGATAAACCTGATAATGCTATGGTCATCATTCTCTGAAAGCTATTGGGACTAATATTTAGTCCGAAGGGTAGGCGGGTAAATTGGTAATGTCCCTGGTTTGTAGAAAAAGCTGTGTATTTTCGCGATGATTGTTTTAGAGGTATTTGATGAAATCCAGATAGTAAATCTAAAGTGGAAAAATATTTGGCTCGACCCATTTGGTCAAGAATTTCATCTATTCTGGGAAGTGGGAATTTATCTGCTACCACTTTTTTGTTAAGATTACGAAAATCAACTACCAAACGCCATTTCTTATCTCCTGTTGATGACTTTTTAGGGACTAGTAGTATAGGTGAGTTGAAATGCGATGTTGAGTGCTCAATGATATCGTCGTCCAACATTTGTTTGACTTGACTATTTATTTCTGTTTTGTGGGCTTCAGGTATACGGTAATTTTTTGTGTATACCGCTGAGTTATCACTCAACTGGATATGTTGGCTATAAAAGTTGTTGGTGGTTAATGGCTCATTTTCCATATTAAAAATATCCGCGAATTCTCGGCATAGTGTTTTAAGGTCTTTTATTGCATATTCTGGTACGTGTTCTACGTTCAATGTATTTAACAATTTTTGCATTCTTTGTGTGTTATGCAGTTTATCGGTATTGTTGTATACAGAATAATCCGAAAAGTGTTCCCATTGAGGGTTGAGGTTTTTGATTTTTACTGTACTTGAAGTGGTGTTTAGGATTTTAACTAGTGGGTTTTGAGGAGAAATAATTGATCCTGCTAAGAATATTCCGGGTTGTATTTCTTGTCCGGGTATAACTATGTCGTTTAAGAATTGATTGTTTAGTTTGCGTATTACTTCGCATCTGGGCGGGATTAAGATTGTGTTCCGTGTAGGACCATCTAGAATTGGAATTTCATGAAGAATATTATTGATATTAATTGTCAATATCCAGGTGTCATAGTCGATTATTGCCCTATGTTTAGTAAGGAAGTCTAAACCTAGAATCGCATCTGCGTCTAGTGGAAAGTCATTAGCAACTATTTGGAATGTGTGCTCAATTGAAAGAGTACTATCGAATTTTATATGGGTTTTTGTTGCACCAATTGATTCTTTTTGTACCCCAGTAATGCCCTGTATTGTGCATGTGTTATTTGGATAGTATATTTGATTATTGTCAATTTTTCCCCGTTTAAATATAGAAATGTCAGCTCCTGTGTCTATTATAAAGGTACATGTTGTGTTGCACATGTCAACGAAAGCTCGTACAAAGCTTGTGAGCGATGGATTTATAGTATGGAATGTGACCTTTCTTATTGATTTCCCCCCAACCGATTTTGGTTGGTTTCTAGCACCGACTGAGGGGGTTGGGATTCCCCCGAACTCAAATGGTTTATATTTTGTCGGTTGTTACTGTTGTTCCAGAAGGGTCTTCGGTAATTGTTGTTATTATTTCTGAACCTGTTATTTTGGTTGCGGTTATAATTTTGGTTTCTATTTGGAGTATTGTTTCTGTTAAAATTTTCATATGAATTTCTATTTGCGGTATTATTAAAACTTTGATTATTACGTCGGTTTTGGTTATTGAAGTTATTATTGTGATTGTTACCTCTTCTGTTTGTTTTGTAATGATAGACATTTTTGGGAATTGGTTTATCGACTGCAATTGCCTTTGCAATTGTGTCGGATAGATTTGTAAGATTACCGGCACGCAAAATTAATGAGGTTTCGCTGTTCGAAACATTTTCCGCTATTGTTTGCATTGCAAATTTTTCGGCTAATTTCTCTGCAGTTTCGCCCTCTGCGACTTTTTCTGATATAAAGGCTCTTGTCAATTGCCTTGACAAGTCCTCTATTTTATTTGTAAAATCAGTTAATTTGGTATTTCCCTGTTTACAACTTTTAAGTTGTGCCAGAACGGCATCAGACGATATTTTTATAGAGAATTTTACTCTCAGTTTATCGGTTAGTTTAGTTATTGTGTTTAATTCCTCGGATACCATGTATTTGGCTTTGCCGGTTATCCGGGTTTTCACAAATTTAAGTAGAATACCTTTGTGTTCTACTGGTGTGAGTTCGTTCAATAGTGAAACTGACTCAATGAAGGATTCTGTTTCCTCTGGGTTTCCGTCAAAGTATTTGACTAAAGCTGTGGCTGTTTTAATGTCGAAAGCCATGTTCCCTAACTGTTGTTTGTCTAATATTGAAAGTATTTCAGCAGATAGTTGCTGTATTTCCTTGCAAACTCCCTTAATTAGAGTTGCTGTTTTAACGTCTGTTCGTATATTTTGTTCAGTCGACTTTGCGTCTATTAGTGTTTGTTCAATTAATTCGCGTTTTTCGCGTATAGTTTTTTCACTGTAAGGACGATTTACACTTTTCCGTAGATTTATTAGTGTAATTTGAAGTTTCTCTTTTAGAGATTCTAATTTGTCCATTTAGAAAAAGCAAAGAATAACATTTTCAGACATCTACTTTTATATTGTTATATTGTCGTGCTTTCAATCATGTGATATAAATACTAACATTATTTGGAACAAACAAAAAAATCATTTATTATTTATTACTATTACATTTATTAAACTATCATAATTCTAATTTGGAACAAACATTTTTTTTTTATATTATTTTACTGATTAACTTTATTATTTTTTTTTTGCATTTTTTTTAAATAATTTATTTCTTTTTTAACTTTGGTTATTAAATATTTATACTTGTTGGTCTCTTCTGGTGTAGCTGCGATTTCCTCTAACCGTTTATATTTTATGAACTGCCGCTGGAGTTCTCTTCTTCGTCCTCCTTTAGCGCTGACAGATTCGTTATTGGATAGTCGTTTCGTACGTTTCTTATATTCTTCTATCGTAAGGCGTCGAGGTCCCGCAAGTTTATCATCAACCGTAGTTGTCGGTGTTGATTCTGACGGCTTCCAGCGTGGTGGTTGCTCTCCAATTTTATATAGTGTTATGCCTCCATTGTTTTGCTCTGGTTTTTTGAGCAATTGCCAGATTTTCTGGTAAAGCTGGTCGAACTTTTTCCCAATGTCGTTCATTTACACGACCTTGATTTCCAAATTTTCACGATAGTAAGTAGAAACGCTAGTAAGCAGAAGTCTTTAGACTGTTACTTATGTATGAAGTCTTTAGACTGTCACGGTCGCCATGTGATGTGTCACCTTATGTGGTTGTTGCCAGTCCACTTGGCAATCCCTGTGATGTGCCACCTTATGTGATTGTTGCCAGTCCACTTGGCAATACCTTATTCTTCTTTCTTTCTAGATTAGATTATGGTTAGTCGGAGCAGCTAAATGCCAAAACTCCAGACTAACCAGCTATGGGAGCAGCAATTGCCTGAACTCCACAATGACCTAATCAAGCAGTGTAAATTATGGGAGCAGCGAATTGCTTGGACTCCACAGAATGAAACACGTTAAGCTTGAGTTTGATAGTTCCAACGAACTACGTATTTTTAATTTATATTTCCTTTTTTATACAATTTTTACCTATACTTAGTAGGCCGGTACATATCAATTTACAGTATTTTAGGAAAAATATTACATAGTAGGCAATGATAAAGTGAATAAGTTTACAGTATTTTACAAGAGGGCGCTTCCTTGATGAACACCAACAGAGACACGAAGCGGTTTTGATACACCTACCATACTTCGAACTTTACTTTTCGGATTGTGGTAGAGCAATTGAACCCAGCGCACGAGTTCTTCTGCCACCAAATTTTGTCGTAAAGCATACCAGATGAGTTCGTGTAGCACACGGTCAAACGCTTTCTCTAGATCCAGAAACGCAATGTAAAGAGGACGATCCTTCTTAGGGTGTTTCTCCATCAGTAACCGCGCAGCGTATATTGCGTCAGTAGTTCCCCAGTTTTTAACAAATCCGGCTTGATTCACGGTTATTTCAATGATTTCGCGAATACAGTTGTCAAGAATGCGTTCAAAAATCTTCATGGTATGGGAAAGTAATTGGATCGGACGGTAATTTGAACATTCTCCTGGACTACCTTTCTTTTTCCATATTGGAACTGTGGTACTTTCTTGCCAATCAGATGGTGTTCTTCCTTCCTGAATAACCTGATTAAGGAATTCACTGAGCCACAGTATTGGGTCCCAGCTCTTCGCTTTCCCGAGCTGAGATACGATGTCGTCAGGTCCTGTGGCTTTCCCCGATTTCATTCGTTTTATTGCCTCCTCGACTTCAGTTGCGTTGACAGGTAAGTCCTTCAGGGTTTTACGTGAGCACCTGTCTGGAAGACTTAATCCCACGGCCTTCTTAAGACACGGATTGATTTTGTGACCACAATGAGAGCCCCGCTGAGAGTTCACCCGAAATATGAGAATCTAGGGGCTATCCCAGTTCCCATGATAACAGTATACCCCTGGAAAGGTTTCGTGACCAATTTCCCACTTCAGATGAGTCCCCGTGCAGACTGGGGTCTGATCGCCCTAATTAGGCCTTTGGAGCATTCGCCTACTGCATCACGGCCGGCAAACCAAAGTGAGTACAGCGCCTGCGGGTGCCACCACTATGGAGGTTCTCCTCGGCCACTTGGTTTTTGTTTGGCCGATAGGGTTTCCGCCCCATCTTCCACACCGCCACCTATGAGCCCAAGTCGCGCTGACAAGCGGAACTGCTCCAAATGTCGGCAATGATTGTGGAAGTGGAGGATGAGCAAATTCTTCAGTTGAAATCTTCTCGAAGTATTCTCGCCATCTATCCGTTGCGGCTCGACGGTTGGTAAACAAAGCACCGTTCTTGTCATTAACGCAACAGTAGTGTTCGATATTCTGCGTACGTTCTCACCATCCCGAGAGTCTAGTTTATCGTAAAGATTTTTGTAATGGTTCTTCCTCACCGCCACCTCTGAGCGCCCAGTCGCGCTGACAGTTACGTCCATGGTGTTTAACGTAGGTACCTCTCGTGAGACTTAATCCTACGGTCTTCTTAAGACACGGATTGATTTTGGGAACACAATCAGAGCCCCGCTGAGACAACGGTACCAGTCTATACCATGGCTTAGCATTCATACTGGTGGATGCAAGAATTACCTAAATCTCTACCGAACTATGGAGTACGGCGCCCGTGTTGATACGCAACACCACGTCGAGGCCCAAAGGTCTCTTCTCGCTTGAGCACAACCACAACCACCATGAATACCCCTGGTAAGGTTTCGTGAACAATTTGCCACTTCAGATGAGTCCCCGTGCAGACTCGGGTCTGATCGCCCTGATTGGGCCTTTGGAGCATTCGGCTACTGCATCATGGCCGGCAAGCTAAAGTGAGTACAGCGTCTCGGAGTGCCACCACTATGGAGGTTCCCCTCGGCCACTTGGGTTTGGTTTGGCCGATAGGGTTTCCGCCCCATCTTCCTCACCGCCACCTATGAGCCCAAGTCGCGCTGACAAGCGGAACTGCTCCAAATGTCGGCAATGATTGTGGAAGTGGAGGATGAGCAAATTCTTCAGTTGAAATCTTCTCGAAGTATTCTCGCCATCTATCCGTTGCGGCTCGACGGTTGGTAAACAAAGCACCGTTCTTGTCATTAACGCAACAGTAGTGTTCGATATTCTGCGTACGTTCTCACCATCCCGAGAGTCTAGTTTACCGTAAAGATTTTTGTAATGGTTCGCTCGGGTGACTGCGACCGCTTTCTTTGCTTCCCGGCTGGCATTCTTATAAATTTGCCAGTTAGTGATAAAATATTGGAGTCTTATGAGAATATAAAGAGAAACAGTAGTAAATTATCATGCGAATTTGAGTTAGAATTTTTAAAGACATGCGGAAAATTAAATTTTTAGTATTTTCAAATAAGATATCGGTATAGAGGGTATTTCGGAGCCTAGACACAACCTAGTGGAAGCCTCGAGATTTTTTTTCGGATTTTGCGGTTGGGTAGTTTCAGAGACTGTGTCTGTGAACGAAATGATCACGTTCGACCCCCCGCACTCCCCACCTTTCCAACAAATGTCAAAGCTAGGACCAGCTAGTACTAATCGAGACCTTTCATTTGATGCCCCACATAACTGACTTACTATATGCGTGAGCGTTCAGAGTTCCAACATTTCCACCAAATTTGTTTTCAATCGCTATAACCGTTTCCGAGAAAAATTCGTGTGACAGACAGAGAGATGGACAGACAGATAGACAGTAAACCGATCTAATAAGGTATTGTTATATACAAAGCCTTAAAAACGTTCTAACTGGTCGCATTGCCGTATATTCAAAAATCCAGGGGACCGTATCGGCTGATGTAATGGATAGCTAATCAGCTAGATAGAGCAGTGAAGTTCGTTTTAGTCCTTCAAAGAGAAAAGACATCGAGCTGGCGGATGAGTCGGTTGGGATGGTCTGGTTCACGCGTTTTCCAGTTGCTGCGTTTGTTTTTACAAGTATTTCACGTAGACATTCTCGATCCCGATTTTCTCGGGAGCAATTCGTGTATGGAAGCAACGAGAGCGATTCTGCAATGGAAGACAGGCCATTGTCCGCGTCGAAAAAGACGAAAACATCAAGTGAGCCAAAGGTGGAGGTGATTCTGGGCTTCCTGCGGAAGAAGTTGGGTTGATTTGAAAAGAAAGGGGATCGAGAAGTGAGCACTTTTTTGTTTAAAACGTTCTTCTTAAGTAAGAGATAACAGTGAATGTATATTAAAGTAATTTGTAGTGATTTATGACGACGTCATATATGTCTTAGAGTCCAATAAATACACGTGGAATACAAAATTTGACCTTCCATAACTTTGGATTTAAGGCTTTCTTGACGGTAATTTGTGCAAGTATTTTCCGGATTTTCCGCCATATGTAAAGGAATTTAGAGACCACACGTTCTCACCAAATTTCATAACAATAGGTTCGGTAATTTTCGAGTGAATCAGGTATAATAGACAGACACGCAGAGAGACATACATCGATTTTAGTAAGGTAGATGCAAAAGGGGACGGGGTGCAAATTGTTTTCCACCGCGTAAATTCGTGTGGGGTATCAAATGAAAGGTTTCGATCAGCACTTTACTAGGCTGATATTAGTTTTGACATTAGTTGCAAAAAAAGGCGTGCTTAGGTCCAAACCGGGTCAGTTAGTTCAATGACCCGTTCTCGGAAACTACGCAAGCCAACTAATTAAAAAAAATATGGTGGTCCACGTACATGGAATCCAGGCCTCAAAGTACTCTCCATACCAATACCTGTTTAAATAAAGTTAATAATAGTATATTACTCCATTTATTATAAGTATATTAGAAATTGTTTGAGAACGTTTATTCTAGAATCATCAACGCAGTGATATAAGCTATACTATAGAGCATAATACTACCAAACTTGGTGGACATCGCGCTATTACTAACGAAGTTATAATAGGTCGAAGTTGTCACTTTTGCGCTCATTTCTTACATTCTAAAACTTTAAATGTATGACACCTAAAGTGAATGGTCTGATAAACTAAATGCCTAAACAATACGAACTAAATACAAATGGGGCAAATGACCATTTAAATATGCTTATATAAGCAATACACAAAACCTATCCTACCTGAAGCGTTCAGCTTCTGGTTTGGACTATGCGATCGCTTCATCTCAGGCAGGGTCTGCCTTGGCTTCTTTTTCTACTATAGATATTGTCCTTATAGACTTTCCGGGCTGGATCATTCTCATCCACAAGAGTTAAGAACCCGCCCACCGCAACCTATTGAGGTCGTGGTATCCCTCATAGATTTTATCTTTATTCGCTCGAAATTTATAAGTTTAAACTGCTATAACTTTGAAACTAATAGCCGAATTACCATGGAACTTGGAATGTCCTGAGATTACTCACTGCGAGACTGTGAAGCTCCTGCACTTTCCTCAACTATCTTCTGGGATATTGCGATAGCGTGCAGCCATTCAAACTGAAGCTATCCGTCCTCCTTCCATTCACAACCGGACCTGAGAACTTGTTAATTGATAACATCGCCAGCATTAAATTGAAAACAAGTGTTGCTAATGAATGAAATTATCATTCGGAGATCAATCTGACTATATTTAGACAGTATTGTGGATATTACTTTTACAGCCATCAAGCGCTGAACAACTGAACAACTCAAACAAAGGAGAGCTATTTTCTATCATATGTTGGCGAACTAAACTACAAATGCTGCGACGTACTGTTTGCGGGAAAAAATATACATATTAGTTCGCCAGTAACACGATGTGGTCATCGTAACCACCTAATACGTCAAATAAAATAGATCTCACATGACACCGCCGAAGTACATCGAGGAAGTAGCAACGACGAAATCAACACAGCAAAGTGATATAGCTCTTAGTTCTTTTCAGTTGTTAAGCAAAAAGGAAAAGAAGTTTAGGTCAGATCACCATCATATCATTTGTATATTATTTTCTTATGTGAATATAGTCATGTCAGGTATCAAATGAAAATCCTCGATTAGTACGACCCGTCCACCGCAACCTATTGAGCCGGATTTTATCCACTACTAAACGGTCGTCATAAATTTCTTCATTATGCTGGCTACAGAATCATCCACCCGCTTATAGGGAGCTTAAAATTGTGCAGAGGATCCTTCTTTCGAACGCGCAAAGAACTCCGGTCTGCTAGGAATACATGAGGACTGACAAAATCATTGTCTTCTATTGTAAAAATGTTGACCCTGTGGTAAGAAGTTTCGACCCAAACAGTTTTTCTAGTTGAAGTAGGCTCTGTTCGCTGTAAACAACCGTCCGTAGATTTCATCATCGTAGCTGTTATTGGGTATGATTTTTGACCCTAGATAGGAGAAGTTATCAACGGTCTTAAAGTTGTAGTCCCCTATCTTTATTATTCTTATTTGACTAGTGCCATTTGATGCTGTTGGCTCTTTCATTTTTGTGGAGACGATATTTAACGGGATCAAAAAAGTGGAAGCTTCCTCCTTCAACAATATATTCTCCCAATATTTTGCCCCTCGCCAGAAAGTTTTAAAATTACAAACTTTACCATGTTGGCATTAAAACAAGTCGGAAAACCGGAAGCTGGACTTTTCGGGTATAAAAGGTTTTGTATATTTATTTTATAAAAACATTTGATTGAACATATGTGAGAATATCTACTTTCGCGTCATACTGATATTCCAAAGTCTTGAATTTGCACAGAAGCGACAACCTTGATCTAATATCACTTTGTTAATAATAGCGCGATTTTCATTAGACTGCGGCATGCTCTATGTTATAGCCTACATTACTGCAAAATTTCGTGTTTCTGGGATGAACTTAAGGGAGGCATCGCTACTATTATTAACTTTATTTGAACAAATATCAGTATGGAGGGTATTTCCGAGCCTAGGCACCATATAGTGGCAACCTAATGTGTTTTGAGATTTTTCGTTTGGGAAGTTTCTGAGAACAGGTCCGTGAAAGAAATGACCAATTTCAACCCGCCGCACTCCCCACCTTTCCAACAAATGTTAAAACTAAGACCGCCTTCGGAAAGTACTAAATGGAACCTTTCATTTAATTAGTTCTTTGCGAACCCGGTCTTAGTTTCGAGATTTGTTAGAAAGGCGGGGAGTAGGAGGGGTGGAAAGTGATGATTTCTTTAACGAACGCATTCTCAGAAACTACACAACCGGAAGATCTGAAAAAAAATCATGTAGCTGCCTCTATATTGTGTCCAGGCCTCAAAATACTTTCCATATTGATATCTACCAAAGTTAAGTTAATAATAGTATATTACCATATTTTTATTTAAATTGAGTAAAAACCCCTCTTAAGGCTATTCCAAGAAAAAGTTGGTAATAGTATAGAATATAATATAAAGCATATTTCCCCAAGTTTGATCAAAATCACACTATTACTAACAATTACAGTAGCTCAAAATTGACTTAATCGTGTAAATTTACAACAGCTAAATATCAATATCACTCTAAAGTTAGTAGTCTGACATGCTAGATGCATATACCATACATAACGGGCTACGTATAAATGGGATAGTTCTGCATTCAAATATACTCACAGAAGAAACAAACAAAACCTTTCATACCTGAAGCGCCGAACTTCCGGTTTCCCAACTTGTGTAGTCTTGATTCAGCTGGTCTTCTCTGTAACAAGCAAAAATAGACCGTTTTCCATAGCTTTAAAACTGATGAAAATCACTACGCAATAATTATATTCTGAATGCTATTAATTGCCAGGAAATTGACAGTCGATTCGAGAAGATATCCTACAAATGACATGTTGTCGTACATTATTTCAGTAATTACATTCCTGCAAAATATACTCATGTAAAATTGTCGGTAAAAAATAGTTGTATCTTCTTTCCTGTCGCACTAATTACTCACCAAGAAATACGGGCAATCTTATACGTTTATTCAACATCATCTCAAAATGAATTTTATTTCTTCTAAGCAAGCAAAACGAATGTCTTTCGTGACACCTCAATAAATACATTCTGTTATCAAGACAGGTTCTTTGTGGAACCCGCACATTAAATGGAATCATTAATTTCAACCGTATTTTGAGCCCACCCCAGGAAAAATTTCTTTGGAACCCAGAAGAAATTTATTAACTGCGTCTGCCACATGATACTTTCTATATCTGTGAAACTTGAGCCCATTTTACTTTCCGAGTTGTTTCTTGATATTTTCGAATGGGGTGTCTTAAGATGCCTAACAGGGGTGAATCTAACAATGCACTCAATGCTGGTTGCCAGTGGTTGCTAAATGAAAATGCCAAACGAACGGCTCTAATGTGTGGAGCGAACATTTAGAATTTGTGCACTGTTTTTCATTATTTTTATTAATGCTTTCTACTACTTAGATTTTATTAAATCAAAACAGGATTTGTTAAATTAGACAAAATATTGTAATAATATCATACACGTCTGAGAGTGCGGCTTAACTTTGCTAATAATAGTACGATTTTTTGCACTATTCGAAAATTTGAAATTATACTAGTATGTTGTTGTTATTAACTTTATTTGAATAGGGATTCATATGAGATGTATTTTAAGACCTAGACTGACACCGATTGACACGAAATTTGGTGAGAAGATGGGAACTGTGGACTCCCAGACATGCAGTAAGTGATATCCTTCTAGGGGGGGGGGGCCCATACATGTAAAAGGGTGGTGTAAAAATTTTTTTCACCGAATGTAGTCATGTGGGGTATCAAATGAAAGCTCTCGATTAGTACTTTTCGAGGCCGGTCTTAGTTTTGAGATTAATTAGAGAGGCGGAGAGTGGGAGGGGTGGAATGGATGATTTATTTAACGAACCCATTCTCAGAAACTACACAACCGAAAAATCTGACAAAAATGCATGAAGCAGCCTCTATATGGTGCCCAGGCCTCAAAATGCTCTCCATATCGATATCTGTTCAAATTAAGTTAATAATAGTATATTACCATATTTTTGGGGAAATCGAGTAAAACCCCCCTTAAGTTTATCCCAGAGTTATAAAAGGTATTAGTGTAAAATATAATATAAAGCATATTATCTCTAAGTTTCAACAAAATCATACTATTTGTAACAAAGTTACAGTAGATCAAACTTGACTTTACCGAGTAAATTTACTGCAACTGAATATCAATATCACACTAAAGTGGAAAGTAACACATGCTAAATGCATATACATAATGCGCTACGTACAAATGGGATAGTTCTGCACTTAAGTATACTCACAGAAGAAGCAAGCAAAAGGAATAATTAGTTATTTAGCATTGAGGTCTATTGCTCAATTACGTTACCTGTGTTGCTTTGTAAGCTCCAACATTTGCATACAGTTTCATGAAATTTACCCTCCGCGATGAACGAACAAAATAGGGTTGCTGAGTTTCCAGCAACGATACACTAACAGTTGTTCAGGAAGTGATAGTGGTGATGAAACTGATAGCTGCGATATGATAATTCGGAATGGAGCTTTTATATTGCCACTGAGGAATAGCGATAGTTATATAACGAAACAATTAATATGGGTCTTATTTCGATGATGTCAATATGTAAATTATGGTATATTATGTAAACTGAAAACACTTATAATTACCAAAATACACATAATTTAGAATTAACATGATGAAAATAAATATTCTTTTAACCCTAATTATCATATAATAGAAAGCGGACAATTTGTTCTGAGCATACAAAACACCGAAATACTTCCGTGTATCAGTCTAAACCGAAACCGGTCTATAAAGTGATAACATTATCTTTCGTTAGATACCCACATGGTCATTGTAGGTGAAAAAAATGAACAAAACGTAGAATGGTGTTATTCGCAACAGGTTTTATATTTACAAACTTTCCACAAGATTTCATATTAAAAAAATAACCGTTTTCGAACAAAGTGCGATTTTAATAAGGTTCTGTTTCCATGAGTCCTTAAAAATTATTCTAATTTCTGGCCAACTATCTGCATTAACACAGAAATTTGACCCAAGTTGATTGAATTTGCTGAGTGGGCTTAGTTTGTAGCGAGTAGTAGGGTTATCAATCATGACCTATGCAGGATTCCTCATATGCAATTTGTACACTTTAATTCGGGAATTATTTCGAGTAGGTTCTTCTTCTTCAATTTATTTTTATTTGCATTTTATTTCAATCAAGCCTAAACACTCTGCTTCGTTGGTGCTCCGCTAGTAGCTGAACGTCAGAAGGAGTTACTCTATGTTCTGCACGGTCAAATCATCACCCACTTCCTTTTCCTACTTTCTTGATGGATATTTCTTTTCAAATCAGAACTGCGCTTAAGACCTCAGAGTCACTTTGGACGGACAACAAGCTCCGCTTCGACACCCTCTGCCTCGATGTCACCAATAGTCGAGATTTATATTTCGCTGCTCCTCTGATTTTGATTCCATCCAACCCTTCTTAATTCAATTCAATACTCTCGAGAGAAGTATCTTCAAACACTGCTCCGCGATCTAGTCACCCTCTCGTAACTCCTACTGTCTTGCCCTTGAAAAGGTTAAACGTGAATCCCCTTCCCTCTCCTCCATCCCCTTCTTTAAACAAAACTTTCCTCATATGAATTACTCCGCTTCTGTTCTCTGAACCTCCCCTTCCTACAGCTGCGTACAATCTGTCTGAATATACGCACATTTTTCAAATATTCCTCCAGTCTGGTCCACTGCTCTGCCTCTAACGACATAACCTGCCGTCCTGCGTTTTATAAGACATGCAACGTCTAAATTTTCAACGTACCCTCCATGGATCTGAAGATCCAATTCCAAGACGACATCGATATTATAACGCGCAACAGCCTAGTTGAGGTTCTTACTTTCTCCTCCTTCAGGAGTAATAAGTAGCTCGAGTTTACCCTGGTCGTTAAGATATAAATAAATAAATATTGTAGTGTGTAGTAACATTGACTCTAACATACTTTGGTGGAAATCGTATTATCATTAATAAAGTCATAGTAGGTCAAAATTAGCTTTTTCGCGTAAATTAACTGCACCTTAAACCACTATAGATGAAACGTCAATAGTAAATTAAAGTATGTATTTGACATGAATATATACTCCGAAGTAAGAACTATGCATTAATGGACCCATCATGCATCGGTATATTCTTACAAAAAAATACACAAAAACTTTCAAATCTGGAAAGTTGCGCCTCCGGTTTCCGATTTCTTTTAATATACGAGAATTGTAAGACCCTTTTGATTCTAAATCTGATTCGAAATGATAGAACACTGCAAAATATATTCATAGCCGCCTAGCGCCTTTTTAAGGTTTTGTTTGCAAAACATTAAACATTAAAATCGGTTCAATGTCTGCCTGTCTGTCTGTTTGTCTGTCTGTCTCTCTGTCTGTGACAGGCACTTTTCTCAGAAACGGCTATACCGATTGGCACGAAATTTCGTGGGAAGGTGGGACCTGTGGGACCTGTGGATCCCCAGACATACAGTGAGTGATATCCTTCTGCGTTGAGATTTAGGGGGGTCCCCATACATGTAAAAGGGGGGTGTAAAGGTCTTAATTAGTACTTTTCAAAGCCGGTCTTAGTTTTGAGATCTGTTAAAAAGAGCGGGGAGAGGGAGGGGTGGAAAGTGATGATTTCTTTAACGGACCCATTCTCAGAAACTACCCAACCGACAAATCTGAAAAAAATCATGAAGCTGCCTCTATATGGTGGCCAGGCCGCAAAATACTCTCCATATCGATATATGTTCAAATTAAGATAATAATAGTATATTACCATATTTTTGGGAAAATTGAGTAAGCTTACCTCAGAGTTATAAAAGTTGGTAGTAGCATAAAATATTATGTGAAACATGTTATTTCCAAGTTTGATCAAAATCATACTATTAGTAACAAAGTTACAGTAGTTCAAAGTTGTTTTTACAGTGTAAATTTAGAACCCGAAGTTCTAAATCTGACCTGCTAAATGCATGTTCTTAACGGGCTGCGTACAAATGGGATAGTTCTACACTCAAATATACTCACACAAGAAGCAAACAAAACCTTTCATACATGAAGCGCCCAGCTTCCGGTTTCCCGACTTATTTAAACTTTTCTTAGTAGAAAACGTAATTTAAATCGATGCATGCTGCAGTTTTGTGTGTGGTTTCTTATAGCAGTACCTTAAGGGTTATATCTCTTTGAAAACCCCAAAAAAGGGTTTGTTTTCAAGATTTGCGAGTACGTTTTTTGATTATAATCCACAGGCAATATATCAATCGATCGGCTGAAGGAGGAGAACAAGATTTGTTATAGGCCCTCCCCGAGAAGCGGTGGAAGAACTATCTTGGATGACCATTTGGAAGCGTAAACAAGTCTTTTCGTGAATTAAACAAGTTTTGCTAGTGAAGTACAGACGATTGTAATTTCAGAATTTTCTTTCGCCGAAGGCCGAAGCTTAAGAAAAATTTTGAAATTTCGACGAAAAACAGGCCTAAACCGGACACCGGTTGTTGCGCCGTTGATGATGATGATCATCATTATCAATTGTTAAAACCGTGTATACTTCACTAGACAATCAAATGAAGTTATAGTTGAATGTTCATGTCGGTCAGATAAAAACGCTTGGAGTTCTACTGCTCGTCGATTTTGAAAACGTGGTTTCGAGAAAAACGCGTTTGAAAGCGTTGTAGCAACATACAATTGCCCTTACCAGCACTTTTCGGCTTGCTGTAATGGTGCACCCAGTCTTTTTGCCATATTGGAAAGCGGTTTTATATGCGGTTTTCTTCTTAGGAGTTACTCCAGTCTGTCCCGATAGCCTAGTGATTAGAGCACCAAGCTGTCGTTCGGGAGGTCGCGGTTCAAACCACACTGGTGATAGTGGGATTTGTATCATGGCCTCACGTCGCATAGCAGTCGACTCAGTTATGAATGAGTACCTGAGTCAAATCAGCTGTGAAGGAGTACCTGAGTCAAATCAGAGCGGGCGCAATGCCACATTGACTCCTGTAGAGTAGTGTTATCCTGCAGTGTACCAATCCAATTGGATTGTCGCGCCAACGATTATTATTAGTATTATAGTTACTCCAGAAAAAAATAATTTCAATAATATTTCAAAGCCGTCTTTATGAAAGAACTATGCTGACTATGAATCTAGGAATACCTTACGGTATTTTAAGCCAATAAAAAAAAGTGGCAAAAAAAACATTTTCTTTCAGATGTAAACCCTTAAGTAACATTTGGTTGCTCTGAAAATCAGTTGGCTTCATTTGTAAATTACGTGGAATTTTCAAATCACAAATAAAATTCATTCGCATGCCGCATATTCAGTATATCTGATTCGATGTATATACGGCGCTTCAAACTGCGTAGAAGCTATTAATGACTGGGACAATCGATGGAGTCACGTTCCCCGACATTTGACACAAGCGATAATCTGATAACGATTATTATCTTTTCGCTATGAACGCAGTAGCAAAGGATGACATCTGATACTTAACATCCCATGAGTTGTAAATCACGTTCGAAAGTGGTTACAAACGGAAGGCGAGAGTGACGATTCACTTTAACAGCCCTTACACTTATTTATATTGGATGAATGGCTAGCCTAGAAAATTCAAGTCCAAGTGAGAAGTCGGAATATGGATATGTATGTAGAAAGTGTAAATGTGTATGTAGATAAGGTCAAAACACAACAGCGGAACGAAAGCGTGCGTGCGCAGTGAGAGAGCTGTCAAATGAAATTCATTACACGAATTGTATGAAGCAATGCACAAGTCCGATGCGCAATGAGGCATGCAAAAAAGTTCCGAAAATTGAACTCTTGCGATGCGTGACACATAATATAATAGTTTGTTGACAGTTCACGCCATTTGCGATATGGCGGCGCTTTTCGTTTTCAGCTGTTACTTTTGAATGAAATTACTTTGAATGAATTCGTTTGCGAAAGGTATTACTTGCGTTGCAAGTGTTAATTATTAATGTCATTGGTCGATTTGCACATACTTCCGCCTTAAGTTCAATGTTTATGAATGGAAGCGGCGGGACTAATGCAAGTGACATTAATAACTCGTACTGGCAACGCAAATAGTGTCTTCCGCAATTCTCAAAACGGATTCTTTCAAATTAATTACATTCAAAATGCGCCGCCGACGTGGAGCGAACTTTCCCGACCTGAAATCTTCATTGTTCATACTCGTTCACATTCCGCACGCATCATAATTGTTTTTCCCGCTGTGCGTATACGAACATTCGTATATTTTAATATGTATATGTACATCTGTACCTGCTTTAAAATCGTATTAAAATGGTTGAAACAATATGAAGCAATCTACAAAGCCAAAGTTAGACGCTTCAGACCTATGTACATGGTTTGTGTTGTGTGGGGAAATTAAAATGCATAACTATAAGTAACTGAAAATTACGTCATCTCGTAAGTCAAAACTAAAATCGGCTTCGGAAAGTACTAACTGAGACCTTTCATTTAATACCCCATATGACTATATTTGATGAAAAAAAAAATGTACACCCCCTTTTTCATGTATGGGAACACCCCTTAAATTCGACGTAAAAAGATGTAACTCACTGTATGCATGAGCGTTCACAGTTCCCAATTTTCCACCAAATTTGGCGTGAATCGCTATAGCCGCCTCCGAGAAAAATGCGTGTGTCGGACAGATGGACAGGACGAAATGACAGATGGACAGACAAACGAAGAGGCAAACAGCCAGACAAACATGCATATTTTTGAACGATTTTTCGCAAATAACTCGAAAACCATGCATTTCATCTAAAAATGATATTAAGCAGAAACAAAGCATATTAAATAACGAAAAGAATGGATATTTTAAAGGCTTTGTGTAAAGCAAAACCTTATTAAAATCAGTTTACCGACCGTCCGTCCGTCCGTCTGGCAGTTACAAGCATTTTTCGCGGAAACGCCTATATCAATTAGCATCAACACACGCATATAATGAGTAACATCATTCTATCTCGAATTTAAGGCGGGCTCCCAATACATCCAAAAGGGGAGGTATAATTTTTTTCTTCTTCAAACATGGTCATGTGGGTTATCAAATGATATCAAGGGGTATTAGCTTCGACATTTTGTGGGAACGTGGGTAGTGAGGGGGGCGAAAGTGATCATTTCTTTCACGGACCCATTCTCAGAAACTACCCAACCGATAAATCTAAAAAAAATCAAAAAGCTGCCACTATATGATGCCTAGGCTTAATACCCTCCATATCGATATCTGCTCAAATAGAGTTAATAATAGTACATTACTATAATTTTATTAATTGGGTGTGAATCCTCCCTTAGCTCCATCCTAGAATCACAAAAATTTTGCACCTGTATAGGCTATAATATAGAGTGGAAATCGCACTATTATTAAGAAAGTTATAAATGGACGCCAGGAGCCGATGGAATTACAGCCGAATTGGTTAAATATGGAGGCGACCAGTTACACCAAGTGGTTCATCAACTTGTGCTCAAGGTATGGGACAGCGAATCAATGCCTGACGATTGGCAGCGAGGCATAATCTGTCTCATACATAAAAAGGGAGATATCACACAGTGCAGCAATTATAGAGGTATCACGTTGCTGAGTACCATCTATAAGATATTCTCCACTATCTTGCTAGGCCGGATAGCCCCATACGCCCAGAACATCATTGGCCCATACCAAAGAGGTTTCACTCCAGGCAAATCAGCAACAGATCAGATTTTCTCTCTGCGGCAGGCGATGGAAAAACTGTTGGAATATGGACAACAGTTGCACCATCTGTTCATCGACTTTAAAGCCGCCTATGATAGCATAGCCAGGGTAAAACTGTACACGGCCATGAGGGAATTCGGTATCCCGACGAAATTAATAAGACTGACTAGGCTGACCCTGACCAATGTGCGAGGCCAGATAAAAGCAGCAGGATCACTCTCAAGACCATTCGACATCAACAACGGTCTACGACAAGGGGATGCGCTATCATGCGTCCTCTTTAACCTGGCCCTCGAGAAGGTGATCCGTGATGCTGAGGTGAATGCAAGAGGTACGATCCTCTTCAAGTCCACCCAACTACTGGCCTATGCTGACGATATCGACATCATGGGAAGAACCACCCGAGACGTTCAAACTGCCTTCATCCAGATCGAGCAGGCGGCGCGAGATCTTGGGCTGCACATCAATGAAGGCAAGACAAAATATATGGTGGCAACGTCAGCACCGAAGACGAATCAACCAACAACATCAAACCGCATTGGTCAAACACAAACACGAACAAGAATAAGGATAGGAGAATACAACTTTGAGACCGTTGACAATTTCTCCTATCTAGGGTCGAAAATCACAGCCGATAACAACTACGATGATGAAATCCGCGCACGGTTGTTGTCAGCCAACAGAGCCTATTTCAGCTTACAAAGACTGTTCCGCTCGAAACGTCGCACCATAGGGTCAAAGCTCTTACTGTACAAGACTATGATCTTGCCAGTCCTCATGTATTCCTCGGAAACTTGGGTTCTTAGCAAGAAAAATTGCGAACTCTTGGCCGCGTTCGAGAGAAGAATCCTCCGAAGAATTTTTGGCCCCCTACATGAGGATGGACGATTCCGTAGCCTACACAATGACGAAATCTATGAGCGATACCATGACCGTCCGGTTGTGGATAAAATCCGGCTCAATAGGTTACGGTGGGCGGGTCACTTAATCCGTATGGATGAAGATGATCCCACCCGGAAAGTCTATAAGGGCAATATCTATGGTAGGAAAAGAAGGCGAGGCAGACCCTGCCTAAGATGGAGCGATGGCGTGGGCCAGGACGCAAGACAGCTTTTAGGGATATCGAATTGGTGGACCTCGGCGCAAAACCGGGATGTCTGGAGTTCCTTATTAAGGCAGGCCTAGACCGGATACCGGTTGTTGCGCCGTTGATGATGATGATAAATGGACGAACTTGTCGCTTCTGTGCAAATTCAAAACTTTGAATATCAGTATCACGCGAAGATGGATATTCTCACACAATATATGCATATGTATATTACGTGTTGGCTGGGAAAAATATCCAATGAAATGTTTTTATAAAAGAAATACACAAAACCTCTCATACTTGAAGCGTCCAGCTCCCGGTTTCCCGACTTGTTATTTTTTTTTTAAGGTGCAAATTGTAACTCAACAAACGTAATTCATAATGTCTAAAATAATTAATATATTCAAGTTCAAATAACACAAAACCAGTAACATTTTGTGGAAATTGGTCTCTTTTAAAGTGCTTGACAAGACCTTTAAAATGATGTATGATAGAAGTAAATGCGATAAATATTTACCCGAAGTTTTGATATAAAAATCAATAAAAACAAAACCTGGTTTTCTCATATAAATTAAAAGTAATCATCCCCAATTTCATATCAATCGGTCTTGACTAAAAGAATTCGGAGATCGCTAAAGGTTTTCGGCTCTAATGACTGGATTATATGATTTAATTCGTATAAATTTATCAAGATATTGTTGGTTGTTGATCGAGAAAAATGTAAATCGCAACTTGAAATATTGTATGTGGAAGACGTCCCACAATGACTATTAAATTCATTAAACACGTAGTCAGATACTTGAGAAAGATTCGGAATACCGCAACCTGCACGTTTCGGATAAAAAGGTTTTGTGTTCAGCTTATGATGAAGGAACTTCGTATGTACGCTTTTCTATTCGAAGATAGTTAAAAATTTAAAACGTTCCTTCATATATTTCCAAACTCTCAGATATGTGAACATATTTAGAACATAAATATTATGCTAATCCTGAACAGAAGCTGTAGCTTCTCCCCCACCATACACACACACACACACACACACAATCCTAAACAAGCAAACATTGCTTATTTTTAAGGATTTCTGTGAAATAAAACGTTACTAAAATCAACCCAATGTCCGTCTGTCCACCTGCCCGTCCGTCCGTCTGTTTTTTTTTTTTTTTTTTTGAGGAGTTGTAAATTTTTAAAAGACTCTGACCTGGGCACGCCAGATTGTGGGATTTTTATCCACTAAAATCACTCCCAACTCCCCCCTACCCCGTGGAACCACCTTTAGGTATTACATCACGGGGCGGAGTTAGTTTACTTTAGCTAGGTCTCCTTTCGTCTACTCGCGAGGTTCGTAACCGCGTCTTCCTCACTTCTTCTGCTTTTCGCAGTTTATCCTAGATTACTGCGATCATCCCAGTCTCCCTGACAGGCTACCATTCCCCGGACAAAATTTTCCGGTGACAGCACTTCACCTAGAGTTTCCTCTAGGTTCCTCCTTTCCTAGGACACTGGATGAAAACGTGCGCTGGGTCGTCTGGAACCCCGTCGCAGTTTGGACAATTAGGCGAGGTGTCCAATTTAAACCTGTACAGGTATTGACTCCATGGCCGGTGAGAAACTGGGTGAGATTGTAATTGATCTCCCCATGCTTTCTCTCCAGCCACTACCCGATGGAAGATATCAACCTATAAGTCCCTTTTCTGACTGATCCCATCGCTGTTGCCACCTGCTTATGAATGTCTCCCCTTCGACTTTTTTCACCTGAGATAAGGGAGAGATGGACCTGGTGTTATAAATGTTCATCATTTCTGTTGCCAGGATCTCAATCGGCATCATTCCGGATATGACGAACGCTGCATCGTCTGAGACGGTCCTCAAGGCAGAACACACCTTTAGGGATGTTCTCCTGTAAACGGTACTCAGTTTATGTGTATTGTCTAAAACCTGCAGTGCTTTTCCCCAAGCTGGGACTACATACAGCATGATAGAGGTCACTACCCTGGCTATGGGCAGCCTGCAAGTATGCCGTGGTCCTCCCACGTTCGGCATCATCCTTGCCAGAGCAATACTCTTTTACAAGTATGCTCTATGTGCTGCTTAATCATCATCACCCCCAAATATTTGATGGCCGGCTTGGAAGTGATGATACGATTCCCAATTCTAATGGAGGCGTAATTTCTTTTGAGGCGCTTAGTGATGAGGAATGCTTCGGTTTTTTTCTCCGTGAGGGGCAGTCCAGCACTCCCTAACCAAGCCTTAACAACACTGATTGCTTCGCTTGAGTACAACTCAGCATCCTCAAGATGCTTGGCGACCACAACCAGTGCTATATCATCGGCGTAACACACCACCGTGGCCTCCTCCGGAACCGAAAGGTTGAGTATATGATACATGATGTTCCACAGTAGTGGGCCCAGTACAGAGCCCTGTGGAACACCCACGGAGACGACGTACTCTTTGGGTCCGTCATCGGTATCATACCAGAGTGTCCGCTCTTTCAAGTAGCTATCGATAATAGCGGTGAGGTAGGTGGGAACACCAATCGTCGCCAGAGACTTTCGTATAAGGTTCCAATTGGCCGAGTTAAATGCATTCCTCACATCCAGGGTCACTACCACGCAATATTTGCTGGTGCAACCCCTTCCGTGAATTGCATTTTTGGTCAAGCCACCAACCATTTTGATGGCATCAATGGTTGATCTGGCTTTACGGAACCCACACTGCCTATTTGAAAGGCCCCCTTGGCTCTCGACGACTGGAAGTAATCTATTATAAATGACCCGCTCCAACATTTTCCCCATAATGTCTAGAAGTCATATGGGTCTATAGGAGGACGGTTCCCCCTGGAGGTTTGCCAGCCTTGGGCAACAGCACCAGCTGCTGCCGCTTCCATGGCGCAGGAAAGATACTTTCGGACATGCACGTTTCAAACAACTACGCGACCATCCTGGTGTCCTTCTGGATTTCGGATTCCGGGATGCCGGTCTCCTGCCTTGTGGCTCCGTCTTAAGTTCAAAGGTGATTGCCTGGTGGTCGCTGTACGTGAAGTCCTCGCGAACTTGCCAGGACATGTCACGTGCTAACGCAGGACTGACAAAGGTCAGATCTACAATTGAACCAGTTCCCCGTTTCCGATAAGTATTTATATCGTCTTCGTTGGCCAAAACCACATCCAACTGGCCGAATGCTTCTAATAAACACCGCCCCCTTGTGTTAGTCTCTTTGCTGCCCAATTCGATAGCCCACGCATTAAACTCACCGGTTATCACCTTTGGACCTCGTCCCCTTGCATCATGAACAAGATCGTGTAGCAGGTCAAGCAGTGTTAGGCTCGGTGGAGCGTAACAGCTATATACGATTATACCGCTTATTTTTGCCCACAGAAAGCCTCTAGCCGGCTGACCGATGCTATATTGTACGGTTTGACAACCGCACGCCTATATCACCGCTCCACCAGTCGAATCTGTGACCCATACACCACCATCAAGATTTCTGTACGGTTCACTTATGATGGCAACTTCCGTCTCAGATTCGAACGTGGTCTGATCAAGTAAATCCTGAGCGACCATGCGATGATTGAGGTTTATTTGAATAAACCTCATTTTCTCATTGCAGTGAGCGCCTTCCTAAATTCCGGACATTTACCACTTCCGGCAATGTCCCGCTTATCCTGTCCCTCTTTTGCTTCACACAATAGACATTTGGGGTCCCTATTGCACTCTCTGGCAATATGGCCTTTCTCCCTACACCTTCTGCATCGATCGGACCGCTTTTCTTAAGCTCACGATAGATTCTGCGCGGAATTCCTCGAACTTGAATCGATACTTCAAGGCAGTGCACATCTCTTCTCTGGATGTTCTCTGTCCGTCTGTCGTCTGTCCATCTGTCGGTTTGTCCGTCTGTCTGTCTGTCGGTTTGTCCCTCTGCCCGTCTTTTTTTTTTTGAGGAGGTGGAAATCTTCAAAAGACACTGGTCTGGACACGCCAACGTGTGGGATTCTTACCCACTAAAACAACCCCCGACTCCCTCCAAGCCCCGTGGAACCACCGTACGGTATTACATCAAGGGGCGGAGTGAGCTAATTTAGCTTGGTCCCATTTCGTCTCTACGCGGCGTACGTAACCACGCTTTTCTGATCTCCTCTGCCTTTCGCAGTTTGCTCTGGATAGATACGACCATGGAGTTGATCGCATCCCAGTCTTCCTGACATGTTAGCATTCTTCGCATCAGATTCTCTGGTACAAGCACCTCTCCTAGAGTCTCCTCTAGGTTCTTCCTTTTCTCCACAAACCTTGGACAGTGGAAGAATACATGCTCTGGGTCCTCTGGGACTCCATCACAGTTTGGACAGTCGGGTGAGGTATCCAGTTTAAACTTGAACAGGTACTAGCGATATCCTCCATGCTCCGTGAGAAACTGAGTAAGATTATAATTAATCTCACCGTGCCGTCTCTCCAACCACTCCTTGATGGCAGGGATGTGCCTATGTGTCTACCGACCTTTCCCGAGCGTTCCCAACGCTCTTGCCATCTATTTAACGATCTCTTCCTTTCGGCGTTTCTCACCCGCGACAAAGGAGCGGCAGACTTCGCATTATATATATTCATCATCCAATCTGCCAAGATATCAACGGGCATCTTTCCAGAAATGACGAATGCTGCATCATCTGAGACAGTCCTGAATGCCGAGCACACTCTTCGGGCTGTTCTTCTGTAGACTGAACTCAGTTTGTTAACGTTAAATGTAACCTGCAATGCCTTTCCCCAAACTGGAGCTGCATAGAGCAGGATCGAACTCACTACCCTAGCTATTAGCAACCTGGAAGCATGCCGTGGCCCTCCCACGTTCGGCATCATTCTTACCAGGGCCACACTCGCAGTGGGTGCTTTGTCATAGACATACTGCACGTGTGGCTTATAACTAAGCTTCCCATCTACCATTACTCCCAAGTATTTGATCGCAGGCTTAGAAGTGATGATATGATTCCCAATTTGAATACGGGCAAAATTTCTTTTATGGTGCTTGGTGATGAGGAAGGCTTCCGTTTTTCCTCCGCAAGTGTCAGACCAGAACTCTCTAGCCAACCTTCAACAGCACTGATCGCTTCGCATGAGTATAACTCAGCATCGTCGAGATGCTTTCCGACAACAACCAGCGCTATATCATCGGCGTAGCCCACCACCGCGGCTTCCTCTAGAAGGAGAAGATTAAGAACATCGTTGTACATGATGTTCCACAGGAGTGGGCCCAGTACGGAGCCCTGTGGGGTCCGTCATCGGTGTCATGCAAAAGCCTCCGTTCTTGTAAATAGCTGTTGATAATAACTGCAAGATAAGCGGGAATACCAATCTTCGCCGGAGATTCCCGTATTAGGTTCCAATTGGGCGAATTGAATGCATTTCTCACATCCAGGGTCACCACTATGCAATATTTGCTAGTAGTGCCCTTTCCGTGGATTGTATCTTCGGCCAAGCCAATAACCATTTTAATGACATCAATGGTTGATCTGGCTTTACGTAACCCATACTGCTGATCTGGGAGACCTCCCTGGCTCTCAACAACCGGGAGTAATCTATTATAGCTTACTCGCTCTAGCATTTTGCCCACAATGTCCAAAAGACAAATAGGTCTGTAGGAGGTTGGCTCACCTGGAGGTTTGCCAGCCTTAGATAGTAGCACCACCTTCTGTCGTTTCCCCTCGGACATGCGCGCTTCAAACAACTCAGCAAACATGTCCGGCCTGGATTTCACGGCAAGCTTAAAGGGCTTGTTCGGCACGCCATTCAGACCCGGAGCTTTGTTATCTCCTATCCTAGTGCAGATCTCCAGCAGCTCGTCACTGGTGACTGGTGGTATTGCCGTGTCGTTCAGAGGTCGCTGGAAGTTGTCTATGCCCTCCTCTTGCTGAGGGAATAACTCCTGAATAATTTTTAACAAGAGTAAAGGGCACGTTATCTGCGGAGCTGATCGGACTCTGAATCGCCCCATCACGACTCGATAGGCGCTCCCCCACGGATTTACGTCCGCTTCTAAACAGAGCTCCTTAAAGCATTCCCTCTTGCTCCGTTGGATGGCGAGCTTGAGGGTTTTGCGAGCTTCCTTATAGGCGCGCTCTTTTTGCCCTTCGTCGATTCTGCCTACGGCTCTTTGGGTCGCTCTTCTCGCTCGGTGACAGGCTGACCGAAAGCTGCCAGTTCAGCATTCCACCAGTAGTTTGGTCTTCTACTGGGGAATGAGCACCTCCTCGGCATGGACGCGTCACACGCTTTGGCGATGCATTCAGCCACATGGACAGCTCGTTCCATAGAGGCGCCTGCTTTATTTATTATTATTATTGTTATTGGTCTAATCACACCTCCATGAAGGTCTGCTCATTCAGAGCTTTAGCGGACCAGCCTGACATCTTTTCTCGGTTTCGGGCATGATGGTCTTATGCCCGGTGACTCCGCCCATAGCCCAAAGAAGATTGCCTGATGATCGCTGTGGGTGTAGTGCTTGCTGACGCATCAAGACATACCACGTGCCAGTGCAGGGCTGAAAAAAGTTAGGTCTACGACTGAGGTAGACCTCCCTTTCTGAAAGGTGTTTACATATCCTTCGTTGGCCAGAACAACATCCAACTTTGTGAAAGTGTCTAATAGACTGTGGCCCCTTGCATTTGTCTCACTGCTACCCCACTCATGGGACCAAGCTTTGAAGTCACTTGCAATCACATTTGGACTACACCCCCTTGCGTCGAGAACAAGACTGTCAAGCATTTCTTCGAATTCGGGCAGTGCCAGACTTGGTACAGGCTGTACACATATACCCCGTTTATTTTCGCCCATACAGAGCCGCTGTATGTTTGATTCCCAGTACATTGTATGGCTTGTCGACCGCATGCCCATATCGCCGCTCCACCAGACGAATCTATAACCCACACGCCACCGTGACGGTTTCTATAGGGTTCGCTGATGCTGATGGCAATTTCCGCCTCGGATTCGTAGATGGTCTGCTCGAGTAAATCTTTCGCGACCCTACAATGATTGAGGTTTTTTTGAATAAACCTCATTTTTTCATTGAAGTCAGCACCTTCCTAAATTCCGGGCATTTAGCACTTCCGGCAATATGCCGGTAATCCCGTCCCTCACTTCCTTCGCATAATAAGCATTTGGGGTCCCTATTGCACGCTTTGGCAATATAGCCTTTCTCCCCACACTTTCTACATTGATCGGACAGATCAATGCCGCTGGTGCATGACTTCACGAAATGGCCAAACACGAGGCACTTGAAGCACCTCTTTAGAGAAATCTGCTCTCTCAGACGGCAAACAACCCATCCGATTCGCACCTTCCTGGCCGCCAATAACTTCTGCGCGGCGCCCACTGGCAATCGCAATGTGGCCGTTTAAGTATTGCCATAGGCTTTCCGCAAACTCACAATGGACTCTTCGCCAAGTTCCTCCAACTTGAACTGTTCCATCAAGGCAGTGCAAATTTCTCCTTTGGATGTCACTTCATCGAGATCATTGCACTGCATATAGTCCTCATATTTTTGGGTCCGTATTGTGACATTCTCCCGAAGTGAGTTCTTAACCTGAGTTCGGAAGCCATCAGTTTTCCCCAAGCTAATTTTTTTCAATTCAAACATGAGGTCACCCTTTTGGGTCCATCGAATCTTGCTGACATTTCCGCCTAGATCTTTTAGGTCGGGGTCAGCTTTGACCTTTTTCAGTATCTCAGCGTAAGACAAACTTCCATTGCTGGAGATTACAATCGCTTCTGGGCGAATTCGCACTTTCGCCTTTTTCTTCGCCTTTTTCTTAACTACCTTAGTCCACCCACCTTTTTCATTCCCCTTGGATTTTGTCGAGTCGATTGCCGACCTCGCACTTGGGGGACCTGCTTTCTCTCTTCGGTGCCTTTAGTTCCGTTTTTCGGAACTATTTGTATGGCTTGTTTCCTCTTAGGCGCCTGCTGACTTCCCAGAGGATCCACATCTCCTTCCCGCACTCTCTTGTTTAGTGGCAGGCCGATTGCAACACGATTAGGTGTCACTTGAGTCGCTTGAGACACCGTTATGGCAACAGGTTTCGACTTGCCCTTGGAAATTTGTTCCTCCTGCTGCGATTTGTTGTAAAACACTCTAATTGCTCTCACCATATTTTTTATGGCTTGGTGGACATTGTGCTTGCTCTTGATGAACTCAGACAGCTCCACTATTTTTGCACCAAGCTGTGTGAAGGGTAATTCCTCTGCTTCAGGGCTCTGCTCTCCATGATTTCTAGCCACATTACTACTTTTAAATAGTCCTTCATATTCGGCATTCATTGACTTTCCCTCCGTTTTATCTTTTTTGATGTTTGGCATTGGCGGAGATCTCAAAATTGACGAACTTCTTCTGAATGGGTCCTCTTCCTGGTCCTGGAGTACCTGCTATTGCTGCTCCTCTTGAATATGTGCCGTCGATGTTGTTGCTGTTTTTGTTGTCCAACGATCTGCTTTCAATTCATCCTTCTTCGGTTTTGTTACTGGTGTCCTTGGCAGAATGGTACTTCGCTTGAACACTTCTTTTTCCAAATCTAAAAGACTTGTAGCATTAGATGCCAAGTTGTCCACCACCCTCAGTCAGAAAAGAAAAGTGCATGAACGCCAGCTGGGGTCGCACTTGATGGGAGATCTGGCCACTCCTCACAGGAGGCCCGTCTGTCCATCGATCATGGAGATGACCGCATCCCAATTTTCTTGATGTGCTACCATTTTCGGCAACAGATTTTCTGGTACCAGAACCTTTCCTAGAGTCTTCTCTAAATTCCTCCTTTCTTCCACAAATCTCGGACAGTCGAAGAATACATGCTCTGGGTCCTCAGGGACTCCGTCGCAATTTGGACAGTCCGACGATGTGTCCAATTTAAACATGTGCAGGTATTTGCGATATTTGGATTGGATCTCTCCCTGCCAGCGTTGTTCGTCTGCAATAAGGGAAAGATTAGCTTCGCATTGAATATGTTCATCATCTCATCTGCCAAGATGTCAATCGGCATCATTCCAGAGATGACGAACGCTGCATCATCTGAAACAGTCCTGAACGCGGAGCATACCCTCAGGGCAGTCCTGCGGTAGACTGCATTCAGTTTGTTAGTGGTAACTGAGATCCGCAACGCCTCCCTCCAAACTGGGGTCGCAAAGAGCATGAGTGAGGTTACCACCCTGGATATAAGCAACCTAGAAGTATACCGTGGCCCTCCCACCTTCGGCATCATCCTCGCCAGGGCCATACTAGCAGTGCATGGTTTATCGCGAACATACTGTACGTGTTCCTTATAGCTGAGCTTCCTGTCTATCATGATGATATGATTCCCGATTCTAATACAAGCGTAATTTCTCTTCCGGCGCTTAGTGATGAGGACCGCTTCTGTTTTTTCCTCCGCCACTGACAGACCAGAGCTCTTCAACCAACTTTTAACAGCACTGATTGCCTCGCTTGAGTATAACTCAGCATCTTTAAGATGCTTTGCGACAACAACCAGTGCTATGTCGTCAGCGTAACCCATAACTCGGAAGGGGAAGGTTAAATACATCGTTGTACATGATGTTCCACAGTAGTGGGCCCAATACGGAGCCCTGCGAATTGAATGCATTTTTCACATCCAGTTTTACTACCACGCAATATTTGCTAGTACCATCCTTTCCATGGATTGCATCTTCGGCCAACCAGTAACCAATTTGATGGCATCAATGGTTGATCTGGCTTTACGAAACCCATACTGCCAATCTGAAAGGCCGCCTTGGCTCTCAACAGCCGGAAGTAATCTATTATAGATTACCCGCTCTAACATTTTCCCCACATTGTCCAAAAGAAAAATGGTCGGTATAAGGATGGTTCACCTGGTGGTTTACCAGGCTTAGGCAGAAGTACCAACTTCTGCCCCTTCCATGCCGCTGGAAATATTCCCTCGGACATGCACGCATCGAACAACTCAGCAAACATATTCGGCCTGGATTTCACGGCAATCTAAAGGGCATTATTCAGTACTCCGTCCAGGCCCGGCGCTTTATTGTCTCCTATTCTACCTCAGATATCCAGCAGCTCGCCTCTGGTAACTGGCGGAATTGCCTTCACATTCAGAGGTGGTCGCAATGTGTCGGTGATCTCCTCTTGCTGGGGGATGATAATCAGCAAGAGTGTGGGAAACGCGATCTGCTGAGATGAACGGCCTCTGAATCGTCCCATCACGATTCAATAAGCAATCCCCACGGGTTTACGTCCGCTTCTTAAATCATTTCCTCTTGTTTCGCTGGATGGCGGCTCTTTTCGCCCCTGATCGACTCTACCAATCGCCCTCTGAGTCGCTCTTCTGGCTCGGTGGGAAGCTGATCGAACGATGGTCAGTTCATAATTCCACCAGTGGTTTGGTCTTCTACTGGAGAATGAGCATCTCCTAGGGATGGATGTGTTACATGCTTTGGCCATGCATTGAGCTACATTGACGGCTCTTTCCGTAGAGGCGCCTGCTTTATCTTTTTCGGTTTCGGGCATAATAGCTCTTTGCCCTGTGGCTCGACACATGTCTCAAAGAAGATTGCCTGGTGATCGTTGTGGATGCAGCGTTCGCTGACTCACGCGCCAGCGCAGGGCTGACAAAGGTCAGATCTACAACCGGACCTGACTTCCCTTTCTGAAAGGTGTTTAGACGATCTTCGTTGGCCAAACTATGTCCAATCTGCGCAAAAGCTTCTAATAAACTAACTGATTTTCTGCTGGCCCACTCAAAGGCCCAAAGGCCCCACCACACCACTTATTTTCGCCCGCACAAAGCCACTGGCTGCCTGACTTGCAGTAGATTGTATGGCGTATCGCCGCTACACCAGTGGAATTTGTGACCCATATGCCACCGTGGCGGTTTCTATAAGATTTACTTATAATGGCAATTTCCATCTCAGATTCGTACGTGGTCTGCTCAAGCAAATTCTGAGCGACCCGGCAATGATTGAGGTTTATTTGACTAAAACTCATTTTCGTCATTGCAATAAGCGCCTTCCTAAATTCCTGATATTTACTACTTCCGTCAAAATGCTGGTTATTCTGTCCCTTTTTTGCTTCGCATAATAGGCTTTTGGGGTTCCTATTGTACTGTCTAGCAATATGGCCTTCTGCATCGATCGGATCGATAAATGCTGCTGGTGCATATCTTCACGAAGAGTCAGAGGCATGTAAAGCACCTCTTTAGTGAAGTTTATTCTCTTAAACGGCAGACAACCCATCTAATCCGAACTTTTCTTGCAGCCAACATAATTTTCGCTACTTCCGCTAGTACTCTTATTGTGGCCATTTGAGTACCACCATAGGCTTTTCGAAAGCCCACAACAGACTCGACGGTAAGTTCTTTCAACTTAAATTGCTTGTTCAGAGCAGTATAAATTTCTCCTTTCATTGTCACTTCATCAAGATCCTTATAGTGCATATAGGTCTCATGTTGGTCTTGGTATTCGCTGCGCTGATCGACTTTCTTAGATTCGCCGTACGCTTTCCTCCTTCGGAGCTGTTGGTGCTAGTTTTCAGAATGTCCTGTCCGCCTTTTTTTCTCTTAGGCGCCTGCTGATTATTTAGAGGATCCCCTTCTTTTTCACGCGCTCGTTTATTCCGCCGTGATTCGATGGTAGTACGGTTAGGCGTCACTTAGGTTGCTTGTGACACTTTTGGCAGCGGAACTCTGACAGCCCCCACCATATTCTTTATGGCTTGGTGTACGTTGTGCTTGTCCTTGATAAACTCGGACAGCTCAACTATTTTTGCCCCAAGCTGACTGAAGGGTAATTCCTCCGGTTCGGGACTCTGTTCCCTATAAGCCCCGACAGTGTTACTCATTTTATACGCTCCTTCACTTTTGGTGTCTATAGACCTTGCCTGTAGCTTATCCTTTACCGTCTTTGACATCTCAAAAGAATCTCAGTGGTGCATCTCTACGAAATCTAGGCCTCGAAATATATGCGGTTCCGATATCTGCACAAATTAAGTTAATAATAGTATATTTCCACATTTTAGAAATATACCCGGCACCCCCCTTATGTTCATCCCAGAAGTACAAAATTTGGCATGCGTGTAAAAAAGAACATAATGCACAATTTGGTCAAATCCAACTATTATTAACAAAGTTATAAGGAGTAAAACTTTATCATTTTTTGTGAATTTCGTGCACTCTACAACCTGTATGACGTCATCAGCACATATCAATTTGTCAATACCAAAACGAAATGAGTTCTTATGAATGGGGTCGGAAAGAATTATTTTGTTTTAGTTTTTTAGTCATTTGATCATTGGAAAAATATGAAGGAATAGGTTGGATTTGTAGCTATATACGGATAGAAAAATGTGCCTTGAAATTTCTTACATAAGATTATACCCGAAGCGCGAGCTTTCGGTATTCCGACTTGTTTTTAAGGTTTTGATTGCAAAACAAAACCTTATTAAAATCGGTTGAATGTCTGTCTCTCTGTCTGTCCGTCTATCTGTCACAAACACATTTCTTAGAGACGGCTATACCGATTGACACGAAATGTGGTGAGAAGGTGGGAACTGTCGACCTCCAGACATGCAGTAAGTCATATCCTTCTAGCTTGAATTTAGGGGGGGTCCACATACATGTAAAAGAGGGGTGTAAAATTTTTTTTCACCGAATGTAGTCATGTGGGGTATCAATTTAAAGGTCTCGATTAGTACTTTTCGCAGCCGGTCTTAGTTTTGAGATTTGTTAGAAAAGCGGGGAGTGGGAGAGGTGGAAAGGGATGATTAAAGGACCCATTCTCAGAAACTACACAACTGAAAAATCTGCAAAAAAACGGCTTTATATGGTGTCCAGGCCTCAAAATACTCCTCATAGCGATATCTATTCAAATTAAGTTAATAATAGTATATTACCATATTTTTGGGGAAATTGAGTAAAACCCCCCTTGGGTTTATCCCAGAGTTATAAACGCTGGTAGTAGTATAAAATATAATATATAATATATACTATCCCCAAGTTTGATCAAAATCAGACTATTACTAACAAAGTTACAGTAGCTCAAAATTGACTCTCCCCTGTAAATTCACTGCAACTAAATATCAATATCTCATTGAAATGGCTAGTCAGACATGCTAAATGCAAATACATAACGGGCTACGTACCAATGGAATAGTTCTACACTTAAATATACTCACAGAAGAAGTAAACAAAACCCACCATACCTGAAGCGGGCAGCTTCCGGTTTCCCGACTTGTTTATGGATGGAGGTGCAAATCTCACAAAGACACTGCCACACCAGGTTGCAGCAGCGTGTGGGATTCTCACCCACTAAAACCACCCCCACTTCCTCCTTCATTCTTCCCCGCGGAACCGCCGCAAAGCATTACTTCGCGGGGTGGACTGCGCTTAAAGCAACCAAGCCTTCCGGTCTTCGCATCCTCCACTCTTCCAAGTTCCTCCTTAATTCTTTTGATTACGGAGTTCACCGCACATCAGTTTCCCTCCGACTTCAACATTCTCCAAACGATGTTCTGCGGGCTTAGATTGATTTTCGGGGAGCCTTCCAGACTCCCCCTTTCTGAGAAAAATCGTGGACAGTGGAACATAATATGCTCCGGATCCTGAAGTCAGGGAGAATCATCCAGCCTGAATTGTTGCAGATACTTCCTGTAACCACCATGTCCTGACAGGAATTGCGTCAGATCGTAGTTTATCTCGCCGTGTCGTCGCTGGCGCACTTCTTCTTCTTCTTTTTCTTCAGCCTTTGTCCCGTTCACAACCGGGGTCGGCTCGTCGGGATCGGCTTCGCCATTCGGCTCTATCGAATGCCCGATCTGGGTGCAATCTCGAAGCTTTCAAATCCCCATCCAGCGTATCAAGCCACCGTTGTTTTGGTCTGCCTTTTGGTCGTTCACCATCGACTTCGATGTTCAGAACAATCTTGGCAAGTGAATTCTCGTTTGCACGAATTGCGTGACCATACCATCGAAGACGCCTATCTCGGAACTTTTCCACGATCGGTGCAACCCCATAACGGTCGCGTATATCCTCATTTCGGATGTGATCTAAACGTGTGACGCCACTAGCCCAACATAGCATCTTCGTCTCCAATACCGCAAGACGCCGTTCATTATCTTTTATAGTCGGCCAACACTCAGAACCATAGAGAGCGACGGGACGGACGACATTGCAGTAAATTTTAGATTTTAGACGTTCGTTGATACGTCGATCATAAAGAACACCAGTTGTGGAACGCCACTTCATCCAGGTTGCGTTAATGCGTGAACCAATTTCATAAGTAGTTTTCCATTGGCTGATAGCGTTGACCTGAGGTATTTAAATTGCTCAGTTCTGGGCAGATCACTGCCACTGACAGTGATTGTGCCTGTTTCATGGGAATCGTTCGTCAAAAATTCAGTTTTGTTTAGATTTAATCTGAAACCGTGTTGCATGAGGCGATCATTCTATTTTTGAACAAGTTGCTCGAGATCATTTTTGCTATCATATGCTAGGAAAACGTCATTGCAAAAAGCAGTGTGTAGGGCGCTGGACGTTGGATATCCCGTGTGACGGTGTCCATAACAAGAACAAAGAGGAGTGGTGAGAGGGCGCTACCATGATGAACACCAACAGTGACACGAAGCGGTTTTGATACACCCGCCATACTTCGAACTTTACTTTTCGGTTCGTGATCGAGCAATTGAACCCAGCGCACGAGTTCTTCTGGCACGAAGTGTTGTTGTAAAGCATACCAGATGAGTTCGTGTGGTACACGGTCAAACGCTTTCTCTAGATCCAGAAAGGCAATGTAAAGAGGGCGATGCTTCTCACGGTGTTTCTCCATAAATAACCGCGCAGTGTGTATTACGTCAGTTCCGCAGTTCTTGATAAATCCGGCTTGATTCACGGTTATTTCAATGATTTCGCGAATATGGTTTTCAAGAATGCGTTCAAAAATCTTCATGGTATGGGAAAGTAACCGGATCGGATGGTAATTTGAACATTCTACTGGACTACCTTTCTTTTTCCATATTGGAACAGTGGTACTTTCTTGCCAGTCAGATGGTGTTCTTCCTTCCTGAATAACCTAGTTAAAGGATTCACTGAGCCACAGTGTTGGGTTTCAGCTCTTCGCTTTCCAGAGGTCAGATGCGATGTCGTCAGGTCCTGTGACTTTCCCCGATTTCATTCGTTTTATTGCCTCCTCGACTTCAGTTGCGTTGACAGTTAAGTCCTTGAAGGTGTAACGTGAGCACCTGTCTGGACCCACGGTCTTCTTAAGACGGATTGATTTTGTGACCACAATCAGCCCCACTGAGACAAGCAACAATGGTACCAGTCTATATCAAGTGCATGGCTTAGCATTCATACTGGTGGATGCAAGACATACCTAAATCTCTACCAAACTAAGGAGTACGGCACCCGTGTTGAAACGCAACACCACACTGATACCCGAAGGTCGTGTTCGCTTGAAAGCTACCACAACCCGCATTAAGCTCCCACTAGGGGGGCAACCGCAAACAACCGAGTTGAACGCACATACAACAGGCGTCAACCTGAAGTCTGTGAATTCAGGGGCTATCCCGGTTCCCATGGTACCAGTATACCCCTGGTGAGGTTTCCTGGCCAATTTGCCACTTCAGATGAGTCCCCATACAGACTGGGGTCTGATCGCCCTAATTAGGCCTTTGGAGCATTCGCCTACTGCATCACGGCCGGTAAGCCAAAGTGAGTACAGCGTCTCCCAGTGCTACCACCATGGAGGTTCTCTTCGGCCACTTGGTTTTGGTTTGGCCGACGGGGGTGCCGCCCCGTCTTCCTCACCGCCACCTCTGAGCACCAGTTGCGCTGACAGTGAAGCCCACGGTGTTTTACGTAGGCACCTGTCCTGAGACTTAATCCTACGGTCCTCTTAAGACACGGATTGATTTTGTGACCACAATCAGAGCCCCGCTGAGACAAGCAACAACGGTACCAGTCTATACCAAGTGCATGGCTTAGCGTTCAAACTAGTGGATGCAAGAATTACCTAAATCTCTACCGAACTATGGAGTACGGCACCCGTGTTGATACGCAACACCACGTCGAGGCCCGAAGGTCTCTTCTCGCTTGAGCATAACCACAACTGCCATGAAACTCCCACTAGGGGGACCAACCGCAAATAACCGAGCTGTCCTCACATACAACAGGAGTTCACCCGAAGTATGTGAGTCCAGGGGCTTTCCCGGTTCTCATGGTATCAGTATACCCCTGGTAAGGTTTCGTGACCAATTTGCCACTTCAGATGAGTCCCCGCGCAGACTCGGGTCTGATCGCCCTGATTAGGCCTTTGGAGCATTCGCCTACAGAATCACGGGCGGCAAACCAAAGTGATTACAGAGTCTCCCAGTGCCACCGCTATGGAGGTTCTCCTCGGCCACTTGGTTTTGGTTTGGCCGATAGGGTTGCCGCCCCATCTTCCTCGCCGCCACCTCAGAGCACCCAGTTGCGCTGACAGATGGAACTGCTCCAAATGTCGGCAATGATTGTACAAGTGGAGGATGAGCAAATTCTTCAGTTGAAATCTGCCATCCCGAGTGTCCAGTTTATCGTAAAGATTTTTGAAATGCTTCCCTCGGGAGATAGCTACCGCTTTGTTTGCTTAACGGTTGGCATTCATATAAATTTGCGAATTAGCAGGCATTTTATCGTTGAGAAATTTGTGGTAGAGGCGTTTCTTTTCACGAACCTTCATTTCAACATCATCATTCCAAAGCCAAGTATCTCGTTTGATGTACCGCTTACCCGACTTGGTGACCCCGAGGGTTGCAGAGGCCGGTTTGTGGATCGTGTCTTTCATTTGGTTCCATGATTCTTCCACGTTTTGTAATGGTCGGCAATCGTGTGAGTGAGACCGTCTCTTCTTTCTTCTCACCAAATCGCCACCATTTAATGCGCAGCGGGCCAGTGCGTTCCTCATGCTGTTTTATCGGTGGCTTAATTCGCAGGACAGCAATCAACGACCGATGTTGAGGTGCGATGGTCTCATAGGGAGCGACTTTGCAATCAGTGACGGTGGTAAAATGTTGGCGTCTTATGAGAATATAGTCGATTTGCGTTTTATTGTTCCCACTATAAAATGTAGGAAGATGAGACAATCGTTTGATGAACCATGTATTCATAAGCACAAGGTCATGGGTGTCCGCAAAATCGATTATACGCTCGCCACCCTCATTGCGCACTCCGAACCCCTTTCCCTCATGGCACCTGTTACCGTCTGCTTTTTCACCCACATGACGATTAAGGTCGCCGGCAATGATTATATAATCGTCAGCAGCCACGTGACAAGTCTTTGTGTCGAGAAGTTGCCAGAAGGCATCTTTCTCGGCATCAGGTCGACCTATTTGTGGTACATACGCGGTGAAGAAGTGAATAGTGCGATCAGCTGATATAATGGTGAGCTTCATCAGTCGATCATCAAATCGTTCGACTTCTTTAATGGCATCACGGAAACCCTCTGAGATGGCAATGCCAACACCATATTGAGTGTGTGGGTTACCAAAATAGAGAAGTTTGTAGCCATTTTTACCGCGTTCGCGTTCAATGTCGCAGCTTTTGGCACCAGACCATCGGGTTTCTTGCAGAGCGCAGATATTAATGCACCTTTTCCGAAGGGCTCTTGCGAGTTCCGGGTGCTTTATTATCACCAATTCTTCGCAAATATGCGCAAGTTCCTCCTCAGTTATCGCAGATATGGTGTAGACGTCCATTGCTTGCTTGTGTTGTTTGCGCTCCCCTTTATCCGGGGGGAACAGCGCCATCACGCTATCGAGCAGAAGATGCGGACAGGTCAGTTGTGGTGTTCGCCCTCTCATCCTCTTCATAACTATCCTGTACGCTGTTCCCCAGGGGCTTTGGTCTGCCTCTGTGCAAAGTTCCTCGAAGTATACTCGCCTGCTGGCCCATATAGCCTCTTTAAGCCTACCTCGAAGGTTCACATATACTAGCAGTTTCTCGTCGAAGTCCGGTCTTCTTCGAGATCGTCGGCAGATCCTTCTAGTACGAAAACATGCAACCCGTAACACCGCAAACTCTTCATTCCACCAATAGTTCGAACGTCTTTTTGCGAGAACTCGTCACCTCGGCATAGCAGCGTCGCATGCTCTTGTTATGCGTCCCGTCATTTGCTCTACCTTTTCTGTAGCCGAACCACCGGGATTTTGGCCTCCCAATAGCATCTTTATGAATGCATCCTCCTCAAACCTTCTCACGGACCAGCCCCGGTTTCCAACTTCACGGGAACGCACGTCAAGACATGGCCCATATTCGATCTGGAGGAAAATCGCCTGGTGGTCGCTGTGAGTATAATGCTCACTGACAAACCATGTCATTTTCCTCGCCAATGTGGTATTCACATATGTCAGATTGACTATGGAGCCCGACCCTGTCCCACGAAAAATGGAAACATTTTCCGTATTGGCAAGCCGTACTGCAACTGCCCCAATCCACGCTCCATGGTTTCTTCGAATTCTGCTATCGTCGCGCTTGGTGGAGCATAGCAACTATATATATAGAAACCAGCTATTTTTGCCATGACGAATCTGGAAACTGCATCACTTCTTGAATGGCTTGATTTCCACACGCCCATATTGCCGCCTGGCCAGTTACATCTGCAGTCCAGGCACCGCTCTTATTATTGCGATAAGACTCGTTGATTATGGCAGCTTCGATACCCTTCTCATAGATGGTCCGCGAGAGAAGGTCTTCCGCTGCCTCGCAGTGGTTGAAGTTGATTTGTATCAACCTCATTTATTTCCTGTATTCAAGGCTCTCTTAAACACTGGGCATCTGCTGCTGTCTGCAACATGTCGACAGTCGACGCCCTTTTTCTCCTTGCAAAGCATACATTCAAGCTCAGCCTTGCACTCCCTGAACATATGACCTTCCCCCCCACATTTTCTGCAACTGTTCAACCTGTCACAGTCACCGGTGCATTTTGCCACTATGTGGCCACATTTCAAACATTTAAAGCAGTGCTTGAGGGGCACCTGCTCCCTGAGTCGCCACACCATCCTACCTATTTTTACTTTACCAGCCGTTAGCAGTTTGAACGCTGCTTCAGCTGGTAGGCTTATGATTGCCGTTTGAGTACCTCCGTATGCCTTCCTCAGTCCCCTGATTGCGGAATCTTGCAAGCCAATTGGTCCGAACTGCTTTTCTAAGGAGTCGCGGATATCCTCCTTGGTCCTGATTTCATCAATGTCCTTACATTGTATAACAATCTCCCGCTTTCTGGCCCGTACTTATACTTCTTCTCCTAAGGATTTCTCGACGTTTTCAAGGAAGTTTTCTACCGTTTTGCCCGGAGGCTTCTTCAGCTCCAGCATCAAATCTCCTTTTTGAGGGCCTCCAATTCGGCTGACGTTTTCTCCAAGGTCCATCAGCTGCCTTTTCCCATCCTGCCAGGATCGTGCACACCTTCTCTACTCCTCTTTTCAAGCTTACCGCCCTTTGGATTTTGAGGAGGTGTTACTTGCGTTGCCTGGGTGACGCTTGATTTCTTCGAAGAACTTTTTTCGTCGTTGGCACCGTTGTATAGTACACGAATGGTACGGACCATGATTTTGATGGCCTGGTGCACATTGTGTTTGTCCTTTATGAATTCAGACAACTCTACTATTTTACCCCCGAGTAGGGCAAGCGATGATTCGTCCGGATTCTGACACAGCTCTTCTGCTTGGTTTTCCCACTGGGCGCTTACGTGTTTAAGAGGTTAGATATTGTCTTCTATTTGTAGTTAAGTCTAAAATTGATAGACCAGTAGCTTACTCCAAACTACAATTTTACTTTATTATGTATATATATTTCGGGAGCAACTTACTCCCTTCATCAGTACAAAGCTTAGGTATTTATTGGCCTTCCGCGAGCTTCCCTGATTTCCTTCCTTCATCGACGTTGATTTCGGAGGAAATCGCGGGATCATCGAGCTTCTCCAAAATGGATCAAACACTAACTCCTGCGGCATGTTCCGACCAGGTGTAGTCACCCCATTATGGGCTAATGAATGACCAGTTTGTGGAGCATCTGTCCGTCTGTCTGTCTGACTGTCTGTCTGTCACACCCGATTTATTCGGAAACGGCTTGACCGATTGTCGCGCAAAGTCGTGAGAGTATGTGATCTGCTGTTCCCTTTACATGGAGTAATTGGAGCGATTTTGTATTAAGTTTATGGGGGGGAGCTCTCCATACATGTGACCATGTGGTGCATCAAACCAAAGGGCTCATTTAGTATTTTTCGAAACTGATTCCATATTTGATGTCGGTTGAAACATAGGGGAGCGAGGGCTCAAAATATGACCATCAAAAAGTGTAACAGGCCTCGTTTTCAGAACCTATCCAACCGAAAAATTTGACAAACAATCACAGTGGTGCATCTCTACGAAATCTAGGCCTCTAAATTTGGCATGGGAGTAATGAAAAACATAATGCACAATTTTGTCAAGTTTGAAGATCCAACTCTTATTAACAAAATTATAGGGGGTGAAACTTTGCCATTTTTTGTGAATTTCGTGCACTCTCCAACTATAGACGGCATCATCACATTTCAATTCGACAATATTACAGGGTGCGGCAGCATAACTTCCTTTTTGCGCGCCACTCAGTTAGTTGATGTCATAGCAGAGCGCTAGTGGTCTCGTTCAAGAGGGGATACTTTAAAGTTTTGTCCCGACACGGTTCAGTCGCCATCATGTGTTGGAATAGTGAGGAGCGTGCCTTTGCCGTTGAGGTTTACTTTTCAAGCGGATGTTTGGTTATTGCAATACAGCGTGTATTTCGGAATCGCTTTAATTTAGCCCCGTTGGCTCCCGTCCCAGACCGCAAATCAATTGTTACATGAGTCACTACATTCAGATGAACTGCAAGTGCGACAAAAGGAAGAACTAGAGTCCCTCGGCCCGTTAGATCACCTGAGAACATTGAAGCAGTGAGAGCGTCAATGTTGCGATCGCCACGGCGTTCTGCGCGCAAACACGCATCTGCCCTTGGACTATCCGATCGTTCTGTGAGAAGAATTCTTCGTGATGATCTTCATTTTCATCCCTATAAGATGGCGATAGTGCAGGAACTTTCAGAACGTGACTTCAATTCTCGGATGAACGCGTGTGAGCTTCTTCTTCATGTCGTTCCCGAGGGTGCTATTGTTTTTTTAGCGGTGAAGCCCATTTTCATTTGTGTGGGTCGGTTAACAAACAAAACATGCGCTACTGGGCTGACACCAACCCTCGAGAATTGCATCAAAAGCCTTTGCATTCACCCAAAGTCACAGTGTGGTGTGCAATTTCCTCAGCTGGAATTATTGGTCCCTGGTTTTTTGAGGAAAATGAGGTTACAGTGACAGTGAATTCGGACCGGTATGTAAACATGCTACAAAATTTTTTTTTCCCACGGCTACAAAATTTGGATTTGGGGGACACTTGGTTCCAACAAGACGGTGCAACAGCACACACTTGAAGAGCATCGATGGCTGTTTTGAGGGAACACTTTCCAGAGCGCCTTATCTCAATTAGAGGCGATTTGGAATGGCCGGCACGCTCTCCCGATCTGTCCCCTTGTCATTTTTTTCTATGGGGTTTTTATAAATCCCGTGTTTATGTGAACCGTCCAAGAACCCTACAAGATTTGAGGACCAACATCCAAGAAGAAATTGCCAACATAACACCTGCTATGGTAACAAGAGTCATGACAACCGCCAAAAATCGGTTTACGCAATGTATGCAGAATAGGGGACGTCACCTAAGAGATTTGATCTTCAAAACAATGTAAATAAAAACTTTAGACATGTACCTACATTATAAAAAATAAATATTCTCCGATGCATACAATAGTTTTTATTGAGTTTTGAAAAAAGGAAGTTATGCTGCCGCACCCTGTATATGTTAATAAAGTTTGTATAAGTGTCCCATTCAACTTGATACATATCTACGTTAGTACCAGCTGTATGAAATTAACGCAGTTGTACAGGTGCACATACATGCACGCTTTGCGCAGGGAGTAAAGCGGAAACATTCAAATGCTGATCAGTTTACATGTATGAATATTTGTACATACGTGCACATCAGTATGCGCTAATAGGCGACGTCTGTTTTTTCAGGATGGGCATAATATTTGTGTCTTCAATATGTACAAATATAGATATATTTAAGTTTGGAAATATATGACGGAATATTCTGAATTTTTAGCTATATACGAATTGCAGAACGTACATAGAAGGTTCGTCACATAAGATAAACGCAAAACCGTTCAACTTTCCCAATTCGAACTTACTTGTATCTGTTTTAGGTGAACTTCTTCACATTACCTAATATTTACGAACTCCAGGTGTGAAGCGCATGGAATTACATAGCTATAATCGATAGAGTATTTTCTACGCTATTGAAAAATGGTGCGCATTTGAATTTTAAATTGTTATGCTAGTGCAACTGCTAGGCACTCAAAGTTCCTCACATAGGGAAACACGAAACCTTGCATACTCGAAGCGTTCAGCATTCGGTTCACCGACTAGTTAAGGTTTTGTGTAAACACAAAACTTTATTAAAATCGGTTTACTGTCTGTCTGTCTGTCTTTCCGTCTGTCGGTCTGTCTGTCTGTCTGTCTGTCTGTCTGTCTGTCTGTCTGTCCGTCACACGCATTTTTCTCGGAGACGGTTATAGCGATTGCCACCAAATTTGGTAGAAAGGTGGGAACTGTGAACGCTCACGCATACAGTGAATTACATCCTTTTACTTCGAATTTAAGGGGGGTTCCCATACATGCAAAAGGGGGGTGTAAAATTTTTTTCCATCAAATATAGTCATGTGGGGTATCAAATTAAAGGCCTCGATTAGTACTTTTCAAAGCCGATCTTAGATTTGACATTCGTTGGAAGGGTGGGGATCGCGGGGGGTTGAAAGTGATCACTTCTTTAAGGGGGCCATTCTCAGAAACCACCAAACCGAAAAATCTGAAAAAAATCAGGCGGCTGCCACTATATGGTGCCTGGGCTCCGAAATATCTTCTATGCTGATATCTGTACAAATAAAGTTAATAATAGTATATTACCACAATTCTTTGTAATTGGTTAGAACCCCCCTTAAGTTCATCCTGTTGCTTCTTTGAAAATTGAAGACTATGAATGTCAATATCACCCGAAAGTGGATACTCTCACATAATATATGGCTATGTTACGTGCTACGTACTAAGAAATACACAAAACCTTTCGTACCTGAAGCGTCCAGCCGGAAGGTTTCCCGACTTCTTTTTTTTTAAGGAGCGAACCATAGTCCTACCACCCAGACCTTTTGTATAATAGATCCATTGTGCTATATATCTATGTCCTGTAGACAATCACAAACATCCACGACTATAGCCCGAATTCGATTCCGGGGCACTTCACCGGCATCGCGAAACTAACGCCCCACTATCTCGGCCATCACAATGCTTGCAATAGCACATTGTTTGACACCTTATTTAAACTCCACGATTTTATGGCATATATCGTCCAAATAATATTTATTTTTCCGATGTTAGAACAGTTGTGCCTCTTTCAATACGTTAACAAACCTAAAATATTCACATATTCTTAAGTGGCCTTCGAAGAGAAATACTATTATTTTTAATTTTGGGGTTGTACTCTATTATAGATTATGGATTAGAATGCACAAAATTAAGATGAAATGGAAAAGTTTCACCTCCTATAACTCTGTTAATATTAGCTTCAAACTTCCTAAAGTTATACCTTATGTTATCCCTTATACCAGTGCCAGGCATAGTACTTCTAGCACAAACGTAAGGCGGGTTTCCAGTTAAATTTCTGAAAGACGATAATATGTTATTATTAACTTTCTTTGTGCAGATATCGGAACAGGATGTATAGCCTATATTACCGCAAAACTTGATGATTCTATGGTCAAATTAAGTCAATTTCTAAAAAATATACGAATACTAAATATGGATAAATATAAATATATGTGTCCAAACAGTAGAGTTTTCGGTGACGGAAGCAAAAATGTACTGAAGTAGACTTTAGAGATTACCCATCCAGCAGGCTGAGCATGCCCAGAAAATCATCGCCGAAGGCACCCGCCATGCCACTACATCGGGCATGAATTTTACAAATGTTCCTGAAGAGGAGGTTCAACGAGCCATAAACAAGTGGAGGGGTCCTGGTCATGATCGGCTGCGGAACTTCTGGTACCAAATGTGCACCAATGTACATGGTCGGTTAGCACATAGAATAAATCAGGTAATTAGGTGGCCGGAAGAATTTCCCTAAAAGGGACACGGTGGAGGACCCTGCAGACACAAAACCGATCAATTGCTTACCAATCCTCGACAAATTAATAACGGGGATCAATGCGCACCTCGCGACCACCAAACTCTGCTCGAGGAACAGAAGGGTTGCCGAGTCGAGCCAAGGGATTACAAAAAGCAACTCATTACAACTCGGTAGTTGTAATACAAGTAACTAGAGGTGAAGGAAATAGTTTTAGTTGTTACTATATATCGATTGCGCCAAGGCTTTTGACAGCGATGTGATTTCCTACGTCTTTGTCGCATTGATCCGAAACTAATAAAGTTTTTGGCGACAGTCATGAAAAGGTAGCGTACCACCTTATCAGTACGCAATCTGAGGGTACCAATGCTTCAGAGCCCATCCGTATACGAAGAGGCATTTTCGAAGGCGATTCGTTGAGTCCCCTTTGATTTTTGCATAACACTAAACCGCCTTTCATAAATGATGCTAGAGAGCATGGTTTTTTAATCAAATATGATCATGTGCTAAACGCGAGCCGACACACTTGATGTACTTACATGATATCAAGCTGTATGCTGGCACTAACGGCCACCTTAAAAGTCTGTTACGAATAGCATACATGTTCAACCGTGATATTCGGATGGAATTTGGATTAGACAAGTGTCGCATCCAAGCCACCCGCAAAGATCATCACGCCCGCGTCCCTGACATAGCACTGGCCACCTCCACGTCAAATGTCTGTACCTGCTCCACACATCAGACAGAAAAATGTCGGTCCCGGCTAAATGAATGTTTCACATAAACATCTGTTCCTGTGTTAGGCAAATATCTGTTTTCAGACATCGGACAGGTAAATGTCTGTTTCAGAGAAACTCAGTTCCTGTTTCAGAGAAATGTCTGCGGCTGTCTCAGACTCCAAAGAGATATTGGTCAGATAAATGCCTGTGTCTGGGAGATACAAATTTCTAGCACAGAGAGAGGCCATTTCTATATCAGACAAATCTTTGTGTCTGTCTCAGACATCAGGCGGAAGACCTGGACCATGTTTTCTCGCGAGAAAGAGTCTGCACGCTTTTCTGCGTCCGGATCAGAAACAGAGAACGTGTATATTTCCACGGCTTTCATGGCTCACCAAATTTAACGAACACCACAGCAACAAAGAAGACCTGTTGATGGGTTCCGACGCCAATGCAAGGCATACGCTTTAAGACAGATCGGAAATCAACGAGAGAGGTGAATCATTCTTGATTTTATTATTACATCAAACCTATCGGTGTGTAACAGGGGCAGAACACCAACCTTCAATTTCCCCAGCTCGGAGAACTATGACGGTTGGGAAGAGGTCCTTGAATCACCCTAATAACCGACAATGGGATTCTTAGGGTGGAGGTCTGACCAGAAATCCTTCTCAGATCACATTTGGATACCTTTCAGTCTAGATCTCGCAGCAGTAGTCCCCAAACTCTTCAGAAACCCCAGGAGGATCGATTGGAGAAAGTTTGGTCAAGTAATTAAGAACAAACTGTCCGGTACGCACATTGGTAAGATTCGAACGACAGACGAACTGGAGTCAAAGGTCGGAGTTCTGGAAATGGCATTCGATACCGCCATTAAAGGCTCGTGCCGTACTAAGTATAGCATAAAGACACTGCCACCGTGGTAGAATGAAGATTTCTCCAGCCTCAGGAAGCTGACCAAAGAAATCTTCAACATCTGCTACATGCATAAATATTAGCAGCCATACAAGGACTGCCTGAAGAAGTACAAGTGCAGGACCACCAAAGGGCGGCCTTAGTTGGACTATTGCCAGAACATCGAAGGCACCAGTGAATCCACGAGGCTCTAAGATTCTGTCCAAGGAACATAAACCCATCCTCTCTTAAAAAGTCGGAAGGATCCTGGATGGAATCTTCTAGTGAAAACTTGGAGCTACGGGTTAAAACGCACTTTTCATCCAGCAAGGAGGACTGTGAGTCGGAACCTTCCTTTGAGGGTTTGCGGCCACCCGAGTTGTGCGAGAATATTAAATCGATAATTACCGAGGCCATCCACAACACAGCCCTCCGCAACACCTATAAGGGATAAATAAATGTCGCAATAACCGCAGTCAACAGAGATCCTGCAGATGAAGCATCAATAAATGATGTTCGTAATCACTTGAAGAACGTTATATTTATGTATTTATGATACAGCCACAAACACACTTGGCCACAGCCACAAAATGAGTCGGAACGGCTGGTTTGACGATAAATGTAAGCTAGCAACGGAAGGGAAAAATCCTGCATACCGAGTAATGTTGGATTCTCAGAGAACGCGGGTACGCGCGGAGACTTATCACGAACTCCGGCCAGCAGACAAGCGACACACAGACGGAAAAAGGAAGTCTGGGAGAACCAACAGGTCGTTGAACTCGGAAAGTATAGGGAGCAACCGCCCCAGGTGCGGAAGTTCTCTCTCTCGATGCTCATCCTGCCGAGAAAATGAGATAAATCTGATTTTCGACAGAATGGGCATATTGGAGGGATGGGTTGGATACTTTGGTGAACTACTGAACAACCAGAACATCGACGAGTTGGATATCCCACCAACGGAAGACGACGGACAAATATTGCCACCACCAAGTATAGGAGAAACAGTCCGTGTAATCCACTGGCTTAAAAAACATAAGTCACCAGGAGCCGATGAAATTACAGCGGAATTGGTTAAATATGGGGGCCATCAATTGCACCAAGTGGCTCACCAACTTGTGCTTAAATTATGGGACAGCGAATCAATGTCTGACGGCTGGCAAAGAGGCATTATCTATCTCATATATAAAAAGGGAGATATCACAGTGCAGCAATTCTAGAGGTATCTTGTTGCTGAGTACCATAAGTAAGTATAAGACATTCTCTGCTATCTTGCTAGGTAGGATAGCCCCATACGCTCAGAACATCATTGGCCTGTACCAAAGAGGCTTCACTCCAGGCAAATCAGCAACAGATCAGATTTTCTCTCTGCCGCAGGCGATGGAAAAACTGTTGGAATATGGACATCAGTTGCACCATCTTTTCATCTACTTGAAAGCCGCCTATGATAGCACAGCCAGAGTAGAACTGTACACGGCCATGAGAGAATTTGGTATCCCGACGACATTGATAAAACTGACCCTGACCAAATTGCGAGGCCAGATAAAAGCAGCAGGATAACTCTAGAGACCATTCGACATCAACAACGGTGTAAGAAAAGGGGAGGCCCTATCATGTGTCCTCTTTAACCTGGCCCTGGAGAAAGTGGTCCGTGATGGTGAGGTAAATTCAACGGGTTCGATCCTCTTTAAGTCCACCCAACTACTGGCCTATGCTGACGATATCGACATCATAGTAAGAACCACCCGAAACGTACATACTGCCTTCATCCAGATCGAGCAGGCTGTACGGGATCTTGGGCTGCACATCAATGAAGGCAAGACAAAATATATGGTGGCAACGTCAGCACCGAAAATCAACCAACCAACAGCATCAAACCGCACTGGTTAAATGGGAAGAATAAGGACAGGAGATTACAACTTTGAGATCGTTGATAATTTCTCCTATCTAGGGTCGAAAATCACAACTGATAACAGCTACAACGATGAAGTCCGCGCACGGTTGTTGGCAACCAACAGAGTCTATTTCAGCTTACAAAGGCTGTTCCGCTCGAAACGTCTCACCATAAGGTCAAAGTTCTTACTGTACAAAACTATGATCTTGCCTGCCCTCTTGAATTCCTCGGAGACTTGAGTTCTTAGCAAGAAAAATTGCGAACTCTTGGATGCGTTCGAGAGTAGAATTCTCCGAAGAACTTTTGGCCCCCTACATGAGGATGCACAATTCCATAGCCTGCACAATGAAGAAATCTATGAGTGATACTACGACCATCAGGTCGTGGATAAAATCCGGCTCAATAGGTTACAGTGAGCAGGTCACTTAATCCGTATGGATGAGAATGATCCATCTATAAAGGCAATATCTGTGGCAGAAAAAGAAGACGAAGGAGACCGTGTCTGAGATGGCGTAGGTCAGGATACCAGACAGCTTTTACGGATATCGAATTGGTGGACCTCGGCGGAAAACCGGGATGCCTGGAGTTCCTTATTAAGGCAGGCCTAGACCGGATACCGGTTGTTGCGCCGTTAATGCTGATGAAGATTGGCTAGGCTGGAAAAAGCTTCTCCGGAAACGGTTTTCCGTGGCTTGTTGCGATTTACCGGAGCTGCATCTCTATAGGATGCGTAAAACATTCCTGGAGACGCTCACAAGTGGTTTTCATACCGAAATCGGCCAGGCGCGGTAATGAGTCCGCGAAAGACTTTCGACCAGTCAGCCTGACCTCTTTCGTACTAAAGTCCCTAGAGCGCATCCACTTAAGGACAATTATGGAGAGAAAATCCACAGAAACCGCCCACCACGTGGTTATTAGCGCGGTTGTGCGGTCGCTACTATACAAGCAGTATACCCTAGCTGCTTTCAATAACGTTATTACCAACGCCGTCAAGGAAGCCTTGACCAGTATTGGATTGGAGGGGTATCTTACTCATTGGATTATATCCATGCTAAGTACCAGGATAATCCAGTCGGATCTGGGAGGCGACTACTTGATCAGGGCTTTGAACAGAGACACGGCCCAGGGGGCACCATCTCTCCAATGCTCTGGTTAATAGTAATGAACGAAATTCGACCAACATTGGACAGCAGCGAGGTGAAGGTGATATTAGTGACTCGGTGATATTAGTGTCAGTGATGTTTCCGCCCATTATGAGCGACATCATGGACCGTGAGATTCGAACTCGGCATAAACCCAACCAAAACGGAACTGATGCTATTTACCACCAAGAATTCCACCTAAAACGGCTGAATGAACAAAGATTGGTTCTGTCCTCTAATGTAAAGTATCAGGGTGTAATCCTGGATCCAAAGCTAAATTGGAGAAGAGAACCTTTGCAAAGAATTGGGATCTCCGGCCGACGATGGTTCACTGCAGTGCGTCCCATCCTATTGTATGGTGGCAGGCTTTGAGCAAAAATGAAGCTTAATAGGATTCAAAAATCAAATAGGATTCAAAAAACCGCGTGTGCAGGTACTATTGGGGCTCTGCAGTCCTGCCCGGCAGATGTTCTCAATGTACTCCTGCAACTCCTCCACCTAGACCTCCATATTAAATAGGTAGCAACGTGCAGTGCCGTCAGACTACGTTAGTCCGGATGTTGGGCAGGGAAGATATCTTCCAGGCTTTTCGGATAGTGCAGAGACGCGCTGAACCGTCTGGGCGGCACGCTCAAGGCCATCCTCCTCTGGGTTCCTGGGCACAGGAACATTGCCAAAGCTGCGGACAAAGAAGGGAAACTCTCTTGCATTTTCTCTGCGATTGTGCACCTCTAATTAGAGTCAGGTTACGGACACTGCGTAAACCATACTTTAGGGCCCTCTGATAGATTTCTAGCTGCAAGGTGGGAGAGCTGCTTCCCTTCGTGAATGCTACGGGCTGGCAGATCTGAAGATCCGAGCCGACTAGACTTTGCCCTTACGTCAATGGAGGACACAAAGAATCATATAGTATGTAAGAAGAGATAAGTTTGATGTTTTTCCTATCGCCATTAATCTGGTATTGTAAAATAACCGTGTCTCGGTCCTGGCAAAAGAACTGTATCAGCCTGGTAGCCTGTAAAAGTCTTGACATCAGAATGCAAACTCTTGGCCTTATGGATCTTTCATCGTAAAAGATCGTAGCCCTCTTAATTGATCCAATGTCACAGATTTTATTAAATCGAACCCATGGCTCTTGAACCAGAAAAATAAAAGGGCTGTCCTGCAGCTTTATCAGCTTCGCTGCCAGCAGATACGAGAAGGCTTTGGCATACTGCAGGTCAATTTGACCAACCTTTATATTTTTCGGCAGAAGCTTAGTCTAATGTGTAATAGAAAAGAGTTAAAAACGTATGCCACGATCGGCGTGTGACCAGGTTTCCCTCACGCCGTACCGTCAGAGAGTCGATCCTCCCATGTTTGATGTCTTTTAGAATTGCCACATTTGAAGGTGCAGCAGTTCCCATGTCCTCATCCATAAAGGGTCTCACCTCATCACGCAGAACCCCGACTCGGCGGGAAGGTCCATCGAAGATGCTGCAATTTGATCTATTTTGTGTGAATCGGAGGTCGTCATTGTTCTTCGCTCTTAAAATGAAGATAATGCTCTACAGTTTCCTGATATAATATAATTTCAATTCATCCACGAAAAAGTGATGTCCCTGAGCATCCTCAGACTTTTTTGGTCTAGTTCAAAGACCAAGCTGAAACCCTCCACTTGTGTAGATTGGTCTATCATAGCATTCATGAACCTTAGCATCCAGTGCGTCCAGTGTGCAAAGTCCATGTCAGGGTTCTGTTCACCCAGCATACAGATAATATCAACTACCTTCCTTCGGTGGCCAGGTATCCAACATCCATTGTTCTGTCGTACGCGGCTCGGTATTCACAATAGTGAGCTTGGCTTGACTCCATTTCCACATACCGGCGTTAAACCAGTAGCGTCCACGTAAAGGAGAAGATTCTGACAGCCAGGATTCAACCTGTAACTCCCCTCCTTAGTGACTGAAGTTTCCTTCCAGATCCTTCCTCTTCCGCTTCCGGGCATATGTGAGTCTGGCACTGGTACGTGATATGATCGGAAGGCGGAGGTTAAAGTGAATAAGTCACACATTACGGAGGGGCGAAACTTGCGTTGCTGACTACATCTTGCAGTGGAGTCCATTCTCCATTCCGGCCGGAAAGGAGGCCGCCGCAAGGCCACTTGGCGTGGAACAGCAAAAACAGAGTGTAGACTTCGCGGGAAGTTGTGTGGAAGCTGAAATGCATTTCGCGCAACCGCGGACGTCTGTTTTTAAGGTTTTGTGTAAAATAAAACCTTATTAAAATCGATTCAATGTCTGTCTATCTGTCACCCTGATTTACTTGAAAACGGCTAAACCGATTATCATGAAATTTGGTCACAAGATGTGCTCTGTCAATCCCTTTACATATTGCTAGTGACGCTATTTTGTGCCGAATTTGAGGAGAGTTGTAAACATTTTTTCACAGAATATGGTCATGCCGCGTATCAAATGAAAAGGTTTGATTAGTACGTTTCGAAAAGGACCTCATTTCTGATATTTGGTAAAACCAGCACGTATATATTATATACCTACATACACACATGTTTGTTTGGAGTAATTAATATTCACATTCAAATGACTAAAAAACTAGAACAAAATAATTCTTTACGACCCCATTCATATAAACGCACTTGGTTGTGGAATTGACGAATCAATATGGGATGACGATGTCATACACATTGTAGAATGCACAAATTTCACAAAAAAGGCAACTCGATAACTTTGTTAATAATTCTTGGATTTTCTTCAAACTTCAAATTGTGCGCTATTTTATCCCTTACACCCGTGCCAAATTTCACAATTCTAGGATGAACATAAGGAGGGTTTCCGGGCGAATTTCTAAAATGTGGAAATATACTATTATTAACTTTATTTGTGCAGATATCGGAACCAGATGTGTTTTGAGGCCTAGATTGGTAGAGATGCACCATTGTGATTTTTTTTCATATTTTTCGGTTGGATAGGTTCTGGGAACGAGACTTGTTACACTTTTTGATGGTCATATTTTGAACCCCCACTCCCGTAGGTTTCGCCCGATATCAAATATGGAACCAGTTTCGAAAAGTACTAATTGAACCCTTTCATTTGATACCCCATATGGCCACATTTTGTGAAAAAAAATGTAGCACCCTCCATTCACATGTATGGGGCGCCCTTAAAAAACCTTAAAACGATCTGGGTGAAGTAGATTCTTCATAAATGCGACTTTAATATTTCAATGTCAATTGGCGTTAATGGACGGACAGACAAGGAGGTTCTAGTAAGATTTTGTTTTACACAAAAAAAAATCGCGTATGAGACGTGTCCCACACCGGGTCATCCCAAAAGGCCTGAAGTTTAAGCAAAAACAATATCGAAAGACGGGTACATGTTTTGAAGCGAATAATGGGAGCTATTTTGAACCAAAGAAAATAAATTTGCCTAAAAATTGCTCCTTTTTGATCATAGTGTATAAAATTATTAATTTTACGAGACCTGTTTCACTTCTTGGGGCACATTTTGACTCTTCACTTCCATGTGTTCCCCCCAATATCGGAAATGAGATCTGTTTCGGGAAAAACTAATTAAGTCCTTTCATTTGCTACCCTACATGGTTATATTCGGAGAAAAAAAAACATGATGCCGCTCGTTGTGTAGAAAGGAACTCGCAGACCACATGTTCTCAATCAAATTTCGTGACAATAACTTCAGGTCGTTACGAGTAAATTGGAAGCCAGGCAGAGATTGAATTGATTTTAATAAGTTTGTTTCACACAAAACGTTAAAATGACGAACCATATCCTGTTCATAATTCACTTTGGCTCATGGCCAGGAAAATTGTGGTGCAAGAAACCAAGAAACGATTTGAGCCCATACAGCTTTATAAATGCTTAGTTACAACAAACACTTTTGCTCTCTTCCCTCAGTATATGTTACCTGCGATGATTCAGATCCAACAGCTAGTTGAATCAAACCTAAAGACGGTGTTTCTCCAGAAATGCAATATATACCGCATTTACGAAACGATATAGTTAATAATTACAACTACCCAATCTACAAAAAGAACAACTGGGAGCTTGAATAGACAACGCAATATGCCTCGCACAGTCAACCTAATAACAACTGGAATCCGCAGACTTATGCAACCATAGTAAACACCAACCAGAACCGACAGACTTACACCAGCGAACTAAGCCTAACCCAGATGCATACTTACTTTACCAGCTTTATGTTGTATGTCCCGCTGAATCTTTGTTGGCCTACTGGTAGCAGAAAAGACCAGATTTTACCAATTTTGTTAGTAGTAAGCCTGTTCACCAATCTTAACTAATTATCGTGCGCTTACAATACAAATCGTAGCAAGCAACAATAGCGCTCTAATCACAGCTTTGTCAGAAATTAATAATGCTATGTAGCATTATGTCACGAGTGTATGTAACTGATAATTTTTATAATAATAATAATAATCGTTGGCGCAACAATCCATGTTGAATCAGGGCCTTGAAGTGTGTTAGAGCACTTCATTCAAGACCGTAACGGTACACTAGGAGGCAATGTGGTCAGCATTGCCCTCGCCCGAGATTATTACCCTGATTTGACTCAGGTACTCATTCAGAGCTGAGTTGGCTGGTATCCGACGTCAAATCACGATACAAATTTCACTGCCGCCAGTGAGATTTGAACCGCGACCTTCCGTGCGACAGCCTTGCGCTCTAACCACTCAGCTATCCGGACACATAATATTTTTATATTGCTTAATACATGAATTTTAATGGAAGGGGTTTTCAGAGTGATTTACCGGGCAGGGGACAAGTTGGGGTCTATGTTGTGCACAAAAATCCAAACACACTGGCATTTTCAAAAGTCAAACAGACAGATAATGAACCGATTTATATTTATGAAATCGTTTATTTCATTGCAGCAAGTTCAAGACTCGAAAATAAAATAAACCCCGAATAGAAAAGAAGCTAATAGTTCAATTTTATTTTAAACATCTCTTTTCCAAATTTGCAGGTATCATGGATTCGCAAACGTGATCTACACATTCTGACAGTCGGCGTTTCTACATACACGTCAGATCAAAGATTTCAGGTACATTCGCTAAACTTTATTTTTATCCACCCTAGCTGTAATCCATTCCTCTCCCAAACAATTTCCTGCTACCGTCATAATGCGCATATATATTTCGCTCTTTTTACCTAAGGAATTGCCATGAATATGTGTGTCTATTCGTGCATATTCATACATACATCTGCGGTCAAAATAATAGTAGTGCGCGCATCGTTGGATGGAAATTAAGAAGAAGCATGAATTTTTTGGTTAACTTTTATTTTGACAAGCAGCATTCTCTAAAATAAAAAAATCGTTAAAATAATTAGTCATTTCAAAAGACTTGGTGGTAAAATAATAATAGTAATAATTATATCTTATTCTCTGTGTGCTATTGGTGCAGCACGCCGCCTATGCATTGAAGTAACGAAACTTTCATATACATCCTTAAAGTTGATTATTATTTGTTGGGTTAACATTAGGGGGTCTGGGTCTGGGTCTGGAGACTGTGCAGGCCATTCCATGGACTCAATCCAGTTTTCCTGAAACCCCTACTGCACACTTGTGTGTATACGCTTCGGTCATTATCCTGTTGAGAAACCCAAAGTGGCTGCATTTCTTCCTGAACACATTGTTTCCTATAACCAATATACTCGTCTAACAGCATAAAATGATAACCATACCCAAATCATAATACTGAATCCTCCATGTTTAATAGTTTTTGTTGTCTATTTTGGTCTGTAGCTGGAGCTAAATAAACAAAAGTAAATCTGTCCACAAAATATTTCCCCATTTCCCGGTGGGCTAATTCAGGTGTTCCTTCGCGAGCTTTAGCCTTGAGCCCATATGCCTTTTTCTTAATAAAGGGCTCCTTTCTTGGGCTATGAGGTGCTAAATCCTGTTCCTGTAAATGCTGGCTTGCTTTGCTTGCTCCCACATCCAGTTCCTTTTTTAAGGTTTTGTGTAATTTATGTTAGTTGCAGGTGCCACCGCCTACGTATTTTAAGTTGCGATTTGTATTTTAATGCGTTACGAAGATTCCTCGAAGAGTAACGAACCATTGAATTTCTTTACAAGTTTTCTCTTTCAAAATTTTGCTGTTTGTTTCTTTAAACAAGGCTCATCGCCTCGTTTCATTTCTGAAAAATTTTCAATCAGGTTTCCATCAGTGATATAGAAATACATTAAAAAACGCAGTACAAACTTTCTTGTATATTGTTTTGTACAAATAAATGGTTTGTATTTGCCTTTTGGCAACTGCTGGCTACGATTATTTTGACCAACCCTCTGCAAAATAAAATGAAATTACCACACCAAGTGCCAAGGTGTATAATGATAACGGTACTTTTCCATTGACTTTAGTTTCTCAGTCAGTAAAGATAATAAAGTAGGCAACGGAAAAATTATACAAAGTAAACTATATGCGGTAGCAGCACTACTATTATTTTCACCGCAAGTGTACATACATATGTGTTAAACATTTACATATATCGTACGTGTACTATTTATATTCCTTTATTTTCCATAATCCAATACAAATTAACCTTTGACTAATATTTTCCACGCACTTTAAAGGTTATTCGAGCTGAAAACTCTCCGAACTGGACTCTGCAAATAAAATATCCACAGCCGAGGGACTCCGGAGTATACGAATGTCAAGTCAACAGTGAACCGAAAATGTCCTTGTCGTATTTCTTCAACGTCGTAGGTAAGTAATTGAAATTTCATCGTCAGAATGCTCCAGCGCTCTTGAAACTCTTCACTTATGCACTGCAGGACTAGTCCATGGTTAACAAATTTTTAAGTGAGAACACTTTCTCTGCATACAAATGAGGAGCAATTATGTACTGCTAAGTTATATACAGCCTTGGCCAAATATATTAGGCGTCCTATACTTTCTGTCTTCTCTTTTTTTAACGCAAAGAATGAAAATCTTGTAGTGATTTAACAAAATACATTATGTAATGCAAACAATATTACTAAAATTTAATTGGCCTGCCTCTTTATTACGGCAGCTGTTATTTCGGGTTATATTCTTTATTAAGTTCATACACTGTTCCGCGCATCTGCCGTTCCATTCTTGAATTAAAATGTCTTTAAGCACTGTTCTAGAGGCAAAGCGATGGCCCCTTACTTTGTGCTGCTGCTGTACATCTTCGGAGCCTAACACTGATCCACTCATGTTTGACAGCAGGTACCACGCAATCTGGATAATGTTCTTCATCGACATGTCTCACGAAGGTCACACCGGTACTTCGACTACCTACGAAAATCACTCAATTCCAAATTTAGTAATTATTTTCCTTATTGTAGATAAAACATTTAACAAAGTGCCGTAATATTATGTAAATGCTCAGATAAAAACTTACTTTCCAGTTTGATTCGTCGGGCACACAACGTTCCTCCAATTTCCTCTGCGCTATGTTAATCTCGTCCAGCCCATTCCAAAGCTGCCCACTTCAACAAGTGGGATACGAGTACTTATGACCTTTCCATCTTCTTTTGACTGATCCACAGGAAGCTGAGACGATGTTTCTTCTAGATCCTTAGGAGACTCGCGGATGAGTTTCCTGTCTTGACGTGTTGGAGCTTTTATTTTACTAGCATGAGAACCGGTCTCATTAAACCTTTTAATAACAGATTGGACTGTTCGCCGCGAATATTTCACTAACTTTGATATTTCAACTTGAGACTTCCCTTTTCTCTATAAAAATGCAACTTTCCTCCTTTTTCTATAGAAAGCTCCCTCTTTTTGGCCATTTTCGAAAATGAAAAACCCGTATTTTGAACTTTACGCCTCAAATGTTGCAGTGATCATCCTTTAAGGTTTTGTTTTACACAACAAAAATGATTCACTGTCTGACTGTGTGCCACATGCACTTTTCTTTAAAACGGCTAAACCGATCAGAACGAAACTTGGTGGACATATAGGAACTATGAAAATCCACGGATACATGCGAAGGCGAGGGATGCAAAATTTTTTTTCACCGCATATAGTCATGTGGGATATCAAATGAAAGGTCTCGATTAGTACTCCGAATCTGATATTATTTTTGACGTGAATTATAGAGTGGGCTATTAAGAAGTCAAAATGTGCTCACTTAAAATAAAACAGGACTCATTTCCGGGAACTACCAAACCCCAAATTCCGAAAATAATCAAAATGGTGCGCTTATATGAAATCTAGACCTCAAAACATGTCCCATTCCGATATCTACTCAAATAAACTTACTAATAGTATATTACCAAACTTTAGAAATTGACTGACAACCTCCCTGAAGTTCATCCTAGAGGTACCAATCATGGAAATCCGGCCATTAGCACCAAAGTTATAGTTCAGATCAATCTTGGCAAATGAATTCTCTCTAACGCGAATTACGTGACCATACAATCGAAGACGCCTCTCGCGCAGTTTTTTCGCGATCGGTGCAACCCCATATCGATCGCGAATATCGTCCATCCACTAGTCCAACGCAACAGCTTCGTCTCCATTACCGCAAGACGTCATCCATTGTCTTTTATACTCGACCAACACTCAGAATAAGAGAGCGACAGGACGGACGACATTGCGGTAATTTTTAGATATAAGACGTTCGTTGGTACACAAAGGACACCAGTTGTGGAACACCACTTCAGCCGGGTTGCGTTAATGCCTGAAGCAATTTCATAACGCAGTTCTCCATTGCCTGATAGCGTTGACCCCAGGTATTTAAATCGCTCAGTTCTGGGCAGATCACTGCTGTTGACAGTGGGGACCGGTCGTCAAAAATTCAGTTTTATTCAGATCTGAGACTGTGTTGCATGAAACGATCATTCCATTTTTGGACCAGTTGCTCGAGATCATTTGTGCTATTAGACGCTAGGAAAACATCATCTGCATAAAGCAGTGTATAGGGCGTTGGACGTTGGATGCCCCGTGTGATGATGTCCATAACAAGAACAAAGAGGAGTGGTGATACGGCGCTTCCTTGATGAACACCAACAGAGATACCATACACCCGCCCCAACGTGTATTGCGTCAGTATTTCCGCCTTTCTTGACAAACTCGGTTTGATCCCGATTATTTCAACGATTTCGCGAATACGGTTGTCAAGAATGCGTTCAAAAATGTTCATGGTATGGGAAAATAACCGGATCAAACGATAATTTCAACGATCTTCAGCCTTTCGTTTTCCATATTGAAACTGTGGTACTTTCTTGCCAGTCAGATGGTGTTCTTCCTTCCTGAATAACCCGATTACAGAATTCACTAAGCCACAGCGTTGGGTCCCTGATTTCATTCGTTTTATTATCTCCTCGATTTCAGTTGCGCTGATAGGTGGAACCGCTCCAAACGTCGGCAGTGATTGTGGAAGTGGAGGATGAGCAAATTGGTCAGTTGAAATCTGTTCGAAGTATTCTCGCCATCTATTCGTCGCGGCTCGACGACTGGTAAGCAAAGTACCGTTCTTGTGATTAACGCATCAGAAGTGTTCAGTATCCTGTGTGCGTTCATTTCGGCTTGTGGCAAATCGATACAGATCGCTCTCGCCATCCCGATGTTCCAGTTTAACGTAAAGATTTCTGTAACGGGACGTCCGGGTTTACAGAGACCGCTTTCTTTGCTTCCCGGTTGACGGTCTTATAAATTTGCCAATTAGCAAGCGTTTTATCGTCGAGAAATTTGTAATAGAGCTGTTTTTTTTCACGAACCTTCATTTCAACATCGTCATTCTAAAGCCAAGTATCTCGGTTGATGTGACCCCGAGGGTTGCAGAGGCCGCTTTGTGGATCGTGTCTTCTATTTGCTTCTACGATTCCTTCACATTTCTAATGGATGGTAATCGCGTAAGTGAGATCATTTCTTCTTTGTTCTCACGAAATCGCCACCATTTAATGCGCCGCGGGCCAGTGCATTCCTCACGCTGCTTTATCGGTGGTTTAATTCGCAGGACGGCAATCAACGGCCGCTGTTGAGGTGTGATGGTCTCATAGGGAACTGCTTTACAATCAGTAACGGTAATAAAATGTCGGCGTCTTATGAAAATATAGTCGATTTGCATTTTACTGATCCCTTTATAAAATGTAAGAAGATGAGATAATCGTTTGAGGAATCATGTATTCATAAATACAGGGTCATAGGTGCCCGCAAAATCGATTATACGCTCACTACTCCCATTGCGCTCTCCATTCCCTTTCCCCCATGACACCTGTTACCGTCTGTCTTTTCACCAACATGACCATTAACGTCGCCGGTAATGATGATATAGTCGCCAGCGAGCACGTGACAAGTGTTTTCATCGAGAAGTTGCCAGAAGGCATCTTTCTCGGCATCAGGTCGACCTGTCTATGGTGGGTACGCGGTGAAGAAGTGAATAGTGCGATCATCTTATGTAATGGTCAGCTTCATCAGCCGATCATCAAATCGTTCGACTTCTTTAATGGCATCACGGAAACCCTCTGAGATGTGTGGACTACCAAAATAGAGAAGTTTATAGCCATTTTTATCGCGTTCCCGTTTTATGTCGCAGCTTTTAACAACAGGCCATCGGGTTTTTTGCAGAGCGCAGATATCAATGCGCCTTTTATGAAGGGCTCTTGCGAGTTCCTCACTCTTTGCGTAGCGACACATATTTGTTTTCCATTGCACGGACTATCTTACTTACATCCCCACGCCGTCCATACTTCAAGAACACTTTTACATTTCTCGTGAGGCTTTTTTTCCGAAGCTTGTTACTCGATCCAATCATCTTGTTTCTTAGGACATTGGATTAATTTTCTAAGTCGGCCTGTCACGGCCAAGATCAGATAGGATTTATCATAGTGGAATAACTGCAACTATACTTTATTTATCTGTTAAACTGATCTCAGTATTTTATTTTTGTTTTACTTTGGATAGTACGAGGTGTGTTGCCTCAACCTCTCCTCCTTTACCTGGTCTTGGGACTAGCATACTGCGTTAATAGCATGGCGGAGTTATGTTATATGGAAAATTATTAACATATTTAGATCAGAAAATCTCCTAAGCCGGTTACAGATATCCCCCTTATACCAAAGTGAGTATTCTAACATAAAATATGAATATATATTATGTACGTGCTAGGTACAAATGTCCACTCAAATATTTTTATATAAAAGATGCTCAAAACCTTTCATACCTTATGGGTCCAGCTTCCGGTGTTATGATATGAAAAATCCACACCAAAAGCTTCAGACACTTTTGGTACGTAGCAGTCGAAAAGTACTATCCCGAAGCAAGCTAGCACAGAAAGCGAATAAATCTCTCATGATGCTTTGCTACGAGTACTCGCATGCCCACCTGAAACATACCCACCGGTCCTCACCATGTGTGTAATCACTGTTTTTTATGTTTACTTCAAGCATATTAATGATTTGCTTTTTTTAAGGTTTTGAGTAAAACAGTAAAAGAGGGGTGCAATTTTTTTCCACCAAATATGGTGATGTGGGATGTCAAATGAAACTATGAATTTTTTCCGATTCTAGTAAAGATAAAATTAAAGTAAAAGTCGAGTTAAGAATAGGAAAAGTGCCTGTCTTAGTTCCTACGCCAAGCAGGTTGATCACCAGGACCCTCTTTAGGATAGAGTTCTGCTGGCTTCATGCCGGAGACTTAATAATAGGTAAAGCGTAGAAACTCCAGTTGCCCTTTGAGCCGAGGGTAACTGTTACGTTTTCGTCCGATGGACCTCTTGAGCTTATCAGCCAAGGGTTCTAGGACATTAGTTAGATTTTGGTCCTAAACTGCATATTGTATATGTAACCACGGGTTTCGGTGGTTCTATATATGATACAAAAAAATTAATAAGGAACTATCTTCTAGACGAGGTTCCTCTTTTTTTGGTCAAAGTGTAGCCACAACCTACGGAGTAAAATCCAGATGAGGCGGGGATGTCCGTATAAATATATAACTAGAGAACCTTTAATCTTAAATGTACTGCTACACTTTGGGAAAGAAGTCTCAAAATACATAGTGGCGGTACATAACATAACACCGGCGAAGCATATATTCACAGTCACAGTCTCTGCACCTCTTTGGGCTACCACATTCACCGGTGCATTTCATCACTATGTGGCAAATTCAAGGCATCTAAAGCAGTTCTCTCAGTCGGCAAATGAGCGGCTGATGATTTCTCCAAGGAACGGATCGGATTTGACCTTACTGAGTATATTGGGGTATGCCATATCACCTTTTGCGGAGATGATGATCGATTCGGGCCGTACTTTGTTTTGCGTAGCACGTTTTTCTTGCTGCAAACCATGATCCATGTTTCCCCGGTCCTTTTTGGGGATTTACTTCCCTTGGATTCATTGAAACATAAGCGCACGAGAAAACACCACAATTGCGGCTTTTTTTTTTGTGGCCTTCCCAGGAAAGACGCTTTTTTGCCTTTTAACGTCCTGCAAGGATGCAAAATCCTTCGCTCGCTCTCTACTTCTCTTGTCAAGTTCACCACCGTTTAGATTTTGAGGAGGCGTCACTTGTGTTGTCAGAGTGACTTTTCCTTCCTTCGAAGCGTTTTTATTGCCCTTAACACTGTTGTACATGTTTTTGTACGCTCTGACCATGTTTTTGATGGCCTACTGCACACTGTGTTTGTCTTTTATGAATTCAGATAACTCCATAATTTTTCCTCCACGTAAAGCGAATGACGATTCGTCTATATACCGCTATTGTTCCTCTGCTTGGTTTTCCCATTATGCATCAGCGAGCAATACCGGAACAGGAACCCAGCTACATGGCATCTCGACTTATCCGCTACTGTTGCTATCGGGGTTCGGAACGGCATTCGACTTCATTTTCTTGCCCAAGGCCGAGGGGATCCCTTTGTCAAGATTCGATATTCACGGGTAACGTTTTTTAGCGTTTACCTATCCTACGATGTCGGATTTTCGGCGCCACCTGGATACTCTGAAGAACGCCGTTTTTGATACGAATTGGCGAATTCTGGTAGGCGGTGACCTTCATGCTAGGGCGCTTGAATCCGGCATCCCTTAGCCAGACAGGGAAACGGATCCTGAAAATGGTAGCGAGAACCAGCGTCGCAACTTTAAACACCTTGACATAACTTTTTTGTTGAAATGGCACATTCAGTGCACGGACGGCAAGTTCTAGCAGACTTCTCAGCAAATGATCACCAGCACATCGCGTTCGACTTAGTTGACATAACTTGCCAGCATGAGCCAACCCCTCTACGTGTGGAACGTCGCGAGGGTAAACACCCGGAAATTTTTATAGATTCTTAGAGCAGGCAGCGTCGCACTGGAGGACGCTTCCGGGGTGGTAGCGTTGCAGCTGACATTGTTTTTCCCTGATGAACCTGATAACGACAGCGTGTGAGGCTTTCGTGCCCCGGAGGGGCTGCAACCATGACAAGATTTTTATGTACTGGTGGACGACAGAAAATACCGTCCTACGAAAAAAGTGTCATAAACTCCGCCGTTTGGCACAATGTTTACACGCCGCGAGGAGGCATACGCCATAAAGCCAGAGTGTAGATCTACAAAAGTTCGCAGCTGACAGAACCTAGCCAACGAGGTAAATGAGGACCCGTGGGGACTTAGATATAAACTTGTTATCCGCAAAATCGGGGCCCTACGTAAACCCTTCATACTAAGTACCAACCAAATGGATCGCATTGTACGGGCATTCATCCAGTACGGAATGATGTCAGCGGCGTATAAAGCGTCGAGGACTGCCCCCTTTTCGGAATAAAAGAGCTAGAAGGAGCAATTCTCATCATGAAAAACAAGAACAGGCCAGGTCCGGATGGTATTCCTGCGGAAGTTTACAAACTGGTGTTCCACCTACGGCCAAACATGCGGGTAGATGCGGTTATGGAGGTCGTAGATGCGGTTCATCCGAGGCACACAACCGCCATCCCGAAAGATAGAGCCCCACATAACGCTTGACGTCAGTAGTGCCTTCAATTCCGTAAGCTGGACAGATATGCTGGGCACATTAAGAAACTCATTCCAGGTGCCGAACTATCTCTTGCGTGTATTGAGGGATTATCTGGAAGACCGCTCCCTGCACCACGAGACGCTAGAGCGCCAAAGGTGGAGGGAGACCTCGTCGGGAATAGCAAAAGGATCCATGCGAACCGCTGGAACGCTTCTTACGACAATCTACCAAGAGTCAATATACAGAAGAGTCAGCAATGCGCTCATTATCATCATCAATGGCGCAACAACGGTATCGCTCAGCGATTTCGGCGTTATGTAGGCTGCGGAGTCGTCTATCCTCATGTAGGCCAATAATTCTTAGGAGTATTCTTCTTTCGAACGCGGCCAGAGTTCGCAATTTTTCTTCTCATCATCATCGTTCTGTACAGTAAGAGCTTTGACTTTATGGTGAGACGTTTCGACCGAAACAGTTTTTTAAGCTGAAATAGGCTCTGTTGGTCGCCAAGAGCCGTGTAGTAGTCTCCTATCTATATTGTTTTCGTTTGACCAGTGTGATTCGATGTTGTTGGTTCTTTGGTTTTTGGTGCTAACATTTCCACCATATACTTGGTCTTGGTCAGGGTCAACCTAGTCAATCTTATTAATTTCGTCGGGATACCGAATTCTCTTATGGGTGTACAATTTCACCCTGGCTGTGCTATCATGGGCGGCTTTAAGGTCGATGAAAAGATGGTGCCACTTATGTCCATATTTCAACAGCTTTCCATCGCTTGCCGCAGAGAGAAAATCGGAACTGTTGCTGATTTGCGTGGGGTGAAGCCTCTTTGGTATGGGCCAAAGATTTCCTGAGCGTTCGGGGCTGTCCGGCCTAGTAAGATAGAGGAGAATATCTTGTAAATGCTACTCAGCAACGTGATACCTCTATAATTGCTGCACTGTGTGATATCCCCCTTTTTATGTATGAGACAGATAATGCCTCGTTGCCAGTCGTCAGACATTAATTCGCTGTCCCTTACTTTGAGCATCAGTTGATGAACCACTTGCTATAGTTGGTCGCCTCCACATTTAACCAATTCGGCTGTAATTCCATCGGCTGCTGACGACTTATGTTCTTTAAGTCAGTGAATTACACGGACTCTTTCTTCTATGCCTGGTGGTGCCAGCATTTGTCCGTCGCTTTCAGTTGGTGGGACCTCCAATTCGCCGATATTTTAGTTGCTGAGCAGCATCAAAATATTCAACCCATTCCGTTGGAAATCAAATTTCGTTCTTTGTCTCGACAGGATGGGGCTTCATCCTGCTGACTTGTTGGCCAAACTACCGCGCCTGGTGCGGTTGCTCCCTGTACTTTTCGAGTTCACAGACCTGTTGGTTCTCCCAGGCTTCCTTCTTCCGTCTGTGAAATCGCTTCACTGTTCGACGGAGTTCTTGGTATGTCTCTGCGAGTGACCGCGTTCTTTGAGAATCCAAAATTGCTCGGTACATTCATCGTCGAACCAGCCGATCCGACTTTTCTTGCGGCTTAGGCAAAGAATTTTGCGGCCGTATCAATGAAAACGTCAAATGGAATCCTAGAGGAGAGAAGCTGTTTGATTTTAGCACTTCAGCTTGTCTGATGACCGCGAACGTAGGGTGCGCCCCTACGTTCGTGGGACCAAGAATAAGTGAAGTAATTGACCTAACAATCTTCATTTCAAAATTGTTAGAGTTGGTTAGAAACTGGCGAGTACTAGATGAAGTCTCGCTCTCAGATCACCGTTAATTTGAATTTAGTCTAACTATTACAGGCGAACAGCCTGTAATGCAGAGACGGAATCCTAGGAAAACGGATTTGACAAAGTTCAATGAACTTCTGAGCGACAAAGTTGAGCTCCCTAGGCGACTAAGGACTCCTTTGGCGATAGAAGATCAATCGAAAACTCTGAATCGCATACTTTTAGATGCTTTGAAGAGGCTGATGTGTCCGGATAGCTGAGTGATTAGAGCACAAGGCTATCGTACCGATGGTCGCGGTTCAAATCTCACTGGTGGCAGTGGGATTTGTATCGTGATTTAACGCCGGACACCAGTCGACTCAGCTGTGAATGAGTACCTGAGTCAAATCAAGGTAATAATCTCGGGCGAGCGCAGTGCTGACCACATTGCCTCCTACAGTATACAGTAGTGTACCGTTACGGTTTTGAATGAAGTGCTCTAACACATTTAGGGCCCGGATCCAATATGGATTGTTGTGCCAGCGATTATTATTATTATTATTTGAAGAGGCTTGTCCTATTTCCCGAGGCCATCAATCAACCAGACGACTTCTTCGTGCTTGCAAAAGCAATAAAGATGAAGACTATAGCTGCTGTACTATCATTTGAACACTTCAAAGCACCTGGTATGGATGGCATCTACCCAGCGATGCTCAAGGAGGGTAGAGCACTTAGAGCAACTTCTAAGAAATATTTTTCGAGGATGTCTTGCTCTGGGCTACCTGCCTTCCTCTTGGCAGAAGGTGAAGGTAGTCTTCATACCGAAACCTGGGAAAGATGAAAGTCCTGTGAGTCTGCTAGGGGGGGGGGGGGGGGGGGCTTTTGACTGTGTCCCTTTTCAAAGGCTCTCTGTCGCCACCAGAGAGCATAGTGTTGACGAAACTCTAATAAAGTGTATCTACGCTATGCCAACGCATAGATTGTTGTGTGCTGAAGTAGGGATTGATCGCTACTTAACAATGGAAGCGACGAATGGCTGCCCTCAAGGAGGTGTGCTATCGCCACTTTTGTGGAGTAGGCTGATCAACTATCTACTATGCAATCTGCCAATATATGTTCAACCTCATGCGAATCACGTGGCTGTGCTGGCTGTTGGTCGAGATCTCGGAATAGTGTGTAGAAATACACAACGCGCCGTTGGTTTGATTGGCAGTTGGTGTCTCAGGCATGGACTTTCAGCAAATCCAAATAAAACCACAATGGTATTATTTACAAATAGGAGGAAATTGTGTGGGCTTTGCCTTCCAGAGATGAGGGGAACAACCCTTCAACTCTCCGACGAAGTGAAATATCTGGGAGTTATTCTAGACAAGAAGCTTCTTTGGAACAAACATGTAGAGGAAAAGATGAAATGAGCTCTCACAGCTTATTGGCTGTGTAGGCGGACCTTTGCCTCGACATGAGGACTTAGGCCTCAGGTAGTAATGTGGATATCTGTTGCCATCATTAGGCCGATGTTCGCTTATGCGTCCGTAGTGCGGTGTGTTACGGTGGTGGTACGGTGTGAAACAGAAGAGTTTTCGCTGTAAACTAGCCACACTGCAAAGAACTGTGTGTCTGGGTATCACCGGTGCAATGAGCACCACATGCGGCACAGCTCTGAATGCATTACTCAATTTGCAGCCTTGGATTTGTTTATTCAGAGTACTGCAATGAGAGCAGCTCATACACTATTTCGATTAGATCTATGGTAAAACAATGGATGTGGGGGGCACATCCAATTTTCGCAATGCCTTTTGATTCTCGGATCCCCATACATTGGTTTAGTCGAAGATATGATGTTATCTTGAAATGAAGAGAAAACTGGGACGAACCAGAAGAATGCGTGTCAGGGTATACTGACGTCCCCTACAGCGAATGCTTCTTGAGCAGGTGTCTCACTCTCGAATAAAAACGGGAAGTGGGCTTTTCTTTTGGGACAATACACAACGCTCTTTCAGGCTGAAGTGTATGCGATCCTAAGGGCTGCAACCTGGATAATTGACCAGCGGTTGAAGGGCAGGCGCATCGCATTAAGGGCCTTGAGTAGTACTTTGATCATTTGAAAAATCGTTCAAGAATTTAGAAACCGATTGAATTCTATTTCTAGATTCAATACGGTGGATTTACTCTGGATACCTGGTCATTGTGGTATAGAGGGAAATGAAATCTCGGATGCCGTAGCAAAGTAGATTCAACTTTCCCCATGCCCAGCATTGACCGATGCTGCTACCAAAAACTGGTAACAAGCTTCCTATAATAACAGGTGGCGAGGCCGTAATGCAGCTAGACAGACCAAACTCTGCCTGTCAGAACCAAATAAACATACTGCAAAGTTTATCCTGTCGAAAAACAGGAAGACTTGCAGAAGGCCATAATTCCATAATTCACTAGCTGAGCATATGTTCAGAATAAGAATTATCCAAGATGATACATGTCCATCCTGTAGTGAGGGAGCGGAATCCACCCAACATTTTCTATGTGAGTGCCCCGCTTACGGACGCACCAGTGATCAGATTTTTGGTGCTGATGTGCTTCAAATGCAGCGGATAGAATCGCATCCATTAACGGAAATCCTGCGATACATAAACAAATCGAGAATATTCCGTTACGGGTACAATGGACCACTAAGGTCTGAGTGATCAGAGGCGTTGCCTCTCCCCCACCTCAAACACATACACACACACACACAACTGAATAATCCGCAGCCCGTTACCATTCGTATTCCCATATAAGCTATGGGAGCCAACGTATCGCCTGAATACGGGCTCCGTCCCTACTTGACTACTGAAATCTCCAAGTACGATTTTGATATCATACTTGGGACAGGCTTCGAGGGTCCGTTCAACTGCCTCGTAGAAGGTATCCTTCTCCGACTCTGCAGTCTCCTCTGTAGGAGCGTGAACATTTAGGAGGCATGTATTTCTGAATTTGCCTCGCAAACGCAGAGTGAATAGCGTTTCGCCTATATTTTCAAAGCCGATAACAGCAGGTTTCATTTTTTGACTTCTGTGGCTTCGTAACTTTGGTTGTCCTTGTAGGGTTGTCAGCCCAACCTGGAGGACCAGTTGGTACAATTTGTCCCGTTTTTAGGCGCGGGAGACTCGCTTTCATCTTTCTCCGTCTGCAGCTTTCCGTTACGAAAGAGCTCCCAGCGGTCACCACGGGGGGGTGGACATAGGGTTTGGTAGCAAAGCTGTTGGTGTTGGTTCAGCAGGCGTTCCCAGGTTTTAAGCTCCATCGTGGGTACCAATCCACGTTTCGTCCTGGGATCTGTACTAACTTTTGATCACCATTGCATTGCGCTCGCCCGAGGTTATTACCCTGATTTGACTCAGGTACCCATTCACAGCTGAGTCGACTGGTATCCGACGTCAAATCACGATACAAATCCCACTGCCATCAGTGCAATTTGAACCACGACCTTCCGCGCAACAGTCTTGTACTCTAACCACTCAACTATACGGACACATGGACACACCACGATTAAATACATTGGTTTGTTGCTCGACTCAAAGATGAGCTTCCTTGAGCAAATCAAAGCAGCAGCGGACTGGGCTGCAACTGGAGTCTCGGCCTTGAGTGAGTTAATGGTTGGGGACCATATATACACCAGAAGACATCTTCTTATGGGAGCTGATGAGGAGGTGCATTTTAAGATCCTTGCCCAAGTGTAGACATTGGGAGCTTTTGCGAGTGGAAATTCTCATCGCAAAATGAGCCAAGAAGCAGATGTACTACGTGGGTCATCCAAAATTTAGATCCGTGCTTGAATCGAACGGATGATTAGATAAATTACTTCCTTACCCAACTTCTAAGTAGTGGTGGAGGTTTTCAGTCTTACCTAGACAAGATTAGAAAACACGATCTCCTGATTGTGTGTTCTGCAATGGAGTGGCGTACGACGCCAAACATACCTTTTCTCTTGTGAAAGGTGGAATGGCAGCTTTATGCAGACAGAGGGAAGCTCTCCCTGGGGAACATGGTCAGAGAGATGCTGAGGAGCGCAGGCACATGGCGCGTTGTTGCGGATATGTTCGGGCTTTTCTTGTTGCGAAGAGAATTGTGCTCGACCGGCGGAGGGACCCGATAGCAAAGGGTTCCCTGTACTAGTAATTCCCCTCCTCCTCTCTCCTCCTATTGGTGAAGGGAATTCCCTGACTTGAAGGTTCCCCAAGCTGGGAGAGCCCGAGGGCTAGCTCGCAGTATTGTGTCAAACGCTCAAACAACGGCGTACTGTTGCGGGAATTCAACACTCTTTACGTAAACTCGTTGACCCACCCTATTTTCAAAAAAAAAAAATTTTCCTTTCTTAGTAAGTTGTTGCATATTTTGCCTATAAGCTTCATTTTATATCCATTGTCGTTGGCACTCTTTGTAGTAAGCAACGAGGTTTTGCAAAAATCACTGCCCGGGTTGACTTTCGGTTGGAAGTGTTAATTAATTGAAACAAGTCGGGAAACCGGAAGCTGAACGCTTCAAGTACAAAAGGTTTTGTGTATTTCTTAGTACGTAGCACGTAATATATGGATATATTATGTGAGAGTATCCACTTTCGGGTGATATTGACATTCATAGTCTTGAATTTGCAAAGAAGTAACAATTTTGACGGATTATAACTTTGTTAGTGATAGTGCGATTTCCGCTAAAGTTGGTAAGATCATGCTCTATGTTATAGCCCAAACTATTTCGTGGTGCTAGGATGAACTTGAGGGGGGTTTTGCAGCTAATTACTTTATTTGAACAGATATCATTATGGAAGGTATTTCGGAGCCCAGGCACCATATAGTGGCAGCCTGCGGATTTTTCGGACAGACAGACAGACACAAACCTTAAAAAGCGTTTGAATTTACCACATCTTAAGCCGTTATAGAATGATTATCAACGGCGCAAAAACCGGTTCCCTGGCCTGCGCCTTCGCTCCATCTGAGCAGGGACTAGTACGCCTTCTTCTACAATAGATATTGAAGAAATAAAAACGAAAAACCAGCAAAACAGGTGGGCCGTGGGGACCTTTAAACCAATGCAATTACCCGCTGCGCTGGTAGATGCATGTTGGGAAAATTTTTCAGAAAGCTAACGGTTTTGTCAATGCTTGCCGCAGAGACAAAATTTGATCTGGTGCTGATTTGCGTGGAGTGAAACCTCTTTGGTATGGGCCGATGATGTTCTGGGGGTATGGGGTTATCTGACCTAGCAAGATAGCGGAGAATATCTTATAGATGGAACTCAGTAACGTGATACCTCTATAATTGCTGCATTGTGTGGTATTCCCCTTTTTATGTATGGGAGAGATAATGCCTCTTTGCCAGCCATCAGCAGCATTTGTCCATTGTCTTCAGATGGCGTGATCTCCATCTCGCCGATATTTTCGTCGTTGAGCAGTTCATCAAAGTACTCAACCCATCACTCCACAGAATACCAGTATCATATTAAAGTGAGTAGCCTGTCGCACATTGTGCTGAAGGCTCGTATATATTATTATTATTCTGTTAAGGAAAGTTGCACTGCCTCCTAAAAGGACTATTTGCTGGGCATAGTGTAGCTATTAACTATAGTATTGTATACAAGCAAGCCTATAACCGTCAGGAATGAACCCGCTTCCAATTCCACGGAAGAGTTCTGGTCTATGTAGAGGCGTCCCTGCTCCCTTCTTGGCTACTTCGTATGCTGCCTCATTGCCTTCCAACCCAACATTGCCGGGAATCCAGACCCAGGCCTTATACGAGTTTAGAGTTCACCTGGTTGGACCTAAGTGCCTTCATCGCCGCTTGCCTATCGGTCAGCAATATTATGTCCCTGTAGTTCCTTTAGAGGTTGAAGAAGCCATGGCGTGTATATCAGCCTGGAATATGTTAGCGTGCTTACCCATTAGTTCGAAGTGGGTTTCTTTGGACCAGTAACCCTGACGCCCGCTCCTTCTGCTGTAAAGGATCCGCCAGTATACCAGGTAATCAATTGCTGCTCTTATGGAAGTGAAACCTAGTGGTCATGTTATCCCTTGGCATCAATAATTCCAATCTTCCTTAATTTAGGCAGCTCCCCGTCTCACTGATACTCCCGGCCATTCTGAAGATCGCCCTCCTTTCATCTGTACGTACAGGTGAAGAGGATTTAATCCCAGAAGGACTTCTAAGGATACGTCGTCATTGCCCCACTGATACACGAAGAAGCAAGTCTTTGAAGTTTGTCAAACTCCCTTGCTGGTGTAGTGAATTCAATTCTTTCTACCCAGTTTATCGCCGTATAGATAACCATAGACCTTACTATTGCAGTATATATCCAAAATAGTATCTTCGGGATGCAACCCCATTTTTTGGTCCTATTTATTTATTTATTTATTTATTTGGTTCGCAATAAGCGAAGAATATTCCAATTACTTATTGCATATAAGTGAATATAGAAAACAGAAGGAAAACAAAAAATTACAAAGATTCAATAATTCTATTTTTATGAGGGGCTAGGAATGAAGTCAGAGGACCAAGCTGCAAACGGCTATAATCCCAGACACTTGGAAGACATTTTGGAAGCGCGGCTGAGTACATTGACATAATGAAAATTAAATTGGAATTTATTGCGAATTTTTGGTCACCTACATGAGGATGCACGATTCCGTAGCCTACACAATGACGAAATCTATGAGCGATACCATGACCGTCCGGTTGTGGATAAAATCCGGCTCAACAGATTACGGTGGGCGGGTCACTTAATCCGTATGGATGAGGAAGATCCAGTCAGGAAAGTCTATAAGGACAATATCTATGGTAGAAAAAGAAGACGAGGCAGACCCTGCCTAAGATGGAGCGATGGCGTAGGCCAGGACGCCAGACAGCTTTTAGGGATATCGAATTGGTGGACCTTGGCGCAAAAACCGGGATGTCTGGAGTTATTTAGGCAGGCTAGACTGGATACCAGTTGTTGCGCCGTTAATGTGGATGATGATGATCATCATGTATTGCAGATAATCTAAAATCCAGCTTAGTTCTGAGGCCCCTTACATTTTGATAGTATAAACAAGTCGGAATACCGGAAGCTCGCGCTTCGGGTATAACGGTTTTGTGTTCATCTTATGTAAAAAATTTCAGCGCACATTTCTCTATCTGTATATAGCTACAAATCCAACATAATCCTTTATATTTTTCCAAACTACGAGACATACGTACATATTACAGCCATAGATATTGCGCTATTCCTAAATAAACAAACTGCCTATTTCCGAATACTGTACACATATATGCACGTATATCAATTGATCGTACCCATATTTCCGATTTACTTCTTATATCTATCTGAATTAGGTACTACCCGCAAAGTCCATTAGCACGCATATACTATACCTACATACACACATGTCTGGTTGGAATAATTGATATTCATATACAAATGATTAAAAAACTAAAACAAAATAATTCTCTGCGACCCAATTCGTAAGAACTCATTTCGTTGTGGTATTGACGAATTGATATGTGATGATGGCGTCATGCAGGTTGTAGAGTGCACGAAATTCACAAAAAATTGTAAAGTTTCACCTCCTATAACTTTGTTAATAATAGTTTGATTTTCTTCAAACTTGACCAAATTGTGCATTATGTTCTTCATTATACGCATGTCAAATTTTGTACTTCTGCGATGCACATAAGGGGGGTGCCGGGTAAATTTCTAAAATGTGGAAATATACTATTATTAACTTTATTTGTACAGATATCGGAACCGGATATATTTTGAGGCCTAAATTTTGTAGAGTTGCACTACTGTGAGACCTGTTACACTTTTTGATGGTCATATTTGGAGCCCTCACTAACCTATATTTCACCCAATATCAAATATTGAAATTGAATTTCGAAAAGTACTAATTGAGACCTTTCATTTGATACCCCACATGGCTACATTCTGTGAAAAAAAATTTTGCAGCCTCCTTTCACATGTATTCAATTTTGCGCAGCCGACCCACCTGAATATTGGAAACCACTTTAAAAAATTAACCGTAATCACACGAAGAAGACTAAGTTCTTAGAACTGCGCAGAACGGATCTAAAAATCGGGAGACACGACCGACACCAATGAGAGACAAGCTAGGAGATATAAGTCATCAAAGCCCTCGCAGGCTTCCGACAAGTGTTTCCAACATGCCTCTTCCAAAGTAATTTTTAGCCTAGTGTAATTCCCAAATATTTAACCTTTGTTTTTCGATTCAACTTCATGCCATGTAACCTAATGGCTCTCAGGGGATCAAGCTTACGCTTTCAAGTGAATGGTGGTATGGTGGTTTTGGCTGAATTGATGTGCAGCCCCGGCACCAGGCACTAGGACCTCTTAGTCCAGTTTGGATTCTATCACATTCGCCCCTACAGATTGAAATAATGTCGTCAGCGTAACCCTGAACTTGTATTACAGTATTTTTGAGCTCTTCTGGGAATTCATCCATTTCCATACTCCACATATGGGGTGATAGTACTCCGCCCTGTTGACAACGTTAAGTAGTATTCATGACAATAGAATTTCGGTACTTCTCTTTGTCTACTCTCTAACATTCTGCCCCTCGAGAAAGCAAGGGTGCTTCCTACTCCCATGCGAATTAGGGCATCTTTCATCCCTGTGTGCGATGTATTTTCGTTATTTCTTCTGTTTCTATTGTATCGCGTAATATATCCGTTAGTTTCTATTGACTGTCCTGCCCGGTAGAGTGTTGGCACTAATGTGCTAAATTACACATTAGAACGTTGGTTCTAATATAGTTATCTATGGCGTTCTCCATCGTTTTGGGTACGAAGGATATTAAGCAAATTAGTCTGAAAGATTTAGGGGAAAAGGATCCCTTTTAACCGCTTGCTGTGACTTGCCACCTTTAGAAGAGACTCTTAAATGACTTCCAGTGAGATCAGTGCTATCACAAGGTGTCACGTCACGAACTCTGAGAGACATATATATTTCAAATTACTTTTAAAAATGCTGCAAGCTGTTGGTTTTCCGCTAGAAGAGTCTCAAATTGCTCATCATCATCACCAACGGCCCAACAACCGGTATCCGGTCTAGGCCTGCCTTAATAAGGAACTCCAAACATCCCGGTTTTGCGCCGAGGTCCACCAATTCGATATCCCTAAAAGCTGTCTGGCGTCCTGACCTAGCCCATCGCTCCATCTTAGACAGTGTCTGCCTCGTCTTCCTTTTCTACCATAAATATTGCCCTTATAGAATTTCCGGGTGGGATCATCCTCATCCATACGGATTAAGTGACCCGCCCATCGCAACCTGTTGAGCCGGATTTTATACACAACCGGACGGTCATAGTATCGCTCATAGATTTTGTAATTGTGTAGGCTATGGAATCGTCCATCCTCATGTAGAGGGCCAAAAATTCTTCGGAGGATTCTTCTCTCGAACGCGGCCAAGAGTTCGCAATTTTTCTTGCTAAGAACCCTAGTTTCCGAGGAATACATGAGGACTGGCAAGATCATAGTCTTGTACAGTAAGAGCTTTGCCCCTATGGTAAGACGTTTCGATCGGAACAGTCTTTGTAAGCTGAAATAGGCTCTGTTCGCTGACAACAACCGTGCGCGGATTTCATTATCGTAGCTGTTATCGGTTGTGATTTTCTACCACAGATAGGAGAAATTATCAACGGTCTCAAAGTTGTATTCTCCTATCCTTATTCTTCTTCGTGTTTTACCAGTGGGGTTTGATGTTGTTGGTTGATTTGTCTTCGGTGCTGACGTTGCCATCATATATTTCGTCTTGCCTTCATTGATGTGCAGCCCAAGATCTCGCGCCGCGTGCTCGATCTGGATGAAGGCAGTTTGTACGTCTCGGGTGGTTCTTCCCATGATATCGATATCGTCAGCATAGGCCAGTAGTTGGGTGGACTTGAAGAGGATCGTACCTCTTGCATTCACCTCAGCATCACGGATCACTTTCTCGAGGGCCAGGTTAAAGAGGACGCATGATAGCGCATCCCCTTGTCGTAGACCGTTGTTGATGTCGAATGGTCTTGAGAGTGATCCTGCTGCTTTTATCTGGCCTCGCACATTGGTCAGGGTCAGCCTAGTCAGTCTTATTAATTTCGTCGGGATACCGAATTCTCTCATGGCCGTGTACAGTTTTACCCTGGCTCTGCTATCATAGGCGGCTTTAAAATCGATGAACAGATGGTGCAACTGTTGTCCATATTCCAACAGTTTTTCCATCGCCTGCGGCAGAGAGAAAATCTGATCTGTTGCTGATTTGCCTGGAGTCAAGCCTCTTTGGTATGGGCCAATGATGTTCTGGGGGTATGGGGCTATCCGGCCTAGCAAGATAGTGGAGAATATCTTATAGATGGTACTCAGCAACGTGATACCTCTATAATTGCTGCACTGTGTGATATCTCCCTTTTTATGTATGAGACAGATAATGCCTCGTTGCCAATCGTCAGGCATTGATTCGCTGTCCCATACCTTGAGCACAAGTTGATGAACCACTTGATGTAACTGGTCGCCTCCATATTTAACCAATTCGGCTGTAATTCCATCGGCTCCTGGCAACTTATGATTTTTTAGCAGATGAATTGCACGGACTGTTTCTCCTAAACTTGGTGGTGGCAGTATTTGTCCGTCGTCTTCAGTTGGCGGGACCTCCAACTCGCCGATGTTCTGGTTGTTCAGTAGCTCATCAAAGTACTCAACCCATCGCTCTAATATGCCCATTCTGTCGGAAATCAGATTTCCCTCTTTGTCTCGGCAGGATGAGCATCGAGGTGTATAAGGCTTCATCCTGCTGACTTGTTGGTAAAACTTCCGCGCCTGGTGCGGTTGCTCCCTGTACTTTTCTAGTTCACAGACTTGTTGGTTCTCCCAGGCTTCCTTTTTCCGTCTATGAAGTCGCTTCCCGCTCGACGGAGTTCGTGATAAGTCTCTGCGCGTGCCCGCGTTCTTTGAGAATGCAACATTACTCGGTATGCGGCATTCTTCCGTTCCGTTGCTAGCTTACATTCATCGTCGAACCAGCCGTTCCGACTCCTTTTGCGGCTGGGGCCAAGTATATTTGCGGACGTATCCATGATAACGTTCTTCAGGTGGTTGTGAAGATCATTTGTTGATGTTTCATCTCCAGGTCCTCTGTTGACTGCGGTTATTGCGGCATCCATTTCCCTCTTATATGTGTCGCGGAGGGTTGTGTTGTGGATGGTTTCAGTGTTCACTCTCACCTGATTGTCAGAGAGGATTCTAGGTGGTATTGTCATTCGAGCTCGGAGCACCATGCCAACGAGATAGTGATCCGAGTCTATATTGGCCCCCCTATATGTTCTGACATTCGTCAAGGCTGAGAGGTGACGGCGTTCGATCAACACGTGGTCAATTTGGTTGAAAGTGGTCCCGTCTGGAGAGGCCCACGTATGTTTGTGGACCGCTTTCCGCGCAAACCAGGTACTTCCAACAACCATTTCGTGTGACCCTGCTAATTAAATAGTCCGCAGTCCGTTATCATATGTTTTTTCGTGTAAGCTATGGGAGCCAACGTATCGCCTGAATACGGGCTCCTTCCCTACTTGGCTGTTAAAATCCCCAAGTATGATTTTGATATCATATCTGGGACAGGCTTCGAGGGTTCGTTCTACTGCCTCGTAGAAGGTATTCTTCTCCGACTCTGCAGTCTCCTCTGTAGGGGCGTGAACGTTTATGAGGCTTATATTTCTAAACTTGCCTCGCAAGCGCAGAGTGCATAGCCGTTCGCTTATGTTTTCAAAGCCGATAACAGCAGGTTTCATTTTTCGGCTGACTAAGAAACCTACTCCGAGCACATGGTTTACTGGATGACCGCTATAATATATGGTGTAGTGGCTCTTCTCCAGGAAACCGGTCCCTGTCCATCGCATCTCTTGCAACGGTATTATATCTGTCCTATATTGGGACAGGGTATCGGCTAGCTGCTTATCAGCTTCATCTCTGTACAGGGAGCGCACGTTCCATGAGAAAATGCGCAAATCGTTGTTCCTTTGTCGTTGCCGGGTCCGTCGTTTTAAAACCCGTCCTGTCCGAGGCTCCTGTTGTGGCTTCGTAACAAGTTGTTTTCCGTGTAGGGTTGTCAGCCCTACCCAACCCTCAACCTGGAGGACCAGTTGGTACAATTTGTCCCGTTTTTATGCGCGGGAGACTCGCCTTCATCCTTCTCCATCTGCAGCTTTTCGTCAAGAAAGAGCTCCCAGCGGTCACCACGTGGAGGTGGAGATAGGGTTTGGTAGTGGAGCTGTTGGTGTTGGTTCAGCAGGCATTTCCCAGGTTTTGTGCTCCATCGTGGGTACCAATCCACGTTTCGCCCCGGGACCTATACTACCCTTTGACCACCCAAATTACTGGCATGTATTATCCTTATCTCCGTTAGTGGAGAAGAGCTCCCCGGAGTATTACCCTGTTACGCTGTTCACCCTAAGTCCTAACAGACCCAAGTCTAAATGGTCCAGCTTCTCCTCTTCACTGGATTGTAGGTCTACTTCACCTGCTTGATCCAGTTCTTTCGACCTCTATGGCCTCCGAGATTCCTACGAGGGTCTCGGTTGGTTACCCATCCGATGTCTCCACTAGAAGTATTTTTCCTCGGCTTTTCCCTGAGCACGTGCATAGGTATGTTGCCAAATCTATAATTAATGCGGCAATTTCAACGTTTGATTCCCTTCAAGCGTCGGCCATCTACCTCGATCGTGAGGAGTACACCTTCGCCCTCCATTTTGCTTCTGAAGACAGTCCATAATCGTGTGAAACACAGTCATCATTTACGCCCCTATTATGTCGTCCCAAGCACATGTCGACAATTCTAGTCCTTCCCAGCTCGGCAGTTTGGGGACTATTGTCCTAAGATATTCAACAGTTGCCTCTGTCGCGCAGGTCGCCACTATATACCTGGTGGAAAACGTATCCCGGTAAGTTCCAGCTCCACACTCCATCCCTTTCACATCTGCCTGGCGACAAAGTTGCTCTGGAAATGCTTTTGGAAGTATGGCTGGCAAGATCATAGTCTTGTACAGTAAGAGCTTTGACTTTATGGTAAGACATTTCGAGCGAGGCACCTTTTGCAAGCTGAAATAGGGTCTTCGTTATGGGACGGAGAATACCTTATAGATGCTACTCAGCAACATGATACCTCTATAATTGCTGCACTGTGTTATATGTCTTTTCATGTACGGGACAGATAATGCCTCGTTGCCAATCGTCAGGCATTGATCCGTTGACCCACACCTTGAGCATCAGTTGATGAACCACTTGCTATAGTTGGTCGCCTCCATATTTAACCAATTCGGCTTTAATTCCATCAGCTCCTGGCGACTTATGGTTTTTAAGCCAGTTGATTGCACGAACTCTTTCTTCTATGCAGCATAGTAGCAGCATTTGTTCGTCGTCTTTAATTGGTAGGACCTCCAAATCACCGATATCTTGGTTGTTGAGCATTTCATCCAAATACTCAACCTATTGCTCCAATATGCCCATTCTGTAGGAAATCAGATTTCCCTCTCGAGTTGTATAAGGCTTCATCATGCTGACTTGTTGGTAAAACTTGCGCGCCTGATGCGGTTGCTCCCTGTACTTTTCGGTTTCACAGACCTGTTGATTCTCCCAGACTTCCTTTTTCCGTCTATGAAGTCGTTTCTCCGCTCGACGAAGTTCGTGATGAGTCTCCGTGCGTGCCCAACTTTTTTTGAGAATCCAACATTACTCGGTATTCAGCATCCTTCCGTTCCGTTGCTAGCTTACATTCATCGTCGAACCAGCCGTTCCGACTTTTCTTGCGGCTGGGGCAAAATATGTTTGTGACCGTATGAATGACAACGCTCTTCAGGTGGTTGTGAAGATCATTTGATGATGCTTCATCTGCAGGACATCTGTTAGCTGTAGTTATTGCGACATCCATTTCCCTCTTATAGGTGTCGCGGAGGGCTGTGTTGTAAATGGCTTCAATATTCACTCTCACATGATTGTCAGAGGGAATTGTAGGTGGGGTTGCGATTCGAGCCCGGAGCATTATGCCAACGAAGTAGTGAAGGTATCCTTCTCCGACTCTACAGTTTCCTCTGTGCGGGAGTGAACGTTGATGAGACTTATATTTCTAAATTTGCCTGCCCTGCACGTTCCATGAGAAAATGCGCAAATCCTTATTCCTTTGTCATTGCCGGGTTCGTCGTTGTGTTATCCGTCCAGTCCGAGGCTCCTGTTGTGGCTTCGTAACTTCGGCTTTCCACTTCACCAATTACATAGCTACAAATTTCGAAACCAGCTAAAGGTTAAGGAGAATTTCTGGCCCCCCATGGCGCAGTAACGTTACAATTACAATGCATTATCAATATATAAAACTAGCGTCTCTTATCTAATGGCTCGTTACTAATTTCCCATGAATTTTCTCACAAACAAGCAACAGCCTATTGAGAGCCGCATAACAGACCATGTACCTCAGATTGTGAGAATTGAATTTCGCTCCTGCCTCATGATCTACTTGTATCTCAATTTAATTTCTCATTCCTCATTCGAAAACTACATAGACCCTACCTAGTTTTTTTAGGCTTCTATAGTTTTATTCTACACCGGAGCCGAACTATTCTTGACTGACGATGCTAACAACAATTCGCTTTTGAACATATGAAGGGAAAGATGAGGGATCGTCACAATCACATCACAAAAATGATTAATGGCGGCCATTCGTATGATTCCACCACCTTCTGAAACGGAAACAATTTTCCCTAATTTGAAATATGTATTCGAATCGTAACTAGTTGGCATCTGGCTTTATTGGTAAAGCTGATTCATGATGACTGGCACTCAAAAGTTTCGCAACGTTTTGGAACCTGTACCGGGACGACAGTCACAAAAAGTTCACCGCGTTCTTTGCTGTGGGAAGGCATTCAGCAAATATTTCTCGGGTCGCTGCTATTTTGAGGACTTCATACATAACCGGCTTATAGAGCAGAAAACATCGTTTCCGCTATATTAGCGTAGTGCTTCGAGCAGTACGGTCGAAGGAGCATACGAAAATAATGATGGCCATGCCATTGAAGTGGCACTGTTTCACAATGACAAAGCACAATCTCAACTACAGACAATTCCCTGACAAGCTACATTGTGTTTCTTTTTCCTTATTATTACGGATCATTAGGTACTCAAATTGAAGATTTTTTCGAATGAACTGAAAAACGCCAAAAAAAATCGCCATTAGTGCGGGTCCCAACGATTTTCACGTTACTTCCCTTCGTACGGAAAAAAATTCACTTTGTAAACAATTCCATTCGATTTACTCATCGAGTATAAATTTCCTACATAAAAGTTGCTAAATTGCAAGGAAGGACAACGATGTACAAAATGAATTCATGACCAGGCAGCTGGAACGGGAAATTTATCGGCTTTCATATCGTACAGCCATTAGTAAGATACATATTCTCTCAATTGTACTGAATCCGATCAGATAATAACTTCGGAATTGATGTCTACAAAAGAACCCGAAGTAGAAACCAATTCCAACAACTTTGTCTTAAGGTTTTGTTTGTAAAGCAAAACCTTTTTTGCAAATCAGTTCAACGTCTGTCTGTCCGTCACACGCACTTTTCTCAGAGACGGGATTCCGAAAGCTAGGCGTTTCGGGTATAAAGGTTTTGTGTTCACCTTACGTGAGAAACTGTCCCATTCGCAACTCCGCAATTCCAAACTCCAAGGTATACATATCAACGAATAAATATAGTGCTCGTCCTAAGCATATGTATATGTACGAATCTAAATTGATCTCACGCATCTTCACGTATTTTCCCTTTACTGCCTACATAAAAGCATACATATTGTACGTTAAATAAATACCGCTGTTACTAACGCAGAGCACATCGCCAGCAGTTGAAGCTGAAATACAAATAACTAAGAAAAATCAAAAATTAAAACTAAAATGTCCCCATCGAGGCCGTTCGTACAAATCCACTTTATATGATGATGACGTCATACACATCTTAGAGTGCAATAAATTTACATTAATAATAGTTGAATTGCCTTCAAACTTTTCAGGATTGTGTCCTACATTATCGCGTATACTGATGATGATTTGTACTTGTAAGATAAACTTAAGGGAAACTTCGGGTCAATTTCTAAAATATGGCAATATTTTGCTATTAATTTTATTTGAGCAGAAACCAACAGGGATGTATATTGACGCCTAGATTTCATATAGATACATCATTGTGAGTTTTTTCAGAATTTTCGGTTGGATAGGTTCTGAGAAACAGACCTGATTCTCTTTTTGGAGATCACCTTTTGAATTTTCACTCCACTATGCTTCACTCAATACCAGAAATAAGGTCAGTTTCGAAAAGTACTAATTGTCACCTTTCATTTGATACTCCACATGAACATACTCTGTGCAAAAATTTACACCTCCCTCGCTCAAACTCAACGCAACGTGGCGCTATAGTGCTATATATAAAAGGATTCACAGACCACACCTTCCCACAAATTTCGTGACAATAGATTCAGCCCTTTTCGAGTAAATCGGTTGTGACAGACAGATAGACATTGAATCGGTTTTAAAAACCATGAAGCTACCGGTGTCCAGACCTCAAAATACTCTCCATATCGATATCTCCTCAAATTAAGTCGATGATATTATATTACAATCTTTCCGGGAAATTGACTAGAACCCCCCACCCCCCTTAAGTTTATGTTAAAGTTATAAAACTTTGCAGAAATATATATTATAGGATGGAACATCATATCACCCAGTGTGATCAAAATCATACTATTAGGGAGGTTTCCAGTCGATTCTCCCAAAAATATAGTAATATACCATTACTAACCTAATTTGAGCATATATCCATGTGGAGTATATTTTGAGGCATGGACACCGTACAGAGGCAGTCTCACGATTTTTTTCGGTTGTGTGGTCTCTGAGAATGAATCCGCTAAAGAAATCATTGCTTTCGACCCGACGCACGGAAAGTGCTAATCAAGGCCTTTCATTTGATACCGAACATGACTATATTCGGTGAAAAAATTGTACACACCCTTTTGCATGTATGAGGAACCTCTCTCCCCCCAATCTCAACGTAGAAAGATGTAACTCACTGCATGCCTGCTCGTTTACAGCTTCTACCTTCTCACCACCATTTTGTGTCAATAGGTATAGCCGATATCCAAATGCAGTGTACCTTCAGGTCTGCATTCTGTATATGGACATCATGAATGTTTTCAGATTTTTTGGTTAGATACGCTCTGAGAACGAAACTTGTTTCACTTTATACTATATAAATTCCTAAATCTCACTCCCGTAGGCTCAAAATGTCAAAACTATCCTTTTTATACCATTCAGTGGAAGGTTCGGCCCCTCTAAATCGGATGTGCAATTCTTCTGGATCATAGCTTGGCCTGGGCCGAGAGGCTCTCAAATCATAAACTTTTCTCGCTCAATTCATAACCACAATACTTGTCATATCGATCAGGGATTTACTCGGATGTGATGATAGCGCGTTACTCCACTGATCCAACGCAAAATCTTTGCCTTAATTACCAAAAGGCACCGTTCATTGTACTCGGCCAGCGCTCAAAAGCATAGATAGCGACAGGGTGGAAGGCATTGCGGCAAATTTGGATTTTAATCGTGCGTTGATGCATCGATCGCAAAGAAGTCCAGTTGTGGAACGCTGCATCATCCTACTTGCACTAACACGTGAAGTAATCTCACAGCCCATTTACCATCAGCTGATAACATATCGGAGATACTCAAATAATTCAGTTCTCAGCAGGTCGCTGTCACTTAGGGCGTATTGCCTATTTCATCAGTATGCAAAGATTCTGTTTTGTTCAGACTCATACCGTGCTTAAACAATCATTCTACTTTTGCACAAGTTGTTCGAGACTAGTTTTGTTGTGAGATGCTAGGCCGTCCAACAATGACCGTAAGAAGAACAAAGAACAGTAGCTTGATGAACCCTAACAAGGAACGAAGCGGTTTTACTATACCCATGTCGCGGCAGGGGAATATAACCTCTGCCATTAGGTGTTTCCGTAATGCGTACCAGATGAGTTTGTGTGACACACGGTCAAATGCCTTCTGTTGATCCTGGAATGCAATGCAGAGAAGATGACGCTTTTCACGGTGTTTCGCATGTATCGCGTCAATAGTTCCGCAGATGCTGGAGAAGCTTAGTTCACTGTTATTTGAACGGTTTCCCGAATGGGGTTAGCAAAAATGTTTTGAGAACATTCATGGTATGCGATTACAACGGGATCGGGGTAATTTAAATATTCTACTAGACTGCGTTTCTTTTTCCATTTTGGAACGCTCGTGTTGTCTTACCAGTCAGGTGCTGTTCTATCTATTCAGCAACGCGATCGTTTTATCAAAGAGGAATGCTAGAGACGTTTCTTCTCATAGACCTTCATTTGGACATAACGATATCCAGTGCTGATTGATATATTTTATTCGATATTTCATAGTTACGTGGAAAAAATGCACATCCTATTTTGCGAGGTTGCTTTCCCGAACCGCATTGCCGAGATTTTAATAAATGGTTTTGGAAGAACAAAAGTGTTGTCAGTCCTTGGCTGAAAGCTCTTTCAATACCTGCGGATGCGATTAGAACATACCGCAAGTTTCTGTTTCAACACGAAGATTGGCATATGGAAAGATGGTAGTTTGCAATGATGCCCGCAACATATCTATGCACCCCTTGTGATATATTTCCAAAAGAAGCATGCACAGCGACCATGGCCAATCTCTTTTTTCAACATGTTTACCTTTTTGTTAAGCCCAAACAACCGGGACAGTAAAGTCTTCCAATATCCATATCCCTGTTATCCGCTACAAAATATTCATTCTGGAGGTAGGTACATAGCTATAGTGGCCGCGGAATAAATCAGGCTATGAACCTCTGATGCAGTAACCTCGCTAACCAAGCGATCACATTAAAATTTTGTCAATGGCACACGGTGAGAAGATTACTTCCGTTGTTCCCTCCGCAAACGCCGGTTCAGCGCCCTTTAACCAGCTGCCTAACAGTACCGATTGCGCATGAGTAAAACTCAGCATGTTCGAAATGATTTCGAACCGCATCCAATGGTACATCGTCGGAATAACTCACCATCGTAGCTTCCTCCAGATCCGGAAAACTAAGTACGACGTTTTACGCGGTGCTCCACAATAATTGGCTTAGTACGGAAATCTTGAGTTGTTGCTTCATTGCAAACCGAACGGCAACCTTGGACCTTTGGGAAAGTTTAGAAATTTTGGGAGAAGACGCGACGCGGTTATTAAACACAGGTTCAGGTAACTGTCCACTGAAATTAATTAAATTTTGTTGGCGCTCATAACCTCGTATTTGTGAACACATAGTTTAGAAAAAAGTTGTCTCATCTTGTTGCAGTAAAACGCAAGTCGGATGAGTCTCACGGTCACAAAATACTATTCACAAAGGCGTACACGCAAGCCTAGTAAGCGCTTCACCAACTAAGATACTTGGATTTGTAATGACAATGTCGAAATTAAAGACAATGTCCATTAAAGTCCAACTCCTGTTTCTTAGGTAAGCAAAACATTGCCCAATTGGTAAAGTTATAAGAATGACAGCCGTGGAGCAAATAAGGTATATTTACTGTTACCCAAGAGCCCACTATAAAGATCATTACGATAAATTGGACACTCGGACTTGTACTCGTATTTTAATGACAAGAACAGTCTTTGCTTACCGACCCAAGAGCTACAGTATATGCATGTCGATAATAGTTCGAACAGATTTCAACTAAAAAATTTTGCCCAATCCCCAACCAAGCGAATGCAAACGAAGATTGAGCTCTGGAGACCAAACATCTAGGACCCAACACTCTGGTCCAGTGAATTCTTAAATCGCATTATTGAGCAATACCAGCTCTCTGGCAAGAAAACGCAGCCGTTCCAATACGAGAGAAGAAAGGGAAATCGATAAAATATTCAAACTACCCTCCGATTCAGTTTTTATCCCATACCATGAAGAACGCGAAGGACTGCAGGACAACCGACGCAATGCACGCTGTGCCCTTACACGTAGAGAGATACCATTAGAAGCATCATCCTCCCTACATATATTGCATTTCTGAATCTAGAAAAAACATTTGCCATTCTCCCCCACAAACTCATCTGGTATGCATCGCGATAACACATAATGCCAGAAAAGCTTGTGCACTAGGTTAAATTGCCCAACCGCGATCCGAAGAGTAAAGTTTGAAATGTCAGTCATGGAATAATCGCCTCATAGTTTTTAATAACCAACACTTATGAAATAGACACTGTCACTGGCAATCACCCCCGCGAACTGCCCAATTAAAGTATATGGGACCAATCTTCTTAGCCAACAGTGAACTCCGCCAGTTAATTGTCTCAGGCATTTGTGCTACCTGGATCAAGTGGCGTTCCACAACTGGCATCTTCTGTGATCGACTTAGTAAAGAATGTATCACATTCAAAATTTGGCGCATTTTCGTTCATCTTGTCACTCTCTATTGTTCTGAGTACCGGCCTATTACAAAGCACAATGAACGGCGTCTCACAATAACGAAGGAAAGATATTGAATAAAACGCTATGATCACGTTTGAAATTGCAAAGTTGCGCTGACGAGAATTCACTAAGTAATATTGACGATCAACGATCAAAAGGCCAACCAAAACAACGATGTCTTGATACTTGACTTGATTATTTACAGATATGGATATAGAGGGTATTTCAGAGCCTAGGCATTGTATAGTGGCAGTTTCGTGATTTTTTTCAGATTTTTTCTCCCCCTATTGCATCAAATATCAGAGCTGAGACAAGATTTGGAAACTACTAATTGACAACCCTCCTTAAACTCAACGTAGAACCATGTTGATCATTGCATGCGGGGGGGTTCAAAGTTTCACAGCTCCCCTTGTACATAGTTAATAATTCAATTGCGCACTACTTTTTAAAGAGTCATTTATGCAAATAATTTGATCTAAAAAGTTATATACTGAAAACAGTCAACTTCATATACTCCGCACCATAGGAATTCAATATAATATTCAATAAGTCGGAACTCATATTCGTGGAAGTGCTATGATCGGAGGGGTGGCTGTTACGAGGACGGCGTTGCTAATGTAGTATTCCTGGAGGGGAACATAGGTACGAATATGTACATCGATATTTAAAAAAGAAATCTACATGCCAACGCAGAGAAATTGGGTAATTGTGAAACATTCAAGATATGCCGAGACAGTGACCCAAACATAGAGCGTGCAACACACAAACGTGGTAGTGTTCAACTGTCTGAAGCTACTGAACCTCTCCACAATCTTCGGACTTCGAAACTGCAGGATTATGTCGACGATGGGCTTCACAAAGAACCCATTTCGAACAAAAAATGCTTGATGGAACGTTTTCTCGAATAATGGAGAAAAATTCTAGCCGAATATGTCGAATCTATGCCACTGACCAGTAAAGGCTGTATATGCTCCTAAAAGTCTCCATACGGAGCATCAACCAGTAATTTTTAAGGTTTTGTGTGAAACGAAACCTTATTAAAATCGGTTCAATGTCTGTCTGTCCGTCTAAGTATCTGTCTGTCCATCACACTCGCTCCGAAACAGCTAAACGGATTGTCACGAAAGTTGGTGAAAAGATGTGGTCTGTGTGTCCCTCTCTACGCAGCGAGTGACGGCATTTTTTGTTGAATTTCAAGGGGCGCTCCCCGTACATCCGAAGATGAGTGTACATTTTTTTATCACCTGATATGGTCAGGTGGGGTATCAAATGAAAGGGTTCGTTTAGTACTTTCTGAAACTGATCGCATTTCTGATATTGGGTGAAATATAGGAAGCACGAAATTTGACATCAGCATAGGCATTATATGAACAACAGGGTCCATGGGGACGTTTTAGTTTCCCTTTTTTGGCTTCTTTTAGTTATTTGCATATCAGTGTCAATCACTCGTGGTAGACATGTATATGTATTTGTATGTGCTAATAAAGCTTACGGGTAATAATTAATACAATAGACATGTGCGTACCTCCTTACCAGTGGTTCTTATTTTATGTATTTGGTTTTTAATTTAATTTTTTTTTCGTCGATGGTGAAGGCGGCGGCGGCGTCGATGCTGGAGACGGCGAGCGTGGCTGCGGCGGCGTCTCTCACGCACTTTGGTGCGTGCTCACGGGGTCACCACTTTGGTACTAATTCTGTTAAGATGTTCTGAATCATTATTTTAAATTAGCAATAGCGGGAAATAGTAAGCGTGCATGTATTTTAGACGAAGGCTCCTTTTCGTCACACAAAATAAAATCGTTTCACGTCGTGTTGAAAATTGCGAACAGTAACAATAGTCGTTGGAGAATAAATTACGCACACTATGCCGGTGTACTCTTTACGAACAAACTTCACCGCTAGGCCACGTACGAAAAAACATCCACTTTAGTCATGATCTTTAATGCACTCCTTTATTACTTTGAATTTAATTGAATTTAATTTAAATACACAGTGAACGGTGAATGTTATTTTTTTACTCGGCCGCGTGAGAAGCCGCCTGTACCTCTTGGTGGTTGCGACAGAAGAGACCGGCTTATATCCATGCGGTCTTTTCCTGTCCCAACCAAAGGCACTTTCTCACCGCTAGTCCTCCACCCCCGTGGCGAGTTCTAAAAGTGGAGAGTTCGGCGCGCCATTTGTTCGCATTCGCAACATTCGAAACAAATTTCGAAATCGAAATAAATTTCGAATGCTGCGAATCCTGCCGTGCCACATATGTATGCTTTGATGCACGGAGAAAAGTAGAAATGCTTAAAAATGCGTTAGATCAATTGAGCTGCGCACATATATTTGTTTGTTTATTTAGGATGAGCACAGTATTTATGTCGTTGACGGAATATTTTCTATTCTTAGCTGTGTACGAATGGAAAATCGTGAACAAAGAGTTTTTCACAAAAGATGAACAAAAAACCTTTATAGCCGAAGTGCCCAGCTTCCGATATCCGGACTTCTTTCACTTTCTAGTGTGATTATTACGATTTTTCAGCTCTGTCCGGATTTCAGTTTTGCCTACGAAAATAGAATTTCTTTTGTTTTTCGCCCTCAGCCTGGATATTATTTTACCCCTTAGCTTTGATTTTCTTTGCATTGAATCCAACAGACTGTACGTTAAAAAACAAAACACATACATTTTACCCTTTTTCTGAACGCTTATGTACTTATTTCATACGAGAGTGTCCGAATTTTAATTTTGCTTACTGTACATACACGGTAACAGACGAAAAAAACCGAGGGCAATGTTTTTCGCAAATAGGAAGTTCTAACGTGTTTTCGATAAGACACGTTATCTAAAGGCTCTCTTTTACTTTGTTTTGGATTCATCGGTATTAAGGGGCAAAAGTAGCATCAATATGATCAGTGCTGGTATGTAGCCTGATGCAACAAATAAATTTTTTAAGGAAAACGATGGTTTTGAGAGAAATGCAAAGATTTGATAAAGCTTATGCTTATAAAAAGGACACATGTTCAAATATCTAACAAAATTAGTGCAATGAATCATCAGTAAGAAAATTTTGTGCGAATTAATTTAGTGCGCCAGGCGACTTTCAGGAAAGACGAGTTAGCGTAAAAATAGGAATTTATTCCGAATATCTCTACGCAATCTCTCCTAGGATGATCTTAAGAGGATTTTCCACTCAAGTTCAGAAATCGGTAATATACAATTAGTAAGTTTATTTGAGTAGACATCGCGATATGACATATTTTGAAGCCTAGATTTTATATAAGCGCACCACCCTGATTCTTTTTTCGTGCTTTTAGGTTGGGTTCTTTCACATTTCGACTCCTTACTCGTGCATTTTACAATTCACATCAAAACTAATATTAGTTTCGGAAAGCAATTATCGAGACCTTTCATTTCATACCCCACAGGACTATATCCGGTGAACATCCCCCCTTTGCATATCTGGAGAGTCAATTGTAAACATTTGCAAACACAGGTGCAGATGTGCCATAAACTTCATCAAACTCAGCTTTAAACTCTTTCAGTATTAAGGCTTTCAAATATAAATCGCTGCTTGAAACTCCCTTTTTCTCCGTTTTTCGAAATAGGGAAACTAATACCATGGTTGGATATAACTGAGATTTTGATAGCTAGTGAGAAATGACAATCACCAAAAACAAACCCTCCTTAGTTCCAAATCTCTGGCATTTTGTAACAAGTTTTTGAATGCCCCCTTCCTCCATAATATAATTTTTTAATGAATAAACGAATAGGAAAATGCTATAAGCAATTCATCAAATTTTCTACCATTCCGGCACAAGACAATATAAAAACGAAGATGATGCGCATGCCATCAAAGCAGAGTATACTGTTGATGCATAGCCGCAGCCTTCTTGATATACAGTTTCGTCTCTGGAGATCGTCAAGAAGTAAGTACTTCCTTTACTATTTTCTCTTGTGAAGGCATCTTGGGTAGCATGTGATTGACGGTTCGTGACATCGATTTCACTGGATTCCTCAGAACCATGGAGGTGCCCGCGAGTTCGAAAAACCCGAAACATATTTGATGATTAAAATTTGATGAAAGACTTTGCATACGTCAACTCTTGAGAAGACAGCTCCGTGACAATGGTAGAACTTTGTTGCGTCCACAAAGCCATTATTTGCACTTCACAGAGAAGGTTTGCCGCTAACTAGAGAAATGCCAGTCTATTCTACTCTCAAGAAGATCGGCGAAAGCTTCCTTGCGAGAGGGAAACTTTCGCCGAAGGGTTCGAAGTTCGGTATCTGTGCAGGGTTGTCGTTTTGATCGAATGTGTTCCAGTATTCTTGGAAGAGTTTCATTTAAGGCTAGGGTAGCTGATGAGTGATGATATATAGAATGCAGCTATAGTGGTCCGTCTCGACGAAATACTTGTTATTGACATCTACCAAGAGCAACGTTTCAGATAACAATGGACGTCGCAATTTCTGTATATGGGATTAGGTCCTATTGAGGTAGATTTTTACTTAAATAAAAGAACAGAGGAACAAATACCTCGTCTTGAGACTTGACCTCCACTACTTGCGCCGAATTCGTTTGGAAATTGGGAAGAGCATGATAATCTGAATATTCGCGCATCGATGCCATTATATTGTTTGGAAGCTGACATTATTCTTCTTATTCTTCGTTAAATTGATTCTTAGTGTCCTGTTGCTTGAACATCTTTAACAGATTTTGCGCGTTTTGAGCGTCTCACCCGCGACTCTTATTCCCGAGAAAGTTTTCAGCTTTCGGCAGTGTTACGAAAGCTTCATGTTACCTAATTGCAGACAACGAACAAACTGAATCGATGGTTCACTGCAGAATGCTAACGTTCAAAGTATCATATAATATTTGTTCTTTTAGATAGGCTATTAGTTAGCACGTCAGGAAAGTCTTGTTATCTGTGGCGTTGTTTATGTCTAAGATTCTGGCGTAAAGGAATCAACATCTCGGTCAGATAAGCCATTGGCGAGAACAGAGGTTACCTTAAATGTTGCTATTATTTGACACTGAGTATTCAATCGATTAGAAACCTTTTTCTAATGAGCTTTCCTCAAGCCGCGCACGACCGATGCAGAAATGAACAAATACCCTGTATCGCCCAAGGCTCCAAAATTTATAATCTCATAGCAAAATAATAATTATATATTCATCGCAAAATAAAACCGTATAGGGTAATGTACATACAATGGCGCTCGCTTGCTAGCTAGTTCGCAAAAAAATTGGAAAAATTGTGCTTTGCCGTGAACGAAGCACTGACAGTTCACGTCACTTGTAATTTGACCGCACTTTTCTTCAATTAGATTTCAATTTGTTGAATTAGACTGGGTTGGTTTTGGAGGTTGAGGTAGGTTTTCTTTCACAAAGTCTTAATCAATTGTGCTGCCAAAGGCACCGCCGAATTCTTAATGACGTCAACTGTGATCATAGCAAACATTGTTGACATGGAACAGACCGAAGGACGAATCGTCGGTTCAGGCCCTCCTTCTCTACCACTGCGGGGGTGAAATGAAATGCTCCAACATGCTTTAAGGCCCAGATCCAAATTGAATTATTGTGCGATGCATTATTAATATCATATTTCATCGAGTGGCCAAATACCGGAAAATTCAAACTGGCAGCGGGATTCTGCCTCCCAGCATTTAAAGATAATGAATTCAACAGCATTCTAGAGGGGGCGAATATAAGTTTAGGGTGCTAAGCAAATATAAGCACAATGATACAACAGCAAAAAAGAAAAAGTATGCATATAGCTCTAACGAAAATATTGGTAACAACAACGCATGCACAAATAACTCCGGGGAAAAGAAGAACGAGAAAGGAAAGACCGCAAACAACATAATATTGAAAAGACGGAACCTGCATAGGAAAATCATATAAAGATAGTGACGTTTCTTGAGATAAGTCAAAATTTCCATAAAATCGCAGAAAAATTGTGGTTTCGGTGAATGCAGTTCATGAGATCAAAGACAATATATTGTAGAATAACCCATCAAATTGGAAGAAAGGAATATCTCTGAAAGTAAGCCAACACATAGCTTTAACCCCTCAATATTCCTATATACGTAATCATCAAACATCATCTGTTGGTTTGGAGCTTCATCGTAGTCAGAGGAGTGGGTAGATTAGTAGGTCCATAAAGGCAGGTTCTTCTCGAAGAATGATCTCCAGAAGTCATTGTAAGAAAATAGGGTCGAATTTTCTCCTGATGTCATTCAAAATCTTACCAACTCGATGCCTCGCCATCTTCCAGCTATAAATGTTGGGAAGGGTATGCATACAGAACATTAAATATGGAATCAGAATTCGTATTTGGTTGATCTTAATTAGAATTCGTTCATTTTCATGCTGTATCAATACTGGTTGTGTTCAACTGTTTGGCTTCCTTAACTCACCTGTTTTGGTCTGTTCTTCAGCCTCCCTTCCCGTAGTCCCGTAGTCGTGTCTGCGCGAAAGAGGCCTTTGTGACAGGTTGATTAAGTTAACCAAGAGCAGTGCCGCTAGAGTATCTATTCCTTGCCAGTGTTTAATATTGCACCGCAACAAATATGCGATGATATTTCCAACTCTATTCAGTAGGACATTATCAAATTATCTCGCTGGCATGTTTGTCTGGTATGAGTTCTTTGCGTTTCATGGATGTACAAAATTAACTAAAGAGTCACCCTTTCGAAATCAGCCTTCGTGTTCCACTATGCTGGCATGAATATTCGTTCATATTTGCCCACATATGTATGCGCTACATGATTATCCGTGTAGAAATATGAATTTTCATCCTCTAACTAAGCCACCAGGACGCAAACACTTTCGTCCTCATTGTAAGGAACCTTTGCCTCTTGAGCGTGACCTTCGTACAAGGGTATTAACAGCGAACATGTTCTCTTTTTTCGCCAGAAATGGTTCACTCAGCTACTGACACTACCGTAACATACGAGTACATACATGCCATGTAGACTCTACAGTTGAGCACGTTCTTGCCAGCAGATTGCAAAAACAATTTAATTTTGTTGCCCTCTACCCATAAAATGAACTTTGTCATATATTTTTTCTCTTTTTTGCAGAACTCAAGGCAAACATATCAGGAACACCTGATTTATATGTGAAATCGGGAAGTGATATCAACTTAACCTGCAGGATACCGCAAGGACCACATGAGCTGGGGAATATATTCTGGTACAAAGGTAATTTTCTTACATGTTATGGTTATGTAAATTTCCAAAAAGTTGAAAAGCTTTTAGGATTCCACGGAATTATTTCCTTTTATACTTCAAGAAGTGAAACGTTCAATAAGTCAAATTGATTGTGATGATCTGATGGAAAGGTTTTGCTGACGGGTTCAGGGCTTTGCCTGCATTTGGTGGTGACGAAAACGAATGAAGTAGAAAAGATATCTATTTCAGGTGAAACGAGATAATCGACCTGTGATGAGGATATAAACAAGCGTTGCTTAGTCTGCGAACGTGGATGCAGTGAATTTTCTATGTGCAAGTGCATCAAAGCATTTGACCTAATAAAGAACTGCCGCATTGATTGAATTAAAGTTCAATGTGAAGCTTCGGAGTAATTTCTACGCTGCAGTACAGAACCTTCATTTGCTTCTAAATTCTTCCATTTGATTTCAGTGAGGAAAAGAAACATGAAAATGTACATTTTATTTAAATATGCAGAGTATCCCGTTGACGATGGTAGAAATTTCAATAGTGGAAAGCACTCACTCAGCTCGCACCAAGGAATGACCATTGTCCCTTTTACCGTTGCAGAGCTATATCACACTCACAATTTTCCACTCCTCCAATCATTTAATTCCAGAATTAACGCCATTTTTGAAAACTACATAAAATTTCATATAAATGGTTGTTTTTCCAAATGCAAATGTCTCCGGTATCCAGAAGCTGTCGTACGGGGATTATAATCTTGTAGGGTACCGTTATGGTCTTGAAAGAAATGCTCTAACACACTTCAAGGCCCTGATCCAATTAGATTGTTGCGCCAACGATTATTATTATTACAAAGGTCTACGTCATTTCGAAGATATAATTGTTCAAATTTGAAGGGATGATATATTTCTTTCACCAAATTTCATAACGATCGAAGCATTATGTCCGAAGTTTTAGCTATTTATAACGCATTAACTGGCCGCTCCAGCGTAGTTAAGCATAAACTTTTGAACCTTCATTGCCCTATACACTGTTTATAGATGCAACCGCCAGAGAAGCTGTAATTGCTTGTAGCTAGAATCAAATCAATGTTTTGGACTCTTCAGAAGGAATACTATATGGCCCTGGAATAGACGACCCGATGTATTATAAATAAATAAGTTAACTTTTAAAATGAAAAACACAAACTTAAAATTTTACAAAGATGCGAATATCTCAGAATCGGTTTTTGTAAAAGTGCCTTTGCGGTGGATACGGTTACTAAAAAACTACTGGCCCAATCAACGCCAAATTTTTATTTCTTATTCATTATGATAATAATTAGTTGCTGAGCGAAGGATTTTCAACTCATTTTAAAATTCCGCTTTTTAAGTAAAAACAACAAGGAAAACCGGAGGTTGGACGCTTCAGGCGTGAAAGGTTTTGAGTATTTCTCATATAAAGACATTGGGTGTGTAGTACGTAGCACGTAATATATGCATATATAATATTATGTGAGAGTATCCACTTTAGGGTGATATTGACTTTTATAGTCTTGAATTTGCAAGGAAACGACAACTTTGAACTATTATAACTTTGTTAGTAATAGTGCGATTTGGAGGAAGGATAAGTGCGGGGGGCGAAAGTGATCATTTTTTTCACGGACCCATTCCCAGAAACTACCCAACCGAAATATCTGCCTAGTGTCCAAAATACCTTCCATTCAGATATCTATTCAAATAAATTTAATAATAATAAATTACTATATTTTTTAGTAATTGGCTGCAAAACCCCCTTTAGTTCATCCTATTACCACGAAATTGTGTAACAATGTGACAAAAGTTATAATAGGTCAAAGTTGTCGCCTCCGTGCAAATTCAAAACATTGAATGTCAATATCACCTGAATCTGGATATATTCTCTATAGTACGTGCTAGGTATTAATGGCACAAATGCGCACAAAAATGTCTTTATAAAATAAATACGCAAAGCCTTTCATACCTGAAGCGTCCAGCTTCCGGTTACCCGGCCTGCTTCTGGTTGGACCTGGAAATTTTAAAAAGGCGCTGCTACGCCAGGTTGCACAAGTTTTTGGGATTCTCACTTACTGAAACCACCCCCACTTCTCCGCTCATATCCCTGCGGGACCACTGTTAAGTATTACTTTGTGAGGAAGGCTCTGGTCTACATCAGCACGACTAAGTCGTGCGTCAGCTCATGCAGCCTTTCCTGTATCGCGTATCACACTCCAATTTCCTTCCGACCTCACCATCTCCTCCACGAAATTGTGAGGTCCAATAACTCCACTAAAGTCTCTCAATTGATGGGTATGGGTCCAGCGGCTTTTTCGGAATTATTCCACCCTTACTGCAATCTTTTGCGGAGTCTATAAGGGCAATATCTATGGTAGAAAAAGAAGACGAGGCAAACCCTGCTTAAGATGGAGCGATGGCGTAGGTCATGACGCCCGATAGCTTTTAGGGATATCGAATTGGTGGACCTCGACCTTATTAAGGCATGCCTAGACCGGATACCGGTCGTTGCGCCGTTGATGATGTTGAAGATGATGATGAGATGAAGCACTATTCACGAAAAATATTATAAGTCTGTAACAGTGAAAAGTAGAGTGGCCATTCCGTCGAACAATTTTCCTCAAACGAGTGGTGCTATCCACCATTTAAATTTCTACTATCGTTAAGGGGAGCCTGTGGAAGGGCAGGAGACGCCACAAACTGGCTAGCAACCCTATCGCTACATAACCTTTTGGGGCAGTTTAAAGTTGGTTTTAAGTTTAAGGGTACCGTCGAAAGGGAGGTGTACATTTTTTTCATCAACTCTATCCGTATCAAATGAGAGACCTCGTTTAGTATTTTCAGAGGAGATCTTATCATATTCGTTGAAAACTAAGGGAGTAAGAGGTGAAACAATGGAAACTTAAAGGGAAACAGAACTCATTTTGAGGAACTGCCTAATCTGAAAATTGATTGCAATGCTATAGATCTAGATATGAAGTAATTACTTTTCCCATTCCTTTTTAAGAATAAATTTCTTTACTGCGATGCCAAGATTAAAGTTCGAAATGCGCGACAACTATATCAAAACCCTCTTCGTATCAGTGTCAGTGTTTATGAAAGTCCTCCTTGTTCTAGTCATGGACAGCGTTCCAAGGGGTATCCCTACATATCGCTCCATACAGGTAATGCTTTCCAAGCATCTCATAACAAAGTGACCCAGAAAACTGAGCGCATCAATGCTCTCAGCCAATAATAAACTGCAATATGACATTGCTTTACGCATCATCACAATTTTAATGAACTGGCATTCTCTGTTTTCTACGCGTCAACTAACGTCCCCAATCCAAAATTTACGACAGTGTCGTCCAACCTGTCACCTACTGTGCTTATGATTGCTAGCCAACTATCAAAAGAATGAACGGCGTCTCGCGGTAATGGTGACAAAGATGTTGCGCTATAATTATAATCGAAATGAAAAGATCCGAGAGCACACTAACCAGGTAAAATTGGTCTGACCATCGAAGTCGAATAGAAAGCCGACTGAAACCACGATGAATTGAAGTTAGCTACGTTAGGTAGTGGTCTGAAAACCCCTCAACTCCACCCAGATCAAGTCAATGATAAAGAAAAACGGCGCATTCGATGCAGACAGAACGGGACAAAGACTAGAGAAGTTGAAGAAGAAAAACGTTAGTGTCATTTGGCATTCTACTGTTAAGCGTGACGTTTTGTCCGGGCTGATAAAGACCAAAAAATTTGAAGAAATAGATCGATCGAAATATGGTAATTTTATTTAAGCAGATATCGGAGTGGGATGTATTTTGAGAGCCTAGATTTTGTATAGAAGCATTGTGTTTTTTTTTTCAAATTTTTAGGTTGGATCAATTCTGAGAAAGAGATCTGTTACACTTTTTGTGGCACACGTTTTGGGCCCTCACTCCTCCTCGTTTCACTAAGCGCCGAAAATATCAGTTTCGGAAGATACTAATAAAGCACTTTGATTTAATACTCCACATGACCATATTCAGACACAAAAAAATTTTACACCTTCCTTCCTTCCTTTATCTCACCTTAATCTCAACGGGAAATGGCGCCACTTGCTATATGTTGAAGGATCCCCAGACCACAATTCACCAAAGTTCTCACCAAAATCAGGTGCGACAGACAGACGTTCAATCCATTTTATTAAGGTTTTTTTTCACACGAAACCTCAAAAACACAAAAGCGTTGGTACCTGAAACCGGCTTACCAGTTGGTGATTTCATTATCTTGGACAGACAATGTACCAGGGGATTATTAGATGACTTGATCTCACTTCTCTTATTGCCCCTACGTTGATTCGAGTAATCTATATACATTACTGTAACCACCCCGTATGCGTCCTCTACTATAGATACTATGTACTTCTTTATTTTAGGGAACGAAATCATAGACACTGCAGTAAACCAAAATGAACTAGATTCCAATCGCGGAATTACGGTGGAAAATGACTGGTTGGACGGCCTGACATCAAGGTATTAATTGCTCGTTATTCATTTAACTTAGCACCTTTAAAGACACGGCTAATGTTATTCATGAAGAAATCTTATATCTCCCATTACTGTCAACTTTTAGATTAAAGATAAGAAGAGCTTCTTCTAACGATACTGGAAATTACACATGTGTGCCGACCATAGCAAAATCAGCAAGTGTATACGTGCACGTCATCATCGGTAAGTACTAGAATATCTTCGTTGACTGTCTGATTTCATAGCTTCCTTATTCGAGGATTATTGTCCTCATTGTCGCTTGTCTTGAAATATCGCGAAATGTTTACTACTTTATTTTGCTCCGTATATGACGCGACTTATATTAGTAAATCGAAGCTACTATCAAGTGCCAGGAAACAATTGTTTGCGAGATGTCATGTGCATGGGGAGAGAGAATTGCTGATCGCCACTGCTGCATCCCAAGTATTAAATTCACTAACTATGAATTTCGGGTTTCGACTTCTCGCATCTGCAACCAACACACTTAACATTTGGTCGTATTGTGCCGCCGTCGCGCATATCGGAGGGCATATTAACTGGAAATGTAAATGTTAACTACTTTCGCCCTGAAGGACCTAAATTCCGGGAGCCATCTTTTGGATAGTATGATTTCCATTAGTGCATAATGCCGCATTATCAGTCTTATCTGTGGCCCTTGCTTCCCTGTAATTATTTATATAAGGCTCGCTAATTTCCAGCAGTTCAAGTGCTGCTTCAGCCGGTAAACTGATATTTGCTGTTTACATGATTTCATCTGCTTTCCCGAGTTCTTTGACTCCCAACTCTTGCAATCCAAATATTATGTTTTGAGGAGTTGAAAGATGTCCTTCCACCGAGCAGGGCGCGGGGCACAAGGTGATTCGTCCGTGATCAGATACTGCTCCTCTGCCTCCTTTTATGTTTATGCACCTCCCGATTCGCTACTCTTCTGGAGGTCCGTTGATATTGACTTTCAACTGGCTTTGGCATCGGAAGAGATTTCACGATCGTCGCACGTTTCCTAAATGGGTCCAGCTCCAGTTCTTAAAATATCTTCCCACCGGAAGCAGTCTTTTCACGACAAGCTGGCGAATACCTAACCGATAAGGCAGACACAAAGATGTCTGCGGCTGAGTCGCACAAACGTTTGCATCCAATTGGACATGCTAACGCAGTGATGGTACCTGATTTAAACTTGTTACATATACTGACGTGGAGATGGTGCGCAGTGCAAAGATACACGGAGTCCGTGCGCCACGAATGATGATATGTCAGATAAAAGAGATAAAACTCGTAACAAATTCTTTGAAATTTGATGGGGACGGAAAAGTCTTGCACACGTTTAATCGCTTCGAGAGCAAAATTCTGCGTATAAGGGCTGGTGTTAGTGCCGTGTATGTGATGCAGTGCATTGTTGTCCGCCCACGTGGGCACATGGCTGCGAGTTGCTGGAACGGCATGGCAGCATCTCTCATAACATAAGACATTGTGGCTCCCCACATCCCAGCGGGAACCAAAGGCACATTTTCCTTAATAGATCTTAATAGAATCAGGAGGAGGAATGAGGAGAAAATAAGAAGATGCATCGAAGAGCAATCATTCGAATGCATCCGTTTCCTGCTGGGATAAGATGGAGAAACACACATAAGAAAACCATCTAAGCGACATCGACACGCCAATACCACTTACATACCTCGTCCCTACCCCAAAGGTGCGCAATGAACTTTTCTGCCGCCTTGCCGCTGAAGTTGCTCCTCCTCTGTATAGCCTTTCTAGCTATTTCTTTCTTCGTGCTATACCCTTATTAAGCAGTATTTTTTGAGCAGTTTACACTCACAGCTGTTATGAAAAGCCAAATGGTTCAAGATTTGGAGAATGTAGAGTATCAAAATGAAAATTAACTCCTACAAAACTACAATTCTCAATGTACGTTATCATTATAATCTCAGTATAGTCTAACTACGCGCCTTTTGCATTTACTCGCTCATTTGTCAATCAGTCTAAAGTAATTTTATCTCCTTCATAGGTGAACACCCAGCCGCAATGCAGCACAATTCAGCTGGATCAAATTCACGAACCAGGAGTGGATCTCAAGTCGGAATATTGCTTTTAGGATGCCTTCAATTAATTTTAGTTCAATTTAAATGGAGCATTTACTTCCACCGGCAAACCTGCGAAGGGCCCGATTACAGATGAAGTCTACAGCGGCCACTGTTGCCAGCCTAGTTACATGTAGCTTCAGCCGAATAACCGACGTTTTTCAACTCTATGAGGCATTAACAGTATTTTCAGTGTAAATATTCATTAAACTTTAATAAAAATTTGTAGATAAATTTAACGCAAGAGTGAGTGATAAGTAACAAGAAAATATAATTTATCGTGAAGAATAAGTCAACAAACGCATAAACTCAAAATACATACACTCCGTCATGAAATTATAAAACCAACTACTTTTCCAAAGTTCAAATTAAAAGAAAGTAAGAAGCTAGTTGTCATCCGCTGAAAGAGCATATTCAAAAACATTTAAAATGGTTTTTAAAAAGAACATTGTATTATCTATCTTTTCCTCGCAGTTTGATGGATTTTGGTCCATTCGCGAGAAATGGTCGTGCAAAAATCTCATACATTTGGATATAGTGGCCCACAACTGTGATATATAAAAGGTCGACAATTTGGGTTTATGGGAGGGGAGTTGGCAAGTCAATTCAGATATTTTTCATTTCTGAAGATTAGCTAACCTTTCGGAGATCACGCGTGTTCCACGAAAGTTCTTATAGCCCATGAAAATTATTTTTTTGGTAGAAAAACCAACCATAATATAAAACCTTTCAACTGCAATTTTAAAATATAGCAAAAACATTATTCTATATTTTTTAATTGAATTCGTCATGACCGAAATAATGGTGTGCAAATGTAAGCCCATATGTTAGACAGTTCGCTTTGAAAGCAAGCAGATTGCTGCATAACTGAAATTTGACACAAAATTTTTTACATAGTCACACGAGGGTGGAAAATAATTCGATTTTAAAACCCTGTCAATATTTCAATTTCACAAGCTTATTTAAATGCTTGTACCTATATGTTCTTTCCCATTTGATACTTCCTTATCATTTTCAACTGATAACTTCTTTTTACCTTCTTAGTCAAAACTTTGGAAAATTATATGGTCTTATATGTTATTTTCCTGACAGAGCGTAGCCCCTTCAAACTCGCAATTGTTTTTGAAATTATACAGAAAAAAAATCAAAATAAAGGTTGAATTTTCAAGCTTATCACCGACGGATTGAAGTTTATGGAGTAGGAAGGGGAGATGCCCCTTCTTCAAACCCGATGAAAATCCGTAACGATCATTCCCCTCTCCTTAAAAAGTTACAGACCCTGAAAAGAGTTTTTTTTTCAAAATCGTCAAAGTAACATTTTCAACAGTACCCCGTTAAGGGGAGAGAATAGAGAAGGTATACAATAGGAAGAGAAAGGTTCCTTCTCTAAAAAATTGCGGGGCAACCACCTTAAAAAGTTATGTTGCCTTAAATTAAGGCTAATTTTATTTCAAAATAGTACAGTTGGACTTCGAACCTCATCTTCGCTGGGATGTGGAAAAAAGGACCAGATGATTCTCCTACTAATAAGCATATTCATGATATGAAAGTAGCCCATTTTTGAACTCTTCAACGGTGTTAGGAGAGAGTTACCTGTTTCTTCCTTCTACACACCCGGGTTTGAAGAAAGGAATTCCCCTCTCTCCCTCCATAAATTCGCCACCTCCTCTAGGGATGGGATTGAAATTTCAACTTTTACCAAATTTAAAACCCCCAGAGCTGGTAATAAATATTGTGGGATGGACTTGAAAATGAATAATAAAATTAAACTGACCTACTGTTGTTTACGGTGCCCTTATTAATTTGAATGCAAAGGAGCAGCCAGTATATTTACTCGCTACGCTACGTTTTTTACACTGTTTTGAGTCGCTTGAGTTTGCAATATACCATTTCCACAGTAAGCACCCTAGTTAAGATTGAATAGTGTGGTGACCTCCGAAATTTGTTTGTCCTCGTTATAATTCACACACTTGTGTTTTTAAATTAATAAAAGGGAGCAAATGCTACCTTGTACCCACTTCGGCCACGCTGCTCCCAGGGCAGAGGCGGCGTCAAATGAAATCGTATGTTGCTTTCCAACTAGTCCGGTACGCCATCAAGTGGAATGTATATCTCAAGGAGAACCCATCCTCAGAAACTACTCAACTGAAAAATATGAAACAAGTCGGAATACCGGAAGCTCGCGCTTCGGGTATAAAGGTTTTGTGTTCATCTTATGTGAGAAACTTCAACGCACATTTTTCCGTCCGTAAATAGCTACAAATTCAACATAATCCTTCATATTTTTCCAAACTACGAGACATACGTACATATTACAGCCATAGATATCACACTCACCCTAAACAAACAAACTGCCTATTACCGAATACTGTACACATATATGCACGTATATAAATTGATCGTACCCATATTTCCGATTTAATACTTCTTATATCTATTTGAATTAAGCACTACCCGCAAAGTTCATTAGCACGCATATATTATATACCTACATACACACATGTCTGGCTGGCCAATAACTAAAAAACTAAAACAAAATAATTCTCTGGGACCCAATTCATAAGAACTCATTTCGTTGTTGTATTGACGAATTCATATGTGATGATGACGTCATGCAGGTTGTAGAGTGCACGAAATTCACAAAAAATTGTAAAGTTTCACCCCCTATAACTTTGTTAGTAATGGTTGGATTTTCTTCAAACTTGACCAAACTGTGCATTATATTCTTGATTATACGCATGCCAAATTTTGTACTTCTAGGATGAACATAAGGGGGGTTGCCGGGTAAATTTCTAAAATATGGAAATATACTATTATTAACTTTATTTGTGCAGATATCGGAACCGGATATATTTTGAGGCCTAGATTTCGTAGAGGTGCACCACTGTGATTTTTTTCAGATTTTTCGGTTGGATAGGTTCGGAGAACGAGACCTGTTACACTTTTTGATGGTCATATTTTGAGCCCTCACTCCCCTACGTTTCATCTAATATCAAATATTGAACCAGATTTGAAAAGTACTAATTGAGACCTTTCATTTGATACCCTACATGGCTACATTCTGTGAAAAAAAAATTTGCACCCTCCATTCACATGTATGGGGAGCCCCCCCTTAAACTTAACACAAGATGGCGCCACTTACTGCATGTAAAGGGATCACCAGATTACATACTCTCACCAATTTTCGTGATAATCGGTTTAGCCGTTTCCGAATAAATCGGGTGTGACAGACAGACAGACAGACAGACAGACAGACAGACAGACAGACGGACAGACGGACAGACAGACACCGTCTCGATTCTAATAAGGTTTTGTTTCACACAAAACCTTAAAAATGACCGTAGTCGATACATATGGTATCTAGGCTCCGAAATATTAGGTTGTTGCAAATGAAATGGCCGTTTTGGTACTAAAATTTTAAACGACTCTAAAGCTTACAAAAATTTATTTATTTAATCAAAATAGGTCGATTGAAAACAATTCTCCCAGCGAGATTCCAGAACATGTATGCCAGTTTCGTAGAAGTCCAACTGTCGAGTGTTGATAAATTCATCGAAAGCAATTCTGACAGCCTCTTCGTTCCTAAATTGTTTTTCCGCCAAAAAACGGTCCAAATGCTTAAAAAAGTGGTAGTTGGTTGGTGAAAGGTATATATATACAGGTATATGGTGGATGAGGCAGAGTCTCATACTGCAATTCGTTCAACTTTTGAAAAGTGGTTCTGGATACATCAGGTCGTACATTGTCGTGAAGGAGTATCACACCATCTCTGTTGACCAATCTCGGCCGTTGAATACTCAATTTTTGGTGCATTTCCTCGAGTTGGGCACATTATTTCTGTTTATCGTTCCTCCAGGTGGCAAAAAAAATAGTGGATAAATCCAGCTGTAGATCACCAAAAACAGTCACCATTACCTTCTTCGGATGGAGGCTCGGTTTCGGCATATGCTTCGGTGGCTCATCAGCATCTAACCATTGTGCTGATCGGCGACGATTGTCGTATAATATTCACTTTTTATCATATGTCACTATTCTGTGCAAAAAGGAATCGCTTCTGTCGCGGGTGAGTAAAGACCTGCAAACTCCCATTCGAAGCGCCATGTTTTGCTCTGTAAGGGAATGCGGAACCCATTTGTCGAGCTTTTTCACCTTTCCAAGTTGGTGCAAGTGCCGACTAACTGTCGAATGGTGTACGACCAATTTCTCTGCAATGTCTCTCACAGACTAACGTGTGCCGGATTCGACTAGCAAGCGCAGCTCATCGTTGTCAATGGATTGTCCTGGATGTCTAAGTGGCTCATTTTGAAGGATTACGTCGACTGACCGGAATTTTTCGAAGCACCGTCCTGTGGTTCGTTCGCTTACCGTATCAGCTTCAAATGCGCTGTTACTGTTCTCGGTCGCCTCCGCTGCTTTATGACCGAATTTGAACTCATACAGAAAAAGTATACGTTCTTGGCTCTTTTCCATCCTTTTTTCCTTTCTATTCACTGCTATCACAACGATGGTCAAAACTGAAATGACTCCTTAACTAAATGTAGGAGTACTTACACTTCACTATCCGACACCAACAGCGCCAACTGGCGGTGGTTTGATGCAGCAAAATCGCAACTAACTTCAATTGATTGTCAAATCGGCCATTTCATGTGCAACAACCTAATATTTTCCCGTGCTATATCTGCTCGAATAAAGTTAATAATAGTATATTATTATACTTGGAAAATTTACCGCGAATCCCCTTTGAACTCACCCGGTGTAATTTTGCAATAATATTGGCTTTAATATAAAGCAGCATTCTGAAAATCCTACTATTATTAACAAAGTTATAGTTGATCAAAATTTGTCTTTCTCGCTTCAAATTACTACTCCTTCGCGGATAAAATGTCAGTAAAATGCCAATATCACATCGAATTTTATATCAGGTACATGCAACGTATTTAGACTATGAGTTATATATAAATGGAACCATTGTGTACCCAAACAATCTTACATAAAAATTCAATAAAACCTTTTACACCTGCAGCGCGAGCTTCCGGTATCCGACCTGTTCTTAATTATTTATACATCAACATCAATCACTAGAGAAAGACATACATATGTATACGCATATGCTAATCAAGTTTGCGGAGAGGGTCCAATTTAAAAGGATATATATTCAAATTAGTATTAGCGGTATTCAATTTACATACATATATGTATGCCTTTGTGCACGGAATAAAGCATATCTTGGAGTTTAGAAGCTACCTTCGAATGGAAGAACGAGCATAGAAAGTTTCTCACAAAAGATGAACACACAACTCTTATACCCGAAGCGTTCACTCTCGCCCAACTAATACAATTATATATATGTTATATTATAGAGATAGGTATACAAGTTATCTCTATCTATATACGTATGTATAATTATTTTAAGATTGCACATTTGCAAACTTTCCTTTTATGAAAAACACTCCTGAACTGAAGCCTTGCGTGACTAAAATCAATGCTTTTTCTTCGCTTCACGCATACAACCTGTTTCAAGCCTTGGCTCCGTAACTACATGCTTAGCATTATTTAATTCTGCAATCTTTTATCAAACTTGTCTTTCCGACTTCACATAGTCTTTTCTGAGCGGCAAAACTGACGCCCAAGCAAACAATTGTCCGTAACCAGAACTCCAGTTTGAATTTCAAGTTCAAACATAGAATTGTCGCAAGACAGAGCAAATTTTAAATTGATTTTTGAGAAATTGGCATTATTTTCAATAAAAAAATAGAAAAAAAGTGTCAAAAAACACGCCCAAAATTATTAATAAAAAATTAACCAATATAAAGAAGAAGTCTTATGTAGTGTCGAGGAGCAACTTGTTTTGGATATGCGGTGAAAATGTCAAGCCAATCGAACAAATATTGTTTAAGATATATCCGGCCAGTTCAAACAGCACTCATATGAAGCAATGAAAGAAACCGCGAAATGATAGATTTTTCTTGTATGTACATGACTTTGCTTCGAAATTCTTAAGATATTAAAGTGTACTTTAAACGAAAAAGAAAAAAATCGATTTCCCAAAAGTTCTAGAGTGGTTTTGTGTGTCCATGAATCAACTTGTTTTTGCCTTCACAGAATTTTGCTTCTTAAAATTCTAAAACAAATCGAAGAAATGGAAGTGCACTGAAAAGTTTTGGGGTTTTTATATATCATAAATGCCAGTTTTCTTGCGAAAAATATATGTTCTTGGGCATCGACGTGGCGGTTTTTGCCAATTTTTGAGTCGAATAGTTGCTAAGAACGAAGCGTACCATGTTCTCATATTTATAAACTAGTACGTAATTAATTATTCCATTAGGATTACTTTCCAAGACCCATTAGGACAACAATATCGTTTTGGATAGACTACTTCTAACCCGTCTCTTCCGCTTAATACTCCACAGGATCATATTCAGAGGAAACAGATTTACTCCCACTTTTCGTATAAATGAGCAGCTCCAGCACCTCCAGAATTACGAATATGGTTTTATAAAAAACTTTAAAATGCTTCTTGTAGCTGTAAACTTTTAAAAATAAATTACTACCAATTAGCTACAAAATCCAAAGCAACTAGACTTGATTTTTGTGCTCTACTGTATAAAATTGGCTTCTGCACTTCTACCTGTCATATTAATACGAAATCTTCTGTTTATTTGTTGGTGCACTGTCGTTATTATCAGTGAATTTGACAGCTTTCAACTTTACTGAAGCTCATGTTGTGTCAACTTTGAGATTTAATATAAGGTAGCTCCTATGAAAAGCATTCGATAAGTGCAACTTTGGTACACAGAAAGCGATCTGTCGCAGCAATCGGCAATATGGCATTCTCACAAACAACGCGATATCTTGTGAGTAATCCAGTATTACGATTACTTTCTAACGAGCAGCTTTAGTAGCATCGAATATTTCTCATAAATTTTGAGTAAAAATAGTAAATAAAATTAAACGAGTTAACAAGATTATTTATTATAGATATGTAAGCTAAGAATTTGGTGCAAAAGAAGAACAGATATGAACAGTATTTCGGGGTCAACTGTCATCGAAATACCGTGTTTTTTTTCACCAAATTCTTAGCCAATCAAGGAAATAATCTTCTCAACCCGTTTAATTTCATTGAAACTTTGGCTCACTAACCACCTTCAAACTTGATTAGTTCAGATGAGAAGATACTCCTTCTTGCTTTAGAACTTCAGCGCAATAGAAGAAAAAGACAATGTAGGCTGCATGAAATAAACAGGAAAGAAGTATACTTGGGGAATACGGTCATCTCGGCTGAGAACTGCAAACACACCTATTACAAGCTAGCATTGAAAAGAGCACAATGAATTAGAGGAAACCAACAACAAGCCGGGAAACCGGAAGCTCTGCGATTCAGGTATGAAAGGTTTTATTTTTTTCTTGTGTAAGAATATTTGAGTGCAGAACTATCCCATTTGTACATAGCCCATAATGGATATGCATTTATCATGTCAGACTACTCACTTTAGTGAGACATTGATATTTAGTACTTTGGGTTGCAGTAAATTTACACGGTAAAGACAACTTTCAGCTACCATAACTTTGTTAGTAAAATAACTAACAAAGGTTTTGCAATTTTTAATTATTTCAATATTTAATATGATAACCCTTGTTAAATATAACAGCCTCTAGCCGGCTTTAGACTCTCCTCCTTATTTTCACTAAGAATCATTTCTATCACGCAATCTAACAAAACTCTCAAAGGCCGCTTTTGAAATTTGAACCAAATTCGAACACACTGAAAAGTTCGCGCCATTGTATACGACATCCTAAATCGCATCAAGAAACTTCAGTTGACCGGCAACTGGAAGTTGTTTATCAAAATATCAACAATAATTTCGAGTGTGAATTGTGAAGAAGGACGGTGAAATATTGTTTCGTGCCTTGCTGCTCATATAATTCCGCAAAACCCCGCTGAAAGCTTTTTTAGCTGTCCCGAAAGGAAACATTCATAAGGTGTGCATCGCCATCGCCCGACGGAGTCCAAGTTCTTGGAGTCAGGTTTCAATTTTGGAAGATCATTCAATGTGAGTTAAAATTTCTTACACTTTAACTCCAATCTTAACTGATAATCATTTTTGCGGCCTGTTAATCTTTCAGAAACGTACGTTTTATCGCCGCCCAAGTAAAGATGCGAGTGAATTTTCTCGTGCACCTGTACCCTGGCATTATTTCCGCAAAAATCACGTAAACATTATCCTTGCGCATTAACCGCACTCCCAACACTACATTGTCTCTATAACTTTCACGCTGGGACACATCAATCAATTATGTAACGATATGGCGAAGATTTGCTTTAATTTAATTTCTCACACTTGTAAAATGGAAAATATGTTTCTCTTCGGAGACGTTTTTTACCATTACTGCCGAAACATAAAGTAAATTGAAGGATTGTCCTCTCCCGCGACAATTACCCAATTTTCCGTCAAAAACTGATTGATTACTTTAAAGGGAGAAAGTAACAAAAACTAAACCGTATACTTTCACGTAGATAAGATTGAAAATGCTTGCTCCGTGACGCCACATCAATTGACAACCATTAACCGCGTTTTCATTTTCGTCCTGTGAGAATTTAATTTTTAAACCATCATAATTAATAAATGATTCTTCCAAACTGTTTTTTCTTTTCAACGGATATGGTAATTAATAATAATAATAATGATTTTGAACAAACTTGAGGAAAACCTGCTTCATTTTATAATCTATATTACTGCAAATTGACATCCGCCCTTTTGGATCTATGAGGACCCCCGCTTAATCTTAATGTGGAAAGATGTAACTCACTGCATGTCTGGAGGTTCACAGCTCCCACCTTCTCACCAAATTTCGTGTCAATTGGGATAGCTGTTTCTGAGAAAAGTGAGTATGACAGACAGACACACATTGAACCGATTTTAATAAGGCTTTGTTTTACAAACAAAATCTTAAAAACGCGGGAAAAATTAATAATTTGTTTAAGGCGAATTATGCCAAAATGCTTTATAAACAATTTAAATTTCTAAGATTTTACTAATTTATCGTAGAAATTCAAAAAAAATACAAATACGGTGTGATCCCAATAAATCGATACACCGATAATTCGTATTTTCGCCTAATTCGTGTAAATTTCCTAGTCCCCAGAGCTAATTGTCATTATTGTGCGCTCCCAATAATTAGTAATCCCGATATTTCGTACCAAATCATCAGTCCCTTGAAGATATGAATTATCGGAATTCTACTGTATCAACTTCTTCGCTCTTTGCACTGAACAGGTAGTTCACCAATTCTGTAAACTTATGAACAGATCGCTGACCCTCGCAATCTATTATAGCTTGAATCGCTGAGACATATCGCGTTGTGTGTGGCATATGCAATGCAATATTGCATCATAGAACTACATTGACAGATCGCTGCGGGCAGAGATCGCTTGCCGCCGCGAAAGATGGCGCTCCCTATGGGGAAGGCTTTACTTTTCCTCAATTTTCCAACAACCTTTGAGTTTAAATTTAACCGCTTGGTTTCTGGTCCAGTCCATTTTGTTTACCTCCGAATAAGGATTGCCAGACAGCAATTTGATAAAGGAGAACTGCACAAGGAGGATTTTCTTTAATAAAGGAGAACGTCCACAATTAAACAAGTTTTTTTTTAATATAAATCAATTTGATTTTCATCGTATTCTGGCAAACTGTCAATTTTCGAAACAAATTCTTATATTTATTTAGTTTTTTGATAAATAATTATAATGATCTTCACAGAACATATGTTTAAAGTTACATACATTTAAGTAAATCAAAGATTAATACATTCGTTAACTTACACTTCCGCTTACTCATAATTGCCCGTGCAACACAACCTCTTTAAACTATGCCAAAATGTTGCACTGTCATTAAAACTTAACAATAATAAACGTTTCACGCTGAGTGCAAGTGACATATAGGAGGATATAAAGTTAACGTAGGTAAGGTAAGACGGGATGGCACAGCCAATGAAAATTTCACGAATTTTTTAGGCATAACGAAAAAATTTTGCAGCTCTAATGCTAAAAAGTCATCAGCTCCAGATCATGTTCTGGGTTTACTATAATTGTGAGTCTTTTTTCATCTTCAGCAAAGTCTTCTCAACATCACAGCCTATACATAGCAGAAAAAGTCTACGTTCACTCAATAATAGACTCCCCGCCTTATTTTCACTAACGGCTGAAATCACTTATGATGCAATTTAACAAACCTATCAAAGACCGTTTTTGAAAAAAAATGTGTGTTTGAAATTATCAGCATTTGAAATTTCAACCAAAATCAAACAGACTGAAAAGCCCGCGCCATGTTGTGTGACGTTACTACTCGAGGTAAGAAACTTCAGCAGCCCGGAACTGGCAGTTATTCATAAAAATATAAAACTACCAATATAAGTTTCCCGCGTGAAATGCTAAGGAGGACCATGAAATATTGTTTCGTGCATTGCTACACAAATAACTCCATAAAACCCCGCAGAAAGCTTTTTTGGTTGTTCTCAAAGAAAATTTTCGGAAGAAATAGATAGCTATCGTACGACGGAATCCAGTTTCTTTGTAATGAGGTTAAACTGTGAGGATCATTTTAAGGTGAGTTAATATTTTTTAAACTTTAACTCCAATCTTAATTTATAATATACGATTGCGCTAGAATTTGATGTCGCTTTTATTCAAATTCAAATCAAGTTACAAGAGAAGGGACCTCGAACAACATGCCTAAGGTACGAATCCCACTCAGTGCGGCCTTCTGAATCTTTCAGAAACGTACGTTTTTCTTGTCGTTCAGGTAAAAATGTCAGAATTTGCTGTATAGCTTGCCTGCGGAAACCTAAAGTAAATTGAAGGATTGTCCTTTCATGCAACAATTACCCAGAACCTTTTCTAAATTGCGCATAACTTATTTAATATTTGCTGAAATTGATTTTTGCTTTCTCATTTGTTTGAAGCAAAAAACAACAATAAATTTCTGGCAGAAAAAATTAAGATTTATTGTTTGGAAAAAAAGAATTAAACCCAATTACATTGTAGTTTTTCAGTAGAAAAGGACTGCGTTCACTTCTTAGTACTTGGATTTGCCGTTAATTTAAATTCATGTTTCAGTATTAGGTAACCCTAAAGTGTTGAAAAGTATATAATTTAAAAATATTTTTGGGCATAAATGGTACCTTTTTATAATGAAAAAATGGAAGACATGAAATTTGTGGTAGCGAGCGACAAATTATTCTTAAATTTTGGAAAGATGGCAAAAGCGTACGACAAATTGCTAAAGGTATTCGTCGTCAATATTCGTCTGCGCAGAGAGTTATACATACTTGTGAGCAAAAGTCCACAACCAGAAAAAAAAACTTTATAGCAAAATAATTTTCAATTATGAATGAACTAAAACTTCTAACCATTGCAGTAGCCATTCGAACAGTGTTTCTAAGTCGGACATTTTTCTGTTAACTGTTTTCACGCAAGGGATAAAGTCGACGGTAATATTACCATGTACGAAAAATTCAAAGCAACAGTTGTATGCAAAAGGCAAAAAAAAACATTTACAGTAGGAACAATACCTAGTTCTTTTCTTAATTTATATATTAACTGTAAAAAACATGGACATTTCAAATTAAATATTAATTTTTCGTGTTCGATCATTGCTCTTTTTTTACTTAAATTAAATGAGAAAGCAGAAATCAATTTCAACAAAAATTAAATAAGTTGTGCACAATTTAAGGAAAATTTTGTGGGTAAACGTAGACTTTTTTCTGCTAAGTGCTATACGTATATTCAGAGGATTGCAGGAATTGTTCGACTAAGGACAATTCTGTTTGTTCGTATTTTCGTTAGAACGATAGGTTCAAGCTTTCTAAATGAAAAAAGTTGGTCGCACATTATTCAGATCACGCAAACTACGGTCTCTTCGCCCGTTCTTAATAAGCGCTTCAAGGCAGGTGAATTCCTAGAGGCCAAATATCAGCTTCCTTTTGACGCACTTTATATAAAACTACGAAAGTCCTTTTTAATTCAGTTGCGTGATTCTATCGCAACTTTCTTTCATATGTACTGTGATTGGTCTTTTTTTTCTGCATTGAAAATTACCACCTGAAGTCCCAATTTTCCTTCTCTCTCTCATACAGTGTCTGCTTTTTCTTTGATGCAAGTGAAAAATAAAATTTCAGACTAAATTTATTGGAAAAGATATAGAAAAAGTAAGCATGGCACTAAAAAGGGCATGCATTTTTAATTTTGCTTTATTATCAATTAAAAAAACAAAAAGAAACTGAGCAGTTTGATGCACTATAATATTTACTTATAAACTAACAAAGGTTTTACAATTTTTATTTATTTTAATATTCAATATAATAAAACTCGTTAGATATAACAGCCTCTAGTCGGCTCTAGACTCCCCGCTAAGGACGGAAATCATTTCTATGATACAATCTAACAAAACTCTCAAAGGCCGTTTTTGAGATTTCAACCAAATTCGAACACACTGAAAAGTTCGCGCCATTGTATACGACATCCTAAATCGCGTCAAGAAACTTTAGTAGATCGACAACTGGAAGTTGTTATCAAAATATCAACAATAATTTCGCGTGTGAATTGTGAAGAAGGACGGTGAAATATTGTTTCGTGCCTTGCTGCTCATACAATTCCGCAAAACCCCGCTGAAAGCTTTTTTAATAATGATAATAATAATCGTTGGCACAACAATCCATATTGGATCAGGGCTTTGAAGTATGGTTAGAACACTTCATTCAAGAGCATAACATTACACTACAGTACACTGTAGGAGGCAATGTGATCAGCATTTCGCTCGCCCAAGATTATTATCTCACTGCCACCAGTGAGATTCGAACCGCGACCTTCCGTACGACAGCCTTGTGCCCTAACCACTCAGCTATCCGGACACAAAAGCTTTTTTAGCTGTCCCGAAAAGAAAAATTCCTAAGATGTGCATCGTCATCGCCCGGCGGAGTCCAGTTTCTTGGAAGTCAGGTATAAATTTTGGGGATATGGTAATTGGGCAGGTAAAACTACAATTTCGGTTTCAAAAAACATAGTTTTTTTCTGAAGCGGTGAGTCTATTAACAAGTTTTTCTGTTGTTTCTAGCTTGATGTTCTTCCACACTTCTTGCAAAGCTTTTTTTTTAAACTTTGGTTGCTGGAAATCTCGTGTTCACAGATGTTGTTTTTAAGCTATTATAGATTCTCAATAACGTGTAGTAAGCCCTGGCGACTGAGAGGTGATTTCATTTTTCACTTGCATCAAATAAACTGACACTCACTGTAAATAAACATTCCTTTAGAGCGTTTACTGAAAAACAAGTCATCAAATTATGTCTTCCAAATATAGAAAATAGTGTAAAGAAGAATTCAATCTTACAAGAATTAGTTTGTACTTTCCATATTTGGTTCAATCGTTACAATCATCATTCCCCAAAAGCAGAAAAAGAACGCACGTTCCCATCCCACCCCAAACCAAAAACCTATTTACGAAGCGACTTACTGTGTGTTACAGAATTTCCAGGGTTAACTACTCCCATTTTCAGTAATTAAAATGTTGTAAAAATTACCTAGGAAGAACTGGTCTATATGTATACATATAACAGATTAGCCATAATACAAAGATTGATCTTTAGTTTTTATTTCATTAGTTCGCATTATTGTTATTTGTTCTGCGAACAAAAGGGCCCCCATTAATACCAAATATGTATATTTTGTCTTGATGACATTTGTGATAAAACACTATATTGTAACAAACAATTGTGTATTATAAAGTCAGTGTGTTAAATTCAGTAATATGCAATAAGAATTTGAATGTATGTAACCTAATGTAAATCAATGCATAGATATAGGATATATTAGACTGTATTAGAATAATTTCAAAGAAAAAACCTTATAAAAACACAAATGCCTGTTATATTTGCAGGTTGCAGTTTTTTATGGAATAGAACATTCATCTCAATATAGTAAATACTTTTATTATCTATTTGAAGCGGAACCAAATATTATATCTAATATAATCTTGTTGCTTATTTCGAAGAGTTTAACCTAGTTTTCCCTCGCACACATGACATGAATGAAAACGCAATTTATAATTAAATAAACAATATTTTATATGCGTTCCAGCTAATAAAATCTTGGATTGCATTAATAAGAAAAATCACCTCAAAATTTATATAAAACAACGACAACCTGTCTAATTAAAGCCCTGTAAATAGAACCATGGATATTATATGAATATTAGCAAAATATGATTTAGAAAATTTATAAAATGGTGGTTTTTATTTTTCTTGCTTCAGCTTTTTTCAGCAAGAGTACGACACTCAAAATCCCAACGGGCTTTTCGCGGTGAATCATAATTGGTCTTATTTCTCATATCCTATTTTAACTATTCTCTGATATTAATTATTATCATTTAAATGCCTGAAAAGGAAGTATCTCTCGTCCTCTCGTCTACATAGGGTTAACAATATATGTGTATGGAAAGTTAGGTAGGACCATTACACGCTACACAGCTTATCAGCGGTGGAAATCCAGCTAGTGAAAACAATCAAGTATTTAGTAGTTAATCTCGCATCCAAGTTAGCGTGGAAGCATCATATCCAGGACCAATATCAGAAACCATGTATGTTGTCCTGGCGTTGTAAAGCTGCGATATATGCGACCGGGGGTCTCACGACAATTTTTTACACATTTTACACTCTGATTTTCCACATCCTACTCTCACTTCTACATGGTAACCATCGGTCAATGCAACTGCAGCTAATGAGAGAGGGAACCGGCGGGTTCCTTCCACCGCAAAACAAGGTCTTAAACCATACCTGATTAATAATAATAATAATAATCGTTGACGTAACAATCCATATTGGATCAGGGCCTTGAAGTGTGTTAGAGTAGTTCATTAAGACCGTGACGGTACAGTACCCTATAGGAGGCAATGTGGTCAGCATTGCGCTCGCCCGAAATTATTACCCTGATTTGACCTTCACCGCTGAGCAGACGTCAAATCACGATACAAACTCCACTGCCGCCAGTGAGATTTGAATCGCAGTGTGATGTTGCCAGTCCACTGATAGTTCCTCTGATCCCAGCCTCTTTACCTTACCTTCTCTCTATTAGAGTTTATGGAAAGTTGGAGCAGCTAAATTGCCAAACTCCAGGCTAACCGACTTTGGGAGCAGCAATTGCTTAAACTCCACAAGAATTAAACACGTCGTGTTCACCTTTGATAATTCTAACGAACTATATATTTCTCAATCCATGTTTCCTAATTTATACAAAATGTACACATACTTAGTAGGCCTGTACTTTTAGATACATATGAATGTACAGTATATGGGAGAAAATATTACGTAGTAAGCAATGATAATGTGGATCAGTTTTACAGTATTTTACACCCTTTCGTACAACAGGCTAAAGTTCTAACCATTGAGTTATCCGAACGCCTGATTGTAGGTATAAAAGGCTATGAGAAGGTCACCCTGAAAATAAATCTAAGGAGCGCAACGTACGCGGCACCCGGCATTGGAACACGATTTGGATTGTTGACTTTGGGCTGACGTTTGCAACATTCTGTTATCTGAGTACGTAAGGTGAAATCTTACCGAAACGGCATTCAGACTAGTGTTGTAAACGCCTCGCGGATTACACTTCCGTAGTCAAAAGGAAGAATATCCCGAATGGAGACTCCTCAAACTCGAGATGCAAGCAAGAAATGACACAGAAGCCGTGAATGGAGATACAAATGTTACACACCTGAAACGGATGGATGAAAGAAAAGTAGTTTGGATAAAACGAACGAAACGGACGAACGGCGAAGAAGACAAAATAACTAAAAAACCGAGGCCCGTCACTATTTTGATTAAGAAAACGGGGGAAATATCGTATGCGGATATATTGCACAACGTCAAAACAGAAGAACAATCAGCTGAAGGACCATCGGAGAAGCCCTGGGCGTACAAACAGAGCTTAAAATCCTAACCCATCGTATCACCATCGAATGTAAAGACATCGGTGAAATTACTACCAAGTCGCGGCGATTCGGTCTAAGTTCGAAATCGAGGGAGCAGTAGCCTTAGAGACGGTATCTTTGCGAAAAGCATACGGCGGCACTGAAACTGCGGCACTTGTCCTTTCTGCTGAAAGCGCAAAGAAGCTTTTGGAAGCAGGAAAAATAAAACTAGGTTGGGTTGTCTGTCGCATCCGCGTCGGACGAGGATTACAAAGTGTTTCAAATGTCTGGAATTTGGACACCTTGCCAAACAAAATAAGGAAGATCGTTCCAAGCTATGCAAGAGATGCGGAGGTGAAGGCCATATTGCGAAGAACTGCGATAAAACATCATCATGCATGTTCTGTAGAACAGATCAGACATAAGACGCTGGCCACACAGCTGGCAGTAATAAATGTCCGGTGCTCAGAAGGGCCTTGAATATTACGAAATCAACATGAAGGTGATACAGAAAAACCTCAATTACTGCGAGGTGGCTCAGGATCTCCTGGCACAAACTGTAGTAGACAAGAGAGCGGACCTAATTCTAATAAGCGAACCGTACAAAATGCCAGATAATAATGCTTGGATTCATGACAAAAACAAACAGGCCGATATGTGGGCAGGCGGCACGAGGTATAACCTACAGTGATCATTGGGCGGTAGTGTTTGAAATCAAAGAGGACAGAATGGAGCAGAATCTCCAACTGACAAGTCCAAAATGGAAGGATTCTCTCTTCAATAAAGATGCGTTTGACTTGGTGATGAACTCCGCCAGTATGAACCAAGGATCAGCAGAAAAGTTGACAGTCAGTTCAGTCTGTTGCCAACGCGTGCGACGCTGCAATGCCAAGAAGAGTTCCCAGCAGAAGAAGCTGCTGCATGCTACTGGTGAAGTGAGGAAATAAAGACGCTGAGGGCAAAGTGCCTGTAAGTTCATAGAAGCGTTCAACGTTCGAAGGGAAGACTGAACTTCCAGGAGCTGCTCACCACATTCAAACAATTGAGACATGATTTGGCGAAAGCCATCAAACAAAGCAGAAACAGAAGCTGTAAAAGCCTCTGCAACGAAGCTGACTTAAACCACAGCACAGCGTATACAGTGGTCATGTCTAAAATAAAGGGGAAGAAATCACCGCAAGTAACTTGTCCGACAATGCGGGCATCGATAGTGAAGACACTGTTCTCACAAGGATCGTACACAACCATCGAAGCAATCTGTGCAGCTGCACAAACAACCTCGCGATCCGTCGTCATATCGCCCAATATGCGTTATAGATACGATGAAGAAGATGCTGGAGTGAGTAATTGACAACAGATTGCGGGCGACAGCTGAAAATGAAAGGGTTCTTTCCGATATGCAGTTTGGATTCAAGAAAGGCTGCTCCACCGTCGATGCAATAAAGGTGGTGGTAGACAGAGCTGTCACTGCCAACAGTATTGCGCAGTGATCATGTTGGACATAAAGAATGGTTTCAGCTCAGTAAACTGATCGGCCATCAGTGTCTAACTACTTTACAAACAGGAAACTAAAGTACGAGACCGACAGAGACCCAAATTCAGGGGTCGATACTGGGTCCACTCTTGTGGATACTGAGATACTTCAAAATTCGCGTTAGAAGCCAGACTATAAGAAGCAAGGGGGCGATAAAATTGTTAGCTATTTCATCATCTCAGGAGTCTATGCACCAGGCCTCTCATTCTGTATTGAGTTCGCCTGCAATGCCCTCCTACATCAGGGTTGCTTCCACTGGCTCTACACCCCTAATCCAGCGGCCCCCATGCGACGAGTTACGGTCCACCGAGCCTCTGATCCTGTCTCGCTCCATCGCGCCTACGACGGGACAATATCCGCAGCCTCCTCAGGAAGTTTTGAATCGGAACACAGCCGCCCCACTTTCTGACATCGTTCTCGCTACCGCCATATATCCTGGCACTTCATCCATCCATACCAGTGGTCCCAAGTTAAAGGTGGCGTCCCCACCTAAACAGCTCTTCATCTCCAGGCTAACGTTCACAACGTCTACGGACGATGTTCTGGAGTATATAAGGAGCAAAGTTGGTTTACTCTCTCCTCTGTCCTGCATTAAACTCACAAAATACGACAACACCGACCGGGTAATTGCATCTTTCAAGGTTACTTATCCACACGAAGTTGATGTCCTCGGCAACCCTTCTTTCTGGCCTGAAGGTGTATTCATAAAGCCGTATAAGCGCCCCAATTCGCGGGTAAATTTCAGGGCAACCCGCCTGCCTCGCCGAGCTATATAACTGGATCCATGTTCACTGTCCGTCTGTTTTATCAGAACGTCAGGGGTTTAAGAACCAAGCTGGGGGCCTTCAATTTATCCGCGCTGGCTCAGCAACACCATGCCATCTGTATCTCCGAAACCTGGCTAGACGATGCCATATTATACTCCGAGCTCCCCGAAGAGTACTCCACTTTCCGTTGTGATAGGGACCGGGATGCTTCTCGTAAGTCCACTGGCGGTGGAGTCCTAATTGCTATGGCCTAATCATCCTAGTCTTCCAATTCCTTCCAACAACCTCTCCTATTCTTCCCTCCCACTTTCTTCCTTTATGTATACTTGCTCTGCCCTGAATTTCAATACCACCAAAAACTCCTTGGGCCACACTCTCGATCTCTTCCTTTCCAACCTCCCCGAGCGACACCTCTCTTTATTTCCTGGCACATCCCCGTATGTAAAAACCGACGCTCACCATCCCGCGGTTGAATTTGAAGCGGAGCTCCCTCGTTCAAAACCCAAAACCAAGCGTAAACCCATTAAGTTCAACTTCCGCAAAGCCAATTTCGACGGTCTGAACTCAGCTTTAGCGTCTTTCAACTGGGCACATATATTAAGTAATTCATCGTGTGATCAAGCTCTTAACACCTTCTACAATATCCTCTCTGATCTCCTCTCCTGTTATGTCCCTTCTTCCCCTTCCTGCCTACGTTCTTACCCAACTTGGTTCACAACGGAACTTCATATTAACATTCGGTTGAAACATACACTGAGGAAGAAGTTTCGGGCTTCTAAAAATGACGCCGACCTTGCTCACTTTAAAGCTATACGATCTACTGTGAAGTCAATGGTCAGAAAAGCGCGTAAAAGGTACCTATCAAGCGTCGAAGCCGCCCTTGCCCGCGGTAACTTAAAACCCTTTTGGTCTCACGCTCGCAACTCTCGTAATCCAACTCAATCTGTCCCTTCTTCTATCATCTTCGCTGACTCCACTGCCAACTCCCCACAACAATCCTGCGACCTTCTCTGCACCTACTTCTCTTCAGTGTTTTCTCCCTCGAGCCCTTCACCCTCTACACCTTTCATAACCACAGACTCCTCCGACTCACTAGCCATTCCTCTCCTTACGCCTTCCTTGGTTGAGTTCCTCATTGGTAACCTTGACCCCAATGTCGGACCTGGCCCCGATGGGCTTCCTAATCTCTTCCTCCTTAACTGTAGAAAACACATTTCCCTCCCACTGTGTATAATCTACAACAAAAGTCTAGACGAATGCTACTTTCCCCGTCTCTGGAAAGAGGCCCTTATCATTCCTATCCTCAAGAGCGGAGACCCTTCCCTTGCTGTGAACTACCGCCCCATTTCCCTTCTCTCCTCTTGCTCCAAAATCCTAGAAAGATACGTCAACGACTGGTTGACCGCGCACTTCGGTCACCTCATTGTCAAAGAGCAGCATGGTTTCGTGAAACATAGATCAACGGCTTCAAATCTTCTGGTCTTTACCAACTTTGTTGCAAAACGCTTGAATTCACGATAGGAGGTACATGCTGTTTATACTGATTTCTCCAAAGCCTTTGACACCGTTGACCATAACATTCTCCTCTCTAAACTTTCTTCGCTAGACTTCCCTCCCTCAGTCATCTCCTGGCTTTCCTCCTATCTCTCATACCGTTCCTGCAAAGTTTCTTTTCATGGTCACTCATCTCGTTCCTTCTCTCCTTCCTCTGGTGTTCCCCATGGCTCTGCAGTTGGCCTCCTACTCTTCCTGTTTTTTATCACTGACCTCGCCTCCATCCTCACCTGTCCGTATTTGCTTTACGCAGACGAATTTAAATTGTTTGCCTTTGTTTCGTCTCCATTGGACTGTGCTCTCTTACAATCCAACCTTGATAATTTAGCTCGTTGGTATTCGGTCAACAAGCTGACACTGAATGTCAACAAATGCCACTGGATGCGCTATTCCCTGAAACCCTCCCCATCATCCTTTTCCTATTCTCTCAGTGGTCAACCCCTTTCACTATTGACCTCCTTCAAAGTCCTGGGTGTAATATTCGACGATAAACTTCGTTTCGATTCCCACTTCGTTGACATCATCAATAGAGCTTCCAAAATGTCTGGTTTTATCCTACGTTCCTCGTCCGACTTTACCTCAATCCAGCCCTCCTTAACACTCTTCAATTCCCTTGTCAAAAACATCCTTGAATATTGCTGTGTAGTCTGGTCCCCCTACCGCATCCGTGACGGCCGCGCTCTTGAAGCTGTACAACGCAAATTCACCCGGACCCTCTTTTACAAAAAGAACCTTCCACGGGTTGATTATCCGTCAATCTCCCCTCCCTACAGCAACGCCGTATCTTCCTTGATATGTGTACTCTTTTCAAACTCTGCAATGGTCTGATGGACTGCTCAGCCAACTCGGATATTACTCTCCGTATCTCCTCGTCTCATAACACACGTAATGCCGACATTTTTGATGTAGCCTTCGCCGAGCTCGAGATTTGCTTTCACTCTCCGATCCCGAGGTTTTGCCGGTCCTACAATGTCCTACAGCTTGGTTCCTTTGACTCTATGTCCCTCTCTAGCTTTAAGCGCAAAATATACCATTTACTTGCTCCTCCCTCTGAGGACAATATGTAATAAGAAATTTGCTTTCTGTGTATTGTCCTCATTAAATAAATAAATAAATAAATAAATAAGCTATGATGCTCTAAAATAGACTCAAATTCAAAGTGCATGTAGAGTACGTCGAAAAAAAGGCAGCACTGTCCTAGGCAGCACTCTCGCGAATGCTGCAAATATTGGCGGGCACAAATACGTCAGTAGAGTGTTGCTAACTCGAGTGATTAGCGCAGTCTTGCTCTATGCCGCTCTTGTATGGGCTGCATCGTTTAAGCTTAAGGAAATCAGGAGAAACCTTTTGCTCTTGTACAGATTATGTGCTGTTGCCGGTAGACATCTTAGCTGAAAAGATGTCACGAATCTATGTCACGTCAACCCAAGACGTTGTGCAATTGATCAAGAGCGAGGAAAGGGCATCAGCAATGGTCAGATGGCAGACCCTATGGGATGGCTCAACGAAAGGCGGATGGACCCATTAGCTGATTCCGATCATCCGTGTGTGGGTCAATCATCGCCACGAAGCCTGTTGTTACCAGTTAACGCAGATTTTAGCTGGTTACGATGGGTACCGCAAACATTTACACAAGTTTGGGCATGACGACTCGCCCGCATGCCCAACCTGCCCAGGCTAGGAAAAAGACGCTGAACATACCATATTGTATTGCAATCGCTAGGTGGTAAGTGGACCAACATGCATCTTCTGGCGGAACGCTTGCTTCAGCGGGAAAATAAATGGTAGGAATTAGTGTCATTCGTAAAAAGCTCCGTATAACAGAAAGGAAAAGGCGAACGAACAGCCATACAGGAATGACAGCATGATTGCTAACCGGCCCCGTGAAGTAATATCCAACGACAGTTTCGCGGGGTTAGCTGTTGAAGGATGCGCGGGTGTTTAAAGGTAGTTTAATACATAGACGAATCGTGAACATCAGCGGTTTCTGCTGACGTCTCTGGAAGATTTCACACCCTGACTTTGCAAAAAAAAACACATATACGGCACTAACAGCAGAGTAAACTCGGAAATTTTTCACGCGCAAATAATCGAAGAACATCAAACATGTGCAATGCTTTTCGTCCATCATACAAATTCGAGCAATTTGCCGGGAGACGAATCTCCTATGTGTAGTTGTATTGACTGTGACGAAGTTGCAATTCATTTGCCACAATAATGCACCCTATTTAGCAAATTCATTACATTCTAGGCTGAGCGATTGTTGCTGTAGCTCTACCATACTTAAGTTACAAACCTACTTGGAAACCGCTCGGTGCACACTGTTGGATATTCTTGCAACCGTTGCTGTTGCTGTTGCTGCGGGCAACCACAACTTGACCACTCACGTGCAATTTATCTGCAACCTGCAACTTCGTTGGCATCCTGATCGACTTTATATGTTTGGTCTAACAGCAGAAAGCGGTGATTAGGAACTAATTCCTCCGATTTCGAATCAATTCTACTGTGATGAGTATCCGGAAAAAGAAATTGTTATTTTCAAACGTGCATATCATAGGTGAAAATCAACTGATTACCGCCTGAATGGCAGTGAATCAACTCCGAAATCGATTATGACGACATTAAATGGATTACCACTTGCATGCTTAAGAACCATTTCAGGAATTAATGAAACTCTCTTTGATACTCTGAGAAAAATGGATACTTTCACTTTTAAGAGGAGCTTTTTAAAACAAGTCGGGATACCGGAAGCTGGACGCTCCGGGTATAGAGGTTTTGTGTTCATCGTATGTGCAAAACTCATTATGCACGACTTTTCATTCGTACATAACTAAGAATGCAAAATATTTCGTCATATTTGCCAAACTCCAAGATACCTATATGTATACATATCAACGAAATAAATACTGTGTTCATCCTAAATAAACAAACACTGTCTGTTACCGCATGATGCTGCGCACAGTATATATGTGCGCGTTTAAATTGACCTGACCCATCTTCACGCATTTCCACTTTACTCGGTGCACAAAAGTATACATATATATCTCATGTAGGTAAATTAATAACCACTGGTAACCAGGTATACACATGTCTATTATATTAGTTACTACCCACAAGCTTTATTAGCAAATACATATACATCCATATGTCTGCCTCGAGTAATTGACATTGGTATGGAAATAACTAAAAAAAGCCAAAAAGGAAAAACTAAAACGTCCCCATAGACCCGCTGTTCATAGAAGCTTACTTTATATGATGATGATGTCATAAACGTCTTAGAGTGCCATAAATTTACCTGAAATGCGAAAGTTTCACCTTCTATAACTTTGTTAATAATAGTCGGATTGCCTTCAAACTTTTCAAAATTATGCTGACATGTACCTCTGGGATGAACTTAAGGGGGGTTTTCTGGTAGATTTCTAAAACATGGTAATATACTATAATTAACTGTATTTGTGAAGATATCGGAATGGGATGTATTTTGTAGCCCGGATTTCATATATTTTTTCGGGTCTTTCGGTTAGGTAGGTACTGAGAACTGGGACCTGTTTCACGTTTGAGGTTCCCATTTTGAGCCCAAACTCTCCTAAGTGTCACCCAACATCAGAAATAGAAATTTGATACCCGACATGACCATATTCTGTGAAAAAAAAATATATACCCCCTCCCAACACAGAATCTTCTCACCAATTTTTTAATCGGTTCAACCGTTTCAGAGTAAATCGGGTGTGGCAGACAGACTGACAGACGGACAGACGGGCAGACGGACAGACGAACTGCTGGAGATCTGCGGCAGAATAGGAGATAATAAAGAGCCGGGCCTGGACGGAGTACCGAATAAGGCCCTTAAGCTTGCCGCGAAATCCAGGTCGGACATGTTCACTGAGTTGTTCGAAGCGTGCATGTCCCAGGGAATTTTTCCAGCGGTATGGAAGCGGCAGAAGTTGGTGAAGGTGAACCATCCTCATACCGACCCATATGTCTTTTGGACACCCTGGGGAAAATGTTAGAGCGGGTAATCTATAATAGATTACTCCCGGTAGTTGAGAGCCAAGGCGGTCTTTCAGATCGGCAGTATGGGTTCCATAAAGTGAGATCAACCATTGATGCTATCAAATTGCTTGGCCGAAGATGCAATCCACGGAAAGGGTAGTACCAGCAAATATTGCGTGGTAGGAACCCTGGACGTGAAAAATGCATTCAATTCGGCCAATTGGAATCTAATTCGAAAATCCCTAGCGAAGGTTGGTATTCCCGCCTATCTCGCCGCAATTGTCGATAATTATTTAACTGAAAGGAGGCCCTGGCACGACACTGATGACGGACCGCAAGAGTACGTCGTTTCCGCGGGTGTCCCGCAGGGCTCCGTATTGGGCCCACTACTATGGAACATCATGCACAACGATGTATTAAATCTTCCCCTTCCGGAGGAAGCCACAGTGGTGGGTTACGCTGACGACATTGCACTGGTTTTTGTTGCAAAGCATCTCGAAGATGCGGAGTTATACTCAAGCGAAGCAATCAGTGCTGTCAAATGCTGGTTGGAAAGCTCTGGCCTGACGCTTGTGGAGGAAAAAACAGAAGCAGTCCTCACCACGAAGCGCCGGAAGAGAAATGACGCCTGTATTAGAATCGGGAATCATATCATCACTTCCAAGCCGACCATCAAATACTTGGGGGTGGTGATAGACAGGAAGCTCAGTTATAAGCAACACCTACAGTATGTTTGTGATAAATCATCCACTGCTAGTATGGCCCTGGCGAGGAGGATGCCGAACGTTGGGAGGAGGGGGCACGGCATACCTCTAGGTTGCTTATAGCCAAGGTGGTGACCTCAATCATGCTCTATGCGACCCCAGTTTGGAGCGGGGCTTTGCGGATGTCAGTTAACACTAGCAAACTGAGTGCAGTCTACAGGAGGACAGCTCTAAGGTATGCTCTGCCTTCAGGACCGTCTCAGATGATCCAGCATTCGTCATCTCTGGAATGATGCCGATTGACATCTTGGCAGATGAGGTGGCGAATATATACCATGCGAAGCCAATCTCTCCATTATTACAGACGAAGAACACTGAGAGGAAGAAATCCATAAATAGATGGCAAGAGCGGTGGGAACGCTCGGGAAAGGGTCGGTGGACTCACAGGCTCATTCCTGCCATCAAGGAGTGGTTGGAGAGACGACACGGTGAGATTAATTATAATCTCATCCAGTTTCTCACGGGACATGGAGGATATCTCGAATACCTTCACAGGCTTAAATTAGAGACCTCACCCGACTGTCCAAATTGTGATGGAGTCGCAGAGGATCTAGAGCATGTATTCTTCCAATATCCGAGATTTGCGGAAGAAAGGAGGAATCTAGAGGAGACTCTAGGAGAGGTGCTGGTACCAGAAAATCTGGTGCCGAAAATGCTAGCACATCAAGAGAATTGGGATGCGGTCAACTCCATGATCGCATCTATTCAAGATAAATTGCGAAAGGCAGAGGAAAGGAGAAAAGCGCGGTCACGTGCGCCGCATGTAGAAGAAATGGAATTAAGCTAGAGTGAGCTGACTCCGCCCCGTGATGTAATACCTTATGGTGGTTCCGCGGGGTAGGGAGGAAGTCGGGGGTGGTTTTAGTGGGTAAAAATCTCACACGCTGGTGTGTCCAGACCAGTGTCTTTTGAAGATTTCCACCTCCTCAAAAAAAAAAAAGACAGACGTATAGACGGACAGGCGGACAACTTGGCCACCTTGGCATATAATGTTCCAAGTGATTTGGATCTGGAGAAGAAAGTGTTCATGCGAAGCACAACCTTACCGAGAACACCAGTAGCAAGAACAACCAAGAATGAACTGAAGATGAACCGTTGGACGACGAAAGTTGTGGCAACACCCACCGCATATGTTCAAGATGCGCGACGGCAAGAGGTGCTCCAGGAACAAGGAAGAGGTCCATTCAGAAGAAGCTCGCCAACTTTGAGATCTCCACCAATGACAAAGACGATAAAGGATAAAGTACAGGCAAGGTCAATAAACGCCAAAAGTGAAGGAGCGTATAAAAGGAGCAACCCTGTCGGAGCTTATAGGGAGCAGAGTCCCAATCCGGAGGAATTAGCCTTCACCCAGCTTGGGGCAAAAATAGTTGAGCTGTCCGAGTTTATCAAGGACAAGCACAACGTGCTGCCATAAAAAATATGGTTAGGGCTTTTAGAGTCCTCTATAATAGATCGCAGATGAAGGAAAGGAATAATAAGGATACGCCGAACCCCGCTGTGCCAACAGTATCACGAGCGACCCAAGTGACACCTAACCGTACTATTATCGAATCACAGCGAAATAAAAGAGGTGCTTTAAATGCCTCATGTTTGGGCACTTCGCGAAGGCATGCACCAGCAGCATTGATCAGTCCGATCGATGCAGAAGGTGTGGGGAGAAAGGCCATATTGCCAGAGAGTGCAATAGGGACCCCAAATGCCTATTGTGTGAAGCAAAAGAGGGACAGGATAAGCGGCACATTGCCGGAAGTGGTAAATGTCCGGAATTTAGGAAGGCGCTCACTGCAATGAGAAAATGAGGTTTATTCAAATAAACCTCAATCATTGCATGGTCGCTCAGGATTTACTTGATCAAACCACGTTCGAATCTGAGACGGAAGTTGCCATCATAAGTGAACCGTATAGAAACCGTCACGGTGGCATATGGGTCACAGGTTCGATTGGTGGAGCGGCGATATGGGCTTGCGGTCGACAGACCATACAATGTACTGCAGGTCAGGCAGCCAGTGGCTTTGTGTGGGCGAAAATAAGTGGTGTATATGTATACAGTTGCTACGCCCCACCAAGTTTGACACTGTCTGAATTCGAGCAAATGCTTGATAATCTGGTTCTCGACGCAAGGGGACGAAGTCCAAAGGTGATTGCTGGTGATTTCAATGCTTGGGCCCTAGAGTGGGGTAGCAGAGAATCAAATGCAAGGGGGCGCAGTTTAATTGAAGCTTTCGCGCAGATGGACATAGTTTTGGGTAACGAAGGTGCTGTAAATACCTTTCAGAAAGGGGGGTCAGGCTCGGTTGTAAACCTGACCTTTGTCAGCCCTGCGCTGACACGTGGTATGTCCTGGTGCGTCAGCGAACGCTACACCCACAGCGATCACCAGGCAATCTTCTTTGAGACATGTGTCGAGCCACAGGGCAAAGAGCTATCATGCCCGAAACCGAAAAAAATGTCAGGCTGGTCTGCAAAATCTTTGGATGAGCAGACTTTCATAGAGGTGTGGTTAGATCAACCTGATAATGCAGGCGCCTCTACGCAAAGAGCCGTCCATCTAGCTCAATGCATCGCCAAAGCATGTGACGCGTCCATGCCTAGGAGGTGCTCATTCGCCAGTACAAGACCAAACTACTGGTGGAATGATGAACTGACCGGCCTTCGACCAGCCTGCCACCGAGCTAGAAGAAGGGCTCAGAGGGCGGTAGGTAGAGTCGATCAGGAGCAAAAAGAATGCGCCTATAAAGCAGCCCGCAAAACCCTCAAGCTCGCCATCCAGCGAAGCAAGAGGAAACGCTTTAACGAACTCTGCTCAGAAGCGGACATAAACCCGTGGGGGAGTGCTTATAGAATCGTGATGGGACGATTCAGAGGCCGTTCCTCTCCGCAGATTACGTGTCCCACCCTCTTGCTGGGGGTTATTAACCCAGGAAGAGGAGAGCACCGACATATTCCAACCACCTCTGAATGTGTCGGCAATTCCTCCAGTCAGAATAGGAGAATAGGAGACAATAAAGAGCCGGGCCTGGACGGAGTACCGAATAAGGCCCTTAAGCTTACCACGAAATCCAGGCCGGACATGTTCGCTGAGTTGTTCGAAGCGTGGATGTCCGAAGGAATATTTCCAGCGGTATGGAAGCGTCAGAAGTTGGTACTTCTGCCTAAGCCTGGTAAACCTCCAGATAAACCATCCTCATACCGACCCATATGTCTTTTGGACACCCTGGGGAAAATGTTAGAGCGGGTAATCGATAATAGATTACTTCCGGTAGTTGAGAGCCAAGGCGGTCTTTCAGATCGGCAGTATGGGTTCCGTAAAGTGAGATCAACCATTGATGCCACCAAATTGCTTGGCCGAAGATGCAATCCACGGAAAGGGTAGTACCAGCAAATATTGCGTGGTAGGAACCCTGGACGTGAAAAATGCATTCAATTCGGCCAATTGGAATCTAATTCGGAAATCCCTAGCGAAGATTGGTATTCCCGCCTATCTCGCCGCAATTGTCGATAGTTATTTAACTGAAAGGAGGCTCTGGTACGACACTGATGACGGACCGCAGGAGTACGTCGTTTCCGCGGGTGTCCCGCAGGGCTCCGTATTGGGCCCACTACTATGGAACATCATGCACAACGATGTATTTAATCTTCCCCTTCCGGAGGAAGCCAGAGTGGTGGGTTACAGTGACGACATTGCACTGGTTTTTGGGGGGGCACGACATACCTCTAGGTTGCCTATAGACAAGGTGGTGACCTCAATCATGCTCTATGCGACCCCAGTTTGGAGCGGGGCTTTGCGGATGTCAGTTAACACTAGCAAACTGAGTGCAATCTACAGGAGGACAGCTCTAAGGTATGCTCTGCCTTCAGGACCGTCTCAGATGATCCAGCATTCCTCATCTCTGGAATGATGACGATTGACATCTTGGCAGATGAGATGGCGAATATATACCATGCGAAGCCAATCTCTCCATTATTGCAGGCGACGAACACTGAGAGAGAGAGAGATCCATAAATAGATGGCAAGAGCGGTGGGAACGCTCGGGAAAGGGTCGGTGGACTCACAGGCTCATTCCTGCCATCAAGGAGTGGTTGGAGAGACGACACGGTGAGATTAATTATAATCTCACCCAGTTTCTCACGGGACATGGTTTTAGTCGGTAAAAATCCCATACGCTGGTGTGTCCAGACCAGTGTCTTTTGAAGATTTCGACCACCACAGACGGACAGATGTACAGACGGACAGATGTACAGACGGACAGGCGGACTGATGGACAGACGGACAGACGGAGGTCCGTCTGACAGACGGACAGGCGGACCTGTGAGGAGTGGCCAGATCTCCCAACAGGCGCGACCCCAGCTGGCGGATTGGGGCATACCTATTGATGTGTAAATATGTGTTCATGCACTTTTCTTTCCTCACTGTGCATGGGCTAGTGTTTGCTCATCTCTGGTGCGCGGACCAAAATGGCTATGGGAAGGACACCCAGAAAATAAAACCAACATGGACGAATTGAGAAGGAGTAAAATTACGGTGCAGGGGCTCGGAACCCCAGTATCGGCGGCTTTTGGGAGTGAGCAAGCGGGCTACCGACCGTCGATATCCCTCGACCGCAGTGCCTCAGTGGTGGACAACTTGGCCACCGTGGCATCAAATGCTACAAGTGTTTTAGATTTGGAAAAGTAAAGTTCAAGCGAAGTACCACTCTACCAAGGACACCAGTAACCAAACCCAAGAAGGATGAATTGAAAGCAGATCGTTGGACATGAAAAACAGCAACAACATCGATCACACATATTCAAGAGGGACAGCATCAGGAGGTACTCCAGGACCAGGAAAAGGACCCATTCAGAAGAAGTTCGTCAACTTTGAGACCTCCGCCAATGCCAAACATCAAAAAAGATAAAACGGAGGGAAGGTCAATGAATGCCAAATGTGAAGGAGTATTTAGAAGTAGTAATGTGGTTAGGAATCATAAAGAGCAGAGCCCTGAAGCAGAGGAATTACCCTTCACACATCATCATCATCATCAACGGCGCAACAACCGGTATCCGGTCTAGGCCTGCCTTAATAAGGAACTCCAGACATCCCGGTTTTGCGCCGAGGTCCACCAATTCGATATCCCTAAAAGCTGTCTGGCGTCCTGGCCCACGCCATCGCTCCATCTTAGGCAGGGTCTGCCTCGTCTTCTTTTCCTACCATAGATATTGCCCTGCCCCCTGAAGCAGAGGAATTACCCTTCACACAGCTTGGTGCAAAAATAGTGGAGCTGTCTGAGTTCATCAAGGACAAGCACAACGTCCACCAAGCCATAAAAAATATGGTGAGAGCAATTAGAGTGCTCTACAACAAATCGCAGCAGGAGGAACAAAATTCCAAGGGCAAGTCGAAATCTGTTGCCCCAACGGTATCCCAAGCGACCCAACTGACACCTAATCGTGTTGCAATCGGCCTGCCACCAAACAAGAGACTGCGGGAAGGAGATGTGGATCCTCTGGGAAGTCAACAGGCGCCTAAGAGGAAAAAAGCCATGCAAATAGTTCCGACAAACGGAACTAAAGGCACCGAAGAGAGAAAGCAGGTCCCCCAAGTGCGAGCTCCGGCAATCGACTCGACGAAATCCAAGGAGAATGAAAAAGGTGGTTGGACCAAAGTAGTTAGGAAAAAGGCGAAGAAAAAGGCGAAAGTGCGAATTCGCCCAGAAGCGATTGTAATCTCCAGCAATGGAAGTTTATCTTACGCTGAGATACTGAAAAAGGTCAAAGCTGACCCCGACCTAAAAGATCTAGGCGGAAATGTCAGCAAGATTCGATGGACCCAAAAGGGTGACCTCATGTTTGAATTGAAAAAAATCAGCTTGGGGAAAACTGATGGCTTCCGAACTCAGGTTAAGAACTCACTTCGGGAGAATGTCACAATACGGACCCAAAAATATGAGGACTATATGCAGTGCAATGATCTCGATGAAGTGATATCCAAAGGAGAAATTTGCACTGCCTTGATGGAAGAGTTCAAGTTGGAGGAACTTGCCGAAGAGTCTATTGTGAGTTGCGGAAAGCCTATGGCAATACTCAGACGGCCACATTGCGATTGCCAGTGGACGCCGCGCAGAAGTTATTGGCGGCAGGGAAGGTGCGAATCGGATGGGTTGTTTGCCGTCTGAGAGAGCAGATTTCTCTAAAGAGGTGCTTCAAGTGCCTCGCGTTTAGCCATTTGGCGAAGGCATGCATCAGCGGCATTGATCGGTCCGACGATGCAGAAGGTGTGGGGAGAAAGGCCATATTGCCAAAGCGTGCAATAGGGACCCCAAATGCTTATTATGCGATGGAAGTGAGGGACGGGATTACCGGCATATTGCCGGAAGTGCTAAATGCCCGGAATTTAGGAAGGTGCTGACTTCAATGAAAAAATGAGGTTTATTCAAAAAAACCTCAATCATTGTAGGGTCGCTCAAGATTTACTCGAGCAGACCATCTACGAATCCGAGGTGGAAATTGCCATCATTAGCGAACCCTATAAAAACCGTCACGGCGGCGTGGGGGTTATAGATTCGTCTGGTGGAGCGGCGATATGGGCATGCGGTCGACAAGCCATCCAATCTACTGGGAATCAGACATACAGCGGCTTTGCGTGGGCGAAAATAAACGGGGTATATGTGTACAGCTGTTACGCCCCACCAAGCCTGACACTGCCCGAATTCGAGGAAATGCTTGACAGCCTGGTTCTCGACGCAAGGGGTCGTAATCCAAGGGTGGTAGCTGGTGACTTCAATCCTTGGGCCCGTGAGTGGGGTAGCAGAGAGCCAAATGCAAAGGGCCGTAGTCCATTAGACACTTTCGCACAGTTGGATGTCGTTCTGGCCAACGAAGGATGTGTAAACACCTTTTAGAAAGGGGGATCTACCTCAATCGTAGACCTAACTTTTGTCAGCCCTGCACTGGCACGTGGTATGTCTTGGTGTGTCAGCAACCACTACACCCACAGCGATCACCAGACATGGGGGGCTATGGGTGGAGTCACCGGGCATAAGATCATCATGCCCGAAACCGAGAAAGATGTCAGGCTGGTCCGCTAAAGCTCTGGATGAGCAGACCTTCATGGAGGTGCGGTTAGAGCAACCTAATAAAGCAGGCGCCTCTACGGAAAAAGCTGCCCATGTGGCCCAATTCATCGCCAAAGCGTGTGACGCGTCCATGCCGAGGAGGTGCTCATTTACCACTAGAAGACCAAACTACTGGTGGAATGCTTAACTGGCCAGACTTCGATCAGCCTGTCACCGAGCCAGAAGAGCGGCTCAAAGAACGGTAGGCAGAATCGACCAAGGGCAAAAAGAGCGCGCCTATAAGGAAGCCCGCAAAACCTTCAAGCTCGCCATCCAACGGAGCAAGAGGGAATGCTTTAAGGAGCTCTGTTTAAAAGCAGACGTAAACCCGTGGGGGGAGCGCCTATAGAATCGTGATGGGGCGATTCAGAGGCCGATCATCTCCGCAGATCACGTGTCCTACACTCTTGTTAAAAATCATCCAGGGGTTATTCCCTCAGCAAGAGGAGGGCGTAGACCGCTTCCAGCGACCTCTGAACGACACGGCAATACCGCCAGTCACCAGTGACGAGCTGCTGGAGATCTGCACTAGGATAGGAGATAATAAAGCTCCGGGTCTGGATGGCGTGCCGAATAAGGCCCTTAAGCTTGCCGTGAAATCCAGACCGGACATGTTCGCTGAGTTGTTCGAAGCGTGCATGTCCGTGGGGATATTTCCTACATCATGGAAACGACAGAAGTTGGTGCTACTGCCTAAGGCTGGTAAACCACCAGGTGAGCCAACCTCTTACAGACCTATTTGTCTTTTGGACACTGTGGGCAAAATGCTAGAGCGGGTAATCTATAATAGATTACTCCCGGTTGTTGAGAGCCAGGGAGGTCTCTCAGATCGGCAGTATGGGTTCCGTAAAGCCAGATCAACCATTGATGCCATCAAAATGGTTACTGGCTTGGCCGAAAATGCAATCCACGGAAGGGGCAGTACTAGCAAATACTGCATAGTGGTGACCCTGGATGTTAGAAATGCATTCAATTCGGCCAATTGGAACCTAATACGGGAATCTCTGGCGAAGATTGGTATTCCTGTTTATCTTGCAGCTATTATCAACAGCTATTTACAAGAACGGAGGCTTTGGTATGACACCGATGACGGACCCCAAGAGTACGTTGTCTCCGCGGGTGTCCCACAGGGCTCCGTACTGAGCCCACTGCTGTGGAACATCATGTACAACGATGTTCTTAATCTTCCCCTTCCGGAGGAAGCCACGGTGGTGGGCTACGCCGATGATATAGCGCTGGTTGTTGTCGGAAAGCATCTCGACGATGCTGAGTTATACTCATGCGAAGCGATCAGTGCTGTTAAAGGTTGGCTTGAGAGTTCTGGTCTGATGCTTGCGGAGGAAAAAACGGAAGCGGTCCTTATCACCAAGCGCCGTAAAAGAAATTTTGCCCGTATTCAAATTGGGAATCATATCATCACTTCTAAGCCTGCGATCAAATACTTGGGAGTGATGATAGATGGGAAGCTTAACTATAAAGCACATGTGCAGTATGTCTATGACAAAGCATTCACTGCGAGTATGGCCCTGGCAAGAATGATGCCGTACGTGGGAGGGCCACGGCAAGCTTCCAGGTTGCTTATAGCTAGGGTAGTGAGTTCGATCCTGCTCTATGCAGCTCCAGTTTGGGGAAAGGCATTGCAGGTTACATTTAACGTTAACAAACTGAGTTCAGTCTACAGAAGAACAGCCCTAAGAGTGTGCTCGGCATTCAGAACTGTCTCAGATGATGCAGCATTCGTCATTTCTGGAATGATGCCCATTGACATCTTGGCAGACGAGATGACGAATATATATAATGCGAAGTCTATCTCTCCTTTATCGCAGACGAAGAACGCCGAAAGGGAGAGATCGTTAAATAGATGGCAAGAGCGTTGGGAACGCTCGGGAAAGGGTCGGTAGACACACGGGCTCATCCCTGCCATCAAGGAGTGGTTGGAGAGACGGCACGGTGAGATTAATTATAATCTTACTCAGTTTCTCACGGGGCAAGGAGGATATGGCCAGTACCTGTTCGGGTTTAAACTGGATACCTCACCCCATTGTCCAAACTGCGATGGAGTCCCAGAGGACCCAGAGCATGTATTCTTCCACTGTCCAAGGTTTGTGGAGGAAAGGAAGAGCCTATAGGAGACTCTAGGAGAGGTGCTTGTGCCAGAGAATCTGGTGCGAAGAATGCTAACATGTCAGGAAGACTGGGATGCGATCAACTCCATGGTCGTATCTATCCAGAGCAAACTGTGAAAGGCAGAGGAGATCAGAAAAGCGCGGTTACGTACGCCGCGTAGAGACGAAAGGAGACGAAGCTAAAATGAGCTGACTCCGCCCTGTGATGTAATACCGTACGGTGGTTCCACGGGGCTTGGAGGGAGTCGGGGGTGGTTTTAGTGGGTAAGAATCCCACACGCTGGCGTGTCCAGACCAGTGTCTTTTGAAGATTTCCACCTCCTCAAAAAAAAAATGACGGACACACGGACAGACGGACAGACGGACAGACGGACAGACGGACAGACGGACAGACGGACAGACGGACAGACGGACAGACGGACAGACGGACAGACGGACAGACGGACAGACGGACAGACGGACAGACGGACAGACGGACAGACGGACAGACGGACAGACGGGCAGACGGACAGACAGACAGACAGACATTGAACCGGTTTGAATAAGGTTTTGTTTCACACAAAGTACATAACAAAAACCGATTCTTTGGAAAAGTTATTATAGTGCAGACTAAGTATTTTTTAACGCCGAATAATTTTAATTTAATGCAAAAGTAACGCTTATTCATTTTGGAAAAAAAATATGTTTTTAAAATTCCTTATTAAAAAACTAAAACAACAAAGTTAAACCAATTAACAATGTAATAATAATCCTTGAAGTGTGTTAGATATACAGGGTGCGGCAGCACAACTTCCATTTTAAGGTTTTGTGTGAAACAAAACCTTATTAGAATCGAAACGGTGTCTGTCTGTCCGTCTGTCTGTCTGTATGTCTGTCTGTCTGTCCGTCTTTTTTTTTTTGAGGAGGTGGAAATCTTCAAAAGACACTGGTCTGGACACGCCAGCGTGTGGGATTCTTACCCACTAAAACCACCCCCGACTCCCTCCAAGCCCCTGTCCGTCTGTCTGTCACACCCGATTTATTCGGAAACGGCTGGACCGATTGTCACGAAAATTGAGAGGTGAGAGTATGTAATCTGGTGATCCCTTTACATGCAGTAAGTGGCGCCATCTTGTGTTAAGTTTAAGGGGGGGCCCCATACATGTGAATGGAGGGCGCAAATTTTTTTTTACATAATATAGCCATGTGGGGTATCAAATGAAAGGTCTCAATTAGTACTTTTCGAAACTGGTGCAATATTTGATATTGGGTGAAACATGGAGGAGTGAGCGCTCAAAATATGACCATCAAAAAGTGTAACAGGTCTCGATCTCAGAACCTATCCAACCGAAAAATCTGAAAAAAATCACAGTGGCGCATCTCTACGAAATCTAGGCCTCAAAATATATCCGGTTCCGATATCTGTACAAATAAGGTTAATAATGGTATATTTCTACATTTTAGAAATTTACCCGGCACCCCTCTTATGTTCATCCTAGAAGTACAAAATTCGGCATGCGTGTAATGAAAAACATAATGCACAATTTGGTCAAGTTTGAAGAAAATCCAATTATTATTAACAAAGTTATAGGAGGTGAAACTTTACAATTCTTTGTGAATTTCGTGCACTCTACACCCTGCATGACGTCATCATCAGATATCAATTCGTCAATACCACAACGAAATAAGTTCTTATGAATTGGGTCGCAGAGAATTATTTTGTTTTAGTTTTTTTAGTTATTTGCCAGCCAGACATGTGTGCATGTAGGTATATAATATACGCGTGCTAATGAACTTTGCGGGTAGTGCCTAATTCAAATCAATTTATCAATTTATATACGTGCATATATGTGTACAGTATTCGGAAATGCGTTGAAATTTCTTACATAAGATGAACACAAAACCTTTATATCCGAAGCGCGAACTTCCGGTATTCCGACTTGTTTAAAATGCGCGCCACTCACTTAGTTGATGCCATAGCGGAGCGCTAGTAATCTCGTTCAAGAGGGGATACTGTAAAGTTTTGTCCCGACACGGTTCAGTCGCCATCATGCGTTGGAATAGTGAGGAGGTGCCTTTGCCGTTGAGGTTTACTTTTCAAGCGGATGTTCGGTTATTGCAACACAGCGTGCATTTCGGAATCGCTTTAATTTAGCCCCGTTGGCTCCCGTCCCAGACCGCAAATCAATTGTTACATGGGTCACTACATTCTTTTTTTTTTTTTTTTTATTAATTCTTCGTGATGATCTTCATTTTCATCCTTATAAGATGGCGATAGTGCAGGAACTTTCAGAACGTGACTTCAATTCTCGGATGAACGCGTGCGCGTACAGTGACAATGAATTCGGACTGGTATGTAAACATGCTACAGAATTTTTTTTTCCCACGGCTAGAAAATTTGGATTTGGGGGACACTTGGTTCCAACAAGACGGTGCAACAGCACACATTTCAAGAGCATCGATGGCTGTTTTGAGGGAACACTTTCCAGAGCGCCTTATCTCAATTAGAGGCGATTTGGAATGGCCGACACGCTCTCCCGATCTGTTCCCTTGTGATTTTGTTCTATGAAGTTTTTTGAAATCCCGTGTTTATGTGAACCGTCCAAGAACCCTACAAGATTTGAAGACCAACATCCAAGAAGAAATTGCCAATATAACACCTGCTATGCTAACAAGAGTCATGACAAACGCCAGAAATCGATTTACGCAATGTATGGAGCATGGGGGACGTCACCTAACAGATTTGATCTTCAAAACAATGTAAATAAAAGCTTTAGACATGTACCTACATTATAAAAAATAAATAAATATTTTCCGATGCATACAATAGTTTTTATTGAGTTTTGAAAAAAGGAAGTTATGCTGCTGCACCCTGTACAATAGCCTTGAAGTTCCATTCCCATTCCATTCCGCGATTACATCGATGATTGACTTCGTGAACCTTTCCATTTCGAGCATTTCTTGATGGAACGTCTTTTCGAAAAATTTAAAACAATCCAGCCGAATATATCCAGCGTATAATCAAATCCATACCACGAAAAGAGAAGGTAAATGGATATTTCTTTTTCGCGCGATTTAAATTGTAAAGGTCATTCCGAAAATATAAATTTTAAAGAAATTTTGAAATCGATTTTTTATCTAAATTTCAGTATGCATTATTGTAACGGTACTTCGAACTTACAAACCTGCAAAGCTGATAAAAGTTGCCTCATTATATTAGCTTTCAAATGATAACATATATAACAAGTCGGGAAACCGGAAGCTTGACGCTTCAGGTATAAAAGGTTTTGTGTTTCCCTATGTGAGGAGTATAACGTAGTTCTCCACTGGCTGATAGCATTGACCCTAGATATTTAAATCGCTCAGTTCTGGGCGGGTTACTGCCATTGCCAGAACTGAGCCCTTTAAATACCTCGAGTCAATGCTATCAGCCAATGGAGAACTGCATAATGAAATTGCTTCACGTATTAACTTGGATGAGGTGGCATTCCACAACTGATGTTCTTTGTGATTGACGTATCAGCGCACGTTCCAAATCTAAAATTTACTGCAATGTCGTCCATCTACACTGGCGGGGTGACACGTTTTGATCACGTCTGAAATGAAAATATCCGCGATCAACATGGGTTTGCACCGATTGTGAAAAAACTGCGAGAGAGACGTTTTCGATGGTGTGGTCACGTAATTCACGCTAACAAGAATTCACTTACCAATATTGGTCTGAACATCGAAGTCTATGCTAAGCAACCAAAAAGCCGTCCGAAAAGAAAAAGATGTGAGGTACGACGAGGGCACGACAGCTCCGTGTCACATAGCTGAAAGTTCCATTGCCCTCTATTTTTTAGAAAACGACCTTACACACTTAGGATGAACTTAAGGGAAGTTTTTTAGTCAATTTCTAAAAGTTGATAATATACTATTAGTAAATTTATTTGAGCAGATACCGGAATGGGACATCTCTCGAAGATCAGATTTCACATAAATATTTTACACAAGACCTTAAAAAGGGCTGCAGATAAATAGATTCTTCATAAATGCGACTTTAATATTTCATGCGAATGTCAATTATTCCCGTTAATTATGACGTAAGCATCTTATTTGCATGGCTTTGGAAGCAATTAGTTTGCGCGAAATTGCTAGTTTGAACTGCTACAACTTCGGCGTTAATGGCCAGGTTTTCATGAAATTGAGCACGCATATAGGAAATATTGTCCTCTTTGGTAGTACAATATTTGGAAGTCCTAGGATGAATTTAAGGGGGGGTTTTCAGTAAATTTCTAAAAGTTAGTAATATACTATTAGTAAGTTTATTTGAGCGGACATCAGAATAGGACATATTTTGAGGCCTAGATTTCATCTAAGCGCACCACCCTGACTTTTTTTCGGATTTTTAGGTTGAGTAGTTTCGAAACTTAGTGCGTACATTTTGACTCCTTAGTCACGCACTTTGCAATTCATGCCAAAACTAATGTCAGCTTCGGAAAGTACAAATCGAAACCTTTCATTTGATACCCTACATGACTATATCTGGCGAAAAAAAAAGTTTTGAATCCCGGTTTGCTTGTATGGGGAGTCCCCCTTTTTTTTTACACAAAACCTTAAAAATGATGGGCTCAATTATGGAAAATTTAGGAATATTACGCATTAGATGCTAGAAAACGTGGTGTTTTTATTGAGTAAATTCACTTAAATAAGCAGTTCTAGTTTTGGACCCATTAATTTTCCATTGATCACATCTAAAACTAACAGATTTAAGTGAATTTGCTCCATATCAAGACCACATCTAAGCTAGCATGATCAGACAACTTTTATCAACTTTGCAGGTTTGTTAGCTTAATGTACCGTTACAATAATTTTTAGTAATTGATTGTAAATCTCCTCCCTTTTTGCAGTAATATTGCACACTATATTCTACCAAATTTGGTGGAAATCGCATTATTATTAACAAAGTCAAGGTCAAGTTTGTCTCTTTAGTGTAGATTCTAAGACTGACATAATATATGCATATACATTACGTGCTTGGTACAAATGAAACAAATATATACTCAAATAATTATATATAAGAAATACACAAAACCTCTCCTACCCGAAGTGTCCAGCTTTCAGTTTCCCAACTTGTTTAGCTTTTTCTAGTTATTTGTATATCAATACAATTTATCCCAGACAGACATATGTATATATCCATGCTGATGAAGTTTCAGGGGCGCAACCAATTAAAATGGATATACATCTATGTACGTTAGTAATAGCAGTATTCAATCCACTTTTGTGCACAGAGTAAAGCGGAAATATTCAGGTGCATTGGATCAATTTAAATGTATATATATATATATGGAGTTTAGTAATATATGAAAGAATATTTTGGATTCTTAGCTATGAAACGCCCGTAGAAAATTCCTTTCAGAGGATGAACACAAAATCTTTATACCCGGTATTAGAAGTTATTGGAATTTTTATGTCATTAATACGATTTTTTAGCGCTGTCCGGATTTCAATAGAGTTTTTTTCGTTATTTGCTCTCAGTAAAGGTTTTATTCTATCCTCATTCGTTCATTTTCTCTGCATTGTACGTTACATTCTTGTACAAAAAAAAACAAAATACATGCAACTCCTTTTACCTCCTTTCTGAATTATATAATATATTATATTTGTTATGAAAGTGTCCAGATTTCAATTTTGCTCAATTTACATATGCTTCTCGATAATATTGTTATGAAATTGATAATATTGTTATGTTTGCGATTATATTTAAATGGAGCGATTTCCATCTGTCGTTACTTTCAATCACATTGCTCCCAGGGCAGAGGTGAGGCTGCGTCTGTCTCTGCCCTGGACGAAACCGTCAGCTTTCTCGTTCTTTTTTGAAAACTAGGGTTAATTTAAAAACAATTCGGGAAACCGGGACCTGGGCGCTTCAGGTATGAAAGGTTTTGTTTGCTTCTTCTGTGAGTATTTTTAAGTGTAGAACTATTCCATTTGTACGTAGCCCGTTATGTATTTGCATTTAGCATTTCTGACTTCCCAATCCAATTGATATTGATATTTAGTTGCAGTAAATTTACAGGGTTTAGCCAACTATGAGCTACTGTAACTTTGTTGTTAATAGTATGATTTTGATCAAACTTGGAGATAATATTATATTTTATACTACCACCAACTTTTATAACTCTGGGATAAACTTAAGGGGTTTTACTCAATTTCCTCAAAAATATGGTAATATACTATTATGAACTTAATTTGAATAGATGTCGATATGGAGAGTATTTTGAGGCCTGGGCACCATTTAGAGGCAGCTCCATGATTTTTTTCAGCTTTTTAGGTTGAGTAGTGTCTGTGAATGGGTACGTTAAAGAAATCATCACTTTCCACCCCTCCCACTCCCCGCCTTTTTAACAAATCCCAAAACTAAGAACAGCTTCGAAAAGTACTAATCGAGACCTTTCATTTGATACCCCACGTGACTACATTTGGTGAAAAAAAAATTTACACACCCCTTTTACATGTATGGGGACCCCCCCCCCCCCTCCCTTAAATCTCAACCTAGAAGGATATCACTCTCTGCATGTCTGGGGGTCCACAGTTCCCACCTCCTCACCAAATTTCGTGTCAATCGGTATAGCCGTTTCTTAGAAAAGTCCTTGTGGCAGACAGAAAGACAGAGAGATAGACAGACAGACGGACAGGCAGACAGACCCATCAGGCGCGACCCCAACTGGCGGATTGGGGCATACCTATTGATAAGTAAATATGTGTTCATGCACTTTTCTTTTCTGACTGTGCATGGGCTAGCGATTGCTCAACTCTGGTGCGCGCACCAAAATGGCTTTTGGAAGGCAACATAAAACCACTATGGAAGACGTGAGAAGGAGAAAACTTACGGTGCAGGGGCTCGGAACCCCGGTACCGGCGGCTTTTGGGAGTGAGCAAGCGGGCTCCCGGTCGTCGTTATCCCTCGACCGCAGTGCCTCGGTGATGGACAACTTGGCCACCGTGGCATCAAATGCTACAAGTGTTTTAGATTTGGAAAAGTAAAGTTCAAGCGAAGTACCACTCTACCAAGGACACCAGTAACAAAACCCAAGAAGTATGAATTGAAAGCAGATCGTTGGACAACAAAAACAGCAACAAAATCGACCACACATATTCAAGAGGGGCAGCAACAGGAGGTACTCCAGGACCAGGAAAAGGAACCATTCAGAAGAAGTTCGTCATTTTGAGATCTCCGCCAATGCCAAACATCAAAAAAGATAAAACGGAAGGAAGGTCAATGAGTGCCAAATGTGAAGGAGTATTTAAAAGTAGTAATGTGTTTAGGAATCATAGAGAGCAGAGCCCTGAAGCAGAGGAATTACCCTTCACACAGCTTGGTGCAAAAATAGTGGAGCTGTCTGAGTTCATCAAGGACAAGCACAACGTCCACCAAGCCATAAAAAATATGGTGAGAGCAATTAGAGTGCTCTACAACAAATCGCAGCAGGAGGAACAAAATTCCAAGGGCAAGTCGAAATCTGTTGCCACAACGGTGTCGGTAAACAAGAGAGTGCGGGAAGGAGATGTGGATCCTCTGGGAAGTCAGCAGGCACCTAAGAGGAAACAAGCCATACAAATAGTTCCGACAAACGGAACTAAAGGCACCGAAGAGAGAAAGCAGTGCGAGCTCGGCAATCGACTCGACAAAATCCAAGGGGAATGAAAAAGGTGGGTGGACTAAGGTAGTTAAGAAAAAGGTGAAAGTGCGAATTCGCCCAGAAGCGATTGTAATCTCCAGCAATGGAAGTTTGTCTTACGCGGAGATACTGAAAAAGTCAAAGCTGACCCCGACCTAAAAGATCGAGGCTGAAATGTCAGTAGGATTCGATGAACCCAAAAGGGTGACCTCATGTTTGAATTGAAAAAAATCAGCTTGGGAAAACTGATGGCTTCCGAACTCAGGTTAAGAACTCACTTCGGGAGAATGTCACAATACGGACCCAAAAATATGAGGACTATATGCAGTGCAATGATCTCGATGAAGTGACATCCAAAGGAGAAATTTGCGCTGCCTTGATGGAACAGTTCAAGTTGGAGGAACTTGCCAAAGAGTCCATTGTGAGTTTGCGGAAAGCCTATGGCAATACTTAAACGGCCACATTGCGATTGCCAGTGGACACTGCGCAGAAGTTATTGGCGGCAGGGAAGGTGCGAATCGGATGGGTTGTTTGCCGTCTGAGAGAGCAGATTTCTCTAAAGAGGTGCTTCAAGTGCCTCGCGTTTAGCCATTTGGCGAAGGCATGCATCAGCGGCATTGATCGGTCCGACGATGCAGAAGGTGTGGGGAGAAAGGCCATATTGCCAAAGCGTGCAATAGGGACTCCAAATGCTTATTGTGCGATGGAAGTGAGGAACGGGATTACCGGCATATTGCCGGAAGTGGCAAATGTCCGGAATTTAGGAAGGCGCTAATTTCAATGAAAAAATGAGGTTTATTCAAATTAACCTCAATCATTGTAGGCTTACTCAAGATTTACTCGAGCAGACCATCTATGAATCTGAGGAAATTGCCATCATTAGCGAACTCTATAGAAACCGTCACGGTGGTGTGTGGGTAATAGATTCTTCTGGTGGAGCGGCGATATGGGCATGCGGTCGACAAGCCATACAATGTACTGGAAATCAGACATATAGTGACTTTGTTTGGACGAAAATAAACGCGGTATATGTGTACAACCTGTACCAAGCCTGACACTGCCGAATTAGAAGAAATGCTTGACAGTCTTGTTTTCGACGCAAGGGGCTGTAGTCCAAGGGTGATTGCAGGTGACTTCAATGCTTGGGCCCGTGAGTGGGATGGTAGAGAAAGATGTCAGGCTGGTCCGCTAAAGCTCTGGATGAGCAGACCTTCATGGAGGTGCGGTTAGAGCAACCTAATAAAGCAGGCGCCTCTACGGAAAAAGCTGCCCATGTGGCCCAATTCATCGCCAAAGCGTGTGACGCGTCCATGCCGAGGAAGTGCTCATTTACCACTAGAAGACCAAACTACTGGTGGAATGCTGAACTGGCCAGACTTCGATCAGCCTGTCACCGAGCCAGAAGAGCGGCTCAAAGAACGGTAGGCAGAATCGACCAAGGGCAAAAAGAGCGCGCCTATAAGGAAGCCCGCAAAACCTTCAAGCTCGCCATCCAACGGAGCAAGAGGGAATGCTTTAAGGAGCTCTGTTTAGAAGCAGACGTAAACCCGTGGGGGGAGCGCCTATAGAATCGTGATGGGGCGATTCAGAGGCCGATCATCTCCGCAGATCACGTGTCCTACACTCTTGTTAAAAATCATCCAGGGGTTATTCCCTCAGCAAGAGGAGGGCGTAGACCGCTTCCAGCGACCTCTGAACGACACGGCAATACCGCCAGTCACCAGTGACGAGCTGCTGGAGATCTGCACTAGGATAGGAGATAATAAAGCTCCGGGTCTGGATGGCGTGCCGAATAAGGCCCTTAAGCTTGCCGTGAAATCCAGACCGGACATGTTCGCTGAGTTGTTCGAAGCGTGCATGTCCGTGGGGATATTTCCTACATCATGGAAACGACAGAAGTTGGTGCTACTGCCTAAGGCTGGTAAACCACCAGGTGAGCCAACCTCTTACAGACCTATTTGTCTTTTGGACACTGTGGGCAAAATGCTAGAGCGAGTAATCTATAATAGATTACTCCCGGTTGTTGAGAGCCAGGGAGGTCTTGGTTGTTCTTGTTGTTTGTTCTTGCTACTGGTGTTCTCGGTAAGGTTGTGCTTCGCATGAACACTTCCTTCTCCAGATCTAAATCACTTGGAACATTATATGCCAAGGTGGCCAAGTTGTCCACCACCGAGGCACTGCGGTCGAGGGATATCGACGACCGTCTGTCCGTCAGTCCGCCTGTCCGTCTATACGTCCGTCTTTTTTTTTTTTTGAGGAGGTGGAAATCTTCAAAAGACACTGGTCTGGACACACCTGCGTGTGGGATTTTTACCCACTAAAACCACCCCCGACTGCCTCCCTGCCCCGCGGAACCACCATAAGGTATTACATCACGGGGCGGAGTCAGCTCACTCTAGCTTAATTCCATTTCTTCTACATGCGACGCACGTGACCGCGCTTTTCTCCTTTCCTCTGCCTTTCGCAATTTATCTTGAATAGATGCGATCATGGAGTTGACCGCATCCCAATTCTTTTGATGTGCTAGCATTTTCGGCACCAGATTTTCTGGTACCAGCACCTCTCCTAGAGTCTCCTCTAGATTCCTCCTTTCTTCCGCAAATCTCGGATATTGGAAGAGTACATGCTCTGGATCCTCTGCGACTCCATCACAATTTGGACAGTCGGGTGAGGTCTCTAATTTAAGCCTGTGAAGGTATTCGAGATATCCTCCATGTCCCGTGAGAAACTGGATGTGATTATAATTAATCTCACCATGTCGTCTCTACAACCACTCCTTGATGGCAGGAATGAGCCAGAGAGGGGTATTTCCTGCATCATGGAAACGCCAGAAGTTACTCCCGGTTCTTGAGAGCCAGGGACGTCTCCCAGATCGGCAGTATGGGTTCCGTAAACCCCGATCAACCATTGATGCCATCAAAATGGTTACTGGCTTGGCCGAAGATGCAATCCACGGAAAGGGCAGTACTAGGAAATATTGCATAGTAGTGACCCTGGATGTGAGAAATGCATTCAATTCGGCCAATTGGAACCTAATACGAGAATCTCTGCGGAAGATTGGTATTCCCGCTTATCTTGCAGCTACTATCAACTACTATTTACAAGAACGGAGGCTTTGGTATGACACCGATGACGGACCCCAGGAGTACGTTGTCTCCGCCGGTGTCACACAAGGCTTCGTACTGGGCCCACTGCTGTGGAACATCATGTACAACGATGTTCTTAATCTTCCCCTTCCGGAGGAAGCCACGTTGGTGAGTTACGCCGATGATATAGCGCTGGTTGTTGTCGGAAAGCATCTCGACGATGCTGAGTTATACTCATGCGAAGCGATCAGTGCTCTTAAGGATTGGCTAGAGAGTTCTGATCTGACACTTGCGGAGAAAAAACGGAAGCTGTCCTCATCACCAAGCACCGTAAAAGAAATTTTGTCCGTATTCAAATTGGGAATCATATCATCACTTCTAAGCCTGCGATCAAATACTTGGGAGTGATGATAGATGGGAAGCTTAGCTATAAGCCACACGTGCAGTATGTCTATGACAAAGCATCCACTGCGAGTGTGGCCCTGGCAAGAATGATGCCGAACGTGGGAGGGCCACGACATGCTTCCTAGTTGCTTATAGCTAGGGTAGTGAGTTCGATCCTGTTCTACGCAGCTCCAGTTTGGGGAAAGGCATTGCAGGTTACATTTAACGCTAACAAACTGAGTTCAGTCTACAGAAGAACAGCCTTAAGGGTGTAATCGGCATTCAGGACTGTCTCAGGTGATACCCATTCATATCTTGGCAGATGAGATGATGAATATATATAATGCGAAGTCTGCCTCTCCTTTGTCGCGGACGAAGAACGCCGAAAGGGAGAGGTCGCTAAATAGATGGCAAGAGCGTTGGGAACGCTCGGGAAAGGGCCGGTGGACACACAGGCTCATCCCTGACATCAAGGAGTGGTTGGAGAGACGGCACGGCGAGGTTAATTTTAAACTTACTCAGTTTCTCACGGGGCATGAAGGATATCGCCGGTACCTGTTCAAGTTTAAACTAGATATTGTTGTACCATTGTCCAAACTGCGATGGAGTCCCAGAGGACCCAGAGCATGTATTATTCCACTGTTCAAGATTTGTTGACGAAAGGAAGAACCTAGAGGAAACTCTAGGAGAGGTGCTCGTACCAGAGAATCTGATGCGAAGAATGCTAGCATGTCAGGAAGACTGGGATGCGATCAATTCCATGGGCGTATTAATCCAGAACAAACTGCGAGAGGCAGAGGAGACCAGAAAAGCGCGGTTACGTACGCCGCGTAGAGACGAAAGGGGACCAAGCTAAAATCAGCTGACTCCGCCCCGTGATGGGGGCTTGGAGGGAGTCGGGGATGGTTTTAGTGGGTAAGAATCCCACACGCTGGCGTCTCCAGGCCAGTGTCTTTTGAAAAAAAAGACAGACAGACAGACTGACAGACTGACAGACAGACAGACAGACAGACATTGAACCAATTTTAATAAGGTTTGATATCCGCGGACTACAAAGGAGGAAGTAAATTGCTTCCCAAGAAAAGATCAAGAAGCATTTGATTTTTTTTTAAATGCGGGGCAAAAAACTGAAATCATTGCATTAAAAAAGTGTACAACTTCTCACTTGCTTTCTGATAATTCAATAAAGTTGACAGAAGTGTTATGTATAGTCAAAAAACTACCATCGGTCGCTAAGTGACACGCCGTATAAATGCGGTTTGATCCTTCAACTTTGCCGAGCTCTAACTCGTAACTCTTTTGATATTGTCCTTTAAACATGCAGGCAGTTTATTATAATCTCTGAGAAACGGTTGTACCGATTGACGGGACCGATTGATTTGGCGGCAAGGTGCCAGCTTTGAGCGCCCATGCATACAGTGAGCTACATCGCTCTATGCGGACCTTAAGGAAGGTCTCCGTACATGCAAAAGGGACATTTTTTTTCGTCAAATATAGCCACGCGGGGTATCAAATAAAAGGTCTCGATAAGTATTTTCAATGCTGGTCTCGGTTCTGATATTCAATGCAAAATGAAGAAAAGCGGAGGGGTGGAAAGTGGTTTTCCTCTCATGGACCTATTCTCAGAACCTACGCAACCGAAAAATCTGAAAAAAATCACGAACCTGCCACTATACGGTACCTAGGTTTCGAAATACCTCCCATACCGATATCTGTTCAAATAAAGTGAATAATAATTAATATTACTATAATAGTTATTAATTGACTGCAAAATCCCCAATAAGTTCATCCAGAAGCATTATATTTAGCAGTAATATAGGCTATAATACAAGGAATGATTCTACTAAGCTTGGAGGAAATCCCACTATTACAAGTTATAATAGGTCAAAGTTGTCGCTTCAGTGTAAATTCTACGATCTTGAATGCCAGTATCACGCTAAAGTTACCCGACATGTTTAAATTTATTTTATTTTGGAGTAATTCCCACGACCTCTGAAATAGAACTGAATCATGCCTTTTTCTCAGAAACAGTAACACATATTTTCACGAATTTTTGTGGAAACGTTGGAACTGTGAACCGCCACAGATACGATGAATTGCATTGTTCCACGTTGAAAATTTTTAAATTTTACTTCGAACCTTCCTTCCTGCCCTCTGATCTCTCCTAGACCCGTGGAAATTAACAATAATGCTTATGGGGCCTCATACTGGAAACTTTGGGGATTCCTACTATTATTGATAGAGTTATAGTTAGCCATAGCTGCCTCTTTTGCGTCAAATTATTACCGCTAAAAGGTAAAATATCACACCCACATCGAATTGAATATCGGGTATATTCAACATATGTGCCCTACGAGCTACGTATAAATGGAACTATCGTCTACCCAAATAGTCTTACATAATAAATTCCCAAAACCTTTCATACTTGTAGCGCGGAGCTTTCGGTTCTCAACTTGTTCCTTCTAGTTTCACTTGCGTCCATTTAGCTTCAATGTGTCTTCGCCAAGTAATAGTGAAGTCAGGGTAAACGTAACGTGATAGTTTTTGCGAATTCTCCACGTCATTAGCCACTACTACAAGGATTTGGAGGCATCCTCATCGCGCATATGAAAGCTAAGAATCACCGTGACATCCGCAAACGTATCAACTAATATATATCAGATACCATAATGGCCCGCTTCCTTGCGGGACTCCTGTTTTGATAGGATGGCCATTGGATGTGAAGTATTTGTATTTCAATCAATAAAATTTTTCTAAACTTGTTGTGCCACAATCTGTTGAAAACAAGGGCAATGTCGAGAAACACGACGCACAATATATTTTTTAGATGAAAGCTTGTCTTACTCATCATCATTATCATCAACGGTGCAACAAACGACATCTGGTCTAGGCCTACCCTAATATCATAACAAACTCCAGACATCCCGATTTTGCGTCAAGGTCCACCAATTCGATATCCTGGCCTACGCCATAGCTCCATCTCAGGTAAAATCTGGCTCGTCGTCTTTTTCTACCATAGATATTGCCCTAATTAACTTTTCGGGTTGGATCATCCTCATCCATACGTATTAAGTGACTCGCCCACAGCAGCCTATTGAGCCGGATTTTACCCCCAACCAGACGATCATGGTATCGCTCATAGATTGTTCTTACTACCGAATCGATGCGGTGAAACTGTTCTGTTGTGCCGTGCTTTGCTCGGTTTGATGGTCGGGAATTCTATTGCCGGTTTGGTACCCATAATTATAATAGAAATTCTCCATATGTTCGGCAACTAAACAATACGTAAAAAAAAGTCAAGCGGCGACGGCTTTACGGTTTCTTACCAGGGCAGAGGCAAATCGTCAGACGCTGCCTCACCTCTGCCCTGGGAGCAGCGGGACCGTAGCGGCTCGCGAAAAACGAAAAAAAACAACAATTTTTTATTCACCTATAAAATTATAATTCTAAATTAACCTAACTTATGTACTACCTTAACAGCTACGCTTAATCTTAATCTATTGCTTAAATTAACTTATCACTAAAGAGTAAATATGTATACAAAATTATAAAATGATATTTGGAGGAAAAGTCGAAAAAAACCTCCATTGTTTGAATTTTTTTTATAAAAGCGGGCGGACGGGGAAGGAACTAGGATGAGGGTTGGGATGGGGGACATGCGGGAGGGAACCGTAGCGGCTCGCAGATGTTGAATGCTCCTTTATACAATTCGTAGAACACGACATGCCTACGAATTATATTGAGCGCAAATCCGCCTTATTGACCAGAGCTTGGCCAGAGCTGAAATACTCGTTTTGAGAATGATGGGGTCCTAAGTCCGCATCAACTTAATTCTGGACCGGACCAAATGGGAAGCAACTTACTCCCTCTTCCCTGGTCCACGGACCCCTCGCTCACGTTGAATCGTGTTATCACGTTGAATCTTGATCTTAACCAGGTCCTTGACAGTATATGCAAGTGGCTCTATGACTATTTTGCTTGTAATTTTGCCGCGGCCACATGCTTATTTAGGTTCCAGTTCTGTGAGGATGCAAGCAACATTTTTAGCTCTGAAGTGGAGGTTCGTTTTAGCATATAAGTGGAGTATCCCGAAAGCTGAACTTCGTTTTCCACTACGTAGGGTTTAAAAACATCTTTAAAGTGAGTCGCCACTGCAGACCCTTTCTAGCATCACTTCGGGTCCAGTCACCATTTCCTGGGCGCAAGCGTGGTGAATGTTATTTTGGTCTTTTCAGATACCTCCAAGCTTTCTAAGGAGAGTAGTCGGTGTCTGGTGTCTAAGTTAAACCACTGTGGTAATTTTGCGCACTCTACCGGTTTATATTGTTCGGGGCTTTTCGTAGGCTTTTGTTGCCTCTCACAGTGTAGTGGCCGCAGCTTTTGCGACATTGAGAACATTTTCGCCTTGTTCGAGGACAAGCGGACGGTAGAATGCGTTTAATAATACGCAATATTCCTTCGGATTCTCCTGTCCTAACATTCGCTAGCCTTCCCCAATTCCCTACATAACCCTTGCCATTCCTATCTTCCAATTTCAATTTTCAACTTAGATATGTCACTTTTGCAACTTCTAAATTAAATACTTTTATTTATTTTATAAACCGACAATTTACAGGCCCCTAACCCCAAGAATTTTCTTACATAAGGTGTTGTTGTCACCACTAAGCCGGCATGAACTTCAGGCCCACGTTTAGCAGGACCGTTTCGTTTGTCTTTCATATGATTAGTTTTTCTTAAATTATGACGTGAACGAAATCACGAGTTTTAATTGGGAGGGGGAAGTGAGAATTTAGTCGGATTCGGCGAACATTTCCCGGGCGGATCGAAACCGCTAAGTTTCTTTAAAAAAAAAGAAGATATTTATTTCGGATCGCTAAGGAAAAGTTAGGGCGTTATCCTTTTGTGTAGTCGAGCTCTCCGATTTTTAGCGGTTTTACGATTGAAGCGGGAAACAAACTCCATATTTGGAAACGGTCGACTAGGCCAATCGTAATGTCTTGCGGTCGCTATTGAAAAGTTATGGTTCGTCACGCGAAAGCATTAATTGTGCTTCTAACAGAAATCCCAAAAGAAAACATGGAGATAAAAGTGGAAGAAAATGTCCAGCAATATATAGAGAAATGGAAAAAACGAGAAAATGAACCGGGAGGCTAGTGAAAAGAAGGAGGAATTGTTTGGAAATTCGTCGTTAAAAGTAAGTGTGCTATGCTCAGTAATCTTCCATCTATTTCTTTAGCGCATATTAACCATTAGGTCTTTTTTGCAGTGTCTTTATTCAGGCTTGTCTTTATTCAGTCAATATATTTATAAACACAATTGGAACACCGAAAGTATCTCAAAAGCTGGGGAGACAAATTTCGGGTTAAGAAGATTTAACAACAGTAGCTGGTGTTCGAGTTCGTCATCAGGTTAAAGATATGTAGGCACTCCTTGTTTGAAGAAAGGATATACAAATTGCGATTTAATATGTAATAAAAAAAATTTATATCTAAAACAATAAGAAAGAAACCCGGCAAGAGACAAATCTATTTTATTAAGAGTCATTAGAAAAAGTTACAGAAAAACGAAAAATTCTGCTCAAAAGCAGGGAGAGCTCTGAGTGGGGTTTTAAGATTAGTTTTTGTTGGTCGTTAGGAAAATTTTATAACTGTTTATGTTATTATGATTTTCTATATTTTTTTTTTATTTTATTGCCTATCATATGTCGCAATTTCGGCAGATGCCTAATACTAGCATTAAGTGCCAAGCATTTAGGCTCGGACCATCCTACCTACTTAAATTATAAAGGGACGCTGGTAGTGGTGGCCGGTGAGGGGTTACTGGGAAAATCCGTCAAGAACTCTCCAGAACCTGACTGTGTGAAAGTCCCAGGACATCAAGGGAAGGGTTTAGATAGAATACCTGTAGCTGACGCTCGAGACGACAAATTTCTTTGATTTTCCGAGCTTTCCGAGGTCACTTTCTTCTCCATGTATTTCCGTTCAATGTTGTTATTATGTTGTGTTGTTTATGGCGATCAGTTAGAACTTACCGGTCCCAATACATGACATAAGGAGAACTATCCAGTACTGCTTGCGGCTCATATCGGTAAAACGAAGATGTTTCCATGATCCGCCCATGCTTGTATGCAAGGTTTTCATGGATCACCGTACATATACATTAGGTCTGGTGTTGTATTGCACCGGTGCCAAAACAGGACAGCCAGAAATTAGATGGTCCAACGTCTCTAACGCCGAACCACATATTCTGCACTGCTCGATCTCCATCCGTTCCTTCATTTTGAGATTTTTATAAGCTCGAGTGGCGATCAAGCCTGAATGGCACACATGAATCCCTTCGTTTTAGTAAAGAGCTCCCCAGCACACAGGCATCCGTTCGACTAAAGCTGCCAAAGACAATTTACGTGTTGACCGTTCATTGTCTTCGACTTCCATTCATGGATCCGCTTTTGGTCCGACTTCACCCCACTTTGATAATTAAAAGATCGATCCTTCAAGTTCTGCTGTAAATATAAGTGCGCAGCGAGTCGACTTGGCGATGATGTTGTGCCGCCACGTCAACCCCGATGTCACGAGGCAGGTTCACTATTCGCACTATTCGCAACAGACTTCTAAGGTGCTCGTCAGTACCAGCATACAGCTTGATATCATCAAAGTACATCAAGTGTATAAGTTAGCACGTAGGGCATATTTTATTGCAAAACCATACCCTCTAGCATCATTCAGTAGCCATAAAAAGGGTTCAGTACCAGGCAACTGATAAGGTAGTATGCCACCCTTCCACGACAGTCGCCAAAAATTTTATTAGTTTCGGATCAATGCGATACGGATGTCCGGAAGTTTACGGCGCCACACCCGCGGTCGATTCTTCTTTTTTTTTATTCATTTTTCAGCTTTTAGATAGCAGGTTTAACTCGTTAGGGAAATTTTCCGGGACTAATCCCGTCGCTGAAATTACCACTACCACTACTTCGATCTTTTGTAGTCTCTGCTTTATATCGTCTGCCAAGGGACCATAGTTCCGGATTTTTTCGTACTGTTTTTCAGCAGTGTTCCGGTCCAACGGTAAGGCTACATCGATTAGGAAACACGCTCGTTCTTCCTTCAGAAGCAGAACTAGATCGGGTCTGTTATGATTAACACTGTGGTCGGTGGCCATAGTGTGATCCCACAGTAGTTTGACCCAATCAATTTCCAAGATTTTCTGCAGAGTATACTTATAATATAGTGTACCATTACGGTCTTGAATGAAGTGTTCCATCACACTTCAAGGCCCTGATCCATTTAGATTGTTGCGCCAATGATTATTATTATTATTATACTTATAATAAGGATGGAAGGTTGCCATTAAGTGATACTTCAACGCAAGGTTTTTATGGAGAATCTTGCAGACGGAGTTATGACGATTTTGTACTCGGTACTGCTCAACATTCTGCACGCAGACGCTATGTGCTGGATGGTCTCCTCACAGTTGCATAACTTACAACTGGAGTTGGTGATGGAGGAATCATGAAGAATGTACCGTTTATAATTTTTTTGTTAGGAGCGAAGCATCCTGAATTGCAGTTAGGAACGCTCCGGTCTCATAGAACAGTACACCATTAGTCAACCATTTGTTGGAGGTTTCAATGTCAATGCCTGACAACAACAAATTTTTTTTATATGACCTCCGTGAATGGATCTCCCCCTTGGACACCAGCTCGACACCACGTCGTGGTGGGGGAGCCTGTAGTAGTTTACTACTACACCAAGGGTGTCCAAAATATGAATGTGGAAACGAAGGATACAAACTCTCCAAGTGGTAAGAAGTCACAGACTTCGAATCCACCCGCGACCATGAGCAATTATGTTGCGGCCGAGGCGCGGATTTTTGAGGCCACACCAAATTCATACTCGCCTATAGATAAATCTGTAAAATGCATGCTTTTCGGCTCGGTGGAAAGCTTGCATTTAGTGCCTACGGCGAAGTTAGCCAGAAAGGAAAGTACGGAAACTCTCAACTTGGAAGAAACTGGAAATCCGACTACGGCCGACCCGTCCGCGGTACTACAGCCCAAATCTACCCGCAAATGGAAGAGGAAGGCTCGACAGAAGGGAACTTCGGCCACTAAGGAGGGAAGACTACAGGCTGAATCCTGCCTGTCAGAACCTTCTCCTTTATCCTTACCAGGAAGAGCGGAAGAACGGGAAGCTGGTGACGTGGACGTTACTGGTTTAATGCCAGTATATGGAAATGGATCCAAGCGGCCCGGACACCGTAAACCTGGAAAGGCCCCAAGCCGACGGCAGAAGAGAGCACTGCGAAGGAAGATGAAGCACCTTGGGGATGAGGACATGGACGTGGCTGTACCACTAGGCGCGGTAAACGTCCAGACAAATCGGACGCAAGGAAGCGGAATCTCCGACGGAAGGTGGAGATAAACTGGAAACCCCGGTAAGATCCACACTGGACGCACCAGACTCTTCTGTCAGTGGTAATGCGCGCAAGAAGCGTAAGACCAACACATCTGCCGTGGCCAACGCTTCATTGTGCTCCGCTCCAGTGCTTATATCCACGCGTCTCGCGGGGATTAGGACCGGTGTGCCCGGAAGTGATCAAATCAGCGAGAGAGATCTCAATGAAGCTGGTCCCTCCCACAGAAATACGAACACGAAGGCGGGAAGGAAGAGGACGTATGCGCAAGCTGCGGCCTCTGTTCTGAATGCTGCCGTGGGAGTTTCCTCCAAGGATGGCAAAATGTCAGAGGGACAATTTACCATCCTCCAGGAATGCCTGTGGAAGAAAATGATGGAGCCTGGAACGAAGCCACGATTTAACGATCAAGGTTTTGGTGATGGGCTTCTACATTTGGAGTGCGCTGACGAGGCTGCCTTAAAGTGGCTCCAGCAGGTAATCCCAACTTTGAGTTCCGGCGGTCGGCCCAAGTTCACTATTGTGAACACTGAGCTACGCAGGACAGAACATGTCGGATGTTGGCTACCGGGCCCTCGAAGGAAGGCAGAGGACATCATCCGCTTGCTGGGTGAACAGAACCCGGGCATGGACTTTGGACACTGGAGGGTAAAGTTCATGAATGCCAGGGAGGACCAATCTATAAACGTGGAGGGCTTCAACTTGGTATTCGAACTGGACCAACAGAGTCTGAATGTGCTCAGGGGAAGTCACCATATGGTGCTCCACTTTTTCCTATATATACTGAAATTCAGTCATATCAGGAGACTGTAGGGCATCATCTCCATTTTGAGAGCGAAGAACAATGATGGTCTTCGACTTACACAACATAGAGCAAATTGCAGCATCTTCGGTGCGCTCTCCCACAATGGAGCTGCGCGCGGAGGATAGTACATACAGAATGAATCTTACCGGCTAGTAACTTCTCCCACCCCTTCCAAGGAACAGGCGGAAGAAAGGGAAGCCAGAGACGTGAACGGAACTGACTTGATGCCAGTTTGAGTGATCGAATCTATGCAACCCGGACACCGCAAACCGATTAAGGTGCTAAGTGGAAAACAGACGAATGCTCTGCGGGATGTGATGAGATTTTTCATGGATGAGAATATGGGAGCTGCGGTACTTCCAAGTACGGCCTTTCTCAGAGAAATCGAGCACGAGGGGATCGAGTCTCTGGCGGTACAGTGTGGGGGAAACCCCGTCACATGCAAACTGTCGCATACGCTTCTAACTGTTTTCCATAACACAATAGACTAAGTTTATGTCGAAAAACATAAAGTTTGGTCAAATCAACCTGCAGCATGGCAAAGCTCCCTCCTACGTGTTGGCAGCGAGAATGACAAAGCTACAGGATTTCCCCTACATCTTTCTGGTGCAAGAGCCGTGGGTTCGATTTAACAGAATCTGTGACATTGGATCAGTAAAGGGGGCTAGGATCTTCTACGACGAAAGATCCATAAAACCGAGAGCTTGCGTCCTGATGTCATGACGGTTAGAGGCAAATATGCTCAGACAGCACTGTTCCCAGGACTTAGCTACGGTCATCATGCAATACCAGATAAATGGCGAAAGGATAAACATCATAGTTGCCTCCGCTTATTTATCCTATGATTCTTTGTAACCTCCACCGACGCAAGAGCTTAGGGATCAGGTGGCGTATGCAGAATCAAGTGGGCTCGAGCTTTTAATAGGTTGCGATGCGAATGCTCAACATATTTGTTGGGGCGGTAGCAAATGCAATCCAAGAGGGAAGAAGCTATTTGATTTCATCACTTCAGCTGGTCTTATGGCTGCAAGCGTAGGGTGCGCCCCTACGTTCGTGGGACCGAGAAGAAGCGAAGTAATTGACATAACAATCTGTACCTCAAAATTGTTAGAGTTGATTACACACTGGCGAGTGTTAGACGAGGTCTCAGATCACCGATATCTAGAATTCAATCTGACTATTGCGAGCAAACAGTCTGCAGTACAAAAACGGAACCCTAGGAAAACGGATTGGGCAAAGTTCAATGAACTTGTTCGCAATAAAGTACAGTTTCCTAGGCGACTAAGGACTCCTTTGGCGCTGGAAGATGAATTCAAAACTCTGAACTGCACACTTTTAGAGTGCTATGAAGAGGCTGGTTCAATTTCCCGAGGCCAAAGCGGTAAAACGCTTCCTTGGCGACTTCTAAACCGTGATTTGCAAAAGTAACAAGAACGAAGACTGGTTAAATTTCAGGAACTCACAGCATGAATATAAGAGGCTCGTTAAATGTTCAAGGCTGTGCAGGGTCCTCAAAAGGGATGAGTCGGCCAAGTTAGATTCTCTTAGAAAACCCGACGGTACTTTCACGAGCTCCAGACAGGATTCAGTACAGACCCTCCTGGAAGTACACCACCCGGGAGAACGTGTGAGAGAAATGGTAGGGGAAGAGTTGACGGTTCTTGCAACCCCTTCAACACACAAGGGTTGCAAGGGGAACTGGAACACTGCGAAAGCGGTTGTTACCCATGAAAAGGCGAGAGCTGCCATACAAAGGAGATAATTTATTATCTGCCATGACAGTAGTCTGATGTATTTAGCTGTTGTTTCTCATAGAAAAACTCAAAGATTGATTTTAATGCAACATTTTTAAATCAAGTACTTCCCTTCCTCCCTGATGACGTGGGATAGTGATCCTCAATTTTTCGGCAGCTATATTGTGCATGTTGTTGTTTGCGAGAACTACCCTTACCAGTCTATTGACAGATTCTAAATCCGTATTACTCAACTATATCACACCGAAAGTATATATTATAGAAGGATGGGAATGGCGGATGACGGTTGATTGCCACGATTTTATTTTTCCCGTACAGCTCAGTTTTAAGGACAAGATCTAGACGCCGTTCAACTTAAATTTGATTATTGCCACAGCGGGTATTGTTGCTTGCAATATGCCGCGGTATTTGTAGACGTCGTCCGAATCCATATCCTCAATTCGGATGTTATTGTGGCTGTATCCTTCATTGGCGGTGTGTTTTCCCCGAATAATTGTTTTTATGCGACATTTCTCCAAGCCCAACTGCAGGCCGATATCCCTGCTGAACTGGATGGTGATGTCTAGCAAGGAGCGAAGTTGGTTCTCGTCTTTGGCATACAATTTGATGTCGTCAATGTACATTAAATGGCTTAATGTACATTTCGACAATATGCCATGCTTGACTTAGAACCCGTATTTGCTTTTAATGCAAAAGATGGGATAGTGGATTCAAAGCCAAACATTATACAACCACAGTGGGCTGGAGAGTCGCCTTGGAAAATGCCTCTCCTGATTGGCATCTCTCCTGATATTTGTGAGGATACCGATAGCTTCGTGCTCCAATTCTTCATTACTGTTCTCAGAAGAAGAACGAAATTCGGGTTGATTTTATACAAGCGTGACACTTGTAGTAACCACGAATGTGATATGGAATCAAAGGCTGATTTATAATCGATGTAGGCTGTCGAGATATTTCGTTTCTGATGGACAGCCTGCTTTACAGCTACCGTATCGATTATAAACTGTTCTTTGAAGCCTTTTGCGCATCAATTTATGAACATCAAGATGTTTCGAGATGTTCGCGCACAAAACTGAAGTGAAGACCTTGTAGATGGTAGGAAGACGAGTAATTGGTCGACATTTTGAAGGGCAAAAGGCACCCTGTTCCTTGAGGATGAGAAAAGCTATCCCCTTGGTGAAAAATTGTGGAAATAATTTCGGATCAGCAATCATCTAATTAAAATGATTTGCCAATAGCCGATGAATGCTCTTGAACCGCTTCAGCCAGAAGTTGTGAATTTTATCAACTCCTGGCGCTTTCCAATTACGTGTCTTTTCAAGGGCTGCTTCCACGTCAGCTTCAGTAATGTCAGGCATGGTCATTTCGGGGAGGGCGTCGCATGAACGCATAAGGTATGGGAGCCACGCTGCTTCTAAATTGCAACGGCTAGGTTCGCTCCAAACATCAACAAGATCGAAGTTACTTTCCCGACTTGTGTTGGTAAGATTTTTATAAAATCCCCGTTGGTTCTGGAAGAACAAGGTGTTGTCTGTCCTTCGCTGAAAGCTCTTTTGATACCTACGGATGCGATTGGAGCATACCGCAAGTTTCTGCTTCAGCACCTCGAGGATTTCCTCGATTGGCATATCAGTGGAGAGATGGTAACTTCCAATGATGTTCACAACGCATCTGTGCACTCTTGGTGATGGATTTCCAAGAAGTACTTGCGTGACACGGCCAATCTCCTTTCTCAACTTTTCGACTCTCTCCAAAACATCCAAGGGCGAAGAGCCGCTCTGATGTTGTTGAGCGACTCTTAACCATGTTGAGTACTGTCTTCGTGTCCCTTGGGTCCTATCAAAAGAATTTGAAATATTATCCCCGGGTGTTGGGAGGCAGTCAACCCTGCAACAGAACCCCAATGTTGCAATGCCACATGGTTACCTTCAAAGGTAGGGAAGGTATTTGGAGGGGAGCCACTGAAATACAGTGTAACGTCACTGAAATTCATCTGATAGGCGCGTCGATTCCTTCACCCCGGATTACGGATTTGTTAAGGAAGTTTACTCCCCCTGAAAGGGAAGAATCGGTAAGGGAGGACAAATACAAAGGAAAACGTTCTGCTTGTCCGCGGCTACTTATTTACAAGATTAATTTGCGATATTCGTAGCTGACCCGGTAGGCCATGTCATTATCCGCAACCCATGACACGCGCCTGGTCGCATGCAGCTCTGGCCACTCAGGTCGGGATTAACCTGGTGTGTGTGCGATTCGCACGCCCCCCCCCCCCCCCCCCGGGACCACCGTGAAGTATTACTTCGCGGGGGAGGCTCTAGTTCCTTATACCAGCTCGTCCATGTCACGTCTCCGTCGCGCCGCCTACCGAGCTCGATCCAACTCCAGGAGTTTTGTCTGCACCACGGCTACTGCCTCATTTACCGCCTTCCAGTTATCCTCCGACTTCAGTATCTCTTCCACCAGGTTGGAGGGCTCGATGTCCGCCCCCAAGATGCTGTTCAACCTCCTCTTCTGCTGCAGCAACCTGGGACAATGGAAGATAACGTGCTCCGGGTCCTCGGGTGTAGCACCGCATTCAGGACAGTTGGGAGATTCGTCCAACTCGAAGCGATGCAAGCACTTCCTACAGCCACCGTGTCCCGTAAGGAACTGTGTCAGGTGGTAATTCAATTCTCCGTGCTTTCGGTCGACCCATTTCCCTTGCCCTTCCACTTTAGGCATCCTTGCAAGATATGAGCTAGCATTTGCTACCTTCTTCCGCGCATAATCCAAGTGTCCCTTGAAACTCAGCTTTGCATCGATCATCCCCCTCAGATATTTGACAATTGATTTTGAGACGACCTCACGATTACCAATCCGGATATTAACCGTGTTGTTCTTCCTACGGTTGGTAATTAGCACCGCCTCCGTCTTTTCATCCGCCAGGTCTAGCTTGGCCGTTCGAAACCATGACTTGATGGTATGAATGGCTTCATTTGCATAAAGGACCTTTGCTACTTCATCGACCGTAGAACGGGCTCGCCGAAAGACCACCCGCAAGCTCGATGAACGGGAGCAGCCTGTTGTATATCACCCTCTCCAACATCTTCCTCATGGTGTCTAAGAGTGAAATAGCATGATATGAAGAGGGCAGGCCGGGTGGTTTTTCGGACTTCAGTAGCAACACTAGCTCTTCCACTCGGCGGGAAATACTCCTTCCGCCATGCACGATTCGAATGTGCTTGCGAACCACCTTGTTCTGGCCGTGACCGCCACCTTCAGAGCTTTGTTCGGAATTCCGTCCAACCCCGAAGCCTTGCTATCCCCAATACGTCCGCAGATTTCCCGAAGTTCCTCTTCGATAACACCAGGGATCAAGAAGACGTCCTGCTGAGCTGCCAGTTCGGGTTCACTTTCATCCTGCTCCTGCTGCGGGAAAAGAGTTATAATGCAACGAGAGCTGCGGGCATGTCACTTAAGGTTATTTTTGCCCGCGGATCTTGTTCATTACAACTTGGTAGGCTGTACCCGACGGATTCGTATTAGCCTTCATGCAGAGCTTCTGGTAGCATTCCCGCTTGCTTCTTCGTATGGCCTTCTTAAGGTTGCTTCGCAGATCCCTGAATTCCTCCTCACGCCGGCCTTTCCCTTGTCCTGTAGGAAAGTCTCCTCACTCGAAGACAAGAGAATCTTAAGGCAGCGATCTCCTTGCTCCAACAATAGTTTGTCCTCTTGCCGTGGTGCAAACGTCGTCGTGGCATCGTGACCTTCTGGTGGAATAAAGTAACATGTAATGGCTAGAGAGTTGTTTCTCAAAGAAAAACTCACGAAGAGAGTGCACTTGGTTACAGTGCAATGTCAAGTAACCTCTTTCCTCTCTGATGACAGGGGATAGTGATCCTCAATTTTATGGCAGCTCTATTGTGTATGTTGTTGTTTACAAGACATTCCCTTACCCGTCTATTGACAGATTCTAAATCCATATTACTCCACTGTATCAACACCGAAAGAAGAAGGACGGGAATGGCGAAGGTGTTGATTGCCACGATTTTATTTTTCCCGAATAGCTCAGTTTTCCGGAGAAGATCCATACACCGTTCAAATTCCCCCAAGCGTTGTTACTTGCTAATTTTGTTTATCCTTTTTACAAACGACTTCGTAGTCAAATTATTCGAATTTAAAATTAGAACGAACACGATTTGAATTAGGAACTTTCAAGCTAATACAACCAATGAAAACAACTGGACAAACGCTATGCCAGGTGGGTATGTAATTCATAGCAAAAACAATTAATTCTAAGCAAAAAATATTAATTTTTTTTTTTTTAATTTCTCAACCCTTTAGATACCATAGGCATTTTAATTTAAAACAAGTCGGAATACAGGCTCGCGCTTTGGGTATAAAGGCTGGCCTAGCTTTCCACATCACCTGGATACTAGGGGAGTTCATTGTCGTCATTATCAACGACGCAATAATCAGTGTTCGGTAAAGGTCTGCGTTGATAAGGAACTCTGGCCATAGAGGTATTGAAAACAATAAAGGTAGGAGACTACAACTTTGATACCGTCGAAAATTTCTTCTATCTAAGGTTGAAAATCACAACCGATAACAGCTATGACGACGAAATCTGCGCCTGGTTGTTGGTTATCAACAGAGCCTATTTCAGCTTACAAAAACTGTATCGCTTGAAGCGTTCGAGAGAAGAATCCTCCGAAGAATTTTTGGCCCCCTATATGAGGATGGACGATTTGGTAGCCAACCGTCTGGTTGTGGATAAAATCTGGCTCAACAGGTTGCGGTGGGCGGTTCACTTAATACATATGGATGAAGATGATGCAGCCCGGATAGCCTATAAAGGCAATATCTATGGTAGAAAAAAAGACGAAGACGGCAGACAGCTTTTAGGGATATCGAACTGGTTGACCTCGGCGCAAAACTGAGGTCCCTGGAGTTCCTTAATAAGGCAAGGTTAGACCGGATACTGGTTGTTGCGCCATTGATGATTATTATTATTAGTGTTATATATCTATTGGTTGGTCCGGATCCGTACAGACAGCACAGCCCAGATTAGAATTCTTGCAAAGAATATATTTCTTCGAGATGGAGGGTGTTTTAGTAAGGAAATTGAGAAGTTACTCCGTTGCAAGCGAAAAAGCATAGACAAGCGCTCAAGTCCTTTTAGGAATTGTTCCTTCGGAGACCAGTTCATAATATAATTTTCGCAAATATAAAGTAGTTTGTAGTGTGTAGAGTACAATACCAGCTTCTATTTGATTTGTAATTTCGCCAAAAAAAATAGTGTTGTGAAAAATTTGTTCCTCTTCAGCTATGAATTTCTCATCAGCTTGGATAAACGAATGATGACAACGGTCCTGGGCAAAAAGCAAAGTTACGAATTCTCTCAGAAATTATTGTTATCTTCACTTGGGCAATCTGTTGGATGTGGGGATACTGAGAAAGAGCGTAGCTGATCCTGACTTAAAAGACTTGGACAGATGTGTCAAAAGTATCGAAAGTTTGGAACTTAAAAGGCAGAATAAGCAAATTTGACGGACTAAGCTAAAAACCCACTAGGCGACTGGCCTTCAAAACCATGAGATCAATAGACAATGGAAAAATCACAATGAAGTTATATCCAGAGGAGGATTTCTGCATAACTTTAAAAAAATAACTCAGGCTGATGTACTTGAAGAAGGAAACATTTTGTGTTTAAGAAAATACGGTTCTCACACGAATACAACGCGACTATCACTGGTTGTTTAAAGTCTAAGAAAAGAGAACCCGCACCGAAAGTGGTTCGAAGGCTTGCACCAACAGCATGCAAAAATGTGCGGACGTGCAGTAAGAACTCTAACTGTATATTATGCAAAAAAGAAGTCGGAATACCGGAAGTTCGCGCTTACGGTAAAAGGTTTTGTATTCATTTTATGTGAGAAACTTCTATGCACATTTTTTCATCCGTATATAGCTACTTACAACATATTCCTTCATATTTTTCCAAACAACAAGACATATATACATATTATAGCCATAGATGTTATCCTAACCTTAAACAAACAAACTGCCTATTACCGAATACTGTACATATCCATGCACGTATTTAAATTGATAGTACCTATATTTCCGGTTTGCTTCATGCAGAAAAATTATATAGTACGTATATTGAATATGGCTGGTTTAATGTAGAAATATATCTATCTGCATTACCTACCCGCACACCTTTTTCGACGTATATATATCTATAAATGACCCAACAACCTAAAATAAAATGTTTCTTTGGGGGTTCAATTTATGTGAGTTCACTTTGTTGTGGTATCGGCGAATTGATATGGGATGATGACGTAGAATGCACGAAATTCACAATAAATGGCAATAGTTGGATTTTCTTCAAACTTGACCAAATTGTACCTTATGTCGCCTTATACAAATGCAAAATTTTGTAGTTCGGGTAAATTTCTAAAATATGCCAATATACTATTATTGACTCTATTTATGCAGACATCGGAACTGGAGGTATCTTGAGGAATAGATTTCGTTTAGATATACCACTGTGATTTTTTTCAGTTTTTTAAGTTGGATAGGTTTTGAGAACGAGACCTGTTAAACTTTTTGGGGGTCATATTTTGATCCCTCATTCCCCTACATTTCAGCCGATATCAAATATGGGACAAGTTTCGAAAAGTACTAGCTGAGCCCTGTCATTTGATATCCCACGTGACTACTTTCTGTAAAAAACAATTGCACCCTCCATTCACATGTATGAGGAGCCCCCTTAAACTTAACACAAAATGGCGCCACTTACTGCATGTAAAGGGAACATCAAACCACATACTATTACCAATTTTCATGACAATCGGTCCAGCCGTTTTTAAATAAATCGGGTGTAACAGACAGACAAACAGATAGACAGACATCGAGTCGATTCTAATAAGGTTTCGTTTCACACAAAACCTTAAAAAGTTGTCTTTAAAATACTACAATCGCAATAACTCCGAAACGATTATAGCTAGGGTATTGAAATAAACACTGCATCGTAGCTAAAAATTCACTCTAAAATGTGAATGTATAAATGAAGTGAGCCGTTTGGAACGCATACATTTCCAAAAGCAAAAATTGTATTTTTCTCTCTCAAAATTTGCCTTTTTAACCAAATTTTTCTTTAATTTTAACATACACAATGTTGTAAATTGCTTACAAAAAATGAATCTCTACTTTGCGGCATTTTTTTGTTAACATAATTTTATCTTCAGTACTCAATGTCTATGTAATACTTAGAATAGGTTAAATGGCGACTCATTGAAAAAATATCCCAAATACCTGAACCCAAAGATCTAAGAAAGGTAAAAACCGTTCACAACTGTTAAATGATCCACATGATTGTTTTTTGCTAAATCTGATTAATTGAAAAACACCATTAACACTCCAATATAATTGAAATAGTTAAACTAATTGAAAAGAAGTGACAGTTAATTCGGCTGCCATGTTTAAGTAACTTACCAAAACCAATTGGAACCTGAAACAAGCATAACTTGGGAGCAATTTCAACAATAAAACAAAAGAGAGTTTATTAACACAATTTCAAAGTGGAGTACGTTTTTAGACTTGGGAACAGAAGCGGATTAGGCAAAATCCTAACTCCTCCTGGGAAGCATATTATCAAAATCCCCAGGATCGACCTAATAAAATCCACTGGACTACTTGCTGTGGGGATACTTGAAAGAAATAGCTGGTACGGACGCTCTTCTAAAATTACTAATGTTACTGCAAAGATATCAACTAAACTTTTATGAAAAGCAGTATGTAGTTTTCGCAAGAAAAGCTCCTATTGTCTATTGGACGGTACACACTTTGAGCATTTTTTATAAAGTTTTTTAATAAGAACATTCAGAATACGATTTTAATTTACCCACCAAACTGTGGGCTATATTCTTTTTAAGGTTTTGTTTGAAAAACTATACCACAAAAACCACCCCCGACTCCCCCTGCCCCGTGGAACCACCATAAGGTATTACATCACGGGGTGGAGTTAGCTTTCCTCACCTCGTCCGCTTTTCGCAGTTTGCGCTAGATTGATGCAATCATTGTATTGATCGCATCCCACTCCTCCTGTGATGTAAGCATTCTCCTCACCACATTTTTCGGTATCAGGACTTCACCTAAAGTTCCCTCTAGGTTAGTGGAAGGATATGTGATCTGGGCCCTCGGGAGCTCCCTCGCAGTTTGGACAATTGGGCGCTTTTCCTCCGAAAGTGCCAGTCCAACGCTCCCTAACCAAGCCTTAACAGCACTCATTGTTTCACAAGAGTAAAACTCAGCATCATCAAGATTTTTTGCAACTACAACCAATGCTATATCATCGGCATATCACACCACCGTAATCTCCTCTGGAAAGTTAGCTATATCATTGTACATGATGTTCGTGGACCCAGTACGGAGCTCTATGGGCACCCGCGGAGACAACGTACTCCTGGGGCCCATCGTCCAAGCAGAGCGCCTTAAAACAGGCGTGAGGTTTTTCAGGTGACCTTGTAAGTGTGCTCCCTTTTTCCCTGATCCCTCCTACCTACTGCTCTCTGAGCCGTTCGTCGACTCGGTGGTAGTCTGTTCGAAGGCAAGCCAATTCACTATTCCACCAGTAGTTGGATCTTCTACTGGGGAACGAACACCTCCTCTCCGTGGGACCGCCGGCCTTAGTAGGTTGGCCTAGCCACACTTCTAAGAAGCTTCCCTCGTTCAATACTTTTGCAGACCAGCCTGATGCCCTTCTCGACTTTAGGTATCCTGTTTCCCTAGCATGTGGCTCCCTCCTCAGTTCAAAGATGATTGCCGTAGTCCTCGCTAACTTCCCAGGACATACCACGTACCAGTGCGGGGCTCAAAAAGGCGAGGTCTACGATAGAGGAACACCTTCCTTAGCGAAAGGTGCTTGCACCAACTTCATTGGCCAAAACTAAATCCAACTGGGCAAAATCCTTTAATAGACTTCGGTCCCTTGCACTACTCTCCCTGCTTTCCCACTCGAGGGCCCAAGCGTTGCAGTAAACGTTTTCCTGAATTTCGGGCATTTAACACTTCTGGTAATATGCCAATTATCCCTTCCTTCCTTTCCTTCACACAATAGGCATTTGGGGTCTCTACTACACTCCTTGGCAAGATGTCCTTTTTTTCCTACACCTTCTGCATCGATCGGATCGATCAATGCCGCTGGTGCATGCCTTTGCAAAATGTCCAAATATGAGGCACTTTAAACACCTCTTTAATGAAACTTGCTCTCGCAGGCGGCCGACAACCCATCCAATTCGAACCTTTGCGGCCGACAACAATTTCTGCGCCGCCTCCACTGGTAGTCGCATTGTGGCCGTTTGAGTATTACCATAGGCCTTTCTCAAGCTCACCATAGATTCTTTTTCCAGTTCCTCCAAATTAAATTGTTCTTTTAATGCAGTGCATATTTCTTCTTAGGATGTCACTTCTTCAAAATGCCTGCCCTCTATGTAGATTTCATGCTTTTGGACCGAAACTGTGACATTCTCCCCAAGCGATTTCTTCACTTGGATGCGAAAGCCTTCGGTTTTGACAAGCTGGTTTTTTATGCTCAAACATGAGATCACCTGTCTAGGTTCCTCGGATCTTGCTGACATTTCCACCAAGATCTTTTAGGTCGGGGTCAGATTTCAATTTTTTTAGAATCTCCGCGTAAAACAAATTGCCCTTACTGGAGATATCGATTGCCTCTGAGCGAGTTCGTACCTTTGCTTTGTTTTTCCCCTTTTTATTAACGATCCTCGTTTTCGTTCTCCTTAGGTTTCCCTTCGATCGCTGAAGCTTTAACTTGGCTACAAGCTTTTTACCTTCCGTTCTTCGGAACTGCTTGTGGGTTTTTTTCCCTCTTAGACACCTGCTGATTCCCTAGAAGATCACCGTCTTTCTCCCGGACTCTTTTCTTTGCTGGCAGTTCGCTAACACTACGATTCGGTGTCACTTGGGTCATCTGCGAGACTGTTGGAATGGCAGATTTCGGCTTTTCTTTACGACCTCTTTCCTCCTTCTGCTACCTATTATAGAGGACCCTAATGGCTCTTACCATGTTTTCAATAACATGGTGCACGTTGTGCTTGTCCTTGATGAACTCGGACAGCTCAATTATTTTTGCCCGAAGCTACTTCAAAGGAAGTTCCTCCGGATCTCCGGATCTCTATGAGTATTGGTGACATTACACCTTCTAAACACACTTTCCACCATAGCCATTTAACGTGCTTTCCTGCGTTTTATATTTTGCCGTTTTTGGCGATGGGTGTTGAAACCGAGCAGCGAACTACTTTCAACCCATCATTTTTGCCTCCATAATTGGTACTCTTCGCAAGGTCTTGCTTCGCTTGAACACCTCCTTCTACAACTCTAAACTACTAGCATTAGTTGCCACGGTGGCCAAGTTGTCCACCACCGAGGTACTGCGGTCGAGGGATATTGACAGCTGGGAGCCTGCTTGCTCACTTCCAAAAGCAATTGGTACTGAGGTTCCGAGCCCCTGCACCGTAAGTTTCCTCCTTCTCTTTTCTTCCATGTTGGTTTTATTTTCCGGGTATCCTTCCCATAGCCATTTTGATCCAAACACCAGGTATGAACAAACACTAGCCCATGCACAGTCAGATAGGCAATCTGGCCACTCCTCGCAGGAATATCCACTTTTCTCAGAAACGACTATACCGATTGACACGAAATTTGATCGCAAGGTGGGATCTGTGAATGTACAGACATACAGTGAGTTGCCTCTTTCTTGAAATTAAGTAGGGTCCTCATACATACATAAGGCGGGTGCAATTTTTTTTTCATCGTCATATTGGATATCAAATGAAAGGTTTTGATTAGTACTTTTTGATTATAGTATTAATAATAATCGTTGGCGCAACAATCCATATTGAATCAGGGCGTTGAAGTGTGTTACAACAGCTTATTCAAGACCATAACGGTACACTACAGGATTACAGTACCCTGTAGGAGGCAATGTGGTCAGCATTGTGCTCGCCTGAGATTATTACCCTGATTTGACTCAGGTACTCATTCACAGCTGAGTCGACTGGTATCCGACGTCAAATCACGATACAAATCCCACTGCCACCAGTGAAATTTGAACCGTGACCCTCCGTACGACTGCCTTGTGCTCTAACCACTCAGCTATCCGGACACGATTATAGTATTAGTTTTGATATTTATTGGAAAGCTAGAGAGTGCGACGGGTCAAAATTGATGATTTCATTCCCATTCTGAGAAACTACACAACCGAAAAATCTTAAACAAGTCGGAATACCGGAAGCTCGCGCTTCGGGTATAAAGGTTTTGTGTTCATCTTATGTAAGAGACGCACATGTCTCTGTCCGTATATAGCTACAAATCCAACATAATCCTTCATATTTTTCCAAACTACGAGACATACGTACATATTAGAGCTATAGATATCACGCTCACCCTAAATAAACAAACTGCCTATTACCTGCTGTACACATATATGCACGTATCTAAATTTATCGTACCCATATTTCCGATTTACGTCTTATATCTATCTGAATTAGGCACTAGCCGCAAAGTTCATTAGCACGCATATATTATATACCTACATATACACATGTCTGGTTGACAAATAACTAAAAAACTAAAACAAAATAATTGTCTGCGACCCAATTCATAAGAATTCATTTCGTTGTGGTATTGACGAATTGATATGTGATGATGACGTCATGCGGGTTGTAGAGTGCACGAAATTCACAAAAAATTGTAAAGTTTCACCCCCAATAACTTTGTTAATAATAGTTGGATTTTCTTCAAACTTGACCAAACTGTGCATTATATTCTTCGTTACACTCATGCCAAATTTTGTATTTCTGGGATGAACATAAGGGGGGGTGCCGGGTAAATTTCTAAAATGTGGAAATATACTATTATTAACTTTATTTGTGCAGATATCGGAACCGGATATATTTTGAGGCCTAGATTTCGTAGAGATGCACCACTGTGATTTTTTCCAGATTTTTCGGTTGGATAGGTTCTGAGAACGAGACCTGTTACACTTTTTGGGGGTCATATTTTCAACCCTTACTCCCCTATGTTTCATCTAATATCAAATATTGAACCAGATTCGAAAAGTACTAATTGAGACCTTTCATTTGATACCCTACTTGGCTATATTCTGTGAAAAAAAAATTTGCACCCTCCATTCACATGTACGGAGAGCCCCCCCTTAAACTTAACGCAAGATGGCGCCACTTACTGCATGTAAAGGGATCACCAGATTACATACTCTCACCAATTTTCGTGACAATCGGTCTAGCCGTTTCCGAATAAATCGGGTGTGACAGACAGACAGACAGACAGACAGACAGACAGACAGACAGACAGACAGACAGACAGACGGACAGACGGACAGACGGACAGACAGACACCGTCACCATTCTAATAAGGTTTTGTTTCACACAAAACCTTAAAAAATAATGACGCTGACTCTATATAACGTCCAGGCCTCAAATTACTCAAATTACTTGCAGTAGATCAAAGTGGTTTTTACCGTGTAAATTTACTGCATCCCAAGGTACTAAATATCAAAATGATGCCAAAATGTGTAGTCTGACTTGCTAAATGCATATACATTACGGACTACGTACAAATGTGATAGTTCTGCACTCGAATATATTCACTAGAACCTTTCATACCTGAAGCGCCGAGCTATCGGTTCCCGACTTGTTTGTCCGTTAAGAGCAATTTTCTTTGTTTCCATGCAAAGTTCAGCGTCTTTTTCTCTTTTATGGTTTACTTTTACAGGTTTGTAACTAACACTAATTGAGTACTTAGAATAAAATGACGCTAACATCATTTTATTAAAATGATAGGAAAATTCATTTTTTGCAAAAAAATAGTGTTACAATTTGAGAAAACTTGGATTAAACAGCAAAATTTTGGAAGAGAAAAACACAATTTTTGCTTTTGGAAATTTATTGCTTTCAAACGGTTCACTTTATTCATACAAGTTGATATTTGTATTTTAGAACGAAGTCTTAGCTTAGCTAATAAACGATCGTTCTGAAATTTAAACATGATTTTAATGGAAAGACCATACTTTTCAAGTTTTAATATCATTTTAATGGAAACTTAAAATATGCATTTCTTTTTACTTAAGTTTGCAATGTATGTATGTTTTCAAGGTATTGTATGAAACAAAACCTTATTAGAATCAATTCAATGCCCGTCTGTCTGTTACACCCAATTTATTCGGAAACAGCTCAGGATATTGTCACGAAATTTAGTGAAAACCTGTGAATCACTTTACACATAGCAGAGCGCGAAATTTTACATTGAATTTAAGGGGACTCCCAATACATGCGGAAGGGGGTGTACATTTCTTTTCACAGCTTGGCTAGCATTTTTCGAAACTGACCCCATTTTTGATGTTAGGTGAAATATAGAGGAATGAGGGTCCAAAATGTATGCCCCAAAAAGTGTAACAGGTCTCGTTTTCAGAATCTATTCAACCGAAAAATCCCATTCGGATACCTGCTCAAATAATTCACCCTTGCAACATATTTCATGTAATAATAATTTCAAAAACTTTGAAGTAAATCCAACTATTATTAACAAACTTAAGAAGATAAAAATTTTATATTTCACATGAAGTGATTTTCAATCTAGACGTTAATAATGGCATGACCACATAAAGTGTACGCATATGAACGGTGGAGTTGCATATATCCAAGAATATGTTAAATTTTTTCCTATGTACTAATAGAAAAACCTGCCCAGGCAATTTCTTACTCAATATGACCACAAAACCTTTTCACCCGAAGAGTCCATCTTCTGATATTCTGACCTATTTATAGCCAAAATAGGCCACTTAAAAATAGATGATGTCGATCGAGGAAGCTCACAGCCGGCCGAGGCGGTCCGAATTCAAAACAATAACTTTCTTTCTATTCTGTAGGCTTGTCGCAATATGTCGAGCCACAAATATATAAATATTTCTTAAAATCGTGAAAATGATAAATTCGGGAAAAATATTCTAAAACATTATTTTTATGTCAAAGAAAATTGTAAAATTTCATTTCATTTGAATAATTCGAATGTGGATATCCCCATATCTTATGCCTACTGGAAATCGGACTACTTCAAACTTGATGCAACAGTGTACTTTCAGTACGCTCTAGAGTTCACTGAAAATGAAAATTTCCACTTCGGATTCTACGCAATAATTGAAATTTGTTAGAAATAATTTCATTTTCTCGCTGCAGTCAAGGCCTCTCTAAGTTAAGGGGAAACAACCAGTTTCGGCAACGTGCCTGTTAACTCGTCCCTCATTTTTTAAGGTTTTGTGTGAAATGAAACCTTATTAGAATTGAATCGATGTCTGTCTATCCGTCTGTCTGTCTGTCTGTTTGTCACACCCAATTTTTTCACAAACAGCTGGACCGATTGTCATCAAAATTGGTAGAAGCATGTGGTCTGATGTTTTCTTTCTTCTGTTTGTATATTTGATATCGGATGAAATGTAGGGGAATAGGGCTCAAAATATGACCCCCAAAAAGTGTAAAAGGTCTCGTTCTCAGAACCTATCCAACCTAAAAAACTGAAAAAAATCACAGTGGTATATCTAAACGAAATCTATTCCTCAAAATACATCCTGTTCCGATGTCTGCATAAATAGAGTCAATAATAGTATATTGGCATATTTTAGAAATTTAGCCGAACTACAAAATTTTGCATTTGTATAAGGCGACATAAGGTACAATTTGGTCAAGTTTGAAGAAAATCCGACTATTGCCATTTATTTTGAATTTCGTATATTCTACAACGTGTATGACGTCATCATCCCATATCAATTCGCCGATACACAGCACTACACAGCAAAGTGAACTCACATGAATGGAGGGCCACAAAGAAACACTTTATTTTATGTTCTTGGGTCATTTATAGATCAATATTAATTATTCCAGAGGGATATGTATATTTGTAGGTATCTATAAGTCTAATGAAGTTTGCGGTAGTTAATACAGGTAGATATATTTATACAGTAAACCAGCCATATTCAATATACGTACTATATAATTTTTCTGCATGAAATAAATCGGAAATATAGGTACTATCAATTTAAATACATGCATGGATATGTACAGTATTCGGTAATAGGCAGTTTGTTTGTTTAAGGTTAGGATAACATCTATGGCTATAATATGTACAGGGTGCGGCAGCATAACTTCCTTTTTTCAAAACTCAATAAAAACTATTGTATGCATCGGAAAATATTTATTTATTTTTTATAATGTAGGTACATGTCTAAAGTTTTTATTTACATTGTTTTGAAGATCAAATCTGTTAGGTGACGTCCCCCATTCTCCATACATTGCGTAAACCGATTTCTGGCGTTTGTCATGACTCTTGTTAGCATAGCAGGTGTTATGTTGGCAATTTCATCTTGGATGTTGGACTTCAAATCAAATCAAATGTTTGTTAACCGACCCACACAAATGAAAATGGGCTTCATCGCTAAAAAAAAACAATAGCACCCTCGGGAACGACATCAAGAAGAAGCTCACACGCGTTCATCCGAGAATTGAAGTCACGTTCTGAAAGTTCCTGCACTATCGCCATCTTATAGGGATGAAAATGAAGATCATCACGAAGAATTCTTCTCACCGAACGATTGGATAGTCCAAGGGCAGATGCGTGTTTGCGCGCAGAACGCCGTGGCGATCGCAACATTGACGCTGTCACTGCGTCAATGTTCTCAGGTGATCTAACGGGGCGAGGGACTCCAGTTCCTCCTTTTGCCGTACTTGCAGTTTGTCTGAATGTAGTGACCCATGTAACAATTGATTTGCGGTCTGGGACGGAAGCCAACGGGGCTAAATTAAAGCGATTCCGAAATGCACACTGTGTTGCAATAACTGAACATCTGCTTGAAAAGTAAACCTCAACGGCAAAGGTACGCTCCTCACTATTCCAACGCATTGTCGCGACTGAACCATGTCGGGACAAAACTTTACAGTATCCCCTCTTGAACGAAACCACTAGCGCTCCGCTATGACATCAACTAACTGAGTGGCGTGCATTTTAAAAAAGGAAGTTATGCTGCCGCACCCTGTATATATGTCTTGTTGTTTGGAAAAATATGAAGGAATATGTTGTAAGTAGCTATATACGGATGAAAAAATGTGCATAGAAGTTTCTCACATAAAATGAATACAAAACCTTTTACCGTAAGCGCGAACTTCCGGTATTCCGACTTCCTTTTTGCATAATATACAGTTAGAGTTCTTACTGCACGTCCGCACATTTTTGCATGCTGTTGGTACAAGCCTTCCCGATGTATGCAAATATACAGCATTCAAACCACTTTCGGTGTGGGTTCTCTTTTCTTAGACTTTAAACAACCAGTGATAGTCGCGTTGTATTCGTGTGAGAACCGTATTTTCTTAAACACAAAATGTTTCCTTCTTCAAGTACATCAGCCTGAATTATTTTTTTAAAGTTATGCAGAAATCCTCCTCTGGATATAACTTCATTGTGATTTTTCCATTGTCTATTGATCTCATGATTTTGAAGGCCAGTCGCCTAGTGGGTTTTTAGCTTAGTCCGTCAACTTTGCCTATTCTGCCTTTTAAGTTCCAAACTTTTTCGATAATTTTGACACATCTGTCCAAGTCTTTTAAGTCAGAATCAGCTACGCTCTTTCTCAGTATCCCCACATACAACAGATTGCCCAAGTGAAGATAACAATAATCTCTGAGAGAATTCGTAACTTTGCTTTTTGCCCAGGACCGTTGTCATTATTCGTTTATCTAAGCTGATGAGAAATTCATAGCTGAAAAGGAACAAATTTTTCACAACACTATTTTTTTTGGCGAAATTACAAATCAAATAGAAGCTGGTATTGTACTCTACACACTACAAACTACTTTATATTTGCGAAAATTATATTCTTGAGAGGTACATTTTGATATGAACTGGTCTCCGAAGGAACAATTCCCAAAAGGACTTGAGCGCTTGTCTATGCTTTTTCGCTTGCAACGGAGTAACTTCTCAATTTCCCTAATAAAACACCCTCCATCTCGAAAAAATATGTGCGGATCTGGACCAACCAATAGATATGTAATAATCATCGTAACGGCGCAACAACCGGTATCCGGTCTAAGCTTGCCTTATTAAGGAGCTCCGTATACGGGGGCGGCGATCTTAACTGCTTTAAAGTTCGGCTGGGGATGCCATCTAAACCTGGGGGGTATAAAGCATACCTCTAGGAAGTTTGAATGAGATCCAGCTATTATAAACAAAGTTATGAAGGGTCCAAATTTCATATTGGGCGCAAGTTATTGCACTATAAGAGGTGTAGGACGTCACCATCATATAAAGTGAACTTATATGAGCGGCGGGGTCCATGGGGGCATTTTATTTTTCCCTTTTAGCTTTTTTCAGTTATTTGTATATCAGTATGAATTGCTCGAGGCATACATGTGTAAGTGCATGTGTTCAAGAGATTTCACCGGATTTTCTCCAGCAGCCGCATCTTTGGAGCTAGCCCCATGAAACCCAGTCTGCCTGCGCATTTAACCTCTTCCGTCGTTTCATCACATGCTATGCAAATGGCCTGTTTGGACATCACGAGATTCTTTTCCGCATTTGCATCAGCATGTTACATACCAAATGGTATATTTGGCCTCGACATGACTTTCTTCCGTGTCAGCAGTTCGTAGCGCAACAGCAGGTGTCGATTTGTCGCCGACAACCAAATTTACAATAATAAACAAGTGTTATTGTGTTGTGTACAAGAACACTTTCAAAGCAATGTGTAAACACGGAAGGGTCAAACATAGGTGATTTTAAGAATAACGTTACTTTTACTTTTGAGTTGTGTACAAGCCTCTGAACAGAGCTAAAGGGTTCTATCCGAGAACACTTTACGCGCGGGAATTACTTTAAAATCGCTTTTGAGATTAATTAAGTAAAAATTATTAATAAGAGTGAAATAGAATATTGTGATTAGAAAATAAAGGTATGTTGAAGTGGAGTCGCGAGTGTTCTCATTTACTTAAGCCATACAAATCAAGTAAGTATTATTTCTAACCCCTTTAGTGTTTTCTGTTTCAGTGGTGTTAGATTACCCCATCGTTCCGAAGTTAGGTTTCGGCAACCCGGAACGAGAGCAACCACGGTCCTCTAGTAAAACATCCAGGTGCTAGTGCGCGAGCTTGGCCAACGCCGAGCAGGGTAGTTCACTGGAAGAGGCCGTTTAGGAGAATGCTGAAACAGCTGGTCCGTCGAGCCGGATGACGATCCAAAGTAAGTTTTTAAATAAAAATTACTATTATAAAAATAATTTCTCTTGTGAAAAAATATATATAAAGTGCGGGAAATTATAGTGATTGTGTTTCGTTTACACAACATAAAACACTACTTGAACGTCAACGTTGGTGTGCATTGTTTTTTGTGTTGTTGATCCGTGGGCGCGTTCAAACCCAAGGGAAAGTTCCTTATAGCGTTGCGCCTCCCACGTTTCTCTAACGACATTCTATCATCGTTGGTGTGAATTTTTGTGGTGTTGTTGATCCGTGGGCGCGTTCAAACCCAAGGCAAAGTCCTTATAGTGTTGCGCCTCCCACGTTTCTCTAACGACACTCTAACAACGTTGGTGTGATTTTTTGTAGTGTTGTTGATTCGTGGGCGCGTTCAACCCAAGGCAAAGTCCTTATAGTGTTGCGCCTCCCACGTTTCTCGAACGACACTCTATCAACATTGGTGTGATTTTTTGTGGTGTTGTTGATCCGTGGGCGCGTTCAAACCCAAGGCAAAGTCCTTATAGTGTTGCGCCTCCCACGTTTCTCTAACGACACTCTAACAACGTTGGTGTGATTTTTTGTGGTGTTGTTGATCCGTGGGCGCGTTCAAACCCAAGGCAAAGTCCTTATAGTGTTGCGCCTCCCACGTTTCTCGAACGACACTCTAACATCGTTGGTGTGAATTTTTGTGGTGTTGTTGATCCGTGGGCGCGTTCAAACCCAAGGCAAAGTCCTTTTAGTGTTGCGCCTCCCACGTTTCTCTAACGACACTCTATCATCGTTGGTGTGAATTTTTGTGGTGTTGTTGATCCGTGGGCGCGTTCAAACCCAAGGCAAAGTCCTTATAGTGTTGCGCCTCCCACGTTTCTCTAACGACACTCTAACATCGTTGGTGTGAATTTTTGTGGTGTTGTTGATCCGTGGGCGCGTTCAAACCCAAGGCAAAGTCCTTTTAGTGTTGCGCCTCCCACGTTTCTCTAACGACACTCTATCATCGTTGGTGTGAATTTTTGTGGTGTTGCTGCTCCGTGGGCGCGTTCAAACCCAAGGCAAAGTCCTTATAGTGTTGCGCCTCCCACATTTCTCTAACGACACTCTATCATCGTTGGTGTGAATTTTATTGGTGTTGTTGATCCGTGGGCGCGTTCAAACCCAAGGCAAAGTCCTTATAGTGTTGCGCCTCCCACGTTTCTCTAACGACACTCTAACATCGTTGGTGTGAATTTTTGTGGTGTTGTTGATCCGTGGGCGCGTTCAGACCCAAGGCAAAGTCCTTATCGTGTTGCGCCTCCCACGTTTCTCAAACGACACTCTAACATCGTTGGTGTGTATTTTTATTATTGTTGTTGTTACGTGGGCGCGTTCAGACCAAAGGAAAGATCCTTATAGTGTTGCGCCTCCCACGTATTTTGTGTGTCGTTCATATACACTGTCCGTACCAAACGGAAATATTTAATTCAATTAAGTGACAACCAGTTGAAATAGAACCAAAAATGGAGATCCAGGAGATCATTGAAGCTCAGCAAAAGCGGGTTTTGAAAGTTGAAGAGGTTCGCGAGACGCTATGTAAACTGCGGCAGGAAAGGCGAACTAAGGAACGCTTTGAAACTGCGTGGAGTGAGGTCCGGCAGATCTATTTAGAGTTCATTGCAGAACATAAACGGCTTCTATTATTGAATCCCTCGGCAGATTTAATATATTTTCGAGAGAATAAGCTGGGACTCATGCAATCAGTTTATTTGAAAACAAAGGAATTCGTTGAGAGAGTTCATCCCTCTCTTATCCCTGAGGAGAGACAAACAGAGGTCGACCCGTTAACTTTGGGACCAGTTAGGGAGCAAGTCCCTAAACTCCCGCCAGTGACTCAAAATTATGTAGATCCCGGTGAAGGAAGTTCGAGTAGGGGGGCCGTCCCAAGACAAGTTGAAACAGGGTTATTAGAACGAGACTTGGGCATAGACGTCAACGACAGACTCCAAGGTGAAGCGACAGCTAGGGATCTGCCCAGGAGTTCAAGCAGGTGTGAAGTTGCATTTGGAGGGGCATGGGGGGCCTGTGATAAGGATAGACAAAATTATCCAACGTGGAGAGACGAACCGCGTACATCTAATCTTGGGCCCTTCCCCACCCAACTACGACCGGACTATTTGTTAGACCCTAGTCAGCCCCGCCCAGAATATTTGCGGACTCCTGGACCAAACCGCTCAGAATCCTTCTTGGATCCCAGCCAGACCCGGCCAAACCATTTTGGTCCTTCGAGCCATTTTTCCCCTTGGAACTCAGGATATCGTTTTAGACCCGCCCCACCAATCCCAGATATTCCAATATTCAGTGGGGACATCCGTCAATACGAACCATTCAAAAGCCTCTTTAACTCTGTATACGATGGTTCTGAAATCGGTTTTGCGGAGCGCTTAATGATGCTTCAGAGCAAGTTAAGAGGTGAAGCAAAACGTGTAATCGACCATTTAGGGATATACGGAGAGAATTACCAACAAGCATGGGTTCTTCTTGACCGAAGGTACAGTAATCGTCGGGCCTTAATAGAAAAAGAAATTCAGGCGTTAGTTGACTTACCTCAGATAAACCAAAGGGAGGCTAGAACGCTGGGAAGAGCATTGGATACCATGCGTTCCGCAGTTCAGAACCTACGGAAAGCAGGATTCAATGCAGATGAAGGTATTCCATTCATTCCGTTCGTCCTGACGAGGAAAATGGATATGACAACTCGGAGGGAGTTCGACTTAACGTTACGAGATCCAAAAATGCCCGTTACGATAAACGACATAGACCAATTTCTAGAAAATAGATATGTGGTCATGTCCCCCGGTTGGGATGGTCTAAGTGGGATATCCAAGGCGGAGGATCTTGGGAATAAGAGAAAAACCCAGAAGGAGATAGCCTTGGTCTCCAAGTCGGATGGTGAAAAGAGAAACTGGATTAAATGCTTCTTATGTATGGGGAAGCACTTCACAGCCCAGTGTCCTCAATTCATTGAAAGTACCGACAAGGAGAAACTGCTCCGCCGTTATCATGTTTGCATTTACTGTCTCTCCCACAAATATATCAGGGGGGAAGCGTGCAATAAACGCAAGAATCTCCAATGCGAAATATGCAAAGGGCAACATCTTACTGCCATGCATCCGTGCAAAGGGGATAACCCGTCTTCTGCTGTTCATTATGCCAAAAATTCGACAGCATTGTCATGGTCCGGAACCGTTCTTCCAACAGCTGTCGTTAAGCTAGAGGCAAGAGAAGGACATGCCGTTCCAGTTCGGTGTTTGATCGATCAAGGCAGTCAGAGCAGCTATATAACCGAAGATCTAGTACAGAAACTTCGGTTAAAAAAGAAAAAGACCAACATCGAAATTTCAGGAGTAGGTGGTGTGTCAGCAGGGAAAGTGTCAGCGGTTGTGTGTCTCACCCTTAAATTGGACGATGGTTCCGAGGTCAGCACTAAAGCGTTAGTAGTCAGACGGGTAACTAAAGGTTCCCTTCCACAGGTACCGCCGCAAGTAAAGGCATTGTTTCAAGGGAAGAAGTTGGCGGATCCCGTAACGGAACATGCATCTCACGTTCCAGTTTTATTAGGGTCTAGTATCCTTCCACAACTTTTCGTGAATGGAGTAGAAACCGTAGATAGTTTCCTGCTCCAGAACACGAAATTGGGATGGATTGTGTCTGGTCCGGCGGAATCCTCGGTATCGAAGTTCACCTCAGCACATGTCACTATCAAGGAATGGGAACAGGACTTAAGGGCTTTTTGGGACATGCCCCTAAGTAGAGATGAATCTAGTCGCATAGATGACGAAATTTGTGAGGACCTATTCGTAAAGGGTCATTACCGAGAGAACGATGGCCGATACGTGGTACCGACCCCGTGGCGACAAGATAATATTAAACTAGGAAACTCGTACCACAAGGCTGTGCAGCACTATCTCGGTCAGGAGAAAAGGTGGTTGAAAAACAAAGACCACAAGCTCAAATCGGATGAGTTTATGGAAGAATATTTTAATTTGGACCACATGGCTGAAGTTCCGAAGGATCATCAATCTGACACTAGCGGCGAAGTATATTATATCCCGTATTTAAGCGTGGTTCGCCAAGAGGCCACGTCGACGAAATTGCGGAATGTCTTCAATGCTTCCAGTCCGACATCAAATGGTGTGAGCCTTAACGAGATGATCCATCCCGGTCCAAAGTTGCAAAACCATATTTTCGACATTGTCACTAGAATACGCAGGTTTGCGTATGTATACTCTAGTGACATTACTAAGATGTATCGGCAGATACTTTTAAGACCGGAGGATCAGATCAAGCTTAGGATTCTCTGGCGGGCAAAGCCTGAGGAACCGATAAGAGAGTTTTACTTGAAAACGGTGACCTACGGGTTAGACTGTGCACCCTGGCAAGCAATTCGAACGCTTCACCAGGTGGCAGACGACAACGCTCCTGATGAGGAGATCAACTGGATCATCAAGAACGTGTTCTATACGGATGATCTGTTGTACGGGGCGTCCAGTATAAAAGAAGCTCAAGAGGTCATCCGTAAAATCACAGAAACTCTAGGGAAAGGCAAACTTCCGCTAGCGGAGTGGGCAGTCGTCAGGTATCAACAAAAATTACTCTTCGGGACGCAAATTTTCAGAATTCAGAAGGGATTGAATATCGAGAAAAACCATTGGCTGTCCACGCTAAACCCTTTTATCGATCAGGTATCTGGGATTCTCCGAGTGGGAGGAAGATTAGAGCAGGCGCTCATCCCGTTTGAACAGAAACACCCTATAATTCTCAGGAAGTGTCACCTAGCTTACCTCATAATTCAACATGTTCATAAGTTTCACCAACATTGTGGAACAAGACTCACAATGGCTATCATCCGAGAAAGATATTACATTCCAGCGGTGCAGCAGAGGGTGAAGAAGTGGATTAGAAGATGCGTTAGGTGCGTTCGAATGCGAGGAGCCACTATAATCCCGAAAATGGCAGACCTCCCTCCCGAGCGAATCAGGTCATCCGCTGTTTTTGAAAATGTGGGAACCGATTTGTGCGGACCATTTCAAATAAAAGCATCAAATTTACGGACCACAAAATCTATGAAGGTCTACATAGTGGTTTTCGTCTGTATGACTACTAAAGCGATGCATTTAGAGCTCTGTACGGATCTTATCACAAATGCATTTTTGGCTGCGTTTCAAAGGTTCGTAAGCCGGCGAGGCCAGCCGAAAATGATTCGCTCCGACAACGGCACAAACTTAGTAGGGGCTTCCAAAGTGCTCAGGGAAGCCTGGGGAAAGTTAACCAGTGAATGCGAGGAGAGGTTGGCTCAGCGTCAGATCGTATGGCATCATAATCCCCCAAGAGCCAGCCACTACGGAGGGCTATTTGAGGCAGCAGTGGGGAGTCTAAAACGCTACATAAAGCGGATGCCTTCAATTTCCAACCTGACATATGAAAACTTTCAAACTACCGTCTGCACATGGGAAGCAATATTAAACAGCCGACCATTGTATCCGCTGGCTGATAATAGTCATGACCTACAGGTACTAACTCCTGCACATTTCATCATTCAAAGAAGCCTATTGTCACCTCCGGCTGGGGAAGGTCTAAATGAAAGTCTCCCAGCAACCAAAAAATGGCTTCAGATCCAGGAACTGCAGAAGCATTTCTGGGTCAAATTCGAGACTGACTATTTGGGGTATCTACAGAAGCGGTATAAATGGAAGGCCCCCGGTAGGCAACTGAGGCCAGGTGAACTTGTGCTAATCAAAGAAAGTGGTCACAGGCCATTAGATTGGAAGACCGGGCGAGTGTTAGAAGTTTTTCCAGGTCTACAGGGCACCATCCGTCAAGTAAAATTAAAAACTGCTGGTAGGGACAATATACATCGTGCTGTGCATCAGCTCGTTCCCCTTCTTCCAGAAGAGGAAGCTGAGCCCTCTCAAGCGCAGGAAGCAGATGATAATGCGTTAGAACCGGACAAGGCTCCACCTAACATTCCCTCCCGAACGCGAAGCGGAAAAGGATGGAAGCCGTGGTCTCTAGCACAAGTGGCTACTCTGCTGTGTATATGCCTAATGCCCGCCACAGTGGTGTCCTGGGCAGTGGACCCGGTCTTGGAAACCAGAATTTTGGAATTGGGATTAGTGCAGGTAAAGGCATTTGACCTAAAATATACTATTGCAACCTCAGTAAACCTCACGCGTGATCTCGACACAATGTCGCAACAGTTGGAAAAGTTCCATAAGATATGTGAGCGGCAGATGGTGGAGGAAGTCCAAGAACATTGCAACGAGCTGAAACTTACATGCGAACTGCAAGTCGCTGATGTTAATCGACAGTTGACCGCTTCCTATAAGGTCAACCGAGTTAGGCGGGCCTTTGGTATAGTCCCCATTATATCAAGTAGTTTATTGAAAACAGGTGCTAAGTATATCCCAGGTCTCTTAGCGGCGGGGACAGTAGCTTACCTTAGTTACCGAGACATAGCTATTCGCGAGGAAGTGAAAGCTCTTAGACATCAACAGACAAAAATCGCAGCGTTAACGTTAAACATCACGGACCTAGAGTACCATCAGGTGGAGAACCAGATAAATCAGCTAATGGAGCAGCAGGGGAAAGAAATGTTAAGGCAGGAGCTGTCGGAGTTCTCCCTAGGAATTAAAACATTAATTAGCGAAATCGTTGCCAAACATGAGCAATTACGAAACATTCGACCTACCAAGGAACTGGCGGCTTTTATAAGCCAGGTTAATAGGGAGGTCCCTGGGGTAGTCCTGCCGAAACAAGATGAGCCAGAAAGAGTGTTCGAGGTTAATCCAGTGTCTGCATGGCTTCAGAATGATCTCGTTACGATCGAATATACAATTCCTCTTGCGTATAAAGAGGAATTTAGACAGGTAGCAGTTATCACCCCTCCAGATTCTAAAAATAACACTTGGGACTTGGGGACAACGATACCATTCCGCATCCTATTCGTTGGGCCCAATGCGGACAAGTTTTTCTTCGAGGAAGAGTCTACAGAGATTCTCCCTCGTCTATATGAGACAAAATTGTTACGCTCTGGACCATCATGTATTAAGGAAATTATACGGGGAGGCCAACAATTAAAGGATTGGTGTTCGACCACGCGGTGGAGCAATGAGACCTACATCGGTCGCATTAGCCCCCATGTTGGAGTGATATTCAAAGGGCAAGTTGATAAAATACCAATCACGTGTAATGACACTCAGTTAGAAATTCGGTTTCCTGTTTCTCTAGTAGAGCTCGACTATTGTACCATGGGCGAGGTCCCCTTCCAGATAAAAGAGATTCCACGAGCCATTACAGTAAACTGGACAAAGGTGTATGAAACAGTCACTCCTCGGTTTAATCTTCCATCAACCGAGATCAGTCTCGTCCGGGACAACAAGCACCTTATAGCCACATTAAAGAGAGAACTCGATGGAGTAATTAATGACGATAATGTGTTCAAACAATACATTCCCCACGGTTGTACTTTGGCAGGGTTATTAGTAGGGGCCGTTATCGTAGGTATTTGGGTACGGTTAGTCAGAAAGAAGCGAAAGGGGGATGACGATCACCCTACCTTTATAAGCCATCTAGCAACAGCGGATCGGCAGCACGGGAGATGGGGTCAAGAATCGACAAACCCTATAGGTATCATGTCACCCGCAAATTCCTCAGTCTAGAATTCCTGTGTATACATTCCCATGTAAAAAAAAAAAAACAAACCCGTAGTTGGATCCGAAACTGTAATATAAATAAATGAAATTAAATAATAATCACTAACCTACGTAAAATTCTTGTGTATGAATGGATTGTAAATAAGTGACTAATACAAATTAACAACAGACCGGCGGCAAAAAAGTCACGGTCAAGAACAGTAGCATGGTGTCAAGGTATCAGATTTGTTTTGATTGTTTTTTTGTTTTTTGTTATGTTGGGTGACAGTCGCTGGATATGTGTTGTTTTGGTAGCATGAGTGCAAGCAAAAATGAATGCAGACGCGTGCAAAAGTGATTCAATGTCTGGGGCAGCCGGCGCTCTGATTTCAAATGTGCAAAGTCAACGCTTGATGGATCACATTTCTTTACCGTGGTACGTCATCGTGAAACTGAGCTGATGAGGTATTCCCTAGGCATTGAATCGCTTTCGAGTAATTTTGATTACTACGCGTGTAGTTTAATTACTACCAATAGGTAGCACACTTAAGTGCACAATGGAAAAAAAAAAACGAAATATAAGTAATCTGAGAACAATTAACTGAGAGTAAAAATATTGCAGAAATAGTAAACAAAAAACGAAATGTGGTGATCTTGTGAAGTATGAATATTTTCTAAATCAACACTAGAATTAACTATAAACACAAAATGCATATGAACATAATGATAACTACATCATATACAAGCAAAATAGTATCCAATTAAACGATTCAAGTTTTCCAGGCGTTTATAAAAAACGACCAAGTATTTATATTTGTGTAATTATTACATTCTTCATTTTCATCCTCTTGTAACAAAGTCCTAGGGTTAAATAGCCTTTTTTATTATAATTTTTAAAGAGCAGATTCAATTATAAAAGAATAATGAACACAATGAAGAAAATAAGAACGATACATTTAAGAACAAACAAAATTGTGGACCCTTCCGCAAAAAGAAAATTAGGCATAAGCTTTGATATGTATAATACTAACAAGACAATCGACTTCATCGGAAAAAAAAACAACACATCAACACCCGGAAGACAATTCTGCATCAATCGGAGATCTACCAGGGGACTGGCTATTGATGGAAGGGGTTATTAAGGCGCTACGCACTACTTAGGGGTTTCCGTTTTGGGCGCCATCATTTCGATCGTTAGAGGTAGAAGGATGGCCTTACACCCTTAGAATGCAAGCTGGCAACGAGTGACACTAATACAAGAGTTTCCATATCCAGAAACTTGGGACCGTTTGCCAATAGATAACAGTCCAGGTCCAGGCAATTGGACTTTCTTTGCGCGGGAGGATGTTCAAGAGATTTCACCGGATTTTCTCCAGCAGCCGCATCTTTGGAGCTAGCCCCATGAAACCCAGTCTGCCTGCGCATTTAACCTCTTCCGTCGTTTCATCACATGCTATGCAAATGGCCTGTTTGGACATCACGAGATTCTTTTCCGCATTTGCATCAGCATGTTACATACCAAATGGTATATTTGGCCTCGACATGACTTTCTTCCGTGTCAGCAGTTCGTAGCGCAACAGCAGGTGTCGATTTGTCGCCGACAACCAAATTTACAATAATAAACAAGTGTTATTGTGTTGTGTACAAGAACACTTTCAAAGCAATGTGTAAACACGGAAGGGTCAAACATAGGTGATTTTAAGAATAACGTTACTTTTACTTTTGAGTTGTGTACAAGCCTCTGAACAGAGCTAAAGGGTTCTATCCGAGAACACTTTACGCGCGGGAATTACTTTAAAATCGCTTTTGAGATTAATTAAGTAAAAATTATTAATAAGAGTGAAATAGAATATTGTGATTAGAAAATAAAGGTATGTTGAAGTGGAGTCGCGAGTGTTCTCATTTACTTAAGCCATACAAATCAAGTAAGTATTATTTCTAACCCCTTTAGTGTTTTCTGTTTCAGTGGTGTTAGATTACCCCATCGTTCCGAAGTTAGGTTTCGGCAACCCGGAACGAGAGCAACCACGGTCCTCTAGTAAAACATCCAGGTGCTAGTGCGCGAGCTTGGCCAACGCCGAGCAGGGTAGTTCACTGGAAGAGGCCGTTTAGGAGAATGCTGAAACATACTAACATACTAACGAAATTTACGAGTAATGTTCAATGTGTGTTTGTTTACTTAGGATTACCACAATATTCATGTTTTTGATATGTATATACATACATACATGTTTTTGATATGTATATACATACATGAGCGCAATGCTGACCACATTGCCTCCTAGTGTACCGTTACGGTCTTGAATGAAGTGCTCTAACACACTTCAAGGCCCTGATCCAACATGGATTGTTGCGCTAACGATTATTATTATTATTATTATATACATACATATATCTGGAGTTTAGCAATGAATGAAGGAATATTTTACATTTTTAACTATGTACGAATGGAAATTCGTGTACAGAGAGTTCCTCACAGAAGACGAACACAAAACCTTTATACCCGAAACGCTCCGCTTCCGATGTCCGCTGTGTTGTTTTCAATTCTTAATATTTTTATGTCCGCCATTGTATATGCATATATCGGGAAATTGAAACTGGATATAAATAACTAAACAAGTCGGGATACCGGAAGCTGGGCGCTTAGAGTATAAAGGTCTTGTGTTCATCTTTTGTGAGAAACTCTCTATGCACGGTTTTCAATTCGTTCATAACTAAAAACGCAAAATATTCCTTCATTAATTGCTAAACTCTAGATATATATATGTCCACTCATACCAACGATATGAATACTGTGTTCATCGTAAATAAATAAACGTTGCGCATTATGGCATACTGCTGCACGCATATATACTCGTATGTGAATATCCAAATTAATCTAACGCATTTTCACGCATTGGAATACTCCATGCACAAAAGCATGCATATATGTATATACTTAAAGTAAATATCACTGGTACTAACTTACACACATGCCTATTATATTAAATACTACTGGCAAACTTTATTAACACATACATATACATACATATGTGTGGCTTGAGTAATTAATACCGATATATAAATAACTAAAAAAGCTAAAAAAGGAAAACTAAAATGTTCCCATGGATCTCGCCGTTCATATAACTTGATTTCATATCATGATAAAGTTATACACATCTTAGAGTGCAATAAATTTACCTGAAATGCTAAACTTTGACCTTCTATAACATCGTTAATAGTATTTGGATTTCCTTCGAACTTCCCAAAGTTTCGCCTTATGTTATCCTCTATACTCATGTAAATTTCTCAAATATGGTAATGTACGATTGTTAACTTAATTTGAGCAGATATCGGAACGGGATGTATTTTGAGGCTTGGATTTTATATAGATGCATCACTGTGATCTTTTCCAGATTTTTCGGTTGAATAGGTTCTGAGAACGAGGCCTGTTTCACTTTTTGGGGCACACATTTTGAGCCTTCACTCCCCTATGTTTCACTCGGTATCAGAAGCATTCATGTTCGAGAAGTACTAATCGACCCCTTTAATTTGGTCCTCCACATGCCCGTATTCGGTGAAAAAAAATTTATAAAAAAGCTCAACACACCAAATGGCGCCACTTGCTATTTGTAAAGGGATTCACAAGACCACACCGCCTCACCAAATTTCGTGACAATCGTGACAAGGTTTTGTTTCACGCAAAAGCTATACAAGTTGTAAACCCGAAGCTCTGCGCCGCAGTATGTAAGGTCGCGTGCATTCCTTATATAGAGATTCATGGTTGCTTGCAGACATGTTCCATTTCGTATACATATGGGGCATAACTCTTACAGTGCGAACATTTTGGGTCCTAACTTCCTTACATGACCATATTCAGATAAGAAAAATGTACACCGCCTTTTCTCATATATGCGGCACCACCTTAACTCAATAAAGGATCATGCCACTCGGTTCCATGTCGACCTTATCACAGACCACACATTCGCTCTCGTCCTGCCGAGACAAAGAGGCAAATCCGATTTCCGACAGAATGGGCATATTGGAGCGATGGGTTGAGTATTTTGATGAGCTACTGAATAACCAGAACATTGACGAGTTGGAGATCCCGCCAACTGAAGGCGACGGAAAAATACTGCAACCACCAAGTATGGAAGAAATATTGGCTTAAGGGGGTCATCCCGTGTCTCAGGTTGGAGAAATCGATTTTTTTTTCTTATATGAATTGAATCTATATATAGTGGAGAATATGTGGGCAAAGGGATTTTCCGATATTCCGAGTCGTTCAGAAATTACAGTGCTAAACAGGTAAGGAGCTTGCAGCGGAGATGAGAAAGAGCATCGAATATTTTTTAACCTGTTAGTTTTTTACCTGAGCCTTATAAATTCGCACACAGGTATAAATATAAAAAGATGGAAAACCAATCAATTGTCTAAACTTATTTGCTGTCTGGAATAAAAAGGATAATCCAGTCTAGAGTGAACACTGAAAGGCTTTAAAGCTATACTCAGTTATATTTTGTTGTAAGTATTGTGCTGTTTCTGTATTCAGTGATTTTTTTAAGTGGATCGTACCAAGGGAGATCGCTTTAGCGTTCAATGTCATGCTCGCACTAAAAAACGAGTATTTCATGCGAATCGATACTTATCAGAGAAGAAAAAGGACTGCGCATCAACAACAGCAAAGAAACTTTTAGCAAACATGAACATGGATGTTCCAATTGCGGCAAGTTTTGTAAATTGTATATTGGATTTTGCTGAAATTTTCTGCAAATAATAAAATATACGTAGCAGTAAACAAGTCGGAATACCGGAAGCTCGCGCTTCGGATATAAAGGTTTTGTGTTCATTTTATGTAAGAAATTTCAACGAACATTTTTCTATCCGTATATAGCTACAAATCCAACATGATCCTTTATATTTTTCCAAACTACGAGTCATACGTACATATTACAACCATAGATATTGCACTCACCCTAAACAAACAAACTGCCTATTTCCGAATACTGTACACATATATGCACGTATATAAATTGATCGTACCCATATTTCCGATTTACTTCTTATATCTATTTGAATTAGGCACTACCCGCAAAGTTCATTAGCACGCATATATTATATACCTACATGCATACATGTCTGGTTGGCAAATAACTAAAAAAACTAAAACAAAATAATTCTCTGCGACCCAATTCGTAAGAACTCATTTCGTTGTGGTATTGACGAATTGATATGTGATGATGACGTCATGCAGGTTGTAGAGTGCACGAAATTCATAAAAAATTATAAAGTTTCACCCCCTATAACTTTGTTAATAATAATTGGATTTTCTTCAAACTTGACCAAATTGGCCATTATATTCTTCATTACACGCATGCCAAATTTTGTACTTCTGGGATGAACATAAGGGGGTGCCCGGTAAATTTCTAAAATGTGGAAATATACTATTATCAACTTTATTTGTGCAGATATCGGAACCGGATATATTTTGTGGCCTAGATTTCGTAGAGATGCACCACTGTGATTTTTTTCAGATTTTTCGGTTGGATAGGTTCTGAGAACGAGACCTGTTACACTTTTTGGGGGTCATATTTTGAGCCCTCACTCCCCTATGTTTCACACAAAACCTTAAAAAGGCTAGGGAGAATTAGATTCTTCCTGAATGGAATTTTAATATTTCACTCGAATTTCAATTATTCTCGTTAATTATCACGTCAGCATCTTATTTGTATGGCTTAGAATACTGTTAATTAGCACGAAGTTGATAAGTTTGAACTTCTATAACTTTGACACTAACAGTTGGATTTTCATGGAACTTGGCATGTGTATGCAGGAGACTATCCTCTATGCCGGTACAAAATTTGGTACACCTAGGATGAGCTTATCGTCTATTTCTAAAAGTTGATAATATACTATTAGTAAATTTCTTGAGCAGATACCGGAATGGGACATCTCTCGAAGATTAGATTTCATATAAGTGTTTTACACAAAAGCTTAAAAAGGGCTGCAGATAAATAGATTCTTCATAAATGTGACTTTAATATTCCACGCGAATGTCAATTATTCCGGGTAATTATGACGTCAGCATCCGATTTGCATGGCTTTGAAAGCAGTAAACTCGCGCGAAATTGCTAAGTTTGAACTGCCATAACTTTGGCGTTAATTGCCTGATTTCTATGAAATTTAGCGCATATACACGAAATATTGTCCTCTATGCTGGTACAATCCGGAAGTCCTAGGATGAATTTAAGGGGGGTTTTTCAGTAAATTTCTAAAAAGTAGTAATATACTATTAGTAAGTTTATTTGAGCAGATATCGGAATGGGACATATTTTGAGGCCTAGATTTCATCTAGGCGCACCACCCTGATTTTTTTCGGATTTTTGGGTTGGGTAGTTTCCGAAAATGAGTCCTGTCTCACTTCAAATGCGTACATTTTGACTCCTTACTCATGCACTTTGCAATTTATGCCAAAACTAATGTCAGTTTCGGAAAGTACAAATCGAGACGAGATACCCTACACAACTATATCAGGTGAAAAAAATTTTTGAATCCGCCCTTTGCATGTATGGGGAGCCCCCCTTTAAACTCCACCTAAATTTATGCTACTCGTTGTATGCGTGGGATTTCATAGTTCCCATCTGTCCAGCAAATTTCGTTCGGATCGGTTTAGCCGTTTTGGAGAAAAATACGTGTGACAGACAGACAGACAGACATTGAATCGATTTTAATAAGGTTTTGTTTTACACAAAACCTTAAAAAGGAATGCGTAGGACATGTCGAGAAAAGAATGGGAACGCGGCTTAGAAATACAAAGAAGAATCACAAAAGCATTGGTGGAAAAGGGGCTAGAAAACTTACTGATAAGGTTATTAATGACCTCACTACTTTTTTGGGCTAGCTATTCGTCGACACGCAAATTCGATAGAAGGAATGAAGCAAGAAATTTGAGTAAATTTCTTCCATTTATATTCTACAGACGAAAATCCTCAGCATCAAATTTGTCCAGCAGGCGAGGACAGTTGGTGCAAATGGCGCAAAGCGGAAGCTAAAGGAGAACTGGATAGTTTCCACCCCGAGAAGGCACCTTTGACTGAAGAAGTTCAAACAGTCGTCAAACCAATCTATGAAGATTTGTCACGAGATGATCTGTTGAACAGATGTTTAGGAGCAGAGACCCGGAATAACAATGGGTCGTTAAATGCATTGATCTGGACTTTCGCTCCTAAACACCTTCATTCTGGGGCCAAGATCGTAGAAATAGCCACTTTTCTGGCTGTAATTATTTTCAATGAAGAATTCAGCGGCATTCTCAAAATCCTAGTGACAATGGGATGTCAACTAGGTCACATATGTCAAGTTTATGTCGACCGCCATAATGAAGCGCGAATTTGGCGGTCCGAACGACGATTGACTGACCTCGCTAAAAGAGCCAGAATTGAAACCAGAGAGCAACAATCGGCCTTACAAGACTTTTTTGAGGAAATGGAGGATGCTCTCTATAGACCAGGTATAGCAAATTAATGATAATCACATTTAAATTTTCAAATGCGTTTTGCTCGAAACTGCATCTTGAAACTCGGCTGCCACCATAGCTCAAAATCTATCCAACCAAATTTTTTGAAATTTTCACGACTTCTTTAATACATATTTCTACGGTCCGCAAACTAGGATAATTGCTATCGGACGGGTCGTTTTTTTTATTCATAAAAAAAGACGTAAAAAAACACCAAAATCCAAAAAATGAAGTCCACCAAAAATTTACCTTTTAATATTTTCTAATTATCCTAGTTTGCGGATCGTGGAATATTATCCACATTAAAATGCCGTTTAGTTTTTCTTCCTCAGATGAACACAGCGCCTTCCAGCGTGGCATAAATTAACACATATTCTGAAAACTAGCTACGATATCAAGCTGAAAAGTTCATCACATATAACATACTAGAGATATCAATAAACATATGATGAAAAAATCACGTTTCTATCTGTATCCAGTCCTCCAAAATAATTTTGCAAAAAAAGGCAAAAAAAACGGCTTTCACACGGGATGACCACCTTAAAAATCATAAGTCGCCAGGAACCGATGAAATTACAGCCGAATTGGTTAAATATGGAGGCGACCGATTACACCAAGTGGTTCATCAACTTGTGCTCAAGGTATGGGACGGCGAATCAATGCCTAACGATTGGCAACGAGGCATTATCTGTCTCATACATAAAAAGGGAGATATCACACAGTGCAGCAATTATAGAGGTATCACGTTGCTGAGTACCATCTATAAGATATTCTCCACTATCTTACTAGGCCGGATAGCCCCATACGCCCAGAACATCATTGACCCATACCAAAGAGGCTTGACTCCAGGCAAATCAGCAACAGATCAGATTTTCTCTCTGCGGCAAGCGATTGAAAAACTGTCGGAATATGGACAACAGTTACACCATCTATTCATCGAGTTTAAAGCCGCCTATGATAGCATAGCCAGGGTAAAACTGTACACGGCCATGAGAGAATTCGGTATCCCGACGAAACTGATAAGACTGACTAGGCTGACCCTGACCAGTGTGCGAGGCCAGATAAAAGCAGCAGGATCACTCTCAAGACCATTCGACATCAAGAACGGTCTACGACAAAAGGATCATGCGTCCTCTTTAACCTGGCCCTGGAGAAAGTGGTCCGTGATGCTGAGCTAAATACAACGGGTTCGATTCTCTTTAAGTCCACCCAACTACTGGCCTATACTGACGATATCGGCATCATGGGAAGAACCACCCGAGACGTACAAACTGCCTTCATCCAGATCGAGCAGGCGGCGCGAGATCTTGGGCTGCACATCAATGAAGGCAAGACAAAGTATATGGTGGCAACGATAGCACCGAAAACCAACAAGCCAACAACATCACACCGCACTGGTCAAACGGGAAGAATAAAGATAGGAGAATACAACTTTGAGACCGTTGATAATTTCTCCTATCTAGGGTCGAAAATCACAACTGATAGCAGCTACGATGATGAAATCCGTGCACGGTTGTTGTCAGCCAACAGAACCTATTTCAGCTTACAAAAACTGTTCCGCTCGAAAAGTCTCACCATAGGGTCAAAGCTCTTACTGTACAAGACAATTATCTTGCCAGTCCTCATGTATTCCTCGGCCACTTGGGTTTTTAGCAGGAAGAATTGCGAACTCTTGACCGCGTTCGAGAGAAGAATCCTCCGAAGAATTTATGGCCTTCTACATGAGGATGGACTATTCCGTAGCCTACATAACAACGAAATCTATGGGCGATACCATGACCTTCCCGTTGTGGATAAAATCCGGCTCAATAGGTTACGGTGGGCGGGTAACTTAATCCGGATGGATGAGGATGATCCCACCCGGAAAGTCTAAGGGCAATATTTATGGTAGAAAAAGAGGACGAGGCAGACCCTGCCTGAGATGGAGCGATGGCGTTGGTTAGAATGCCAGACAGCTTTTAGGGATGTCGAATTGGTGAACCTTGGCGCAAAACCGGGATGTCTAAAGTTCCTTATTAAGGCAGGCCTAGACCGGGTACCGGTTGTTGCGCCGTTGATGATGATGAATTTTCACCATTTCGGAGGGAATTGGGGTGGCATGTTTTTCTTAGTTCTACTTACAGCGTTGCCTTCCAAATTGATAAATAACATTTTTTAAGGCGGGAAGTCTATTGCATGTAAAACAGGAAAAAAAAAGATAACCAGAAATAGAATAGGTAATTCGAATGCCAAGGTGGGTTCTGATTACAGCTTCCTCTGCTCTGTAATGGGGAGGCATGATATTGATAATCATAAAAATAACGGTGAAATGTTTGCAGATTTTGCAAATTTAACCATCCCATTATCGATGGAACAATGTTCGAACACAGGTACCACAAGATCAGTTGGGTTTCTACCAGCAGCAATGAGCTTCTAATCAAATCAACAATAGCGTGATCAGTTTTAAATTTAAGAGTCATCTTTTATACATAACAAAAAAGATTTGACGTTGGTCCCTAGAGGTTTGTCCTTCACCAGTGGGCAAACTTTCTCGCTACACAAACGATACAGTCCAAAAATCATCCGTCCTAGAATATTGATGGGCTCAAAAGTGCCTCTCTCATCTCTGGTAAGGATAAATTTGTCGACCATATCCCAAAAAGAGCTTACAAGACCTGGCTGACTACTGACACGTGAAGACGGTTCGATGAACGTATTATATTATAAATAACTAAGAATCTTGTTGACATCTGACCTGCGAACCCCCTCATTCAATGAGTAACATTGTTTTACCTTGACTTTAAAGGGGGAAAGGGGGCATAGATGCAAAAGGGGGTTTTAATTTTCTCTTCACATTGGGTATCAAATGAAAGGTGTTAATTAACACTTTCTAAAAGGGCCTCGGTTCTCATTTTCCTTTGGGAGAAATTTTCAGCTAATTTGCAGCTTTAATGCTGCTCTTTGCATGAGTTATTAATTTCCCGACTTGAGTGATTGCGATTACTATAAATTTAGGGTGTGCTCAAAACAACAGATGTGTTGTTTGTTCCATTGTCTGAAACTTAAGTGTTTCAGAGAGATCCTCTGCCATGTAGTCTGTTTTTCCTGGCAAGGATTTATATAGCGGTGATATGACTTTTGGTTAGTGTCACCACACTTCATCTCTCTTTGCTTTTCTTGTTTTAGATAGTGTTCCACGCTCTCCTCAGTGCTACTGTTCTTTAGTTCCTAATCAAATAAAGAAAATATATGTAGTTATAAAAGACATCATAAAATATAAATGAATGAAAAATTGAATAAGCCGCGCGATTCCAAATATAGACGATTTTGAGTTTTCTACTATAGGAATATTGAGCGCATGACTCTTTCATTTGACATAGTTCATAATGTATGTGCCCTTTGACTGTCAGGCAATTCACTGGCTCCAATGATCGTCGGCATAATTTTGTTTTTTTGCATCTTTTCGAAGGTAGTGGTCATGAGGTTGAAATTCGCCTAGAGGAGTTCCTATATATTTTCTAACCCGAAGGATAATACATAAACGTACATGAAGGCCCGTGAAAAGAAACGCCTCTACCACAAATTTCTCGACGATGAAACGCTTGATAATTGGCAAATTTATTAGAATGTCAACCGGGAAGTAAAGAAATCAGCTGGACACTCGGGATGGCGAGAGAGATCTGTATCGATTTGCTAAAAGCCGTAATCACAAGAACGGTACTTTGCTTACCAACCGTCGAGCCGCAACGGATAGATGGCGAGAATACTTCGAGCAGATTTCAACTGACCAATTTGCCCATCCTCCACTTCCACAATCATTGCCGACATTTGGACCAGTTCCATCCGTCAGCGCAACTGGTGCTCAGAGGTGGCGGTGAGGAAGACGGGGCGGCACCCCTGTCGGCCAAACCAAAACGGCCGAGGAGAACCTCCATAGTGGTGGCACTGGGAGACGTTGTACTCACTTCGACTTACCGGCCGTGATGCAGTACGCGAATGCTCCAAAGGCCTAATTAGGGCGATCAAACCCCAGTCTGTACGGGGATTCATCTGAAGTGGCAAATCGGTCACGAAACCTCACCAGGGGTATACTGGTACCTTGGGAACCGAGATAGCCCCTGGACTCTCATACTTCGGGTGAACCCCCGTTGTATATGAGCACAGGTCGGTTATTTGCTGTTGGCCCCTGAATGGGAGCTTCTTGGGGGTTGTTGGTTATGCTCAAGCGAGGAGAGACCTTCGGGCCTCGGCGTGGTATTGCGTTTCAACACGGGTGCCGTACTCCTTAGTTTGGTAGAGATTTAGGTATGTCTTGCATCCACCAGTATGAATGCTAAGCCATGCACTTGGTATAGACTGGTACCGCTGTTGCTTGTCTCAGCGGGGCTCTGATTGTGGTCATAAAATCAATCCGTCTTAAGAAGACCGTGGGTCCAGACAGGACCCTCAAGGACTTAACTGTCAGCGCAACTGAAGTCGAGGAGGCAATAAAACGGATGAAATCGGGGAAAGCCACAGGACCTGACAACGCATCTGAGCTCTGGAAAGCGAAGAGCTGGGACCCAATATTTTGGCTCAGTGAACTCTTTAATCGGGGTTATTCAGGACGGAAGAACACAATCTGACTGGAAAAAAAGTACCACTGTTCCAATATGGAAGAAGAAAGGTAGTCCAGGAGAATGTTCAAATTACCGTCCGATCCGGTTTTCTTACACATACTATGAAGATTTTTGAACGCATTCTTGACAACCGTATTCGCGAAATCGTTGAAATAACCGTATTTGTCAAAAACTGCGGAACTACTGACGCAACACACGCTGCGCGGTTACTCATGGAGAAAAACACCGTGAGAAGCATCGCCCTCTTTATATTGCATTTCTGGATCTAAAGAAAGCGTTTGACAGTGTGTCTCACGAACTCATGTGATATGCTTTACGACAACACTTAGTGCCAGAAGAACTCGTGCGCTGAGTTCAATGGCTCTACCACGATCCGAAAAGTAAAGTTCGAATTACGGCGGGTGTATCAAAAGCGCTTCATGTCTCTGTTGGTGTTCATTAAGGAAGCGCCGTCTCACCACTCCTTTTTGTTCTTGTTATGGACACCGTCACACGGGACATCCAACGTCCAGCGCCCTATACACTGCTTTATGCAGATGATGTTTTCCTAGCATCTAATAGTAAAAATGATCTTGAGCAACTTGTCCAAAAGTGGAATGATCGCCTCATGCAACACGGTCTCAGATTAAATCTAAACAAAACTGAATTTTTGAGAACCGATCCCCATGAAACAGTCACAATCACTGCCAGTGGCAGTGATCTGCTCAGAACTGAGCGATTTAAATACCTCGGGTCAACATTGTCAGCCAATGGAGAACTGCGTTATGAAATTGCTTCACGCATTAACGCAACCTGGCTGAAATTTCATTCCACAACTGATGCTCTTTGTGATCGACGTATCAAAGATTTGAGACGTATCTAAGCCTATGAGCTAGTTATTGAGTTCACCATTTGCTTTCAAAAGAAAATAAGGAGATGCTAGCATTGGAGGCAGTTTTGTCAGTTGTGGTTATATTAAAAAAAAAAGTATGCGATAGAATGTTGATTATGTTAAATAAGTAAGAAGTAAATTTATAGGAGTAAAATACATACACTGATAAAATAGGAACCAAGGTCCTTATGATCGTATACCGTCGGTACTTAAACTTGTAATGTATAATTCAAGTAGCTTTACCCAGCGGAAACCAAAGGCAGCGCTCGATACCTTAAAGATGCATGCATGGAGGAATGGCAATGGATCTTACTAGAAACAGTGAGCAAATTATGAGGGACGCTTGATGGAAGCAAACACACGTTTTTGCTTTTCGAGCATAAGCTTTTTGAAAAATTTTTATTTGAGCTGAGTGGTTAAGGCATTGTCCTGTCATAGCAGAGGATCGCGGTTCAAATCTCACAGAGGGATTTGTTATCGTGACTGGATGTCGGATATCAGTCGTCACAGCTGCGAATCAGTACCTGAGTGAATTCAGGGTAATAATCTCAGGCGAGCGAAATGCTGATCAATCGAGGAGCAAATAATTAGATGCATCCAGGATTAATCTTTGGAATCTAGAGTCGGTGGCCAAATTATCAGAGTCACCCGTGAAAAAAATACATAATTTCAGTTTATATGCAAGAAGAAGTCATGTCACAAAATTTTAACAAATTATTTATGTTGTCAAACAGAATCAATGCCTGACGATTGGCAACGAGGCATTATCTGTCTCATACATAAAAAGGGAGATATCACACAGTGCAGCAATTATAGAGGTATCACGTTGCTGAGTACCATCTATAAGATATTCTCCACTATCTTGCTAGGCCGGATAGCCCCCATACGCCCAGAATATCATTGGCCCATACCAAAGAGGCTTCACTCCAGGCAAATCAGCAACAGATCAGATTTTCTCTCTGCGGCAAGCGATGAAAAAACTGTTGGAATATAGACATCAGTTGCACCATCTGTTCACAGACTTTAAAGCCGTCTATGATAGCAGAGCCAGGGTAAAACTGTACACTGCCATGAGAGAATTCGGTATTCCGACGAAATTAATAAGACTGACTAGGCTGACCCTGACCAATATGCGAGGCCAGATAAAAGCAGCAGGATCACTCTCAAAACCGTTCGACATCAACAACGGTCTACGACAAGGGAATGCGCTATCATGCGTCCTCTTTAACCTGGCCCTCGAGAAAGTGATCCGTGATGCTGAGGTAAATGCAAGTGGTATGATCCTCTTCAAGTCCACCCAACTACTGGCCTATGCTGACGATATCGACATCATGGGAAGAACCACCCGAGACGTACAAACTGCCTTCATCCAGATCGAGCAGGCGGCGCGAGATCTTGGACTGCACATCAATGAAGGCAAGACATAATATATGGTGGCAACGTCAGCACCGAAGACGAATCAACCAACAACATCAAACCGCGCTGGTCAAACACGAAGAGGAATAAAGATAGGAAAATACAACTTTGACAATTTCTCCTATCTAGGGTCGAAAATCACAACCGATAACAACTACGATGATTAAATCCGCGCACGGTTGTTGTCAGCCAACAAAGCCTATTTCAGCTTACAAAGACTATTCCGCTCGAAACGTCTCACCATAGGGTCAAAGCTCTTCCCGTACAAGACTATGATCTTGCCAGTCCTCATGTATTCCTCGGAAACTTGGGTTCTTAGCAAGAAAAACTGCGAACTCTTGACCTCGTTCGAGAGAAGAATCCTCCGAAGAATTTTTGGCCCCCTAAATGAGGATGGACGATTCCGTAGCCTACACAATGACGAAATCTATGAGCGATACTACGACCGTCCGGTTCTGTATAAAATCGGGCTCAACAGGTTGCGGTGGGCGTACTTAATCCGTATGGATGAGGATGATCCCACCCGGAAAGTCTATAAGGGCAATATTTATGGTAGAAAAAGAAGACGAGGCAGACCCTGCTTAAGATGGAGCGATGGCGTAGGTCAGGACGCCAGACAGCTTTTGGGATATCGAATTGGTGGACCTCGGCGCAAAACCGGGATGTTTGGAGTTCCTTAAGGCAGGCCTAGACCGGATACCGGTTATTGGGCCGTTGATGATGAAACAGTATTCAGTAGGCATTTAAGATATATTCAAATTAATTCCATAACGTTGAAAATAAAATAAAAATTAAATATTTAGTCAAACCATCTTATGCTCGATACATTTAATGCAGTTTGTTTTTATTTCATCGCTTCTATGCTTGACCATAAGGGCTTTTGTCAACTATATCTTATCTAAAAAAATGAAAATTTTGCGTTTTTCATTGATCCTCAAATGGTTTCACGAAATATTTGAACATGAATAACTAGAAAAACTGCTTGTACGAAAAATTTTCTCGATATATTTCTGGCTTAGAATTGACCATTCAAACGGTATAATTTTTACTCGTCTCACAATTTTGGCCCGATTTTTCGCATAATTTTCACAACACCCTTTTAAAGTTCCCAAAAGCCGATTATTTCGAAAATGATCACTAACCTTCTTTTGTTATTATTTTCACCATAAACCTTATGATGCTGTATATTATTAAATGCATTTCTAGCGTTTATTTCTGTCTTTATGATTTCCAAGTTTTTAAAGTCAGAAATTAAAGTTTGTCCTCAATTTTCTCTCTCAAGTTCAAATTTGATTTAAAAGATATTTTCCAAAATAATAATCGTTGGCACAACAATCCAATTGGATCAGGGCCTTGAAGTGTGTTACAGCACTTGATTCAAGTCCCTAACGGTACGCTACAAGATTACAGTACCCTGTAGGAGGCAATGTAGTGAGCATTACGCTTGCCCGAGATTATTACCCTGATTCCACTCAGGTACTCATTCACAATTGCATGCGAGTGAGATTTGAAGCACGACCTTCCGCTACGACAGCTAAGCAGTCTAACTACTTGAGTTATACAGATTTTATATATTTTCCAATATCGAAGAAAATAATATGAGACGAAATTTGTACGACTTTAACGATATTAAGTGGTTAAGTGCAATTCTGTTGGTGGAGTAGCACAATCAGCGCGATTTGCCAGTTTGTAAAATCTGAAACTGAAGAGAATGAAATAATTTCTATCTGAAATCTCCTCTCAACTGAAGTTGAGATAATCTGAAAGTATATTTTAAATTCTGTGGAAGGAGTCTTTAGCGCGGAGGATTTTTCAGAAGTTTCGTGCTAACCAGAACGCCTTTTTGACCATCCCCCTATCCAGTAAGTCATTACAAAACATCTTCCATTCCATAGCATACTGGGCAGCGAGGAGGATCACGAGCTCTGTTTCCTTTTCTGAACTCACATTGGTCCCCAAGTCTTCACTCAGTTTCAGTATCATAAGGGGAGAGCTGATGGTATTTGCCCCCCACACACTACCGGTACATATTTTTTGGGCGATAGTCCTCCCTGTAATGAAAAGAATTCAACCAAAATAGATGCAACCGTCATGTGAATTCATACAAGGTCTAGCTAATTTGGAGTACGGACGTTCAAAAAAGATACCGTCTAAAACGCTGAGCAACTCTCGCCGCAGTAGTACACCCATGAATTGTTTGAATGCCACTTTCTGGATAATTAAATCTTGAAAAATAAGTATCGTAACTCCACTCACCACCGTCAACCAATCAAGAATGCAAACAGACCGTATGAGTCACTTACACCAACGACCTGCAATATTTACACCCTTCACGAATATCATCTCCTTCAATTGAGTCTCTATTTTTTCTTTCAAATTTTACACTTACACCTCACCTGATACCTGACTGAGCTTAACTCGATCAAAATTATTTGCTGAACGGTGAACAGAGCCGCAATTGTTAATTTAATACAATTCTCCAAAAATCCGGCTGAACGACTTCTAAACTTCCTCTTTTCGTATTTATGATGACTCCAGCAGCGATATTGCTTAAATTATTCTTTTCTCCCCGTTTAAAAACCCAAATACTCATTTTCTTTTGAATTGTTAAAATTTTAGTCTCCTGCCCGTCATACCTATATGCTGTTCTATGCCGGCGACAGCATCATCATTCATCAATTCCCCCAGTTCCCCGCGCCATCTTCGTCAGCCGGTCCAAATCTCGCTAATCTTGCTTTGGTTGACCCCAACCTAGAACTTCAAATTGAACATCAGTAGGACCCATAGCAAAATCTGTTTAGAATTTTCCCCATTACAAAAGCAAATTCCCGTATGAAAGGTTTTATTTCTTGTATAAGAATATTTGAGTGCAGAACTGCTTCTTCAAGATCGCTCACGGTTGATTTATGCAACAGTGGCAAACGTAAATTTTTTCGACGCAGGATTTTGGTAAATATGTTTTATTTATTTCGTTGAGAATAAACATGAGGTAACTTATACTGCATTGCATTTCATTTTTGTTATCATTTAGATGCAAAAAAATTAAATAAACTTAACGTGATCGCTTTGTGGCTTTAACCATTTCGGAGTTTATTCGCCATCTATATTTTCTGTATCCACTTTTTTCGTCCAGTATAGCATTAATTCTTCTCAAGAATATTAATATTGTTATTTTCAAACCCCGCTTTAGTTGATTTAGCAGTATGCTCAGGATCATTGTCTTGCTACTCAAAGCATTCATGTCTAACTTTTCTACAGATGCTGGGAGAATGACTCCCAAAATATCAACATGCAATGTTGTAGTCATCTTCTCAACAATTCTGCGAAAAGTTTCAGCACATGATGATTATACATCCCCACACTATTATGAAACTTTCGAGGTTAAATTTAAACTTCGCATGCCATAACTGCGATTTCTTACCAGGAGTTTTCCATATCATCTGACCACCATTTAGGTAGCCCATTATTTCCTTCGATAAGTGAGATATTCATGGCTAATTTGGGGAAGTGTTCGAATAGCTGAGTGTTTAGAGCACAAGGCTGTCTCACTGATGGCTGTGGAATTTGTATCGTGATTTGACGTCGGATACTAGTCGACTCAGCTGTCATTGAGTGCCCGAGTCAAATCAAGGTAAGAAGGAAATAATGGGCTACCAAAAGCTGTTCATTTCGTTATTTTGAAGAAGCGGCCTCTGAAGGTAAACTAGTTTTCTGTCATGCATGCATATAGATGTAAGTTTCTTTAGAAGTTTAGTTTTTCAAATATCCCAGTGAGGTTAATCAAATCAAAATTGCTCCCTTAAATACGGTAAACGAAATTACCAAAAAATTACTCCAATCATCAAATTTTTACCACTTATTTTTTATAAAAATACCTAGTCGCTGAACGAAGGATTCTCAATTCTTTAAATATATTTATCTCTAAAAAAAGTAAACATTTTGGTACAATCGTCGCCATTTGTCTAATAGTTCGTATTTTGACAGATCTTTCGTTCAGCGACTAGATAATACGACATACTAACAATTTTTTTTGTAAATTCCGATTTTGGATGTGCCGTTACAGATTTATCATATCGTAATTGTAAACCAAAATCCCAAAAAAAGAAAAAAAAATTTCTTCATATAACCCCGCTGCAACTGCATATAACCCCTTAACCAATCATGTAGTAAACACTAACTGCCTTTACCATTAAATATGAAAGGAATCGTAAAGTCTAAATAAAATCAGAACGGTTTATTTTAACATAAGAAAAATTGCACAAAAATGAATGCCATTAAATTGGTACAATTTCATAAATTAAAAAAGTAATTTACTTGCCTTCAGATTGCACAAGCCCAATATGGTAGACAATTTGCTTTATGGAGTACGGTATTCTTAGTTTTTAAAAAATATGTGGAACAAACAAACAATTTGTTCTAAACAAAATATGACCCAATAGGAACTCGTGAACAATAAAATCAAAGTTCAATCAAAAGCACAATCGGTTCACTAATTGTTTAGTAGATTCCGGCTTGCACTTCGTGATTTCCTTCCAGAATTTTGACCACAATGAAACCAACGAGCTTTCTTCTTTATTTAGGACTCACTTAGACTCACCATACTAGACATTCTGGATTTATATTTTTTTCTAACAATTTATGTGATTTCCCATGTTCGGCTAATTTCGTTTGCTATGTAAATGTGGAAAATAAATTAGTAATGATATTAAATGCAGAATAACGATGAACACACTATGGCCTTCTATGAAAGTTGATATGCAGTTCTCTCAAAGTTGCATCTACATTGCAAAGGATAGCGATTGGGCTAGACCATTCCCGACGACAACACAGCCAACTAAAAAACATCAAGATCATTCCCAAAATTTATCCGATGATACTACAATCATGACCACATTCAATTTTCACAGAGCCACGCAATATGAACGAATAAATTCTTAAACTAACAGGTTTATTCAAATCGTTATTTTACAGCTTAGAACTTCGTTTATAAAAATTCATAAAATTCATTTGTTAAACAAATTCATCATTTGTACAACAAAACTGTACACGAATGATACAATGGACTTGAAGTCAATAATTTGGTAAATTTTTATATCTATTAAGGCACCTAAATTCTCTTAAGTGTCAGTTCTATTCAACAATGATTATTTTAAAAAAGTAACAAGTCTTCAATAAAAACAATATGAAAAATATATAGTTACACGTTGTATAATTTTCCGATCGATTTCAGTTTGGCTTGGGAATATCTCTTTACAAATTTGAAGACAGGGCGGGTTTATTGGCCGAATTGTTTCTAGACCGCGTCTGGCCTTGCATCTTCTTCACGGGAGTCTTAACCGTAGAATCTGGCGTCCTAGATTTATCACCAGAACCTTGGTTATTATCACGTGGTTTAATGTTTTCCTTGTTCTTGGCTGGAATTGAAGAAACTGCAAAATTAAAAATAAATTACTGTAAACAAGATGCAAGCGAATGGTAGAAGTATGTATCAAGAACGTAAAACAGTTTCTTCGAGGATAAAATCAATGCGTTCAAAAGCGTCCGATCGGCTTAATTCAGTAAATTTGTGGTACCTATGCAACCGTTCGCGAAAACAAATTTAGGGCGATGATGCAATCGAAATTGCCTTTCTCAAAATAGAGATACTTTCGTATAAAGTCCCTCAAAACTATTCAAAAACAAGACTTTCAAAGCAGCAAGGGAACGCATGAAGATAGAAGCGATTCCATGCCCGCATTACCTCAAGTGCTATTGGTATATGTTTTTACGTTTGATAGTGCGAAAAAACAATCAACCAAAAATAGTAGCTCGATCGCGCATAGCTGACCTCTTAACCGGAGATTTCTTACCTCGTCTTGCCCTTCGCTTCGATCTTTTAACAACGGGCTTTACTGGCTGCTTAACGGGGTCGAAATGACAGTCTAGTAATTCGATCAACTCAATCCTCTCATCCGGTTTCAACTCTGACATTGCTTGAATTACTTCTGCCAGTCCTTCCTTCCGCTTTTCTGTCCATATCGCCTTCAGACTATCTAAATCATAACCGTGTTCAGCTAAAATAATGCGGAATTTCACAGCCTTCACTCTATGATATAGAGTGGTCTTAAAGTATTGTAAGAACACCGGCCGAAAAGAGTTCTGACGTTCCAGATTTTTCGTCTGGATTTGCAGCTCACTAAGCTCCTGACTAATCGGACTAGAGTATTCATACACAACGTTAATCATGTTTTCGATATCATGCTCCGGGTCTGTTAAATCTTGCTGTTCGCTCCTAGCTAGATGATGGGCTATCTCATATGCTAACTTGGCACGGACACTAGCACTTCCTTCAAACTGATCCTTCTCCTTCTGGTTGTCGTCATTGTTCAATAGGATCTTAGACAACTGCCGAAGTGAGAAGAATTTTACTGAACTGGCACATTTTGCCTTTGCCAGTGCATAGCCATTAGCGAATGATTTTACAGTTTCCAAAAATCGATCCAGCATACTATATTTGTTCATGGCTTCAAGTATCATGTAGGGAACGAACTTTCGTTCCTCATGATAAATCAGAATGACACCTTGTGAGCCTTTATCGGACTTCTTCAATTCCTCGATCCAGTCGAGAAAATCTTTCAAAGCTGCAACCTCGGATTTAGATTTTACAACCTGAAATTGAACAAAAATAATTATATTTACACATAAAAAACAAAATTCAAGTAATAGTAACGCAAACCTGCCTCTCTACTATCAATTCAAAATCAAGTATTTAGTCATCAAATAAAGTCGCATTGGGATAGGACAACTCCACTTTGGGGATTAGCACGTTCAAACCTATATATTTTGATTCATATTTAACAGGATCTTTATATATATTCTGATCCTTTTTTAGAAGGCTATAATCAGGGCCCTAAACACCAACGTCTCCTCGCTCTTCACTCCAACTAATGGTGCAGTTAACAAAACAAAAATTGGCTCCAAACAAGACTTTGTTCAATAAATCGCTCCCTGGTAAATTCCTCGAACTCGGGACTGACGGGCCAACTAATAAAAATGAAACTAGTCCACTTGAAAAACAAAAAGACGACCATTATTCACGCGGAGATTTATGCCACTATATTGACAGCAAAGGCAGTCGAACGATATTAACAGAACTAAACAAAAACCATGTCAGATCATGTGTTATGAAACTACCACTAAGTCGCTTAATTGACCTACTATAACCTTCGTAATAATAGCAGAATTTCCACCATGCCTATGTTATCTACATTATTGTCAAATGTTATACTCTAGGACGAACTTAACAAATGCGCTGTTGTTTCCAGTAAATTTCCAAAATATAATATTCTATTTTTAACTTTATTCGAGCAGATATCGATATGGGATACTATCTAGACCATCTAGTTAAAAACAAAACCTTTAAAAAGGTTGTGTCCGGATAGCTGAGTGGTTAGAGCGCAAGGCTATCGTACGGAAGGTCGCGATTCAAATCTCACTGGTGGCAGTGGAATTTGTATTGTGATTTGACGTCGGATACCAGTCGACTCAGCTGTGAATGAGTACCTGAGTCAAATCAGGGTAATAATCTCGGGGGAGCGCAATGCTGACCACATTGCCTCCTAGTGTACCGTTACGGTCTTGAATGAAGTGCCCTGATCCAACATGGATTGTTGCGCCAACGATTATTATTATTTAACAAGTCGGAAACCGGAAGCTGGACGCTTCAGGTACGAAAGGTTTTGTGTATTTCTTAGTACGTAGCACGTAATATCTGCATATATTATGTGAGAATATCCACTTTCGGATGATATTGACATTTATAGTCTTGAATTTGCAAGGAAGCGACAACTTTGACGTATTATAACTTTGGTGGTAATAGTGTAATACCATATATTATTGCGAAATTGCATGGTGCTAACATGAACTTAAGGGGGGTTTTACAGCCAATTACCAAAAATTATGGTAATATACTATTATTAACTTTATTTGTGCAGATATCAGTATAGAAGGTATTTCAGAGCCCAGGCACCATATAGTGGCAGCCGCCTGATGTTTTTCAGATTTTTGGGTTTGGTAGTTTCTGAGAATGGCCCCCTTAAAAGAATGGTCACTTTCAACCCCCCGCATTCCCCACCTTTCCAACAAATATCAAAACTAAGACCGGCTTCGAAAAGTACTAACCGAGACCTTCAATTTGATACCCCACATGAGTATATTTGATGAAAAAAAAATTTACACCTCCCTTTTGTATGTATGGGGACCCCCCCTTAAATTCGACGTAAAAGGATGTAACTCACTGTATGCGTGGGCGTTCACAGTTCCCACCTTTCTACCAAATTTGGTGTCAATCGCTATAACCGTCTCCGAGAAAAATGCGTGTGACGGACAGACAGACAGACAGACGGTAAACCGATTTTAATAAGGTTTTGTGTAAACACAAAAGGGGTGAAGAGAAGTAGTTTCTTCATATATTGGACTTTATATTTCACCCGAATGAGTCTCGCCGAGGTCCGAAGTCACTCTAGTTTTCAAGTTAGAACAGATCACGTCGGTTAAAAATCCACCTCAAATTGTATCGGTTGCTCTATAATTAATTGTACATAATGTTGTATAATTATGCATGAAATAAACTTCCCCATTAAAGTTATAGAATGGGTTTTGTCAAGCGCTACGTAATCCAGTGTATGGAGCCATGGGAATAGTGTTTGTATTACGTGTGCGGGTCCCGATAACGGAAGTCTCAGGGTTTCAAGTAAATGGGGGCATTACGTGTGCGGGTCCCGATAACGGAAGTCTCAGGGTTTCAAGTAAATGGGGGCTTTGCGGTCCCAGGTTTCTACGTAACCATCCCGGTTGCGAACAGGTGGACATATACTTAAAACAAGTACATAACAATTGGTGACAACGGTGAGATTGCGTATGCCAGGATTGTGAAATTCTAGGATTTCTAGGAGCATCGTCTTTCGAGGGCCAAGAGAAAGCAGTTAGATCGTCCACGATAAGTGACAAAGATTTGGCATTTCTACAAGCATTATCCAATATAGGAAGACAATGGGGAAAATTTAGAAAGCAACAAGAATTTTTACACAAAATGCAAAATTTCCGGATGAAATGACAAGACGGCAAGAAGAATGAGCGAAACGCCGCGGAGAAAAGATGGATGGAATTATGAGATGATACGGAGAAAACATGAAGAAAATGATGAGCGGTAAAAATGTTGACAAAGATCAAAAAGCAGACATTAGGGGAAATAGAAAAACAAAAAAAAGGTACAGTGAGTTTGGAATACGGCCTCAGGAAATCTATGGAGAAGGAATAGGGAACTGTAGAGGGACAGTATGAAAAGCGAACGCATCAAAAAGCGAATATACAGAAGAAGGTAATACAACATAAGAACGCCACGTTGAAGAAACTATTGCAAAACTATGGTAACGATGTAAAACTGTTGATTACGATGTTGATGTTACCAGCAAGGACACGAGGCATCAGTTTGGGAAATCATGAAGAAATAAGCAGTAAGCATTTGGGTGTCACTGAAACTATAAGGAAAGGCAAGCGCCAATTCTATTGGACTAGTGTTTAGGATCAGATTGTGTAGGATTAAGTGATCAACATGAACAGTTCCCACCTTTCTACCAAAGTTGGTGTCCACCGCTATAACCTTAAAAAAGGGCTGGGGTGAAGTAGATTCTTCATAAGTGGAATTTTAATATTTCACCCGAATGTCAATATTTCTCGTTATGACTTTAGCAACTTATTTGCATGGCTTAAGGTACAGTAAATTCACGCGAAATCGATAAGTTTGAACTGCAACTACAACTTTGACACTTATAGCCGGATTTCCATGAAACTTGCGTATGCGTGATACTATCTACTCTCTACGCTGGTGCAAAATTTAGAGTGAAGTCAATTTCGAAAATTTGGTATTAAGTTTATTTGACCAGATATCGGAATGGGACATATTTGGATGCCTACATTTCATATAAGCACACCACCCTGATTTGGGGTTGGCTATTTTCCGAAGAAGGGTCCTATCTCACTTTAAGTCTCTACATTTTGATTCTTTACTCGAGCACTTTGCAATTCACGCCAAAACTAATAACAGTTTCCCAAAATACTAGACCTAGAGACGTTTCATGTGATACGCCACATAACTACATTCGGTAAAAAAATTTAATAATAATAATAATCGTTGGCGCAACAATCCATATTGGATCAAGGCCTTGAAGTGTGTTAGAGCACTTCATTCAAGACCGTAACAGTACACCACAGTACACTGTGGGAGACAATGTGGTCAGCATTAAACTCCACGAAAACTTATGTCCCTCCTATATGCATAGGATTTCATAGTCCCCATATGTCCACTAAATTTCATTCGGATCGATTTAGCCGTTTTGGAGTGCGTGACAAGCAATGAATCTATTTTACTAAGGTGTTAGGCCAATGCAATGAACAAAAGTGTTGAATGAAAATTCGACGCTATATCATAGAAATGATTGTAATTTCAGAAAATGCCAATTTGAAATTTTGTGCTGCAAATAAATGATTTTGCCAAATACATTGTGAACATGCCATGGCAGTTAAACGCTTTCAATGCCATTAAATCCATTCCATCTAGCCTGTCAATAAAAACGGTCACACGCAAATGAACGCAAATCGTAATCACGACGGGGAGGAGAGTAATTCCGGAAGTACTGATCACGCAAGAAATAACAATGCTTACTGGTGGTTTTAATCAAAGAACGTCAACCTGAGCGTTGCTAGTGTACAAAATAGTTTTTTTAGAAAGTTAATAAAACCAAAATTTACCATAAATCAAAATAACTGATTTTTTACAGAAATTCAAAAAAAAATCTGTCAAAAACCAAAAAAAAATATGACTTATCAACCCTGCCTGACATGAGCATGAACACCCGACTGATAGCAATGATTCTTGTTCAGGACGAACAGGTTTACGCAGTGGGCAAAATCATTTTGAGAAATATGTGTGACGTTAACTTAAATCGTAGTAATAGACAATTAGTCAGAATACCAAAATTGTATAATAGCAAGGCGAATATTTAGGATGGCTCTAATGTTAGTAAGGAGATTCTGTCAACAGGGCAAAGTATTCTTATGTCTTTCTGGAATGCTTCGGTGTATATAAAAGGACTGGAGATTATAAATACGCCTGGAATTTTTTCAGTTGTTCTATAATTGCGGATAACGTATAATTAACTGTGAAACGTTCCCATTAAAGTTATAGAACGGGTTATACGAATACGGATCACGAGAATAGTATATTTCGTTCGCGAATTCCAATTAAGAAAGTCTCGGTGGTTTCACGTAAAGAGGCGATGGAAATCCCAAGTTTCTACGTAAAGCAGTCCGGGTTCGGAAATTCCGGTATCCAAGTGAACATCTATGTAAAACAATTACGTAACAATACTGTTAAGTTTATTTGAACTATCAGAATGGGACATTTTAAGGCCTAGGTTTCATATAAGCGCATCGCATTCAAGTTTTTGGGTTGGATAGTTTGAAAATGAGTCTTTTCTCACTCGCGCATTTGGCACCTCATGTCAAAACAAATCTGCTTGGAAAAGTACTTATTAAGACCTTTCATTTGATACCCCCTCCCCCGCCGGTGCGTTGCGTGAATGTACGGGGAACCTCTCTATAAACTCCACGTAAATCTAAATGCAAGCCAGATTTCGTATTCTGATACGTGTAGCGGTAATAAACGCGAATCTGATGTGACTGATGCTAACAACTGTCACATGGCGCGCTATCATGACTCGGGTCCCAGCTTCTAATTCGTTTCGACTGCAATATCTCCCACCAGGGGCATCATAATTGTGCAAAGAGTTTTTATATACAGAAGGAAGTATTCTATGAGCGACTGCACTTTCGTCTGTTCACCCCGCTTAGATGCAATTTCCACAGCGTCTTTTTCCACCACCATCTTGAAACAAATTTATAGTCATGTACAAGGCACCAAATAGTCACAGACCCCCGGACCTACATATTCAATAATATCCCCACTATCCACCTATTATCGAGCAATAAAAAACTTTCTTGAAGAAGGGGGCGGAGGATGCCGTTTATGGAAAATCCATTCTAAATAATCGACTTTCCCATACAATGGTACAATATATATTTTTGTTTTATATGTAGTCGAAACATGTCGAAAATAAAAATGTTAATATTTCTACGTATATTAATGGCACTGTTTTGTATGTGCACTGGACAAAAGTATGAAGATTTCTTTTTAAATCGATAATTCAACTAGGCATTATAGGTTTCAGTAGTCATTTACACAAAGAATTTGTCTGGAATGTACTGTATCGACAATAGTCAACCTTCACACATTTCGGTTCAACATTATTAAGTGTGCTAAGGTTCACCTAAAACTAATAAGTTGGAATAGGGGAAGCTGTACGTCTGAGGTATGAAGGTTTTGTTGTTCGTGTTGCACGTCTTTCCCTTCGTACATACCCAAAAATCCAAAATATTCCTTGCTTTATGTACTTCCACTGACCTCGCCTAAAGAGCCCGAATTGAAACCAGAGAGCAACAATCGGCCTTACAAGACTTTTTTGAGGAAATGGAGGGTGCTCTCTATAGACCAGGTATAGCAGATTAATGGTAATCACATTTAAATTTTCAAATGCGTTTTGCTCGAAACTGCATCTTGAAAATCGGCTGCCACCATAGCTCAAAATCTGTCCAACCAAATTCTTTGAAATTTTTACGACTTCTTTAATACATATTTCTACGGTCCGCAAACTAGGAGAATTGCAATCGGACGGGTCGTTTTTTTATTCATAAAAAAGCCGGAAAAAAACACCAAAATCCAAAAAATTAAGTTTAAAAGCCCCCCAAAAATTTACCTTTTAATATTTTCTAATTATCCTAGTTTGCGGACCGTGGAATATTGTCCACATTAAAATGCAGTTTAGTTTTTTTCCTCAGATGAACACAGCGCCCTCCAGTGTGGCAGCAGAAAAACACCCTTTTGGAGATGGGTGCATAAATTGACACGTATTCCGAAAACTAGCTACGATATCAAGCTAAAAAATTTATCACATACTAAAGATATCAATAAACATTATCCAGTCCTTCAAAATAATTTTTCAAAAAAAGACAAAAAAAACGGCCTTCACACGGGATGACCCCATTAAAAGAGGTACGATCGATTTATGCATGAAGACATCCTGAAGAATACGGGGCTGCCTTTCGCAAAAGAAATGTCCCTTATTTGGCATTTTTTACAACTAATAAAGCGAATATTGATCAAAATATGTATGCATTAAAATATGGTCGTCGCAATCTTCTGACCGGATTCCTTTAAAACACCAGCCAAAAACGCCGAAAAATTGCAAACGGCGTAATGTCATCACAACGAACCTTGCCAATCTGAAATGTTCATTGTATATTGAAAGTGCATGCGGACCGGAGCTTGTCTCGTGGGTACTACGCACTTATCTTAATTGTTTCTCGCTATACCGCTTTGGCTCGGCAACCACAGAAATCACTTTGAGAATGCAGTGACCTAATATTGATATGATGCTGTAATAATTGGTGACATTGTAATGGTTGGCGATATTTGGTGATAAGTTTTGTGATGTTACCTAGATCATCTACCCATCTTTATTGCATATACAATGTCCCAGAACCTGTTTCGAAACCCTCGCTTCCCCAGATGATAGTTTAGTAAACAGTGACCAGTGAGTTTTACCACTATAATGCAGTTTATGTTATCACCCAAAAAAAATCTTACGTTGTTTACCATCCGGTACTCAGATTTATAAGTAATACTATGCTGTAGCTCAAAATAAATCCATATATTAGACAGATATTGACTAAGTTATAGTTCACGAAGCTGAATAAAATAGTGACTTTTGTATTATATTATTGAATTACAAATAGTGGTTTGCAATCGTAAATCAGGTATAATGCCCAGTGGCACCTTCTTAATTTTGATACAATATAGGTACATAGCTTCTGTAAGGCACATTTATTTAATTTTTAGATGAATTAGCCACAAGTTATTATGTTTTATTGTAAAACTAAAACCGACGTCGATATCCTGGGCCAAATATACGTGAGGTATGCTTAACGGCGAAAATATATGGCCGCTAGAGTTTTTCCTCAATACCCTTGATATTGCCCTTCTTAATGCTCGTGATCGTTTATTACGAGAATAAAATAAAGTTATTCCTTGAAAGAACAACTTAAACGTAATACGACAAAAGTCGCAGAAGAATTGGCAATGTTAGCGATTAAAGGTCAACTTTAAATCAACAGATCATGTGAAATCAACAAACGAAATTGGTCATCGAAAGTTAAAGAGGACAAACCAATAGTAGTAACATGCCTCATTTGCAGTAAGCAATCTATTCGCAAACGAAGAAAGACAAGGAAGTGTTGTTATAAGGGCAAAAAGGTCATTTGTGAAGAACATCCGGCAAAAATAACTAAATGTTTTAAATGCAATCAACAAATTCAAATTATAATAATAATAATCGTTGGCGCAACAATCCATATTGGATCAGGGCCTTGAAGTGTGTTAGAGCACTTCATTCAAGACCGTAACGGTACACTACAGAGCACTGTAGGAGGCAATGTGGTCAGCATTGCGCTCGCCCGAGATTATTACCCTGATTTGACTCAGGTACTCATTCACAGCTGAGTCGACTGGTATCCGACGTCAAATCACGATGCAAATTCCACTGCCACCAGTGAGATTTGAACCGCGACCTTCCGTATGACAGCCTAGTGCTCTAACCACTGAGCTATCCGGACACTCAAATTCAAATTATGGTGAATAAATCTACTCACTACAATGCAACAATCTCATTTTTTTTTGTATTACTGCGTATTAACGTCGAAAATTCGATATTTCTTTCGTAACGATATTATGGAATGTAGTTATTATAATCGTTGTACTCATATATATACTTTATAAAGAATTAACAAGTCGAGGCACCGGAAGCTGGACGCTTCAGGTATGAAGGGAACAGATATCGGTATGGGGGTATTCCGAAGCCTAGGCACAATATAGCGGCAGACTACCGATCCTTTTCAGATTTTTCGATTGGGTAGTTTCTGAGAATGGGTCCGTTAAAAAGATGATCACTTTCGACCCCCGCACTCCCCACATTTCCAACAAATGTCAAAACTAAAACGGGCTTTGGAAAGTACTAATTGAGACCCTTTCATTCTTTCATTTGATACCCCCCCCCCCTTTTTTTGCATATTTTTCCCTCCCCCTTAAATTCGACGTAAAAGGATGTAACTCACTGTATGCATTAGCGTTCACAGTTCCCATCTTTCCACCAAATTTGGTGTCAATCACTATAACCGTCTCCGAGAAAAATGCGTGTGACAGACGAGACAGGTTTTGTTTTACACAAAACCTTAAAAATCGAAATAATCTGTCATATTTTATTTATCCAATATCTGTTTATATTTTTTTTTACAAGAAACTTTGCTTTATGATGGTATACATAAATAACATGAAACTTATATAGACCTACCCGGGTACCCCGGGTAGATTACACACATGCGTGGAAAAATGTTCTCAACAGTGAAAGAAGAGGCGGAGAAATAGGCGAAGAAGCTGACGAGAAATTTTTCGAGGCAAGCACAAACAAATTGATTCCCCCACCTAACTGCCTGCATCGAACTTTGTACACTCTCTATACACAAATTGAGTACTTTTTCTGGACGTGGCTTCCCAACCCTTCCTCAGCGCTGATTCAATGGGATGAAACAATAGCCTCGGTAACCAAAGTTGAAAAGCACCTGAGGACATATTGCGACACTTAAAGTAGCGGCACACACCGGCAACTTATTTGCCATCCAAGTTACAAGTTGCAGCAAGGTTGCATGTCTGTAGGAGGTGGAGGTCCATGTTGCCAACAAACCGCACTGCCTGTAACGTAGTTTGCAATTTCAGTTTGGCAAACGTAATTTGCAATTTCAGTTTGGCAAAGCAACAATAATAGCTCATCGCACTATCTATACACTTCAGGATCTTAGGTAAGCAACTAAGTTTCCTTGCCTAGGGCGCTTTTAACGCTTCGCTAACATCATATCGTTAATTAAATAAACCTGCAGCAACTGGACAGATCTACTAGATAATGGTCCGAAACCGATCAAATAAAATAAATGTCTGCGGATAAAGCGGGATCGGCGTTTAAAGCGAAGAGAACATACATGGATAAAATATCCTGTATAAAAGCAACAATGAATACTTAAGGAAATCTAATAAACTGACCAAAATATGCATTCAAATGGGGCCACTTGTAGGTCAATCCACTCATGTCCTGTATTTATTAATCAACTGACCGTGACTGTGGCACGCAGTGACCTCGTGCAATAGCATTTATAATGAATGGCAACGGTTGTAGAAGTACTTCCCTTCATGATTAAAACCTTTCGCTGCAATTAGCTTCGATCGATTCGCTTCAAATTCTTTGAAAATGCAGACAGCCACACCGAGTGCTCCGACTCCCCGGAAAAATGTCTCCATTCCTTAGAGACCAGTAGATGGATAGACTAGTATTTGACAAACCCAATTTCCCTCGCAATTAACGAAATTTTAATGATCTAACGCGACTCTTGCTTAGAAGTCGCCATCCTAGACCTAATCAACTCTCACCTTGTAAGTTTGCATGCATTTCAACATCCGATAAAAGCCAATGGTGATTACACGAACTTGATGCCGTTGTCTAGCTGCTGGATTCAGATTCATGTAGGGCATTATGTATTGGGCGTACTGAGTTTGAGGAGTGTAAGCCGCAAGCTGGACTATCTGAAAACGACACAATTAGTCTGCAAGCAGGAAACTCCTGTGCAACCGGCGACTCACCTCGTCGATAAGCCGGCGTCCAGTCGTATCGACATCGATTCCAACCAATGTATATTTACCCTTCGGCAAAGTTGCGGCGTTTTTTGTTTCACTTCCGGATCCCATGTTTTTGCTATTACTATCTAATTACAAAATGCTGAAACGAAACAAAGCTACTTGTGAGTGGCAGTTAGGCGCGACATCTTTAACAGTAAAAAATATCGCTCACTCCCCACTGGCGCCTCACGGGTGGGGGCAACAGCGGGAAGAACAAAAGCCAGGGAGCACCCGGATCTCGAAGTGTCAACTGCCAACATAACCACAATTCATCACGACGGATCCGCACCCACCCAATTTGCTCGGCCAGGACAAACCCCGCCAAGTAAGACTTGTTAGCGGCCAACAACGAAACAGCGCACTCGACGGAATGGCCTCTCACCTTTCAAACTGGATTTTCTTGATGTTTTTGGAATTGCACGTGTGTGCACAGACGAAGTCCTCGCAGATTCAATTCAAGTTTCCGAATGAGACTGAAATATGCAATGGACCGTAAGCGAACTTGTTGTCATGGGGATTTTCCGCACAGCCTGCTAAACACCCCCTTAAACAGTGCAAGCGGGAAAAAGATGACTAGATCCCAGCCGATTCAGCAATGCAACGTGCGCTTGCAACCAACTGTTCTACGAAAAACGCATCGGCATCTGACAACTTTCTAACCTTCCAAGAAACCGTTTCGGTCAATTCAATTGGAATTCCATTGGAAAATGGTTTACTCCGAACTCGTCGCGGCAAGAGATGGCACTGCGCGCAGACGCCGTTCATCTCACACTCGGGGCCAACTATGATTGACTTACGTCGCCTTAAAGTTTCTACCACTGTATCGGAATGTGCCGAGTGAAGTATTGAACTTAATTCGACTTTCACTCAGTGCTTTGACTTTCACTCAATCTTTAGTTCTCGAGGCCGGTAGGAAGAATCTTGGCGAAAGTGCGGTTATGCTGGTTTGAAATCTTGAATTGTGCTGTCGTCTTGTGTATTGGATCGCAAAATTTGAGTATTTATATCCGCTAAGCAATCAAACTATTTTTTACGCTTGTATGAGAGTAGTAATGGCAAATTTCAAAAAACAAATCCAGAAATAAAGCTGCGCCATCTATGGACACTTCTGAAAATTAAGGGTCCAACATAGTGAAGTTACTGACCGGTAACAGCTAATTTCACCTTCTTGAGGCAAATGAGAGAAATCTTAAAAAGTATCTTATGTCCATCATAATGAGGGCTAATATTTAGACAAAAGCTCCAAACATCCATCGCACGTAAAGCTCACCGGTCGGAAACGCCGCCGGTGAGAACTTACCAACATCCCAACGACCAGTTTCATTTGGTTAAGATAAGAGAATTTTCGCTCAGCAAGTTCCCTTTCCGCCTTGCCAGGTGATACGTTCTCTGATCGGAGTTGATTCTGACTAACAAATATATTGGAGGCGCAAACCGTGGACGTTTTCCAATGTGACGAATCGGTAAAACCCACATTGCGTCATTTTATGGCATATCGGTTAGTTTGACTGCTGCATGTGCACGGGTTGCGGAAAAAATGTGTACGGGATAAGTTTGCCGTGGATAAGGACATCAGATGGCGCTTATTTGTTCACTTATTATTTCCATGCACATTACGGAACAACCTAAACAGAGCCAACCGTAACTATAAACCGCTTCCTTCCTTCCTGGGGAAGCTTATCCGCACAAATCATTGGCCCTAAATATTTAATTTTTTGATTCTTTCAAAAATATAATTTTTTGCTTAATTTGAAACGAAATATCGTTTGAAGTTATTTTAATAGTTTTAGAGCGAAACAAAAATTGTAAATCTAGTTGGGTAAATGTATAAGGAGGTAGTGTGAAACAGAATTTTCGGCGTTTTACGCTCTTTGGCACAATGCTTAGCTTTACCAGCTGCTTCGATAAAGTCCTTTGTAGTTCATTCTTCTGAATATGTGTATATATATGTTATTTAAATGGTAGGCAAACCTGTAGATACGAAAAGTACCGCTAGAAACTATATCCAACAACAGCTATTTCGAGTAGATATAACTTGTGAACGTTTATACAGCACAATATTAGTTTTTGTTATTACAGATACAAAAAAATTTTTTTAAAGTGAACATTTCTATATGGATAAAATAAAAGGTAGAAAACGCAAATTTTACTTCTACAAAAAACAAGTTATTTCTAGTATTTGTCATACTAGGAAACGTAGTACTGAGTCCACAAGTACTGCTGCGTACATTGAAAAATCCGATGACAAATTTTGGTTTACCCAATTTATAAATTTGTACAACACAATTTAGTTTTTTTTTCTGCAGGCAATATTAATATTGTCTTGTTTGTCTGCGGAATACGAGAAATGCAACAAAATCATAAGCTTTTCTAAATCTGATGGAAAACGTTTGGGTCTGAAACTTTGTGTTTCATGCACATTGGTGGCAAACATATAGTTGAAAAGTTTTCTACCATATTAAAAATTATATAGGATAACGAATTATATAGGATAACGGATAGGATAACGGCCATAAGGCCGTCACAATCGGACTTGTGCTACGCATGGCACTGTTGCGATGTCCAACGCGTAAGAACAACCGATAAACGTAACACATCAAAAGAAGCCAAAAAAGTCTCTGCTGGTACAGAGAAGAAAGATTAAAGCAGCAGGACTTTTACGAGGAAAAAGGAATGGAAAAGAGGGAATATTGTATAGCGCAGACGTCACCGATTAAGTGTAAATATTCTATTCTTTCAATCAAAACAAAATCTTTAAACGGTTTTTTTCTCGAAACCAAGTTTTTTTGACTTTTTAACACGATTTAGAAAAAACTAAACGCTTCAGGTATGAACGGTTTTGTTTGTTTCTTATGTAAGTATATTTGGACGCAGAACTATCTCATTTGCACATAAACGACCAATCTATACATATATAAAATATTGTTGCAAGTGTGTTGTGTTAAATAATTCCAATACGAGCGAACCAATTGTCCTTACAATTTGAGAGTAGTTTATATAGTCTGGGAGATGGTTTATGTGAAGTTTGCACGAAATTGCTCTACGCGTTCATGAGTTTTTATGTCAACAACAGATTTCTCCATAAAAAATGCATATAGGCAGCAAAATCAGCAACAAATACGTAGGCGCATGTGAGGGAGATTTTCTCGGAAACAGCCATGTGTCTGACGCAGACATCTGTCTATCAGATGTCTAATGCCGACTCAGACATTTGTCTGACGCAGAAGAAGGTTTTGTCTGAAATAGACATTTGTCTGACACAGCCATTTGTCTGACTGATGCCGCCTCAGTCATATGTCTGGCTGATATGTAAAACAGACACAATCATTTGTCTGACGCAGACGTATGTCTGTCTGATGTCCGATAGCGATTCAGACAATTGTCGGATTAATGTGATAGACAAACACAACTATTAGAGACCGAAGACTTTTTCTACTTCAAATGCAAGTTAATAATAGTGTTTTCAATATGTTTATCTTGCAAATACACTAGGCAATATTCTGTCGTGTCGGTCCCAATGGGCGTTAGCGAAATTGTCGTGTCGACCCAGTGGGCGCGCTCCTTAACCCATTCAGGCAAACATGTTGTCAAATATCCATTGACAGCTGTCAGTGAGTGATCACATTGAACTTATTTTTTATCGAACTCGCATTGTGTAATCGCTAAAACACACGTTTAATTTTTCTGTTATTCTTTATTGAGTAAAATGACATTTGCCATGTAAATGTAGTTTCTTTTAATTTCCAGATATACATGATCAACTACTTAGCTTTTTGCCGTTTTTTCGATACAAACGTACGGCGGTGTGTAGATTTCAGTTCTTTTCACCGAAGGTTTCGAAGGCTGCAACAACCCGCTGGATAAATGTCCAATATATAAAAATCAATTGCTGTTCGTTTGTCTCGCTAAAACTCGAGGACGGCTGAACGGATTTATCTTATCTTGGTTTTGAAATGTCTGTGGAGGCCTAGGGAAGGTTTAAAAGGTGAGAAAAATTCGAATAATTGCCGGTGAAACCCTAAAAACAGCACTTTTCTTCTTCCTATATAAAGTAGCAACGAACCAATTTGGCGTATCTTTTCATTTGCGAACCATGAAAGACACCCTACAGTAGTCCATTTAGAAAATGGTCAACGAGTTTATTTTAATGAATCGAATGCGGCGGACAGAGCGGCACGTCCACCGTCGACAACATTAACAAGTTTCTTCACAGTCTGTCAAACTGATGATTTTGCTCGCACTTTGCTGTATGCTGACATGCCACGCTATTACACCTGGAATGCATCATCGAAATCGTTTCAGCGTCGAAAACAAGGAACACCAGTTGAAGGACATCCAAATGTATTTTCTTCAGACGCTCTGGGTCGCATCTACACAGTACATCCAAATAACGATGAATGTTATTATTTGCGGTTGTTGTTGGTAAATGTTCGTGGTCCGATATCGTTTAAACAACTGAGAACAGTTAATGGTGTGCGACTTACCGTGAGGCATGTCAACTATTGCATTTACTTCAGAACGATTCGCACTGGGATGATACGCTGAAGGATTCCGTAATATCTTCATCGCCGCATCAAATTCATACATTGTCTGCGATTATCATATCGACATGTTTCCCCTCGAATCCAAAAGATTTGTGGGTTAAGTATAGAAATGACATGTCTGAGGATGTTTTGCATAGTGTGCGCCGTCAAACTTTGAATCCTACACTACAAATAACTACAGAAATTTACAATGAGACATTGATCATGATAGAAGAATGTGTTTATTGATGGCAAATAAAGTATTGTGATCTGGTGGAATTTATTTCCTTGCTGCTCCCGGAGGAACCGGAAAAACGTTCTTAATTTCATTGCGTTTAGCGAAGATCAGATCGCGAAATGATGTTGCTCTAGCGTTGGCTTCATCCGGAAGAGCTGCGACTCTGCTAGAAGGCGGGCGAACTGTACATTCTGCCTTGAAATTACCATTAAACATGCAAATTACCGAAACACCAATTTGCAACATCGCCAAAAATAGCGCAATGGCCAAGATCCTACAGGTATGCAAATTGATTGTTTGGGATGAATGCACAATGGCCCATAAAAGGTCACTGGAGGCACTGGACAGAACGTTGAAAGATCTTCATGACAACCAAACTACTTTTGGTGGGGCCATGATTCGTCAGACTCTTCCAGTTATTCCCCGATCAACTGTTGCTGATGAACTAAATGCATGCCTAAAATCATCGAATTTGTGGCAGTATGTGAAGACACTACAATTAACAACTACCATGCGAGTATTTTTGCAACAAGATGAAACTGCGAATGTGTTTGCGAAGCAGTTGTTAGACATTGGAAATAATAAAGTTGCAGTGGACACCTCGACCGGATTCATCACGTTACCCACAGATTTCTGTCACATCACAGATTCAAAAGAGGAGCTTATTCAGCATGTTTTCCCAGATATAGCGCAAAAGTTCAATAACGATAATTGGCTGGGTGAACGAGCAATATTGGCGGCTAAAAATAAAGATGTCGAGGATCTCAATGCGACCATTCAGAATTTTCTTCCAGGACAGTTGGTTTCCTTCAAATCAGTCGACACCGTTATGAACCAGGATGACGTAATCAACTATCTCACGGAGTTTTTAAATTCACACAATTAAAAATAGGGTCAGTTGTCATGATGCTGTGTAACATTAATCAACCTCGACTGTGCAATGGAACAAGACTGGTTGTGAAAAAACTGATGAATAACGTCATTGAAGCAACAATCATAAAAGGAAAATACGAAGGAGAGGATGTCTTGATCCCGCGGATACCGATGATTCCAACAGATTTACCATTCGATTTTAAACGCTTACAATTTCCACTACGTCTGGCCTTTGCGGTGACTATAAATAAATCGCAAGGACAGTCGTTAGAAGTTTGCGGAATCAACTTGGAGTTTCCCTGTTTCGCGCATTGATAATTATACGTCGCGTGTTCGCCTGTCGGAAAACCGTCTTCTTTGTTTATTTTCGCATCAAAAAACAAAACAAAAAATACAGTTTATGAGAAAGCTTTAAATTGATTAACAAACTGTATCATAGCAGTGTGTGTCTGTCAATATCGAATTTAAACCTTATAAATAGCCAGTATCTCAGGAAAACTTTATTTTGTAATTAAACAACATGATGTGTCGAAAATAATAATAAAACTTCATGCTTCATTCACAATATGCTTTTTTATTAAAAACGGATTCGTTTTGTTTGTTTTAAAATTATTTTATACAAAAGTTTAGGTCTTTTATTTGTCGGGTGAGGCGGTACGAAGTCTGCCGGGTAAGCTAGTGACCAATGAAAAATCTTTGGAAGCATTGAATCGAACATTGAGAGATCTACGTGAAAATCAGCAGTTATTCGGCGATGTATTATCTATCTATCTGGTGATTTTCGAGAAACGTTCCCAATTATTCTTAGATCAACTGCAGCTAATGAAATTAATGCATATTTGGAAAGTTCTATTTTGTGGGGAAATGTACAGAAATTATCGCTTAACAAATGATCCACCAGCTCGTGAGTTTTCAAAGCAGCTAATGGGGGTTCGCGATTTCAAATTGAAGGTGATTTAAATATTACATTGCGAAATAACTTTTGCCCAACTTTACCATCAACGGAAAACTAACCGCGTTTTAAAACATTTTTCAAAACTACAAAAATCGTTGTTTAAGAGAACGCGCAATTTCAGCACCAAAAAATGCAAATGTTGATGAAATAAATTTTATAATTCCCCGATATTGCCAGGTGGCTTAGTTTCATAAAAATCCATTGAAACTGCTACGAATGAAGAAAACGCAGTAAATTATCACCGATCATACTTCTTTGAAATCTGAATTTTCCAAGACTTTGCAACACATTCGATCGGAAGTTGTCGTGATACCGTAAATCCCATTGATATCAACAGACATGCCATTTACATTCAAACGTCTTCAATTTCCTGTGCGCTTATCCATATATTGGGTTGGGGAAAAAGTAATGTCGTATTTGTGATCGAATTTTAACGCTTTATTTAACATACTTAGAATTATCCGGTTTAAGTCAAATATACACCGTTTTGTTCGCAAACTTGTTGCCATTTAGCAGGCAACTCTATTATCCCCCTCTTATATCCCCCCCCCCCCCCCCCTCCCTATTTGCAAAAAACTCCGACAGCCAGTTTTTACAAGTCGCAAGGCGAACTTAGTAGCACCAACAGCGTTTTGCATGGACCGGAAGAGATGATAATCACTTGGTGCCAGGTCCGGACTATATGGTGGGAGTGATAGGACATCCCATCCGAGCTCACGTAGCTTCTGGCGGGTCATCAAAGATGCGTAAGGCCGAGCGTTGTCCTGGTGGAACACAATACCATTCCAATTGACAAATCTTGGCCGCTTCTGGTCAATCGCCTGCTTCAAACAGTCGAGTTGCTCACAGTAGAGGACCGAATTGAGGGTCTGGCCATAGTTGAGCAACTCATAGTGGATGACTTCCTTCCAATCCCACCAAACATACAGCAAAACCTTCCTGGCCGTCAATCCGGGCTTGGCGATGGTCTGGACCGGCTCGCCGCGCTTCGACCACGATCTTTTTCGTTGAGATTTTCGTACGTGATCCAACTTTCATCACCAGTCACGATCCACTTAAAAAATGGGTCGAATTCGTTCCGTTGATTCGGTCCAAGATTTTTTTTTGTGTTAACTCGTATGGCACCCAAACATCCAGCTTTTTTTGGAATCCAATCTTCTGCAAATGGTTCCAAACGGTTTTATGGTCCTTATCCAGTTCCTGGCCAATCGAGCTAATGCTCACATGTCGGTCTACTTGGATGATTTCGACGATTTTATCGGTTTCTACGACAATTGGCCTACCAGTACGGGGTGTATCTTCGACATCCACTACACCAGAACGAAATCGATCGAACCAACGCTGTGCTGTGCGAATCGTTACAGTATCCGACCCATAAACTTCAGAACTTTCTTTGGCCGCCTTCGTTGCATTTTTACCTCTCAGGTAGTAAAAATGTAAAATATGACGAATTCCTTCCTTGGTGGACTCCATCTTTGACTGAAACGTACGATCATAAAACTGTCGACGAGACACCTGTAGCCCAGATTGTCGTCTTCAAATCGCCGTATAGTATGACCCGATGTGATACTTACAACACAAGAAATGTCTAAGTGTCGCCATCTATTGACAAAATACGACATTACTTTTTCCCGAACCTAATATTACTCGTCGACTAGCATTTGATGCATGCAGTCGTGTTTCCGCTTTACTCCGAGTTCGGGTGCGATTCTTTTTCAAAGTGAATTTTCCCAAGTGTATGATGATTGATTTGCGCGTTTATTCCAAGTGGCCTGGTATAGTTGTCAAGTCATTGTGACCCTTAGCGGTACACTAATAAAGTGAAAACAAGTGTGTTGAGTGACCATTTGCAGTACACTAAATAAGTGGGTGTTTTTGTGGGTGACCTTTGATACACTGAGTGTTATATCTAGTGGCGGGGTTACCGCCCGAGCAAAATTTGTGTGCGCGGCCAGAGTTGCCGTAACCGTTTTTGAGAGAAAAAAGCGGAAAAAAGTATTGCCGAAATTTGTTTTTAGGGTTAAATTTTTGTGCTGATAATTAAACAAAAAGTGATTAGATCTAATATAGTGACCGGTATGCTGCCGGGAGAAGAGATGAGGGCTGGTCCCAAGGAGACGGGGAAGTTATCTGAGGCGGAACGGTTGGCGGTACGGGCTCGGAAGAAGCCGTCAGATAGGGGGTGTGGGACGTCGAGCGAAAGTGCGATGGAAGCTCTCGATGACTGTGGTTAGGTTGCCAAAGTTTACCCAAAGAAGGCCTTTATGGCGTTGACATACGCCTTACGCTTGCCCTCCTCCGAAAAGGAACAGATAAGGTTATACAACCTATACCTATACAGGACCGGAAAATCTCCGAACTCAAGTTGGAGGTGGCAGTGGCCCAGAAGCTGGAGCTTCGTGTCATCGTGTATGGTGTGCACTGCTGCATTAGTGCTGATGCAGCAGATTTATGAGAATCACTTCGGGGGACCAGATGTTCTTTGAGTGACTCAAAAAGAGGCGAACATTGTAGGTCAGCCAATACGATCCGGTCCTAAGGCATTCAGCATGCTATGATTGAAGACATGCCAGCAGTGATAGATAAGTTGACATCCATCGAAAGGGTGCATGTAAAATGGTTAAGTTACAGGGTCAGGTCACATGACTTGCTCCTTGCGTGTTTTAGGTGTCTTGGGTTTGATCAACGCATGGCTGACCCCCGTGCGAAGGATTATGTCTGCGGTCGTTGTTCGCTGTAACGAGGTTCACTGCCGCAAGTGTGCCTTCCGGGAACTTCCGGCCGGGCATATGCTCCTATCGATGCCGCAACGGTAGCTCAGATTAACGCCCGCCACTGAACACCATGTCGCTCACACTACTGCAGTTGAAGTGCGCCAGAGCGTCTGCCGTGATGCATGATTTCGGCTAGTATAAGCGCTGGGCAGTCAATGACTGCGTCAGAGGCTTGCCTGGGGACATGCAAGTGTTCACTACTACCCATCCATCGTCATTAATGATGCGCGTCTAGATTGCGTCTGTGCTGAGAGCCTCACCTTTAGGACGGTGGTTTCGCTAGAGCATATACTGTCCACCCACAGCTTGCAGCAGTATATCGCGTACCTGGATGAGGTGGTTCCGCGTATTCGCGGAGCACTATTCATCCTGGGCATGGAGACGAATACAGTCTCCCCTATGTGGCACAGCAAGATTGCCCAGCGAACATCTTGCCCTCGTGCTATACGTAGGAGAGCTATTTGTCCGAAGTGTTGTTAAGGCAGATTTGTTTTGTTTAAATGTCCCATCAACGGTTTCGACTTTTTAGAGCTCCAGGGGTGTCAGCGATATAGATATGACGTGTGTGAATGTAGGAGCAAAGGCGTCTGTCCAGTCATGTAATATGTTGCTCGGATGGAGGTGTTAGCCGGCCGCTCTCCACTCTCTGAGTTTGTGCTCTTGTATATGGATGAAAAGGTTGAATTGTTGAATGAGGGGATGTGTAGCGTTAATGATGGCATGCATACGAAGCCCGAACGAGGGATCGAAAGTACGTGATGGACGAATGCTTTTCGTATTAAGTAGAGGGAAGTCCGTCGCCTGAGGAACATATTCCAATGAGCGCGCCGTCTAAGTGTTGTCAATCCTGATGTTGACCAACTTAGGCTCACCTACAGGCGAGGTGTCTCGTCTTATAAATATCTGATAAGACAGTCTAAAGAAGAAGACTGGAGGCGATTTGTTTGTGCACGTAGTGATGGCCCTTGGGGTAAGGTCTACCGAATATGCAGAGGGAAACGTAGTCACGACATAGTCGGCATCAAGGCGAACGGTGAACCTATGCAAACTTGGAGTGATAGTGTTTGTGCTTTGCTGGGTGAACTACTTCCGAGATCTGAGCTTTCGGTGTCTCCTGGCAGTCGCGCTGAATGAGGCGAAGAAATTCCTTTCCTAAGGTGTTGTCAAATCGAGGAGAGCATTGCCAGGCCCAGGTCTCGAAAATCACCTGGCTAGGATGGGATGGCTGGCGAAATGTGCAAAGCCATCTGGTAAGTCATCCCATCTCATGTCCAGTGTCTGTTTGAATGTTACTTGCAGGAGGGTAGTTGTGCTCCGGAATCACCAGGGAAGGATGAGAGTAATCCTCGGTCGTATAGGGCCTTATCTCTTCTCCCGGCCCTTGGCAAGGTCCTAGAGATGATTATGGTCCAGCGACTGGAGATGAAAACATCTCATCTGGTGTCTGACAACTCCACTGACGACGCCTTAATGTCTGTGACGAACTTTGTTGCTCGTTGTCATAGCAACTACGTCCTTGGATATTTGTAGATTTCAAAGGCGCATTTGATTACCTAAGTTAGTCGTCCATTTTGTCGGACCTTTATGAGTGTGACTGCCAGGAATTACTTCTGTGGAAGAGCTACTTCCATGATAGGAAAGGATTCGTCCAAGGTATCAGGGATCTATCACAAGTCCATTTATATGGAACCTGATGATGAATGAATTGTGGGATGAGCTTTCTACCGTTACTGAATGTGTTGCCTCTGCGGATGATCCTCCTCATTCTTGTTGAGGGGAACAGTTGAATTTAGCTCGAGCAACGGAGTACTGAGTACATGCGCATCATTAACGCGTGGTCTCTTAAAGTCGGTGTCCCGGTCTCAACGGATAAAATCGTCGCGAGGATGCTGAAAGGCTACCTAAGTCGTCCGCCCTTGGTTAAATTGAATTGTTTGTTTGAAATACCGAAAGAAAGTGACGTACGTAAGAGCCACCATCGCGGAGCGTATATTCTTAGGTTCGCATCTGCGTGAGCTCAACTCACGGTTGACTAAATTAGTGTGTATATTGAGGCGGGAGTTGAGATGTGAGTGGGGCCTAAGCAGGAGAGTTGCTAGATCCATATATGTGAGACTCTTCCTTGCATGTTCTTCGTACGGTTCCCCTATGTTGTATGGTGACGGCACAGGGTAGGAAACTGTTCTACGCTTGTCAGCGAGTGGTGTTGCTAGCGTGTCTTCCTGTACGTCCCACGATCTCGACCGACGCCATACAGGTATTGTTGGATATTTCTCCTGATCTGGAGGTAACCCGGCTTGCGACGGCCTACAGTATCTGGAGGGGCTTATATTTACTGCAAATAGACTTAGTAAGTGTGGATCAGGTGGAGTGCGGTCAAAAGGGTGTTAGATGAGAATGAGAATGGCAGCTTAGATGGAATGAATGTGGGAAAGGTCGGGTCACGTACGAGTACGTCAGAAATATGTCTGCCAGAGGAAGTTCTGTCGTGGACTTCGGGCTTGAGATGGGCTTCCTCCTGGCGGTGCATGGTAGTTTGAATGACCTCTATCCAGGGTTGTGTTCTGTGTGGTGCAGACTCAGAGGACTGGTTTCATGTCCTTTGTGTCTGTCCAGCGTACGGTGACACCCGTAATCTAGACGCCATGGGCGTTCACATGGTGAACGGTATTTATGATTGTAGCTAGTGTCTTGTTAGCAGTGATACACTTCAATGCGATAATGAATTCGCGCGTGCTGCCTTCCAACGAAGGAGGGAATTCCTCGACGCTGCTTCACCTGCAGTATGCTACCAGTGAGCCACCAGTCTTGTGTGTTTTGCGTTAGTGTCGTCTTGTGACGTCTTTCATGTTGTATTGTACGCAAAGCGGTAGTTGAGTGGAGGGAAGGTTTCGTTGCGGTTCTCCGCTTCGAGCGGATGGGCTGATGTGAGCCTAGTTCTGCCAAGGTGGTAGTTGTGGCGTTTATCAGGACCCAGCCCCTTCAGGACCCTGGTCGGGTAGTGTGCATTGAACCGGTATTAGTAAACCGCGTTGCCCCGAGTGGGCGCTGATCCGTCCGTGAGTTCCGGGATCTAATCGTAGGTTAGGCCTCAAGGAACAGGAGTAGGACCTTTGTCCCCGAGGGTATACCCGTTCTTGACTATTGCGGCCCGCTCCTTTGCACATGATGTGCTGGTAAACAACTTAAATAGAGAATAAAGGCAAACGAGAAGATAGTGGAAGTGGAGAGTAAGCTGGCTGCGTTTATTTGCAGCACGAAAATGCGCTGTTCACCCCGGCGCCCAGCGAAGGACGCAACAAGGGCTGAAATACCTGACGAGAAGGACTCGCAAAGTGAAGCGGCACTTGCAACGAAGTCAGGAACCACACAGGATACCACACAGTGCTATAAATGCGTGGAAGCTGTGAAGCACATGCGATCTGCGACGTTCCTCCAGAAAAACATCGGCAAGGGGGTGAAAAACGGTCTAATGGAACTGGAGGAGCTCCTGGACTGGATTTCATACTATAGGCGGACAAGGAAGGACAACCGCGCTTCCCGACGAGAAGACTATGAGTATCAAACGGATCGCTGACAGCCCATTGCAGAGCGAACTTGAAAAAAAACGAAAGGAGGAAGGGACATCTGAAGGAGATTTCACTCAGGTACTCTCCAAGGCTCAAAAGAAGAAGGCAAAGCGGACCAAAGGCAACAACACGTCGCGCCATCACAAAAACCTCTGCCTAAAATTAAGGCGGACACGAAGGACGGAGCACCAAAAGAAAAGGTGGGGAGCCAGCTTTGCTTATTAAGCCGACGGAAGGCAAGGCTTTTGCGGAAGTCTTCAGCGAAATCCGTTACAAGATTAAGCCCGAAGATAACTGAGCAGAAGTGCCTTCCATTCGTAAAACGAAGGGTGGTGGAGTCTTAGTCGAATTAGGCCCGAAGACTATAAATAAAGTTACGTTCTGTGAAGCAGTCAAGGGGCTTCTGGGAGAAAAAATTTTGGTTTCCACCTTGGAACCCACGTGTTCTTTGGAATTCCGAGACCTTGGCTGTCTCACAGAAAAGAACGAGGTAGAAGAGGCCATCAAACGCGAATGTCCGGAGGTAACCAATACCCGGATTGATATCACCTCTACGAACTCCCGAGGCCAAAAACTCGCCGTGGTGGAAGTTGCGAGCGTTCTAAACAGCGGGAAAATAAGAATTTGTTGGGTAGTGTGTAGAATACGAATCCGGGGCGCCCCAACCAAATGTTACAGATGTTTGGATTATGGGCACACATCTGCAAACGGTCGGCGACCTGACAGAAGGGCAACATTCCGTAGATGCGTTCAGGCAGGCAATGAAAAGGAAAGCTGCGTCCTATGCAGGGACCATGGCGCGACTGATGAGAGTATTACGCACACTGCGGGCTCGAGGCGGTGTCCAGTTTTCAAAGCAGAATTGAAAAGAGCGATGCGAATCCTACAAATCAATATGTACCGGAGTGCAACCGCTCACGAGTTGCTAGCGCAGTTTGCTGAGGAGACCAAAGTTCATTTAGTACTCATAAGTCAGCAGCACCAAAACAAGGGCCCAGTTTTATGGCGCCCTGACATATCAATTACCGCTGCCATTTGAGTTCGGGATGGCACCCTCCTTCGGGCGCCCAAGGTGGAGGGGACGGCTTTATTTGGATTCGCTGTTCAGGGATAACGTTTTTAGTGTCTATCTTACGCCGAGTGATACCATGCCGGACTTTCGTCGGAGGCTTGATGCTTTGGAGGACGCTATCTTAGGCACGGATGGGCCCAGGAGGGCATTGAGGCGCGCAAACCTTCCATGTATTGGTGGACAGTGGAAATCGCAGCGCTCCAGAAGGAGTGTCACAGGCTCCGCCACTTAACACAACGTCTAAGCCAATGGGAGGGTTCATGTACCATAATGATGGAGTACAAATCAGCCAAAAGGAGACTCCGCAGCGCAATAAACAAGAGCAAAGCTCCCTGTTGGCAAAATCTGGTCGTCGAAGTGAATGGGGAGCCGTGCGGACTCGGTTACAAATTAGTTACCCGAAAATTCGGGGCTCTGCGGAGACCCTGTTCACTTAAGGCCGAGCAGATGGACTCTATTGTAAGGGTACTTTTGCCTGCGCATCCCGTATAGGATGATGACGTCGGCGCGGAGAGCGCAGAGGACTGTCCACTTTTCTCTATAAGGAGCTTTTTTAAGCAAATCAAAGTAGCAGCGAACAAGGCTGTAGCTGGAGTTTCGGCTTTAAATAGGCTAATGGCAAACATTGGGGGCCCTACGTCTAGCAGACAACGTCTCCTGATGAGTTCGACGGAGTCTGTCCTGCTCTACGGTGCAGAGGTATGGGCTGACGCTCTTAACGAGGAGGTATATCGTAAACGTCTCGCGCAAGTACAGAGACGGGGAGCTTTGCGGGTGGCTCCTCTAAACCGGCCGTGATGATGAACGCGGGAGTAATCCCCGTTGCTCTTCTTGCTAAGGAGCGTCAAACCATATACAAGCACAAGGGAGATGAGCCAAGGGAGGTGGTTGCGGATGAAGAACGGCAACGTACTCTAGACGAGTGGCAGTTCTCGTGGCAAAATGAAACTAGAAGCAACTTAGTTGCGTGGCTGAATTGGAAGCATGGTGAGACTGACTATTTCCTTACCCAATTTTTAAGTGGGCACCGTCTTCAAGTTTTCAGTCTTACCTGCACAAGATTGGAAAGGCATGATCTCCAGATTGTATGTTTTACAATGGAGTTGTGGATGACGCTCACCACACTTTTTTTCTTGTGGAAGGCGGGATGGGGTTCGTCAGCAGCTCTATTTAAACATAGGGGATCTCTCTCCAGACAGCATTATCGAAGAGATGCTGAGGAGTGCTGACAGGTAGAGCCGTGTTGCCCATTACCTTCGGGCCCTTCTCGTTGCTGAGAAGATAGAGCTCGACCAGTGGAGGAGCCGGATGGCTGGGGGTTTCTTGAACTGACAGGTCCCTTCCTCGTCTCCCCTCCCGTTGGTGAAAGGAACTTCCTGATTTGAAGGCTCGGCAAGGCGTGAGAGTTCAGGGACTCCCCAGCACCCCTGCTTAAATTCGACGTAAAAGGATGTAACTCACTATATGCGTGAGCGTTCACAGTTCCCACCTTTCTATCAAATTTAGTGTCAATCGCTATAACCGTCTCCGAGAAAAATGCGTGTGACGGACAGACAGACAGACATACAGTAAACCGACTTTAATAAGGTTGTGTAAGGTGTTTTTACACAAAGCCTTAAAAATGGGAAGACATTCCCTATGGCAACTCGAGAGCTTATTATAACTCGTTCACGACATCAGTCCAAACAAACGGATAATATTTCAGCATCCGAAGAACGATGGATAACACGGGAAATAAAAAAAAATTAAAAATCAAAAACACAATTCGGCAAATAAGCGACTCCAGAAACGGTAAGAATAATTTCAGTGGTAGAGTCGCGCGAAAAAAAAGGTTATTAGCAAGAAGAACCGTTCAAAAAGATTAAAATTTGCAAAACTGCCTAACTTTGGAAATTTTTCGTTTTGGAAGACAGTATTGTCTACCGGAGAAAGTAAGTTCAACGTTTTTCGCTCCGATGGCCGATCATATATTTAGAGAAACCCAATTGAGGAATATAAGGAAAACAACTTACGGCCAACAGTTAAACATAGAGGTATGTCTGGGATGGTTTGGGGGTCAATTTCAGCGGTTGGTCCAAGGAATTTACATTTCATTGCCGAAATCATGGACCGGCATAAGAATCTACAGTTTCTGGAGCAAAATGTTACGACCAGTGCCCAGAAATTAGATATAGCCAATTGTTTCAGCTTCTATCAGGATAACGGCCCGAAACGAAAAACCGTAAATGTTCAATTGTGGTTGCTTTATAATTGTACGCATATTCTTCAAACACCTCCCCAATCCGCAGACTTAAATGTTGTCGAACATTTATATTTGGAGGAAAATTTGAAAAACCGTTCGATTTTTAACATGAAAGACTTAAAGAACTCTTTGAAGTACGAATGAGAAAGGATTGATCTCTGTTATTGTAGAAATCTGGTGCATTCGATGCCAAGTAAAACATATTATAACAATTCATATATACATAAAAACTTCTAAGTGTCCAAATTCCAATTTGAGATAAAATTTGCTCATTTGTCAAACTTCAGTTTTTTAAAAATTAATGAGAATAAATTTTACTCTGATTTTCAAGGATTTGATATTTACATGAATAAAGCGTTGTACATAAAATTTTATCGGTTGTTTCCATTCTTTCCTCACATTCTTAATGGCCTTATAAAGAAGAAAACATCTTCGTGTCCGAGTTTCACTTTGTCCCACTGTATGTGTTTGAAGAAAGCGTTCCACATCTAAGTAATGGTAGCTTTCCTCGTGATCTATGGGTAAACCATCATAGGACACTTTCTTTTCCTTATGAAATTGAATTAACTGCATGTGCATGGACAATGGAGTACTCCAGTGGGTAAGCCCCAAAACAGAGTTCCGATCTAGACCAGGACACTTAATCAAATCAAATCAAAATCACTATCCAGCGTATCAAGCCACCAGTGTTTTGGCTAGCCGTTTGGTCATTTCCCATTGACTTCGAAATTCAGACCAATCTTGGCAAGTACATTCTCGTTAGCGCGAATTATGCTACCATACCAACGAAAACGCCTCTTTTGCAATTTTTCCACGATCAGTGTAATCCCATATCGATTTCAAATATCCTCATTTCGGATGTGATCAATGCGTGTTACGCCATTGATCCAACGCAACATCTTCGTCTCCATTACGGCGAGACGCTGTTACTGGGGTAAATTGTGTCATTCATACATTGGTCACAAAGATCGCCACTTCATCCAAGTTGCGCGAATGCATGAAGCAACTTCGTAACGCAGTTCACCATTGGCTGATAGCATTGATCCGAGATATTTAAATCGCTCAATTCGGTGCAGGTCGACCGTAAAAAATAAATTTTTTCCCATGAGTAACCGTGCAACCTGTGCGTCAGTAGTTCCGTCACGGATACGGTTGTCAAGAATCCATTCATGGTTTGAGACAGCAACCGAATTGCACGGAAATTCGAAAGCTCTACTGGGCTTCTTTTAAGGTTTTGTATTTACACAATTAAAATCGATTCAATTTCTGTCTGTCTATCTGTCCGTCTGTCTGTCACACCCGATTTACTCAGAAACGGCAGAAGCGCGTGTCCCTTTACATGCAGCGAATGGCGCCATTTTATGTTAAATTTTAAACGGGTCATGACATGGTCATTTGGGGTATCAAATGAAAGGGCTCAGTTAGTACTTTTCGAACAACAAAGATATAAGAGATCAAAGTTTCGCATTTCAGGTAAATTTATGGCACCCTGCATGTCATCATCATATAAAGTGAAGTTTTAGTTTTCCTTTTTTAACTTTTCTTAGTTATTTGCATTGCAGTGTTATTTAATCCAGGTAGACATGTGTATGTATATGTATATACTAATAAAGCCTACCGGTAGCAACCAACATAATAGACATGTGTTTTCTGGTTACCACCGGTTTTTAATTTATGTACCATGTATGTATATGTATGCTTTTGTAAACGGAGTAAAGTGGAAATGCAGGAAGATGGGTTACATCAATTTAGATAGAGACATATATATGATGTTCGATACAGTCGATACAGATCTCTCTCGCCGTCCCAAGTGTCCAGTTTTTTCTATCGTGTATCTTTGCAATGGGCCGCTCGGGTGCCAGCGATCGTTTTCTTTACTTCCCGATTGGCATTCTTATAAATTTGCCAATTGGTTAGCGCTTTATCATCGAGAAATTTATGGTAAAGATGTTTCTTTTCACGGACTTTTATTTGGACATCGTCATTACAAAGCTAAATATTTCGATTGATGGACCGTTTACCAGGCTTGCTGACCTCGAAGCTTGCTTAGGCTACCTTGTGGATCGTGTCTTTAACTTGATTCCACGATTCTTCCACATATATAGTGGTTGGTAATTATGTAAATGTGATAATTTCTTCTTTTTTCTAACGGAATCGCTACCATTTAATACGCGGCGGGCCATTTTCAACACGATCATTTTGGTTTTTGATGACATTTAACGCGTTGTTTTGGTCGGCCTGTAGCGGGACCTGTTATTGAGAGAGATTAGATAGGATTTTATCATAGTGAAGTACTTCAACTATACTTTATTTGTCTCTTTCTTGATCTACGCAGATGTCACACTCCCAGTCGAAATTCAAGTGCACCCGGAATCCCACAAGCTATTGCTCTCGGGGAGTTTCCCCGAGCGGCGGTCGAACTGGATCTTGCAAAAGCCTTCGCCATATTTCGCTTGGCTCAGCCACCCACAAAAAAATTATGGCATGGTGCATGCACAAGAGACATAGATCATTATCATCAACGGGGCAAAAACCGATATCCAGTCTACGACTGCCTTAATAAGGAACTCCAAACATGCCGATTTTGCGCCGAAGTCCACCAATTCGGTATCCCTAAAAGCGGCCTGGCATCGTTCCATATCAGGCAAGGTCCGCCTCGTCTTCTTTTTCTACCATAGATATTGCCCTTATAGACTTTTCGGGTGGGACCATCCTCATCCGTACGGATTAAGTGACTTGCCCACCGTCACCTATTGAGCCGGATTTTTTCCATAACCAGATGGCGATGGAATCGCTCATAGATTTCGGCGTTATGTAGGCTGTGGAATCGTCCATCCTCATACTCGTATAGGGGACCAACAATTTTTCGGAGGATTCTTCTCTTGAACGCGCCCAAAAGTTTTTTCTTTTTTTTTTCTTGCTAAATCCCAAGTCTCCGAGGAATACATGAGGACTGGCAAGATCTTGTACAGCAAGAGCTTTGACCCTATGATGAGACGTTTCGAACGGACCAGTTTTTGTAAGCTGAAATAGGCTCTGTTGGCTGCCAATAACCGTGCGGACATTTCATCGTCGTAGCTGTTCTCAGTTGTGATTTTTGACCCTAAATAGGAGAAATTATCAACTGTCTCAAAGCTCTTCCCGTTTGACCAGTGCGGTTTAATGTTACTTGGTTGGTTTTTGGTGCTGACGTTTCCACCATATATTTTGTCTTGACTTCATTGATGTGCAGCCGAAGATCTTGCGCTAATTGCCGCCTGCTCGATCTGGATGAAGACAATTTGTACGTCTTGGGTCATTCTTCCCATGATGTCGATATCGTCAGTATAGCCCAGTAGTTGGGTGGACTTAAAGAGGATCGTACCTCTTGCATTTACCTCAGCATCACGGATTACTTTCTCCAGGGCCAGGTTAAAGAGGACGCATGATAGGGCATCCCCTTGTCGTAGACGTTGTTGATGTCGAATGGTCTTAAGAGTGATCCTGCTGCTTTTACCTGGTCTCGCACATTGGTCAGGGTCAGCCTAGTCAGTCTTATCAACTTCATCGGGATCCCGAATTCTCTCATGGATGTGTACAGTTTTACCCTGGCTATACTATCATAGGCAGATTTAAAGTCGATGAAAAGATGGTGCAACTGATATCCATTCTCCAACAGTTTTGCCATCGTTTGCGGCAGAGATAAAATCTGATCTGTTGCTGATTTGCTTGGAGTGAAGCTTGTTTAGTATGCGCCAATGATGATCTGAGTGTATGGGGCTATCCGACCTAACAAGATAGCGGAGAATATCTTATAGATGGTACTCAGCAACGTGATACCTCTATAATTGCTGCACTGCGTGATATTTCTCTTTTTATGTATGAGAAAAATAATGCCTCTTTGCCAGTCGTCAGGCATTGATTCGCTGTCCCACACTTTGAGTACAAGTTGATGAACTGATAATTATATTTAACCAATTCGGCTGTAATTCCATCGGCTCCTGGCGACTTATGATTTTTAAGCCCATGAGTTGCACTATTTCTTCTATATTTGGTGATGGCAGTGTTTGTCCTTTGTCTTGAGTTGGCGGGTCCTACAATTCGACGATGTTCTGGTTGTTCAGTAGTTCATCAAAATACACAAACCATCGCTCCAATATTCCATTCTGTCGGAAATTAGATCAGGTGTGTAAAGCTTCATCCTGCAGACTTATTGGTGAAACTTCCGCGCCTGGTCCGGTTGCTCCCTGTACTTTTCAAGTTCACAGACCTGTTGGTTTTCCCAGGCTTCCTTTTTTCGTCTGTGAAGTCGCTTGTCCGCTCCACGCGTCCTTTGAAAAGGCAACATTACTCGGTATGCAGCATTCTCCCGTTCCGGTGCTAGCTTACATTCAACGTCAAACCAGCCCTTTCGACTTTCGACAGCCGCAAAGGCTGGGACCAAATATGTTTATGGCCGTATTTATGATAACGTTCTTCAGGTGGTTGTGAAGATAATTTTTTAATGCTTCTTCTCTAGGATTTCTGTTGACTGCGGTTATTGCGGCATCCATTTTCCCCTTATAGGTGCTACCCAAAGCTGTGTTGTGATTGGCTTCAGTGTTAACTCTCACCTGATTGTAATGTATGATTTCGATATCATACTTGGGACAGGCTTCGAGGTCCGCCCAACTCCCTCCTAGAAGGTATCCTCCGACTCTGCAGTCTCCTCTGAAGAGGGGTGAACGTTAATGAAGCTTATATTCCTAAATTTGCCTCGCAAACGCAGAGTGCATAGCAAAGTGCACGTTTAATTTTTTGACTGACTAAGAAACCTACTCCGAGTACATGGTTCACTGGATGGCCAGTATAATATATGGTGCAGCGACTCTTCTCCAGGAAAGCGGTCCCTGTCCAACGCATCTCCTGCAACGCTGTTACATCAGCCCTATATTGGTTCAGGGTATCGGCTAGCTGTTTGGCAGCTCCATCTCTGTACAGGGAGCGGACGATCCATGAGAAAATGCGCAAATCGTTATTCCGTTGCCATTGCCGAGTTCGTCATTGTGTTATCAGTCCAGTCCGAGGCTCCTGTTGTGGCTTCATAGCTTTGAACTTCCGTGTAGGGTTGTCAGCCCTACCCAACCCCCAACCTGGAGGACCAGTTGGTACAATTTGTTCCGTTTCTAGGCGCGGGAGACTCGCCTTCATCCTTCTCCGTCTGCAGCTTTTCGTTAAGAAAGAGCTCCCAGCGATCACCACGTGGAGGTGGAGATAAGGTTTGGTACTAGAGCTGTTGGTGTTGGTTCAGCAGGCGTTTCCCAGGTTTTATTCTCCATCGTGGGTACCAATCCACGTTTCGCCCGGGACCTATACTACCCTTTGACCACCATAGACAGACAGGGCAAGCTTATGTGCAAGCAAAAAGATTATAGTATCATACGGTAAAATTTGAAGAAACTTAATGAAAACAGGTTTTTTGAGAAAAGTACAAAATTATGAAAATAAAAATAATTTGGTAATTTAAAATTTAAATTTTTACATATAAACGAATGTCAGGATGAGGGTTAGGAAATTGGGAGGAGTGCGTAGAGGAAATATAAGACTGTTAAAATGTAAAAAAAAATACAGAAATTTTGCAGCGAATGCATTCTCTGCTCAGATTGTCATGGACTGAAACTGGAATGAAATGTTGCACATGTCACAAAACCGTAGGAAAACTCTTAGGGGGTTAGCACTTAGAATTGGTCCTCAAGCTCTGAATTACTGCCTCCGCGATTGCCGAAAAATCAACCGCAGTGGAGAACTTGACCTCTCCAACACGAAATGTCAGCAACTACGTTATCCTTTCCAGATACTTGTCAAACGTCGAAAATGTACTGGCTGAAAAAAATCAGGTGCCGAAATTTGTGAGCGGATGTTTTATCGGGCTTCTGCTCCAAGGCAAGGGGATATTGGAACTATTTTATACAAGATAAGATACGCGACTAATCGTAGGTGCTGTACTTCCATTGAACGGAGTTCAGTTGGAATAGACGCTCAACAGCTGTCAGATTTGGTTCACCTTTATGATAGGTTAAGGGCAACACCTAAAGTGATCTCTTAGGCATCGACCAATACAGCTAGGGGTGCCCCTTGCTAGAAGGAAAGGTACCACTGGCTGTTGGTTGGTGGTCTCAAACGCCTAGACAGCCTCTGGAAACCATGCATCAGGTGGGAGTCTTTGGTCGTCGACCCGGACAGGTAAGCACTAGGGATCGATTAGTAGTGGGCGGCCTTGGGCAAGAAATGGCGGTTGAAGTTTAATATCCCCAAGAACCTTCGCAGATCCTTAAGGGCACTTTTTACACACAAGTGCAATTAGTAAAGTGTTCTTAAAATTGTGGTTCCTCAGAAATGAAATAAAATATTGATTTGCGGTTGTCTTTATTTTGAAGATAAAAAATGAAATGAAAATAAAAAAGTCGGGAAACCGGAAGCTTCACGCTTCAGGTATAAAAGGTTTTGTGTTTCCCTATGTGAGGAGCATAACGTAGTTCTCCATTAGTTTATATTGAGAGATATTGAAATCGCTCAGTTCTTGGTAGGTTACTGCCATTGCCAGAACTGAGCGATTTAAATATCTCGAGGTTACTGCCATTGCCAGAACTCAGCGATTTAAATATCTCTAATCAATGCTATCAGCCAATGGAAAACTGCGTAATGAAATTGTTTCACGCATTAACGCAACCTGGATGAAGTGGCATTCCCCAACTGGTGTTCTTTGTGATCGACGTATCAGCGCACGTCTTCAATCTAAAATTTACTCAATGTCGTCCGTCTACCGCTCTCTATAGTTCCGAGTGTTGGCCGACTATAAAGGATAATGAACGGCGTCTTGCGGTAATGGAGGCAAAGATATTGCATTGTGGTGGCGTGATACGTTTTGATCACGTCTGAAATGAGAATATCCGCTATCGATATGGGTTTGCACCGATCGTGGAAAAACTGCGAGAGAGGCGTTTTCAATGGTGTGGTCTCGTAATTCACGCTAACGAGAATTCAATAACCAGTGTTGGTCAGAACATCGAAGTCAACGGTAAGCAACCAAAAAACCGAGCAAAACAATGGTGGCTGGATGGGGATTTAAAGGTCTCTCGATTACATCCTGATCAGGCTTTTGATAAAATAAAATGACGAAACCGATCACAACGAGCCGACCCCGCTTTTGAACTGAAGGCTGAAGAAAAAGAGCGACGAGTGCACGACACCTCCGTGTAATATAGCTAAAAATTCCATTGCCCTCTATTTTCTAGAAAGCGATTTAAATAAATCATTTAATGGAAAGCCCTGTATTGATAATAGTCAACCTCATACGGTTCACACTCTTGAGTTTATTATTATTAGCAAATGCCAAGAATTTAACCAAAATCAAATATAAACAAGTCGGGAAACTGGAAGCTGGACGCTTCAGGTACGAAAGGTTTTGTGCATTTCTTAGTACGTAGCACGTAATATATGCATATATTATGTGAGAATATTCACTTTCGGATGATATTGACATTCATTGTCTTGAATTTCCAAAGAAGGGACAACTTTGACATATTATAACTTTGTTAGTAATAGTGCGATTTCCACCAAACTTGGTGAGATCATGCTCTATACCCGCACACACATTTTTCTCGGAGACGGTTATAACGATTGACACGAAATTTGGTAGAAAGGTGGGAACTGTGAACGTCCACGCATATAGTGAGTTACATCCTTTTACGTCGAATTTAAGGGCGGTTCCCCATACATGCAAAAGGGGGTGCAATTTTTTTTTATTAAATATTGACTATATTTGTATGTGGGGTATCAAATTAAAAGTCTCAGTTAGTACTTTTCGAAGCTAGTTTTGACATTTGTAGGAAACCCCCCGCACTTCTCGGGGGTTGAAAATAATCATTTCTTTAACGGACCCATTCTCAGAAACTACTTAACCGAAAAATCTAAAAAAAACAAGAGGCTGCCACTATATGGTGCCTAGGCTCCAAAGTACCCTCCACACCGGTACCTATTCAGATAAAGTTACTAGTAGCACATAAGTGTAATTTTTAATAATTGGCCGGAAAACCCCCTTAAGTCCATCCTAGAATCACGGCAGCAATGTAGGCTACATTGAAAAGTAAGTTTTAAACAAAACCTTAAAAATCATGTTGACGCCCTTATGTCTGACGCCTCTAAGTCTCAAAACATATTGGACCGGGCAAACTTAAGATTTATTTATTGAGCAAAGAAAAAGAAATACATGTGTGATTCAAAATATAAATATTCACTTGGAAGCGGAGGCGTCACTAACAAAGTATGTAACGCTGAACGGTAAACTAGGAGATGAGAGTTTTTGGGCACCGGTGGACGGGATTGAGGGAGGGGTTTAGAGTGAAGCGTAGTCGTTTCTCGTTGGTAGTAGCAACTCGAGGAAGGGCTACCTTTTACTCGATTTAGGCCTATGCAAGGACAGTGACCAAAGACAGGAGTGGGTGATTGGGGAGCCTAATAGGTAGAAGGAGTGACGTTAATTCCGGGGCAAGGGGGAGATTTTGTATAGGAGGGTTTTATTGGCAGAAAACAGGGGCCGAGAGAAGAGGAGGTTTTTTAAGGCAGTTGAGGCTTTGATTATAGATGATCTGACGTGGGGGTTGGATTTAAGTTTGTTTTTGAGAGAAATTCCCAGGTATTTAATGTTTGATTTTATAGTGAGAGTGTGATTGGCGATGAGTAGTTGAAGATTTTCACTTTCTGGCACAGTGCGCCACTGACACTTTCCGCTGGTGTTCCTTAAGTAAATAACTTCAGACTTAAGAGAATTAACGGTGGGAGCCAACCAGCTGAAATATACAATGACCCTATTAGTTAGGTGTTTGAGAGACAGAGGCTAGTATGGCCCTGGGCCGTTAACTGAATCGACCCAAGTTATATGCCTGACGATGAGATTCCCCCCGAGGAGGAAGGCGTCGAAACTGTGAGTAGTTGTGGCACAAGTCAGGATTATGTTCCAGAGGGAGGAGAATGATATGATAAAAAGGGAAAAAATAAATAAAATACTGTAAAACTTATCCACATTATCATTGCTTACTACGTAATATTTTCTCCCATATACTGTACATTCATATGTATTTAAAAGTACAGGCCTACTAAGTATATGTAAATTTTGTATAAATTAGGAAACATGAATTGAGAAATACGTAGTTCGTCAGAACTATCAAAGGTAAACACGACGAGCTTAATTCTTGAGGAGTTTAAGCAATTGCTGCTCGCAAAATCACACTACGTGTTTCTTGTGGAGTTTAAGCAATTGCTGCTCCCAAAATCACACTACGTGTTTCTTGTGGAGTTTAAGCAATTGTTAGCCTGGAGTTTGGCACTTTAGCTGCTCCGACTTTCCATAAACTCTAATAGAGAGAAGGTAAGGTAAAGAGGCTGGGATCATAGGAACTATCAGTGGACTGGCAACATCACAGAAGCCTAGGAATAGAAGACTGTTGGGGCGATGAAGAACTGAGGATTTCGGGTCATAATTGACCCATGGCCACTGCGGCGAAAGATGGGGTCAGTGAGGCAGGGGTGGTCCACTTGGAATGAGGCAGAAGGCCTGGCTAAGAATGACGAGCAGCGTAAAGTTTGTTTAGGGGGCGGGCAGATGGATCAGGGTGGGAGTGCACTTTTACCTTTCTTTTTACGTTAGATTAATATCATTTTACGGGGACATTTGGAGAAATTGCCTGAATGACCTAGTTGGCCACAGTTTACGCATTTGAGAGGCGCCGCCGACTCCTTATCGGCGTTATCTTGGACAGACGAACGAAGCCGTCGAAGCTACAATTTGAGGAAACGTGTCCAAATTGTTCGCAGTTAAAGCACTAAGTGGCATCCACTTTGCTAGGTTTCAGAAGTGTAGGGTAGGTAGGTATCAGTGGCCGCTCCGAGGAGCCCAATTAGCGCTTTGGTGCGCCGTTTTGATGCCACAAACTCCTAAGACCGTGACTGTTGTTATAGGAACAGGGAAGCGGAGTCCAGCTGGCTCGGATCTTCAGAGCCAGCCCGTAGCATTCACGAAGGAAAGCAGCTCTCCGACCCTGTAACTAGAAATCTCACTGAGGTCCCCAAAGAATGGTTTACCCAGTGTCCGCAGCCTGACTCGAGCCAGAGCCGGGCAATCGCAGAGAAAGTGCATGAGGGTTTCCCCTCCTTCTCCGCAGCTTCGGCAATGCGAGTTGTAGGGTAAGCCGAGCCTAGCGGCATGGTCCCCTATGGGCCAGTGCCCCGTGCAGACCGCCGTAATCTTGAATGCATTTGCACGCGTCTGGCACAGGAGCTCTCGTGATCGGGCTATGTTATAAGCGGCCCAAATGCTCCTTGATTTGGCACAGCTTGTAAGCCTTCACCATCTCAGGCCCGCGGCTGCCAGGTAGTGCGAGTAGATTCGGCCCCCGACAGCCACCAGCGGAACACCGACTGTGTTCCCCGAGGGACTGCCAAGAGCAGAGCCTTGCCTGGCCAATCCGTCAGCCCGCTCATTCCCTTCTATGTTCCTATGCCCGGGAACCCAGAGGAGAGTGATCTTGAGCGTGCCGCCCAGACGGTTGAGCGTGTCCCTGCACTGCCCCACCAACCGGGAAGATGTCGTCGTTGAGTACAAGGCCTTGATGGCCGCTTGGCTGTCGGTCAGAATGGCTATGTTACGCTTGGGGCTCGAATCACGCTCCAGCCATCGACAGACTTCCAATATCGCCAGTACTTCCGCCTGGAATACACTGGCGAAACCTGGGAGACCATACGACTTGGATACACCGTGTGTATTCGAGAAAACCCCCGCGCCGGCTCCATAGGCCATCTTTGATCAGTCCGTAAAGAATACCGTGTCGTAGTCTTGCAACACGCCGCCGGTCTTCCACTTTGCCCTGGTTGGAAGGTCCACAGCAAAGTTTCTCGTGAAGTTCAGCTTGCGTGTGACATAGTCCGTAGGGGATACCCAGATTTCTCGAGGTATTTCATCTAGAATGTTGCTGTGGCCGTAGGACTTCGCTGCCCAGCATCCGGACTCACGCAGTCTTACGGCACTGCACGCTGCAACATATTTGATGTGGAGGTCAAGGGGGAGGAGATGCAGGAGTACATTGAGAGTATCTGCCGGGCAAGACTGCAGAGCCCCCGTAGCACCTGCACACGCGGTTCTTTGAATCCTATTAAGCTTCGTTCTATTGTATTTCTTCTTCAAAGCCTGCCACCATACAATAGATCCGTACGTCAGGATCGGACGCACTACAGCGGTGTACATCCAGAGAACCATCCTCGGCCGGAGACCCCATTTCTTGGCAAAGGTTCTCTTACAGGCATAGAAGGCTATACAGGCCTTCTTAACCCTCAGTTCTATGTTCAACCTCCAATTTAGCTTAGGATCCAGGATTACACCCAGATACTTCACATTAGAGGAAAGAACCAATCTTTGTTCATTCAGCCGTGGTAGATGGAATTCGGGTATCCTTGTCTTGGTGGTGAATAGCATCAGTTGCGTTTTGGTTGGGTTTATGCTGAGTCCGCATCTTGCGGCCCACAGGCACACCTTTCGCAACGCTCCTTCCATGATGTCGCTCATAATGGACAGAAACATCCCAGATACTAGTATCACCAAGTCGTCGGCATACGCTACCACCTTCACCCCGCTGCTGTCTAATGTACGTAGAATTTTGTCCATTACTATTAACCAGAGCACCGGTGAGATAGCACCACCCTGGGGCGTGCCTCTGTTCACAGCTCTGGTCAAGTGGTTGCCTCCCAGATCGGATTGGATTATCCTGGTACTCAGCATGGATATAATCCAATGCGTGAGATACCCCTCCAATCCAATACCGGTCAAGGCTTCCTTGATGGCGTTGGTACTGACGTTGTTGAAGGCTCCTTCTATATCCAAGAAGGGAGCAAGGGTATACTGCTTGTACTGCAGCGACCGCTCAACCGTGCCAATTACCTGGTGGAGGACAGTTTCTGTGGATTTTCCTTTGAGGTAGGCATGCTGGGACTTAGAGAAAGGCGTTCTCTCCATAATCGTCCTTAAGTGAATGTCCAGGACGCGTTCTAGGGTCTTCAGCACGAAAGAGGTCAGGCTGATTGGCCGAAAGTCCTTCGCGGACTCATGACCGCGCCTGCCCGCTTTTGGTATGAAAACCACCCGTGCGCGCCTCCAGGACTGCGGTACGTATCCTAAAGTGATGCAGCTCCGGTAAATCTCAACAAGCCACGGCACAACCCTTTCCTGCTGCTTCTGTAGCATGACTGGCATTATGCCATCTGGGCCCGGAGATTTGTATGCGGAGAAGCTGTTTATAGCCCAGCCGATCCTATCCCCGGTAATTACCGATTTGATAGTCTCGCACAGCTGGGGTTGCCGCAAACCCTCCAAGCGAGGTTCTGACTCACAGTCCTCCTCGCTGGAGGGAAAGTGCGTTTGCACCAGCAGCTCCAAGGTTTCACTAGAAGATTCCGTCCAGGAGCCTACCGACTTTTTAAGGAAGGATGGACTCCTATGTTCCTTGGACAGAATCTTATTGAGCCTCGCGGATTCACTAGTGCTTTCAATGTTCTGACAATAGTCTAGCCAAGACCGCCTCTTGGCGGTCCTGATGGCCGACTTGTACTTCTTTAGGCAGTCAGAAGTGTATTCGTGAGGGGAAATTCTTCTAAGAATGAAGGTTGGTTTCCTCTCCTTCAGGGTGAAGGAATGACCTTCTAGTTTCGTGACCTTGATTAAATGTAGGGGTCTGTTGTGGGCGTTAGGGAAATTAAGGCGGACTTTGAGCCTGACGGCCGGTAGATTGTTAATCTCGTATTTAACTGTTTTGTCAATGTTCTTAATAACTAGACCCAGTGCTCTGGCAGTCAAGCTGTACAGGAACATTGGCGTGGAAAAGTGAATTTTACTACTATACTTAGCTACCGATGAAGATATCCGCAATCGATATGGGGCTGCACTGATCATGGAAAAATTTCGAAAGAGGCGTCTTCGATGGTATGAACATCGAAGTCGATGGTAAACGACCAAAAGGCTGACCGAAACAACGGTGGCTTGATACGCTGGATGGAGATTTGAAAACCGATCACTACGAGACGACCCCGCTGGTGAGCGGGACAAAGGCTGAACAAAAGGTCGTCATTAATCATGTCTTCGGCCGTAGCGGCCTTGGTGGCCGAATGAAGGAGGTGTGTGGTGATGTTAGGAGTGCTCTGTCCATGGGCGGCGATGGTGTAAGGGTGGGTATCGCATTTGTTCCTAGCCACACTGTGCCTCCTATACTCAAAAATTAAGTGGTCTATTGTTTCCTGTACACCACACTTTAGACAATTGTCAGTGTTGATTTTAACAATCCCGGAAAGGTTTGCTGTAGACATGGTTTGAGTAAAGTCTGTTGAAACTTTTCACAGTTGCTACACTATTTGTTGATAGGAAAGCTAGTATTTTAATGGGCAGTTCCGGAAAGATTCAAATCTTTGCCTTTTAATCTGGACATTGCCTTGCCAGTCCTTCTTAATTTTATTCTGCACCACGCATAGTGCATCCTCAGCTACAAAGGATGAAACCATGGTTCTTCCGCTAATTAAGGCTGCCTTTGTTGCTGAGTGTACCATCTTGTTCAACATAATTCCACTTTTAGCTGAGCACCACAGTATTTTTATTTCCTCGAAGTTAGAATTCGCTATTGCGTTAACTATTTCGCATACAATGGGATGCATGGCGTCTTGCTTCTCCAGAACAGTGCAGACTTTTTGAGAGTCTGTTATTATTGCTATCTTATTTTTTTTATTTTTCCCATTCAGTTCAACTGAGAGGACCGTCATTGCTTGCATCTTGTAGATAGTCAAACTATTGCAGAATGGGGCCGCCTCATCAGTTCCTTAGAGGCTAATAGCGCCTTTCTGAATTTATGGGGGTGTTCGCCCGTCAGAACATGGGCCACATGTTGCAGTGAAGATTTTGTTAAACCCAAGCATCTCTTCAACTGTGGCGCCACAATCGTAGCTATTCTGTTATCCACGTATTTGAGCACCAAGAGCGTGGTGGCAGCAGCATAATCAAGCACTGGTCTCAATGGTCTTGATGGTCTTGAATAGTTTTACGGCTCTCTCAGGTTTTATTCCCCATGAGAAACCTGTGGCAAAATTTACTACCCTCGAAGCTTTTTTTGCCTTCGTTATTGTATTATTGGTGTGATCTTTCAGGGATAGGGATTTCGTAATTGCCCTGCTCAGAAATATTATCTTTGGTACTTGTTTAAGAGGCGCAGGGTCCAAGAGTATATGTCAGATAGCACGTTTTCCTCTCATAGATGCGGCAAGAAGGAGTAGATCTACTCTTTCGTACGCTTTGCTGATGTCAAAAGACACCGCTTTTAATTGAGTACGCCGATTATGTGCGTGCGAGTGTGCCAATCAAAGTTTGACGGCAGCGCTGGATAGTTTCATTTTCATTTTCATTCATGAAATGCGTACACAGCGAGAATTTCATTCCAAATTTTGAAAATTTAAAGTGTACGTTTCAATGCTTACTTCAGTGCAAAGAAAAAGTAAACAAATCTAGTACAACAAAACATGAATTTTGAAAAGTAATCGAAGCAAAACCGTTTACATAATAAATAAAAGTTTACCTTAAATTAATTGAGTTTTTATTGAAAAATTAATAAAAATGAAATCAGTTTGTGTATAAAAACCGTTGCTTGTCATAAATTTTGAATGTAATTGTAAAAGATATGCATAATTTTTAAATGTTCGCAATGCCAAGTTTCCTATTTACTGGAAAGTGGTGGCAATAATGGGAAAGAAAACTGTCAATACAGTGAGAAAAAATCCTTTTCGTAAGGAATATAAGAGCGAGAGTATTAAAGAACGGTTACATTTTTTTTATAAACTCATTTTAATTTCATACACTTAAACAAGAAGAAAAAGAAGCAATAAGTACTAAGTTGAAAATCAGTAATTGTTAATCCACTCTGCTAGTATCAGAGGGCAAGACGGAGTGTAGTAGTTGTATAGTATCTACCAGTGCACCGCACGTTACAGTCGCTGCCTGCCGCCGTTTTCATAATTTTCTAACTCGGCGAGGAGAATTTCAACTCTAATCCAGGGTACAGTTAGTTTAGGGGGGTAGCCGCAACTTCAAGCATACAGGCCTTAGTTAGTCCTATTGTACTATCCCCGGAAATCGACTTGTCGCCTACGGCGTTCACAAACTTACGCGAATCTGAAGATATTCTCCAGAGACAAAAAAATACGTATACTCTTCGTTGAAGAAAACCTTTCCAAGGTATCTTCGTCTGAGGTGGCCAGGCGGTTGCATTCGAAGTGCAGGGTAGCCCCTTTCTCCTTCTCACATTGGCTGCATATAGCGGGGCTCACCACTTTAATTTTTTCCATGCGGTAGTTTATGGAACACTCCCCTCCCCTCCCTCCTTGGTTATTAGGGTTTTTATGTCGCACTTCTTAAGAGACAACAAAAATGCGACTCTAGCGGTCTCGGGTTCCTTCACAAAGATTTTTACCTGCCGGCAGAAGTTCAAATTTCTCCATTCGACTGCATTAATCCTTGGAATTTCCCTCTTGATAGTGGACCCGACAGTGGATGGCCAGATGTCAAAAGTTTGCTCTGTCACCACCATTGTAGATCCAGAGCCTTGGAGAGTCTGTCCTCTTCCTCATTATCAGCGATATTTGAGTGCTCTGGCACCCACATCAGGAATGTTTCGTTCAGTCCGCCACCCATAAAAGGAATAAGCCAGAACTATAATATAATTGGCTTCTGGAAACGTCAAAATTTTAACAAACGTAAACTGAATATCTGTCTAAATACATTCACGCCCATAACGGTCGAATCCTGATCATTTTTTCGTTGACACTTCAAACGAACGGGCATTTAAAAGGTGATTGGGTTTTAACAATTGAAAAAAATTGTAAATAAGTGATATTCAGGATATAATTCGTGTATTTGAGATAGTTAAGTGTGTTAAAGAGTTGAAAGACTTGCGTGATGATTAGAAAAATTTTATGTAGTGCTAAGAAAGTGAATTGAAGTAGGGTCGGATACTTTGTTGTGACTTTCAAACAAACAAAAGCACACAATCCTGAGCATCTTTTTATTCACACCAGAATGGCGAGAGAAATGACCCCTATTTTAATAAATTTATTTTACAGTCATTTATCGCAAGGATCTTCTATCCAAAATCTCGAATGGAGTTTCTAAATGGGTAAAGAAACTGCGTACGATAATTTTGGAAACATGTTTCATAATTTGGGAAAAATTATCTCTAATTTATGTGTCGGAACCGCACAGCGGAAAATTCAAAAAAATAAAAGCTGCCTTCTGGAGCGAGTGGAATTTGCAAAATTGTATCGGCGCGATAGATGGGAAGTATATTGCCATTCAGTGCCCGGCGAGGCCAGGAAGCTAATAATAAAGTTGCAAAAAATTTTACAGCATCGTGCTCCTCATCGCAACAGATGCAAATTACGTTTTTACTTACATTGACGTGAATGCTTGTGAAAGTAATAGCGACGGAGGTAGTTATTGCATATTAATTAAAGACATTGCAAAAACTTTATTTCTAATCCATTTCATAGGCATTTTCCATTTTCCTGGATAATAAACTTGATATACCACCACTGAAGATATACATGCAAAGTGGGTGTGTAAATTTTTTTTTCACCAAATATAGTCATGTGGGATATCAATGAAAGGTCTCGGTTAATACTTTCTGAAGCCATATGTTGGAAATGTGGGGAGTGCGAGGGGTTGACAGTGATTACTTCTTTAATGAACCCATTCTCAGAAAATACCCAACTGAAAAATCTAAAAAAAAATCAAGAGGCTGCCACTATATGGTACCTAGGTTCCGAAATACCTTCCATACCGATATCTAAATAAAGTTAATAATAGTATATTACTATAATTTTTAGTAATTGGCTGCAATTGTTTTCGGCGTTTTCGTATACAAGATGTATTAGGACTCCTTCAAACGTTAACTCGCCGCTTTTGTAAACGGTTTCCTCCATATCGTTTTCTAAAAAAATACTGTTATATGCTAAGAAAAATATCAGTAAAGAAAAAACAAGTCGGGAAACCGGAAGCTGGACGCTTCAGGTACGAAAGGTTTTGTGTATTTCTTAGTTCGTAGCACGTAATATATCCATATATTATGTGAGTGTATCCACTTTCGGGTGATACTGACATTCATAGTCTTCAATTTTCAAAGAAGCAACAAATTTGAGGTATTGTAACTTTGTTAGTAATAGTGCGATTTCCACCAAACTTGGTAAGATTATGCTCTATATTATAGCCTATATCACGGCATTTCATGGTACTAGGATGAACTTAAGGGGGGTGTCTAACCAATTACAAAAAATTGTAGTAATATACTATTATTAACTTTATTTAAACAGATATCGGCATGGAAGGTATTTCGGAGCCCAGGCAACATATGGTAGCAGCCTCCTGATTTTTTTCAGATTTTTCGGTTTGGTAGTTTCTGAGAATGGCCAACTTGAAGAAGTGATCACTTTCAACCCCGCGCGCTCCCCACCCTTCCAACGAATGTCAAAACTAGGACCGGCTTTGAAAAGTACTAATCGAGACCTTCAATTTGATACCCAACATGATTATATTTGATGAAAAAAAATTGTACACCCCCTTTTGCATGTATGGGGACCCCCCTTAAATTCGACGTAAAAGGATGTAATTCACTGTATGCGTGAGCGTTCACAGTTCCCACCTTTCTACCAAATTTGGTGTCAATCGCTATAACCGTCTCCGAGAAAAATGCGTGTGACGGACAGACAGACAGACAGACAGACGGACAGACAGACAGACAGTAAACCGACTTTAATAAGGTTTTGTGTTTACACAAAACCTTAAAAACCGGCTTCGCCATAAAACGATTTAAACGTAAATATTTGGCCACTGTTACAGTATCTATATCAAATATTAACATGAGCTGTCGCATGCACATAATTTTCAATTTGACTTGAACTGTCTGTAAATGATTCATCTAATGCATCAATAAAATCTGTAAAAATGAACAAATATGCAGGACTTCATCGTTTTTCGCAGAAGCCGGTTTTTTAAAACTGCACCAAAATAACAATTTAAAATTTTGCCGTAAAGGTAATTATTCAACACGAAAAATACCAAAAAACAAAAAATAAAGGAAACACTTCACAAACACGTTCGCCACTCATATTTTCTATGACATCTGTTTGATATTTCCTATGCTAAATTCGGCCGTTTTTTCCTCTGCTTAACGGAAATTTAACGGGACTATCAGGGAGGAACATTTCATAATGTACGCCCAATATGCGGTCGCATTCAATTCACAAGGGGCAATTTCAAGTACATCGAGGCATATGCTCGTTATAGCTATAGAGATTGTGACACGCGCATCTGTCAAAATTTCATGTTGTCGTGAAACCCCTCCGCCACTTGTAGCGGACAAAATTTTGTTCGTTAAACAAGTGCCATGAAATTAGTTTGAAATTGAAAGTGAAGTGCTGCCGCAAGGATAAATTTAATACGGCTACGGTTACTGGTGACGCGGGAGAAAAGGCTTGAGAAGAAAAACAACCAAACGATAGTTGAACAAATCTTACAAAAGTTGAATAATTTTAAAAGAGCTTAAAATAAAAGAGTAACGACTGTTTATTTGATTAAGGAATAGAGAAGAAATCATCGATGAAGATAAACAAATAGAGGAACTTTTGCGGTGTGATTTTGCTAAATGTACGCTGAACGAAGAACTAGAAGAGGCAAGAATGATAATGTCAGTAGGAAAACTCAATTGAAAAAAGGAATGTCCCTCATTTATAATTTCTTTAATTGGATGTTGAACAGAAGCTATTTGAAACATAGTTTGATTCAGCACAAATTCACTGAACAGTTTTGTAATTACAGTATATATTGTTTATCACGACATCGGATATAAGGACATATCGGTTTTTTACGACGAATTTTAAAAGTCCTGGCCAGAAAGAGTACTTTTGTATGTGTGACAATTAAGCGACGAATTGGTTGAATTTGAATCTTATAATGACGGACTCATGAGCCAAGGAAGGAATCATCAGATTACGGGAACTACCGAGTTATAAAAATTCAGCGCGATAGAACGTATGCAATCAATTCAGTGTTGCATCAATTTTCCTGATGTAGGTAAGTATGATACTTTGAAGATAGAAATTTTTGTTTTGATTGGGGTTGACGTTTTAAGAAAAGAGGGTAAAAAAATTAATTTTCACGAAATGGGGTTATTAGGAATAAATCGGGAGAAGCCATTGACAAACGTGTTTGAAGTAAAAAATGTATCGTTTATTGTTTCAAAACACACAAATAAAAAGTAAAAATATCATCAACGCATTTAAGTCGCTGCTGGAATCGTCAGATGAGGTTGACCATTCGGACGGAGCTCTTGGTCATTTTGTTACTCTGCATCGTGTTCCTCATCGTTGGCTAGCGGACGACGCCTTTTTTGCTGACTGAGGAGTGGTGACGTGTGACGGCCTTGGGTGAAGCGATTCCTACTGTAAATCAGGCGAGCTGATACTATTTCCTGGAGTAAAATTCAATTTCGCTTAATTTAAAACAGGCAAAACAAGAAGAATCGAATGTCAGCATTGACGTAAACGTAAGTTTTAAATAAATATGCGGTAAGTACAAATACGTACGCATGGTATCTAATTTTTTAGGTGCCACATTGTACCATTTCTACAATTTTTTGGAAGGACCCTGATAAAATAAAGAGTGTATATGAGAACAATTCGACTGCGGTAAAAGTAAAAAATATTGGGTCTTGTAACCAATCTAGACTAGACGATGTTTTACTTAAATGGTTTAAAATTCAAAAAAACCTCAATATTCCCATCAGTGGTGGTGGTATTACAAGCAAGAGTGGCCGACTTTGTTAGACAACTTGAATTCGAAGATTTTTAGTGCACGGTTGGATGGATAGAACGATTTAGAAAGAGGCACAACATGGAAGGGATCTATAACGATTGCATAACCACAGTAAGGGCAAATTTAAGAAAAGGATACAAAGCCGAAAACATTGTCAATACAGATGAAACCGATTTATGAATGATACCAGATACAACAATGAAATTTAGAGGAGAAAAATGTGTTGGAGGTAAATTTTCCAAAGAAAGATTGACTGTTGTTGTAGCAGCAAATATGACTGGATCAGAAAAATTTGAACTTGTGATTATTAGCAAAGCTAAACGGCGTCGACGTTTTAAAAATGTTAAATCGCTACCTGTTGACTATGAAAATATTCCTGGAGTCTAGATGATGTCAGCATTATTTGAAAAAAAATATTGTCCAATGGTTCGATAAACTTATTCGGCAAAAAAATTTTATTGATCTTGGTTAACTGTCCAGCCCACTCGAATATTCAAAATTTAAAAGCAAACTAGTCTTTCTTCCTCCAAATATTACGCCAGTGTTCTAACCAATGGTTCAGAGCGTAATAAAGTCACTGAGAATACACTTTCGAAAACTTCAAATCATACAACTTTTGAACGACATGGCGGGAAAGGTGTTCCTGAAAAATTACATATGTATCCTTGAGGCCATTTCTCTAATTTCAAAAGCTTAGGATCGTGTTTCTTCACGCGCACTAGCCAATTCTTTTGCACATGCGCTTTGACTGGCAACACAAGAATGTTGGAAACATTTTCCAAATATTAATGACGAACTTGGAATATCGAGGATATGGCTGAACATAAAATTTTAGCTTTCATAAATCCAAATTTGAATTCAGACATAAATAAGGGCCAAATAGAATTGGATGAAACCATCGATTTTCAGTCACCTACTTTGAAGAATGCATTTTCAGCGATTCAAACGATTCAACATTTTTTTTGCATTTAATGAAGGTTTGAAAAAAGATAAAACAGATTTTGCTTTACTGCATTTGAAAAAAGTAATTGAAAGGCACTTTTTAAAAACAGGAAATCACTAAAACAAACTAAACTCACGGATTATTTTGTTAAAATGAAACTGAAATCATCTGAGCCATGTTGTTGAGTAAATTACGCAGAATGTATAATTTTTGTTGTACTCATTTACCTTACTCTTTTCTATCATAAATAAAATATATTTTTGGAGTATTCATCTGGTGTATGCATATTTCACCGGTCCCTTCGAGGTCGTAATAAAAGATGTATACTGTATTTATAGAAAAGAACTAAGAGAAGCTCGGTAAAATGGAACCCCAAAATAATAGCCTGCGGGGAGAAAATAAAAAAATTAAAGAAGAACTCCTAAGATGCAGCCAAGAAAAACATGACTTGCCGTCGAAGGTAAAAAAGATATTTACCGATGGGCAAATAAAAAAATGTAAAAATCCGGAGAAAAAAGTGCAATGGTGTGAGGATGATATCGCCAAATCCATCATTATTTATTCGACTGGAGCAAGATTTTACGAGCTGCTCCTAAAGAGAAATTTCCCGTACCCATCTGTTAGAACGCTGCAACGATGGGCCCAACAAATTAATAGCCAGCCTGGAATATTGACGCGAGTTTTAAAAATTATGAAGAATACTGATTTACCTCCTCTGGACAAAATTGTGTGTCCTTTCATTCGATGAAATGAAAGTAAGAGAGCATATGGTAACAACCAATCAATGGATACAACATTATGCCCAGCTGCAAATATGCAAGTAGCAATGCTAAGAGACCTTTTCGGTAATTGACGGGAGCCTTTTTAAGGTTTTGTGTAAACACAAAACCTTATTAAAATCGGTTTACCGTCTGTCTGTCCGTCCGTCTGTCTGTCTGTCTGTCTGTCCGTCACACGCATTTTTCTCGGAGACGGTTATAGCGATTGACACCAAATTTGGTAGAAAGGTGGGAACTGTGAACGCTCACACATACAGTGAGTTACATCCTTTTACGTTGAATTTAAGGGGGGGTCCCCATACATGCAAAAGCGGGGTGTAAAATTTTTTTTCATCAAATATAGTCATATGGGGTATCAAATTAAAGGTCTCAATTAGTACTTTTCGAAGCCGGTCTTAGTTTTGACATTTGTTGGAAAGGTGTGGAGTGCAGGGGGTTGAAAGTGATCATTTCTTTAAGGGGGCCATTCTCAGAAATTACCTAACCGAAAAATCTGAAAAAAATCAGGGGGCTGCCACTATATGGTGCCTTGGCTCCGAAATACCTTCCATACCGATATCTGTTCAAATAAAGTTAATAATAGTATATTACTATAATTTTTTGTAATTGGCTGAAAACCCCCCTTAAATTCATCCTAGCGGCACGAAATTCTGCAGTGATGTAGGCTGTAATATAGAGCATGATCATACCAAGTTTGATGGAAATCGCACTATTACTAACAAAGTTATAATACGTCAAAGTTGTTGCTTCTTTGAAAATTGAAGACTATCAATGTCAATATCACCCGAAAGTGGATACTCTCACATAATATATGGATATATTACGTGCTACGTACTAAGAAATACACAAAACCTTTCGTACCTGAAGCGTCCAGCTTCCGGTTTCCCGACTTGTTTATTTTATGATTTCAACCGCAGAATGTTAAAGGAGCTCCTCTGCGAAATAATTAGAGCTGCAGAAGAAAATAGGTATACCATTCAGGCAATAGTCAGCGACTTAGGCGCGACTAATCAAGTCCTTCACAGAGAACTAGGAGTGACATTTGAAAATCCTTCGTAAGATTATAACTACACATTTTCAGTTTCACATATAATTAAATTTCGGTCTTTTAGAATTATCAACCCATCGCGGCCGGATAGCAAAATTTTCGTATTCGTTGATGTTCTCCATCTGATAAAACTCTTGCGTCGATCAGGGCTTCATTTGTCAAGGCGTAACAATAGTGGGCCACATTATTGAAAAACTGTAACCCCTTACTTCAGATGAACTGAGCAACATATAAGATTTCCTTGGTAAACTTAAATGTGAAAGGGGCACAGCGGCAAAAAGTAAAGATCGCTACAAAATGGCTCTCTCTAGGGCAGGAGCTTTTGGTTACCTTGATGGTCAACCGTGGTTGCAATGCTCAATTTTTTTCAAATTGATAGTACTATATTTAACTTACTTTGAAGACTTTAATCAATACGATAAATTATAGGTAAATGACTGGTTTGACGTTCTAAATGTAAGAGTCCCAAGCACTGATTGCAGAGAAATAGTGAAAGCGTTCGACCTAACAGATCAAGTGCAGAGTAAAATCAAAACGGAGATGAACCGGACAATGCAAGATATGCAAGTAAAGGGAAAGATAAGACTAATCCCTTTCCAAAAAGGTTTTTTTTTTTTGTAGAAACCCTGTAAAGTAAAGTAAATAAAAATAAAATGTTCACATGTTCACAGGTATCTTGCAAACGAACAAAGCATTTGTCGAGCTGTTCAACTATTTGCAGCAGTAATACGATACGAAGAATATCCTTACCTATCGGTTAAATCAGGATGTTTTGGAAAACTTCTTTTCGATTATAAGAAGTAAAGGCGGTCTTAACGATCATCCTGATCAGTTGTAATTCAAATACAGACTCCAACTCTATGTTATGGCCCAAAACGAAGGAGTCGTGTCCAATTCGGTTAACACCGACATAGACGACACTCCTGACTTGGATCCTGCCGTTGGAGGTAAGATTTAAATCGATCTTATAGTTTACGACAGATATTTGCTTATCTTACATATCTTGCAGGTAACCTCTTTAACAGAGCCTCTACCACTGAAAGAAATTCAACGGGATGATTTCAGCGAGTTAGTACGATGGACTCGAAAACTTAACCGGCTTCTTTTGCCATAAAATGAAGACCTTAGATTCGGAGATTTCAGCGGACGAACTACAACGACTAGGCGCACCATTTTTCCGAGGGAGGATTATCTAAGCCCATTGAGACTTTCATGGAGACCAACCAAAAGTAAGATGTAATTTTTGAAAATTTTGATACTAGCAATTTCTTCTCTATTTCCAGCAACTATGTATATCACCACATCTGGTTTTCTTTAATTCATGCACATATGTCATTGCTGTTTAGTGCTGATAATGCTGCCCGATTGTCGAAACAGATTCGAATGGTGCGACCCTTCCATTTTTGTCGCAAATATTCTTCTGCTGCCAATGAAATGGCGCATACCTCCGAGAGGTCGGGCTAGTTCCATAATCGGGTTTCCTGAGAATACCCCTGCACTCGATCCATCTAAGATGACTTACCTGCCGATGATAATCATCCTGTGATCCGAAAAGACTCGTGGTGGTTACGGCTGTGCATGTTTTTTCGAAGACGAATGTGGAAACTATATGAACGGCGCGCATCAGAGCCACATGATGTTTGCAAAGGAATTTCCAGATGAACACATGATTGTATGATTGGTCGCCTTTCCACGCGCCAATGGTGTCAAACTTATATGCGCCGTTAGTTGCTTTCCGTTCCACCTCCAAATGAATGGGGCGCTCCAGTAATACTTAGGCAGCCAAGCCTCTGGATTCCTGATATTAACAAAGTTCAGTCTTGGCAACCGGACGATGTAAGTTATCATCAAAATGGGTTTTGTTATGGATGCATACATCTAATGTTTTGCCTATCCTGCAGCACCAGAGCAATCAGCAGGATTTCGGGTATCGTTAGTGGATATGGTGCTTTCATGTAAATTTGGAGTCGAAATGTACTCCTAAATATTATATTTGACTGTTTGTACCAGCTGGATTTCCGCTCCTGGTGAGGTGGGTAGCATGTAGATTTAGAGCATCCATTCCTCCAAGAATAATGCCATCCGGACCCACAGACGAGTTAAATGTCCATTTCACTCGTCCCAGCAATACTACTTTGCGTTCTAGAATCCAATCTTTCAGTTAAGAGCTGAGCTGAAGAGCTGTTTGTGTACAAAGTGCACTTTTTTATCTAAAACAGGTTGCTCATAGCAATATATTTCTTACATGTGCAATCCGATATCATAATTGCTGTCATCGAATTGCATAAGTCTTAAATGTTAATTGATGTGTCGATCCGTTGGCTTTTTAAGGTTTTGTGTGAAACAAAACCTTATTAGAATGGTGACGGTGTCTGTCTGTCCGTCTGTCCGTCTGTCTGTCTGTCTGTCTGTCTGTCTGTCTGTCTGTCTGTCTGTCTGTCTGTCACACCCGATTTATTCGGAAACGGCTAGACCGATTGTCACGAAAATTGGTGAGAGTATGTAATCTGGTGATCCCTTTACATGCAGTAAGTGGCGCCATCTTGCGTTAAGTTTAAGGGGGGGCTCTCCGTACATGTGAATGGAGGGTGCAAATTTTTTTTTTCACAGAATGTAGCCAAGTAGGGTATCAAATGAAAGGTCTCAATTAGTACTTTTCGAATCTGGTGAAATATTTGATATTAGATGAAACATAGGGGAGTCAGGGTTGAAAATATGACCCACAAAAAGTGTAACAGGTCTCGTTCTCAGAACCTATCCAACCGAAAAATCTGGAAAAAATCACAGTGGTGCATCTCTATGAAATCTAGGCCTCAAAATATATCCGGTTCCGATATCTGCACAAATAAAGTTAATAATAGTATATTTCCACATTTTAGAAATTTACCCGGAACCCCCCCTTATGTTCATCCCAGAAATACAAAATTTGGCATGAGTGTAACGAAGAATATAATGCACAGTTTGGTCAAGTTTGAAGAAAATCCAACTATTATTAACAAAGTTATTGGGGGTGAAACTTTACAATTTTTTGTGAATTTCGTGCACTCTACAACCCGCATGACGTCATCATCACATATCAGTTCGTCAATACCACAACGAAATGAATTTTTATGAATTGGGTCGCAGACAATTATTTTGTTTTAGTTTTTTAGTTATTTGTCAACCAGACATGTGTATATGTAGGTATATAATATATGCGTGCTAATGAACTTTGCGGGTAGTGCCTAATTCAAATAGATATAAGACGTAAATCGGAAATATGGGTACGATAAATTTAGATACGTGCATATATGTGTACAGCAGGTAATAGGCAGTTTGTTTGTTTAGGGTGAGCATGATATCTATGGCTCTAATATGTACGTATGTCTCGTAGTTTGGAAAAATATGAAGGATTATGTTGGATTTGTAGCTATATACGGACAGAGAAATGTGCGTCTCTTACATAACACAAAACCTTTATACCCGAAGCGCGAGCTTCCGGTATTCCGACTTGTTTATGAATATTGCGAATCTATGCATTTCCGCAGTGAATGAACTTTGTTACGTTTCACGTTGAGTATCTTGATTAAGAGTGGTGAGTCTTTCTTCGTCTTTTTTTACTTCAGCCTTTGTCCCGTTCACAAGCGGGGTCGGCTCGTCGTGCTTGGTTTCGCCATTTGGCTCTATCAAATGTCTAATCTGGATGCATCTCAAATCCCCATCCAGCGTAACATGTCTGTCTTTTGTTCGTTTATCATCGACTTTGATTTGGTATAAGAAGCAAAAGTTATATAGCGCCGATGTGTGCCTCCCTCCCGGGTAATTATTTTGATCATAGCTCCGTTATTATTTATCCCACTGACTTCTATTATACCTTATTTCAAAGGCCTTTTCAAGCATTTTAAAAGACCTTTAAATCAATTTCCACCAAAATTTTGTGATTTTGCGTTATTTAACCTTGAAAGCATTATTTTTTTTTTAGATATTACCAATTTAAATTTGACGAGCCACAACTAGAAGAAATTTTCCAGCTTAGTGGCAAAACCAATCGTAGGAGGCGGCGATCCGAATATTGCAATGACACACAGAAATGCTATAGAAATACTATACACAATCCATTAACATTTGCATAGAACGCACTGCGATCTTGACTCGGCTTCAACCAGATGATTCATTTTTTGCCCTGTTTTTTTCACAAGTTTCACCTCCCGTGCATAATCTTCTTGCTCTGCCCATATTGTACCAACAAAAAAATAAAAAGATTCATTTAATATGCTTTGTTTCTGCTTAATATCATTTCTACGTGGAATGCATGGGTTTCGAGCAATTTGCGAAAAATCGTTGAAAAACATGCATTTTTTCGATGAACAAACGACATGTTTGAAAAGCTACTATTTGTACGAAAAATTTTCACTAAACATGTTTTGCTTAGAATCGACCATTAAATCGATTTCTGTGGTTATTTCGAAAAAAATGTGACAATCGGTCGCATCCTCCTCGGGGGGAGGCGCACATCGGTCTTGACTGAAAAAATTCAGAGGTCGCACCGGATTTTCGGCTAAAATGACTGGATTATCAGCACAGAATAAAGTTAACAGCAAACATTAGCGAATTTGCCATGGTTAACTTTTTGTAGGTCAGCATGCCAAGCAAAATCATCCGGGCTAGGAACGTTGGGGGCAAGTTGCAAAAAATTCAACACGGTCGTGAGCACAAGCCACAACTAAGGAATGCGATAATTTTAACATCAAATATGTAGTACATGTATTTGTTTTCAACTGAAAATGTTTAATCAATAGGCATATTATATAATAGTTTGTAAAATCCACTTTCAAATTAAAAACGAAATCGCTACAAGAAATGTGTGTTAAAAAGTATAACTAATCTCGTTCTCACAATGTACACAATGTAATCCAACCGAAAAATATGGAAAAATTGCAATGGTTCATCTATATGAAATCTAGGCCTGAAAATACATCCCATTCTGATATCCGCCTAAATAAAGCTAATAATAGCATGTTAACATATTTTAAAAATTTACCCAAAAATGTCCCTAAAGTTCATCCTAGAAGTTTATCAGTATAATTAATAATATAAAATAGATTTCTAGAGAGTTTGAAGGCAATCCAACCATTACTAACGAAGTTATAGAAAGTCAAAGTTTCGTATTTCACGTGAATTTATTGCATTCCAAGACGTGTTTCACGTCACCATCACATAGAGTGGACTCACATGAACGCGGGGCGCATCTGAGTTTTTAGTTTTCCTTTTTTGGCTCTTTTTAGATATTTGCATATCAGTATCAATGCTTCCTCTCGGACACAACCTTGTCATAGTGGGGGAGCTTTTGGTAGTTTACTACTACACTAAGGGTGTCCAAAAACACATGAAGATGGAAACAAAGGATTGTAACTCTCCAAGTGGTAAGAAGTCACAAACTTCGAATCCACCCTCGACTGTAAGAAATCAGGTCGTGGCCGGAGCACATATTTTGGAGGCCTCACGTAATTCATGTTCCCCCACGGAGAAACCTGGGGAAGATGACTATTCAAATCCATAGAACTTCGCGCAAATCAGCTTAACATCATTTTCTCTGAAATGTCTGAAGAGACTGGTTGAGCTTTACATTCGCAAAAAAGCGCTAAGGTCGCACCCACTAAATGAAAACGAACATGCTTACCAACGTGGTTTGAAAGATAGCATGGTGTTCACGAAACTCTAATAAAGTGGATCTATGCTATAATAACGCAGAGATTGCTATGTGCTGAAGTGGGTGTTGATCGCTACCTAACAACGGAAACGACGGAAGGCTGCCCTCAAGGAAGTGTGCAGTCGCCACTTTTGTGGAGTATGCTGATCAACTCATTACTATGCAAACTGCAAAATCTGCCAATACACGTTCAAGTTTATGCGGATGGCGTGGCTGTGTTGGCTGTTGGTGGAGATCTCGGAATGGTGTGTAGAAATACACAATGCGCCGTTGGTGTGATTGACAGTTGGTGTCTCCGGCATGGACTTTCAGTAAATCCCAATAAAACCACAATGGCATTATTTACAAAACAGAGGAAACTGAATGGTCTTTGCCTTCCAGAGATGAGGGATACAACCCTTCAACTCTCCGAAGTAGTAAAATATCTGGGAGTTATCTAGACAAGAAACTTCTTTGGAACAAACATGTCGAGATAAAGATGAAACGAGCTCTTTTAGAAGTTAAGAACAACGATGTTCACTGGTTACAACACTTCATTTATTTCATTAAAAACAATGGAACTGACAACAAAGGATGAATTTCATAGAAACTTTTTATAAGAATCCTTTCATTTTTCCAACAACACAACTGGTGCTCGTTATTTTTATTAATTTAATGACATCTTGTCCCTTTCGGTATCCACTTTTTCTCCATCAAAAAATATGACAATTTCCGTCACCTACTCCGCTCTTCACTCCTGTAGCGAGGTCTGAACTGAGTCATCTGTCCGCTGGTATTCGCAACATTCGAAATAAATTTCGAATGCCGCGAATCCTGCCGCGCCACATCACTCCGTCCCCAGATAAAACCCAGGGGTTTCAGCGACCGAATGCGGAACTGTGTTCCCCATCAGTCCTTGAAGCGAACGCGCCGTTGTGTAGGGGTGCACACGGGCTTCAGCTTGGACAGGGAGACCGCTTTTTTGTGTCCACCGATCTCGAGCTGGAAGAAATGTTCTCCCCGCTCGAGAACGCGGTACGGGCCTTCATAAGGAGGCTGCAGCGGCTTCTGGACGGTATCCGTCCTGACCAGGACGTGCGTACACGTGTCCAGTTCCTTGGGCGTACAGACAGGTGCGGACGAGTGTTGGGTGGGAGGAGTGGCCTTAATGCGTCGAAGATTGTCTCTCAGCAGACGCACCAACCCCGACTCTGTGAGACCCGATCTCTTGTCGAAGACCAGATCACTTGGGAGTCTCGTGTTCTTCCCGTACACCAGCGGGGCTGGCAGCAAATTCCTCTCGGCGTGTTGTACGTAGGCCAAGTAGGACAAGAGGCAAGACTTGGGTCCAGGACGGATCGTCGCGTGCCATAATGGCGGCTTTCAGCGTCCGGTGCCAACGTTCTAACATCCCATTGGATTGCGGGTGGTATGCAGTAGTCCGCTGGCGTTTAAACCTTAGGAGTTTGCCTAACTCCGAGAAAAGGGTGGACTCAAATTGCATTCCCTGGTCAGTGACGACTACTGCAGGGACGCCAAAGCGAGGTATCCACTCTCGACAGAGGGCTTCGGCACAAGATTGCGCCGTAATGTCTTTCAGAGGTATTGCCTCAGACCACGGCGTAAACCTGTCAATGATTGTGAGACAATACCTATAACCGTGCGAGTCTCGCAAAGGCCCTGCTATGTCGAGGTGTATTGTGTGGAACCACTTGGTAGTGCGGGGGAATGATCCCATTTCTTTCCTTACATGCCTGGTGACTTTACACTTTTGGCATGCGATGCACTCTCTGGTCCAGGAATTGACATCCTTGTTCATGGAGGGCCAGAAGTATTTATCGGTGACTAATCGATTTGTTGACCTGATGCCTGGATGTGCTAAGTCGTGAACAGCGTGGAACACTTCCTCCCGAAATTTGTATTTGGGGTAGAATTTGAGGCTCTGAAATATTGCGTCACCCTCCTGCGCCTTGGCAATAGCCAAGAAGTCGAGTGAGGCGGGGATGTTAACCTGGGATACACGAGACAAAGCGTCACAAATTATGTTGTCCTTGCTGGACACGTGCTCCAGCACTGGCTTATAAAGCTCAGATGTCGAAGCTGACGAGGGGACGCTTTGTCGGGCTTTTGTTTCAAAGCATATTTGAGAGGCTTATGGTCCGTGAACACTGTGAACGGCCTGCCTTCAAGGGAGAAACGGAAGTATTTGATGCTCAAGTACGCGGCGAGCAGTTCGCGATCGTAGGTACTGTAGTTCCGTTGAGCGGGGTTCAACGACGGGAAACGACGATAGAAGTTTAGCATGCTCAAGAACATCCGCAAATATTTTACAGTTTTAGGACGCGGGAAGCTTGTAATCGCTTGCACCTTGTCTGAATCGGGCTGTATTCCTTCAGGGGATGGAGTGGCCGAGGAATATCACCTGTGTTTGAAGGAACTTACATTTCTCAACGTTTAGGACTAACCCGGCCTCAAGGAGACGTTGAAAAATGCACTCGAGATGGGCTAAGTGCTCAGACTCTGAGGAAGAAGCGACCAAAACCTCATCCAAATATACGAAACAGAAGTCGAGGGTTCGCAGGACCGAGTGGATGAATATTTGAAAGGTTTGCGCCACATTGCACAATTCGAAAGTCATCCGGGAGAACTCGAAGAGTCCAAAGGGTGTGCATATTGCCGTCTTTGGGGTGTCTTCTGGAGCTACAGGGATTTGGTGGTATGCCTTGGTTAAGTTCAAGGTCGAAAAGAAGCGGCAATTCGCGAAGTGATGCGCAAAGTCGTGGATGAGTGGAATTGGATATCGGTCAGGAACAGTCTGTGCATTTAGCCTTCTGTAATCCCCACATGGGCGCCATTCGCCGTTTGGCATAGGGACCATATGCAGTGGGGAAGACCAACAGCTGTTTGAGGGCCTGCAGATACCCTGTTGAACAAGTTGTTCAAACTCTTTCCGTGCAATAGCCAGTTTCTGGGATGGTAGAGAACGCACCTTCGAGAAGATCGGGGAACCAGTAGTGTAAATGTGGTGCTGCACATTGTGCTTCACTGGTTTGGAGAGACTGCACTTGGTAGTAATCTGGCTGAACTTTTGGAGAAGTGCCCGAACACGAGAGTCGGTAATGTCTTCTAAAAGAACGGAAAGATTATTGCCTGGGTGAGAAACCATTTGTCCCGACGAATTAAGGTTGGTCATGGAATCTATAAGAGACTTGTTTTGCAAGTCTACCAGCAATCTATAGTGACACAGGAAGTCAGCGCCTAGTATGGGGAAGCTGACCTCCGCTAGGATGATACGCCACAAAAATGTCCTACGCAAGCCAAGACTCACGTCCACTTGCCTATACCCGTAGGTGTTGATACGGGAGGAATTTGCGCTGCTAGTTTCAGGGATTGTGGAAATAGTTTATGGTGCTGGGGTACGGGAAGAACCGAAAATTCCGCACCAGTATCCACGAGGTAGTTGCACCTGCTGAGAGGGTCGTAAATTGTTAGGCGACGTGGCGCTGCGTTCTGGGTGGCCGTCGCCAGGACCCCCCGCGGAACGTAGTTTTTTTGCGGCAGGCGTGAATTTACAAGGGATTGTACACTTGGTGGCTTTATCGCCGAATCTGCAGTGGTACCAGCAAATCCCTCGGTCCGTGGACTGTCCTGACAACCTGCTACCTGATCGCCCTTTTCGGGTCGCAGACCGCGAGTGAGCTCGTGATCTGGCGCCCGAACGCTGAGCGTCCAGCGTCGCCCACATCTCGGTCACACTGGCTGTTAGGGCGGCTATTTCGCGCCTTAAGTCGCCCACCTCGTCCGATGGTTGTTGAACGGCCGCTATGGTCGGGCGTACGTGCACCTCGTGCACTTTGTCGGCCGCAGCTGCCCGTGCCTCCAAGGAACCTGAGACACACGCGAGCACCGCCTGGGTGCCTTCCGGGAGCCGACGCAGCCCAATTGCTTCATTTCGCGTAGCAATTGGCTGGGAGTTCGATTTCCCAACGTTAGGCCTGCCAGCAAGTGATCCAATTTTGCTGACTCACTTACTGACAGGCGCCTGATTAATTCGGTCTTGAGCAGTGAGTACGAAGCCGATTTCACTACGTCGGACACCAGCACGATGGACTCCTCGTCCAGGCCGACCACCGCGTGATTGAAACGGGTCGCGTCCGCTGTGATCCCGGACATCTGGAACTGTGCTTCCAAATGCACGAACTACAGTTCGGGGTTCCGCCGCCAAAACGGAGGGACGCGCACGGCGAGGGCGGTCACTTGCGGGTCCGATGGACCCGCCACGTCTTTGCCGTCAACCGACATTTCAAAAGACTAATAACTATGACGCGAACTTGTGGGAAGATAATATCGACTTTAGCCAAATCCCTAAACGACACGGCAAGCCGCACCTTCAAATGACCACACGAGCGAAAAATGAAAGCAACACCAACGACGCACCCCAAAATGAACGCTTGATACGCAGACCAAAGAGAACCACGATAACTCGCCAAAAGAGCGGAGATCTACCGATACTAAATTCGGCAAACACCTCGACGCCGTCTCTTGCAGCGATTTAGTTTTTATTCTTACCACCTTTTTTATTGACTTAGAGTGAAATACAATTAACTTATAACAACTAAAACGGCGGCATCTGCTGAGGAGGCGGCGATGGTGGCGGAGCCTTCGGCTCCTGCTGCGATAGCGATGGTTGCGGCGGTGATATTGGTGTCGGCTGCGACGGTAGCGGCTACGGCGGTGACGGCGGCGGCTTCGACCTCTGCGGCGATGGTGGAGTTGAGTGCGGCGGCGAAAGTGGCTGCGGCAGCGATGGCGGCTGCGGCTGCGGAACACTTACTTATCTCCAAGTGGTTGTGCCGGCTGCCTGCTGGGCGATTGTGCTTGCGCAGACTGCGATTTGTTGATGGGGATGATGATGTGCTTGTACAGTTGGGTGGAATTTTAACGGTCGTTGGCATTGGCTTAAACAAATTCGAGCTGCAATGCAGCTTGCTGCGGAGTACCGCTACTGCTGTTCATTGTCCTTTTTGTTGAGTTTTTCAATTTTGCAGGTTCTGGGAATTCGGGACCTTAGTTGTTGATGCTGTTGGTGCGAGTTCCGGGGTCACCAATTTACAACTTAAGAACAACGATGTTCACTGGTTACAACACTTCATTTATTTCATTAAAAACAATGAAACTGACAACTTCAACAAAGGATGAATTTCATAGAAACTTTTTATAAGAATCCTTTCACTTTTTCCAACAACACAACTGGTGCTCGTTATTTTTATTAATTTAATGACATCTTGTCCCTTTCGGTATTCACTTTTTTCTCCATCAAAAAATATGACATTTTCCGTCACTTACTCCGCTCTTCGCTCCTGTAGCGAGGTATGAACTGAGTGGAGAGCGCCGGTGACGCAATTTGTCCGCAGGTATTCGCAACATTCGAAATAAATTTCGAATGCCGCGAATCCTGCCGCGCCACACTCTCAAAGCTTATGGGTTGTGTAGGCGGACCTTTCCCTCGACATGGGGACTTAGGCCTCAGGTAGTAATGTGGATATATGTTGCCATCATTAGGCCGATGTTCGCTTATACATCCGTAGTGCGGTGGGTTAAGGTGAAACAAAAGAGTTTTCACTGTAAACTAGCCACATTGCAAAGAACTGTGTGTCTGGGTTTCACCGGTGCCATGAGCACCACATCTGGCGCAACTCTGAATGCATTACTCAATTTGCAGCCCTTGGATTTGTTTATTCAGAGCACTGCAATGAGAGCAGCTCAAAGACTAATGCAATTAGATTTATAGGAAAACAGTGGACGTGGACAGTGGAGAGCATTGGAAGAGTCATTGAGAGAATTGAATCTACTTTTCGCAATGCCTTCCGATTCTCAGAATCCCATACATTGGTTTAGTTGAAGATATGATGCTATCTTGAAACGAAGAGAAAACTGGGACGAACCAGAAGAATGCGTGTCAGGATATACTGACGTCCTCTACAACGAATGCTTCTGGAGCAGGAGTCTCACTCTCGAATAAAAACGGGAAGTGGGATTTTCTTTTGGGACAATACACAACGGTCTTTTAGGTTGAAGTGTATGAGATCCTAAGGGCGGCAACCAGGATGATTGAGAAACGGTTGAACGGCAGGCGCATTGCAATCTGTAGCGATTGTGAAGCTGCATTGAGGGCGTTGAGTAGTACTTTGATCACTTCAAAAATCGTCCAGGAATGTAGAAACCGATTGAACTCTGTTTCTAGATTTAATAGGGTGGAATTACTCTGGGTACCTGATCATTGTGGTGTAGAGGGAAATGAAATCTCGGATGCCGTAGCAAAAGAGGCTTCAACTTGCCTCATGCTCCGACTGAAACCAGTGATTGGGGTGTCAGTAACATTGGCTGATGCTGCTATCAAAAACTGGGAACAAGCTTCCCATAATGACAGGTGGCGAAGCCTTAATGCTACTAGACACACCAAACTTTTCCTATCAGTTATCAGTTAGACCGCTAAAGGCTGAGTGCTCAGAGGCGTTGCTACACACACATCAGTATCAATTCATCGAGAAAAATATATTCATATTGTATATGTTAATGGAGCTTGGGAGTAGGTTCCAATCCAGATGGCTATATAGCTACGTTAGCACTTGCGGTTTTCAATTGCTGAACCTACATATATGTACATATAGATGCTTTGGCTCATGGAATTAAGTGGAAGTATTCAGATACTCTAACACACTTCAAGGCCCTGATCCAACATGGACTGTTACGCCAACGATTATTATTATTATTATTCAGATACATGCGATCAATTTAGATATTTATGTGTGTACACAGAAATATACGTATCAGTTTGAAGTAATTGGTAATAATATTTATGTTTTTAATCTGTAATTATAGTATATATAGTGTTCGGATAGCTGAGTGGTTAGTACACAAGGCGGAAGGTCGCGGTTCAAATCTCACTGGTGGCAGTGAAATTTGTATCGTGATTTGACGTCGAATACCTGTCGACTCAGCTGTATAGGGTACTATAATCCTGCAGTGTACCGTTAAGGTCTTGAATGAAGGGCTCTAACACACTTCAAGGCCTAGATCCAATTGGATTGTTGCGCCAACCATTATTATTATAGTATATATGAAAGGTTAGAAATATATGAAGAAGTATGTTTGAAAAGAAAATCGTACATAAAAATTCCGCGCATAAGATGAACACAAAACCTTTACATCCGAAGCATCCGACTACCGGTATTCTGACTTGTTTGTATTTGTTTTACGTGAACTCCAGTAAACTTGCTAATAATGTTAAAGTTGGCTACAATCGATGCAGTACTCTCCAGAGCACAATTGAACTTTTAACTATTTACAAGGGGAACTGTCATGTACTTCCCCTTAGAACTAGTGTCCCTAGCAAGTAAATACCTACCTACCTATCCTAGTCAACTTCTAGAGAATATAACTATAATCAAAATGTTAATATACTTTTATCAACTTTATTTAAACAGGTATCGGTATGGAGAGTATATTGAGGCCTAGATACCATATGCATGGACCACTATCTTTTTTCAGATGTTTGGGTTGGGTTGACGGATTGGCCAGGCAAAGTTCTGCTCTTGGCAGTCCCTCGGCGAATACAGTCGGTGTTCCGCTGGCGGCTGCCGGAGGCCGAGTCTACTCGCACTTACTAGCAGCCATGGGCTTACAAGCAGTGCCAAGTCAAGGAGAATTTGGGCCGCTTATAACATAGCCCGAGCACGAGAGCTCCTGTGCCAGACGCGTGCAAATGCATTCAAGATTACGGCGGTCTGCACGGGGCACTGGTCCATAGGGGACCATGCCGCTAGGCTCGGGATACCCTACAACTCGCATTACCGAAGCTGCGGAGAAGGAAGGGAAACCCTTGTGAACTTTCTCTGCGATTACTCAGCTCTGGCTAGAGTCAGGCTGCGGACACTGGGTAAACCATTCTTTGGGGACCTCAGAGAGATTTCTAGCTGCAGGGTGGGAGAGCTGCTTTCTTTCGTGAATGCTACGGGCTGGCTCTGAAGATCTGAGCCGGCTGAACTCTGCCTCCCTGCTTCCATAACAACAGTAACGGTCTTAGGAGTTTGTGGCATCAAAACGGCGCACCAAAGCGCTAATTGAGTTCCTTGGAGCGGCCACTGATACCTACCTACCTACCCCTTGGGTTGGGTAGTTCCTCAGAACGGGTCCATAACTGACCACTTCGGATCCCCGCATTTTAGAGTCAATTTTGGAGATGTGGTATAATGAAGGAAAACAAGTAGACATAATATAATTACAGGAATCAATACCGAGAAGTAGTTATAGAAGCTGTCATAAAAGTCATAGGTGGCGGTACGCCCTTTCAACTTTTATTTTCTTATAAATCGAATTTAAATTTACATTTATCTTGTAAATAAAATACAAACGTTTCAGTTCATGTTTTCGCCAAAAAATTTTGAACTGAGCATTTACCCTAAGTGACCATTCCATCAAGAGGCTTCTCGCAATTTTTTCAATGTGTGGTTACACCGATCGTGGAAAAATTACGAGAGAGGCGTCTTCGATGTTATGGGCACGTAATTCGCGATAACAAGAATTTACTTGCCAAGATTGATCTGAACATCGAAGTACGGTACGGTAAACGTTTCTAGAGTTTTTTTGTCATTGTAACAAGCATTTTTTTTATTCTTGAAATAACTTGCGCCTGGTGATTTTTTCCTTACAATTTTATATTTTCATTGTAAAACTTGATATATCGCAAGAACTCAAGTGGAAGCTCTTCTAATTTCTACATATCGCACTCTTGCAACAAAAGTGTTGTAATTCAAATATCCGTGTTTTTTAGTTAAAACACCATTGATAACAGAATTTACAACTCCATTATTCTGCAAAATCCGCTAAACTGCAACACACTTCGGTTAGTTCAAAGTAATATTATTAAATTATCTTTAAAAATTCTAATTGTAAAAATTTTAATATGTACATTACGAGCAGGTTCAAATATGTCGAAAGACGCATTTCAAGGAATAAGAGGCAAAAATTTGCCTTTGAACGAAAAGAAAGTTCACTTCTTTAGCAGCAAACGGTGCGATTTCTGAAAAACTAACCTTTATGAGTTACGCCACTTTTGCCGTAAGGGTGCGATATGCATGTTTCCTTGCAGAAAGCCATTGTGTAACTTGTGCAAATGAACCCATGCAGAAGGTCGCATTATCCAATGCAGATGCATGGATGTATCCATTCACAATCCGCCACAAATTCCTATAAATATGTGCATGTATACGAACTTCCGCTGCAATTCACAATACAATAGGAATTCGCTATATCCAATTCACAAAGAATAAAAATATTTACATTTCTGATGGAACGAAACATGAAGCTAATGCTTAACAACCTTAAGAAGGCTTCTGTTTTGAACAAACTCAGTGGATAGTTATTTGCATTGGTATTACAAAGAACCTTGAAACATTTTTATTTAGTTTTTAGCAATAGATTGTTAACACCCTCATGATAATCAATATGCTTTCCTTTGTTACTTTTAAGTTAAAGTACAAGCTTGGTCTTAGAATTATTTAAGTTATTAATAATATTACCATCGATATTTTGCGAAATTTCTTTAATAGCCAGAATCATTTATAGCTTGTAAATAACATTTTATTTCTGAATTCAACCAAAGATTAAATAATTAAATCCTGTTCATTTAAACATGTACTTGTGGCTTTATTAGCTTTGTCCATCCATTTATTCTTCATCTTTAATACAATTTTCAACAAGTTCTCTCAAATTCGGGTTTTCCATTGCAGCGGCTATTCTTTCCTTATCGTTTATTTGTTTATTAACTGGAAAGAAAAAATATCAGATATTCCGAAAATGGAGTAATTTATATTCATACTTTCAATTTCTGTAGAATGTGCACCTTTCTTTATATAAATGTCTAATTTGATATTATGGGGCAAGCTTCTTTCGATTTTAATACGTATACAAAGTCCAATTAGAGTCGCTAATGAACAGTGGGGGACAGTAGGATTAAATTCTATTCTCACCTAGAAAATACCGAGTTCATTGTAATTAATATATCTAATATTATAAATATAAAATCGGAACCTGAAGGGTTATATTAGTAAAATATCGTGTAATTTAATTTTACCAGCCCTACTTACCACGTACACATTTGATTTAGTTGGATTTTGAACGAAAATACCATCCTCGTAGACAACATTTAGGTCTTCTAAAGTGTGAGGCTTTTCTGGATCGCGAATTGTTCGCAACGCATCTAAAATAGAAACATTTAATGAAAAGCTCAAGATCTTGTGACTCAAGCGTTAATTTGTCAGAGTGAAGTGGACCCCATATACAACTTAATCTCTGAATTTCTTTGAATTTACATAATATGTTTGAGTGATATGATTACTTTTAGTAAGATTTAACGGAAACTTATAATCTATAATATAATAATATCTATAATGGTTATAATGAGACTGCTTCAGCTTCGGGTATGATGATGCCCCCAAGAACAGGAAGCAGGAGCTGAAAAGTATGAGCTCTTTATTATCGGCACCAGAATTCACAATCAGTCCACTACAGTTGGGTAGCTCGTGCTCACCCAACAACGCATCAACAACAGTCATTGGGCAATCAAATCAAATGGGTTACTGACATCGATAGCCATGAATTAATAAGTACTCTTCTTTCACATAGAATAATCACATCAAAAACGTTCCCTTTAATATTGTCGTTTCTACTATCTATATATCATACTTCATTCAGTTCTTAATTCAAGCTATAATATTTGATTTAATTTTCAAAAATCCACTCTTCGTTTTTTTCCCAAAAATCACTACGTGTCAATTGTTTACTTTTTCTCATCGACGGTGCTTTATCATCCTAGGCATTGAACAAGTGCGATTGGATAACAAAACTTCTGGTAATAGAGGTCCAAACGGGGTAACCCTTAGATTCACAAAGTACAAAATCGTCAACCAAAAACTCCATTAATCTAAGTAGAAAAAAGAGAATTAGGTTTTTTTCCTTGTCCTCAGGTACTAGCACTGAGGAAGGAGGCACGTGGTCCCCGAAACGATCGTATGCGGGGAAAAAATAAAAATATTTACAGGATAAGGAAAAAAACCTAGTTCTCTTTTTTTAACTTATATACCACCTGTAAAAAAAAACATGGACACTAATTTCCATCAATCTTATAAGCAGCTAATGAGGGCGAAATATTGCAAGCACCTTTTCCTCTTCACCCTATCCGAACCGTCGTCATCGATGAGGGGGGATATATTGAGGACTGCCCACTATTCATTGTAAAAGAGCTGGAAGAGGTAGTCTTGTCCGTAAAGGACAAAAAAGTACCGAAACCGGAAGCTATTTCTAGTGAAGACCTGAAGCATTTGATTAGGTATATGCATTTAGCACATGTTTGACAGCAAGTGCTTGATCGTCTCGTTGCAAGGGAGGAAACTTGTCAAGAAGCTCATCAAGTGCCAAGGGGTCAAATTAGCTCCCTGAATGAATGCCTTCAGTTCATTGTCCTTTTGTTGCTCCAAGCTTAATCTTGTAGGCATTGAAAAGCCCTACTCTACGAAATCCGGGAAGAATGGAGTGTGAAAGTCAACCGTGGCGACTCAGGAATGTGTCCTTGGTTCTGATCTCAAAAACTCCTTATATGAAGGTCTGATGCGATCAAATATGACCGCGCGATACTAATCGCAGCACGCTTAGTTAAAGACCTAGCGAACTGTAGCATTATGGAGAGTGTCTTTTTCTGCTTGTGGGTTAAGTGACAATATCTTTGTTCAATTGATGTGGAGAATTTTTGTCATTATTTTTTCTTCGTCCGCATGAAGTAGCATTTGAGATGAAGGATGACACTTCGATGGAGTGAATGGCGTATGTATGTGTGTATACGAGAAAACCCCCGCGCCAACTCCACAGGCTATCTTTGATTCGTCCGTAAATAATACTGTGTCATAGTCTTGTAACACGCCGCCGGTCTTCCGGTTTTCCCCCCATTTCTCTTCAGGCATAACGTGGATAATCAGGACGATGTAAAAAGACAACGCGGGAGTGATTGCCGATTTCTGTGAGGCAGATACTGCTGATACTATCGTCCTTAATGTCGCGTCAAACGCAAGGCACCGATGATAAGTGAAGTTATTGGCTTAGGCTAATCTTATATATACACAAAGTATGCTTATGCTACAATATTTCACCAGACACAAATTTAGCTTACTATTCTAAAATCAATTTTTGTATTAGCCATATAAAAAATGCACACCTTTGAGAAATTCCACATGTATAATTTTGAATGCAAGACATGTGAAAAGTGTCCGTTTACAATTTGATACTATGCAAGATCGCGTTTGGACGTAATAAAAGGGCAATGTGTCCCCTACAGACTGCATGGATACAATGATGTTAAGAGAATAGCGCGTCGTTAGTTGATATTGTGGTTGAAAATGTGTGCATGCACATTAATAGTATAGATAAAAGAAGGTCGAGTTGATTCATTATTTAGGAATTGAAATGTATGTTTGTGTAGGTGGAGAGGCAGCTGGCTTGAGCTGTGCCTATTCCCATCTGAATGTTCCTTCCACACTGGTTTTTCTGATTCTAAACGAGGATGATTGGACTCTCCTTTCTATTTTGCTTGAAATATTTATCTTATACTGACTTATACGACGTAGCTGCTCTTTTCTATCATCTCCCCTCATCGATTCTGCCAGGGTTCTAGTTCGGGGATTCCGCATATTTGTTATCGTTTGTAGTCGCCCTACAGGAAAGCGAACGTCATCATCAGTGAGAATGAGTCCTCATAAGCTGTCGGCATCTCGCACGTCCCATTAATGGTCGCATACAAAACGTCTGCTGACGTTCGAGATGTGATAAGACTAAATCCGGAACTATAATAAGCAAATGCGGCAACGTACTTGAAATCCCTCAATGAGAATTGAATGCGACTGATTACGTCCAATATAGACGTTCGTCGTAAAATGGTCCCTATGAGAGTTTCGTTGAACTTCAGTTAATAACAAAAAATTCGGTAACCGAATTTAGCATAGGAAATATCAAACAAATGTAGGAAATTTCATTCGAAATTTGTTTTTGCGAAGTGGTGTAAGCAAGTAGAAAATATCAAATATTCAAACGAATCAATGCGATTATGGTCGAGAATGAGTTCGTTCGTTAAAATTTTGGCATTATATACCATTATAGTTCCGGCTTATAAAGCTTGGTAAGCAGGTTCTTCGAGTATTTAAGGGGTCATTCATTCAAAAAAATGTGCTCAAAGTTTTTCCGTTAAAAACTTTCAATCTTTATGTTATATGTTATATATGATTTTGTAGCATAACTTACAAAGAATTAGATTTTTAATTTTTGAAAAAAGGTTTCGTTTCGTCGTAATGCAACATAAATAAGTTATGAAAAAAAAACAAATTTCATTGTCCACCGCAAGATAAATCCCACGAGTTGCCTTCCTAATCTGAGGCACAAGGACATCCTTTTGAACGGATCTTTTCACACAATATGGACAGCCAGATGGTCCTGAGTTCCAGTTAATTTCATCGTATGTACGCTACTCCTCTTCCTTGCAACGAGATTCGTGTTACGGAATCAAACTGCGAGATGATGAGTTCCTTAAAAACCACACTCCTATTAAAGCCTTTTTGTACTATTTTCACGATAAAAGGCTTCAGCTTCTCGGGCAATTGTTTTCTAACAACACAATAAATCAACAACTAAATTATTTTGAACACGTTCTTTTTTCGCCCAAAAAATGACTGAAATGGCAATAGTGGAAGTAGTTACTTCATAGTTTTCTTCAAAAATTGAAATTACAATTCTAATTCTATATAAGACATGCTACAAAATCGTATATAACTTATAACAAAGATTAAAAATAAATTCGTTCTTTTACCAGAAAGTATCTGTAAAAATGTTCAGCACTTTTTTTCTGCCACTGTATATTTCCTAAAAATTCCATTTTGAACTTTGACTCGACTTTTTTGAAAAGTTAAAAAAATAACCCACCGTTCAAAACGCGTCCTCTATCGCCGATATGAAGAGCCAGAAGTCATTAAAACCTATTTTTTGTTCTTCAACACATAATATCTGAAGGAAAATATGTCAACAAATACTACATTTTCTTTCAATTAAAAGAGCGTCCCCATTTCAACTTAAAAAGCAAATGCCTACTCAATTTAATTTATCAGAAAACTTCACTTTTTTTCAATTAGGGTAGTCGTCCTTGGAAAATTGTTATATAAGGGGGAGACAGAAAGTACGAGATTCCCCCCGAAGGGCTGGAATAGAGAAACTTAAACAAAAACAAATTAGGCAACTTATAAGGTTTCATTTAAATTCCGGGGAGACTGAATAACGTAACTTTACAGAAGGGCTTGATAATTTCAACTAAGTTCTAAGCATTTGCATTTCCGCAAGGAATACATTCCGAGTATTACCGAATATTCTAGCTGAAAGTTCACCGAAATCCATTGCACACTTTTCCTCTTGCCTGTAATTGTCCATGCATATTCATATACTGAACAAGTGGAAACAAAGTCCGGATTTATCGATCATAATGTAAGGCTCTGACTCGATTTAGCCTATATGAAAATTACTGTAAAAAGCAATATAACTGTTTTTTGATAATGGAAGGAAAACCTACAAGAAATTGTGTATGTACTTATTTGAAAGGAAGCAAAACTACAATGGCTTACAGTTTTCCAAGTTAATGTGCAGTGAAAATCATTTTCACAAACCTGAGTTGTTTTCATAACTTGTTATTGTTCTTGAGATGCTCGTGGAAAAAATAGTATGTGCGTCTGGTCTTTGAAGAACTTACCGTATATAGTTTCCTTTAGATCATTTGTATCTTTGTAACCAAGTTCATTAAGAAGTGCCTCCTCTCCGATGGGCACTACTTCTTCCTCACTATTCATTGAACTGCTTTTCGATGGACTCCTAAAACCGTCCTTGGTAGTCGTAGCTCCCACTGATTTCCGTCGGAAGAATGACAACATGATATGGGTTTACATAAGACAACTTTTGAAATACTTCATTTAGTAAACACAGCTGGTAGATGCAGCCTCCACATCCAATCATAAGACACCGAAACTGCAATCGGGCGCCACATACGACTTTTTTGACAAATGACTAAGTGTCATCACCGGGGTTTCCATCAGCTGATTACAGTGCTGCAAAATTAAAATTGTCATGTATTTGGCTTTTCTGTTCAAATTTCAGATTTATTTATTGAGCAAAGAAAAGAAATACATGTGCGGTACAAAAGGAATAATAACTTAGAAGCCCAAGCGTGACTAATTAAGTATGTAACGCTAACCGACGGAAATATCCGGCCTAGCCGGTTACATGTTATAAAGTGAAAAGGTGGTGCATGTCAGTGCTCATTTCACATAACATGTGCTTAAACCTAAGAATAATTTATAACTTACAACTAAACAAACATAACACAAAATAGTACTTCGTACTGGAAAACGGGAAAAAAGGAGTTTTTAGGCACCGATGGACAGGATTGATCGACGGAATTGGAGTAAAGCGCAGTCCTTCCTCAATGGTGGTAGCATTCTGAGAAAGGGCTACCTTTTACTCGATTTGGACTTGTGCAAGAACATTGACCCAAGGCGGGAGGTATGAAGAGGACTGTGGGATTGCGGGACATGTATTGTGGAGTCTAATTGGTAGAAGGATGGACCTTAATTTAGGGAAGAAGTTAATGCTTGGTGGTATTACATATTGTGCAGGCTAATTAGTGTCTATTGTTTTAATCTGGATTAAGTAAAGAAAAATAATAAAAAGTGATCTGCACCTGCGCGGGGATTGACTGCCAGAACATTGGACTTACGCGTTTAGCCCCTCTGAAAATCCGGAGGAGCTTTGATAAAAGGAGGGGATGAAGGAGGGACGGGAGGCGTGATGGTTGAGACAGGAGTTACTGTCCGAGAGGAGGTAACGCGTAACAATGCATTGCGTTTAGCGAGATTTTTTATCAGCGGGTTAGGGTGGGACAGCCACTTTTTCAGTCTGACATGCGACAACTTGATCATGTGCGGAATCATGGGGCAAACACCGGAAAGGTCGTACAGAAGAGAGTTTTGGTGAAATTTTAGGTTTGGCCTTCTGTATTTGGCCGTGCATTTCCTGAGTATCGTTCTTTCAAAGGGTTGAAGGGCTTCTGCTACGTTCGGTGACATGGTAGCCCATGCTAGGAAACTGTAGGTCAGGATTGGACGAATAAGAATTTTGTATAAAAGGGTTTCGGTGGCAGGGAACAGGGCCCGGGATGAGAGGAGGTTTTTTAAGGCAGCTGAGGCCTTAAAGGCATTGGCAATAGCGGATCTGACGTGAGGGTTGGATTTGTGATTGTTGTTGAGGGAGATTCCCAGGTATTTAATGTTTGATTTCGGCTTGAGTGTGTGGTTAGCAATGCGTAAATGCAGGTTTCTGCTTTCTGGTACTGTGCGCCAGTGGCACTTCCTACTGGGGTTTCTGAAGCAAATAACCTCAAACTTAAGGGAATTAATGGTAAGGGCCCACCGGTTGAAATAGGCGATGACCCTATTGGTTAGGATATTGAGAGAGGGGGAGGCTGCTGAGGACCTGAGACCACTTGCATATCGTATGGTGTCATCAGCGAAGAGGATCCCTCCTGACGCGGGAGGACCACTGTTGTTGGGGGAAGAGGGCGGGAGAAGGGCTGTGGGGGATAAGTTTACGGGAGGGAGGGGAATATCGTGGAGGAAATTGTTAAAAAGTTTGTGGCCTAGAATAGATCCCTGAGGGACTCCTGAGTATACCGGGAAGTCGATGGATCGAAGCCCATCCAAGCGCACGTGGCAAATTCTGTTGAAGATGAAGTCTGCGAGGATACTGCATAAGGGGAGGGGGAATTAGACCGAATTAGTTTGTAGAGCAATCCCTCTTTCCAAACTGAATCAAATGTCTTTTCGAGATCTAAGGCGCAGGCTACGGTTCAATGCCTGTTTTCCAGTTGATTGAGGATATGGTCTTGCAGTTACAGGGTTGCCTGCTCGGTGGATTTGAGGTTTTCAAAGCCGAATTGATTAAGTGGAATGATAGGGGAGTAGTGTCTATTGATGTGCCTTAGTAGAATACGTTCGAAGATTTTTCCAATATTGGAAAGAGGAGAGATAGGCCTCATATCTTTGAGATCGCCCGAGCACGCCTTCTTAGGGATAGGTATGAGGAGGGCTAATTTCCAAGATACCTGGAAGTGGCCGTTGTTCAGGCAGCTGTTGAAGAGGATGGCGAGACGTTCACTGATGGTAGGCGCACACTTTCGCAGAACAAAGTTAGAGATGCCATCGGGGCCCGAAGATTTTTTATTGTTGCACCGGGAGATTGCAAGTTCGACTTCTCCTAGGGAGGTTAAAGAAGAAGGCGAACGGGCCTGTTCTGACTATATCAGCCGGGCATCTGGGAGAAAAAGGGCAAAGGTAAGACTCTTTCAAGTTCATCCCTTTATCGCTGACAGTATTGGCCACCACCGCGTTCCAGATGGGATCGGCTGGCGATGTGGATCTGAAATAGTCTACGCAGGCGGATATTTTTTCCTCAGGGGAGTGACACTGAAGGTTACTTATTTTTATCGGGATTTGGTTGAAGTTTATAGAAGATTTTTTTTTCCAGTTAATCGATTAATTATTGAGAAAACTTGCCAGGTTTGAGGGATTTGAGGAGTTTCTTGTAAGATGCATTCAGTTCGGACCGAATAGCTCCATTGATTTTGCAGGACAGGTGGTTGATGATCTCGGAGAGGAGACAGTAGTCAGCGTTGCATCTTTTCCGTAACCAGTGAAATAATCGTTTTCTGCGCTGCAGTAGTCTGTTTCTACCGCGGACTAAGAGGAGGGTTGAGGGGGGAAGGCACCCGTGTTTGTAGTAACCAGGTTCTTGAACTGGAGCGTGCTTGTCAATTGTAGTTTCGAAGGCAGAGTTCACTTTCCGAATGTATGTATCTAGCTCAACATTAGAGTGGATGCGCAATTTGTCCAGGGGAGGGCCCAGCACACTGTCGAAGTCGCATTGAAAATCGTCCCAGTTTGTCATTTGTGCGGATGGTGGAGTGAGGGGAGAATTTGCTGTAGATGTAGAGAGAGGCTGAGGGCATGATGGTCCGAGTGGGCTGCTAAAGAGGAGCAGCTAGTGACACATGCTGAGAGATTGGACTAGATTATCAAGCCGTCTAGGAAAGAAGATCCCCGAGGAAAGGATCGAAGTCCCGCGTTAATGATGTCCACGCTAAGGAATGGACCTGCTGGAACCAATCGAAGGGCACTTTGCCGTTTTCGTTGTTAACTAAGTCGCCCCAATATACGTGCCCCGCATTGAGGTCACCGCCGAGGATGAAGGCGTCCAAACTGCTCGCGATTTCCCAGAGTGGGAGTGAGGTGACGACCTGTGCCGCCCGGGAAGTAGAGAGAGCCGATTAGGGCTCGGAGGACGCCACAACCCCTGACAGGAAGTCTGACTACTGTTAACAGGCAGCTTGACGCCAGTGCAGCCGATGGGATACTATTTGCCCTTAGTCCCGCTTTGACTAGTATGGCTGTGCCTCTGCCCGCATCGTTGCGGAAAGTACTGCAACCGGGTGCATGTAATTTTACGTTGGGGGCTTCCTCCAGTCTGGTTTCGTTTAAGAGAGCGAGATTAGGGTTGGAATCCTCTAAGAGCTTGTGGAGAGCGAAACGTTTGTCGTTAGAAATGAGCGAATTAGTGTTGAGTGTGAGCACCTTCATTTTGGTTGTCTAGCAATTTGAAGAGGAATTGTAGGTACGCCTCGGGTTTGTCTTCAGGGGGGAGACGGAGATAGTTGTGATAGAAGTCGGAAATTGTGCTCCACAGCGAGGAGAAAGACATATTGAATAGGGACCTGGCTTCCATGAAGAAGCCCCTTGGAATGGAAGAATGTGCAGGCGATAAAGGGTTAAGGGTTTCGGGTCTTGCTCGACCCCTGGCCACTGTAGCAAAAGACAGATTCAGTGAGGGAGGGGCGGTCCAGTTGGCATGAGGCAAAGTGTTAGGCTACGAGACGCGAACAGACGAGGGTCTGTCAAGGTGGGGGAAGAACAAAGCAGATCGAGAGTGCGGGATGCTTTTTGCTTTTTCTTTGCGCTGGATAGATTACAGCGTACGGGGGCACCTAGAGAAGTTGGCAGGGTGACCCAGTTGGCCACAGCTTGCACATTTGAGGAGTGCTGCCGACTCCTTTTCGGCGTTGTCTTCTACATACGAGCGGCGGAAGTCCCTGGAGGCGTGTGGGCCCGCGCTCTTCACGCATCTGGGATACGTGGCCAAATTGTTGGCAATTGAAACTTTGGGTGACTTCCCCTTTTCGGGGCTTCTCCCAGCTAATCCGTTGATACAGTAGGGTTTTTTTTTTGTGACTATATTACTATATCAGAGTTGAAAGTCACACGGAAGAGGATCAGATTGGTGTCATTGGCTCATGACAACGGGGTGGAAAGCCTAGTTACTCGGATAGGTGTGACCTGCGTTGGCTCCTTGATTTCCGAAGCCACGTCTTCGGGAGTGAACTCATGGGGAAGATTCCTCTGAGGATGAGGGTTGGTTTCCTCTCCTCTTTCAGCGTGAAGGAATGGCTTTCCAATTTGGTGATCTTAATTAAATGTATGAGTTTCCTATGGGTATTGGGACAAGTGAGCCGGACTTTGAGCCTCTGGGCCGGTAGGTTGGTAATTTCAAATGTGGCATTTTTGTCTATATTCTTGATTACAAGGCCCATTGCCCTGGCAGTCAATCCATACAAGAAAATCGGGGGGAGAAAGCTAATTCTAATTCTGGGGCCTCGTTGTCCGAGATGCCCGAGTCTGTTTGTTTTCGTTTGAAGACAGACTTACCTGAAGCAAGTTTGAATTTATCTTGGAAGCCTTGGATGTAGTTAACGCAGTAATTTGCTTCACCAGTCCGAGCGTCAGGCTGGTCCCCAGGACGGAAGCTCTGGCCGCCGTCGACAGTTATGGCGGGGCAGTCGGCATTTATCATTTCTTCGGCCGTACTGGTCTTGTCGGCCGAATGGAGGAGTTGTGTGGAGATATTAGAATTGCCAAATCCACGGCTGGCTCCGCGTCTTTTACACGCTGTAGTTTCGTGTCCCTCGAGTAAGGATGAGTTCCGCACTCGCGTCGCGAGGCTTGTACCGGTTCACTTTATTAACGCGAAGTCACGGTTATTAAAACTCTAATTGTCACTGTTTTACCGTTAAAAAAACAGTTAATCAAACACGGCTAAACAATTAAATAACGATGATCGCAAACTTGGCAACAGCGCACAAGCCCGATCTGAACATAGTCGAGAGCAATCGTCAGAACGAACCATTCGCTTCGGCGGACACAAACGAAATCTGCCTTTTCTGTTCTCTTCTACATAACTTGGCACCTGTTTCGTGACATCTGCCGTGGGCGGACGCACTTCCTGTTTGTATCGACAGTACTGTTTAGTTTGTAGTTAAATCTCTTTCTGCCTATCTGCGTGGGTGTAATAAACCGTTTTCTTTTTTGCTTTGTTCCTTTGGCTGTGAATCCGTTCCTTCTAAAAAAGGTGAGTGCTTAAGTTTTATTTCTGGTCTTACATCCAATCAAACCTTGAAGTAGAAATCTGTTTCTGTATTCTTTGGTGTGTGGTTTCTCCTGTAAACAAGCGTTTCTGCCTTAGTCAAGATAGGCCATGGAGGTTAGGGAATGTGAAAGCCCGGACAAGGGGAAAATAAATTTAGACTGGTCCGTCTCCCAAATGCCAACATCTCCTCAGGCACCTGTAGGGTCACATTTCAAAAGCCCAACAGAAATCGGTGGCTATGTCCTAACCAGGAAAGAGAGAAGGTATTCGAGGAGCCTGTCAAGATTCCCAATTCAATCTCCCACGATTAAACAGCAAAAGGTTTCTGGAATTATATCAGCCACGGCTCAACTCAAAGCTTTCCCTGATGTTGCCCAGTATCAGGACCTAAGTAAACCCTTTTCTCCAATGGAGAAGCAAAATATAGTTCCTATGGAGCAAACAACCCCAGTGTACAAATGCAGCGAGAATCAATGTAAAGCGTACACAGTATGTGTGGAGTGAAGCAATCCCACGACATACATAGATAAATTTAATGGACAAGAAAGAATTGAGGCTTTCAAAGCCTTCAATTTCCATAAATTTACGAGGCGTCTTAATCTCAATGACCAGGTAATTCTGGTCAAGGAAGATGGGTCTACGAGGATAAAAGTTTATTGTAAATCAGCGTCCTGCGCGAATAACCTGGTATCCGACAATCGCTTGAGCACATTAGGGCTAAAAGCATATATTTCCTTGAGAGATACCCACAGATTTGAGATTATTAAAGGTATCGCCATGGATTTCTCAGAAGATGAAATACTACAAGACATTAGCTCTCCGATTGAAGTGATGAAAGTGCAAAGGCTGATTCTCAGATCTAAGGAAAACAAAGATGTCTTCCTTCCATCTCGAACAGTCAAACTAACCTTCGTAGGGTAGAGGTTGATCATTACTTGAACAGAACAAGACAATGTTTTGCTTGTGGTAGATTGGGTCACATTGCCACGAACTGTAAAGCGAAATCGAGCAGTCGCCAGGGACAGAAATTGCACCAAAAATACCTCCATGGGGGAAGCTACCAAAGAAGTTAAAAATTATTATAATTCATTGGCCTGCGATGTTGACTGTGACGTTGCCTTCCCTCCGCTGGAGAAAAGAGCAAGTCCGAACAACTGGACGAGGAATCCTCAAGATGAGTTCAATAGAACCATCAGAGGGAGTAAAAAATGCAGTTCTGCAATTAAATCAAATCCACGCCCGAACACCAGAACACCCTTTCCCAAAGGCGAGTATCAAGAACCACCTATGCCTACCACAGTAATGCCAATCATATCAACTTCATGTCCTTCTGGGTTGCAAACGAGAAATGGTTACAAGCGATGAAGGCGGCTAAGAAAAAAGCCTGGGGCGAGATTTGGGAAGAACTGAGTGTTGAAAAAGACACTAAGGTATTCTGGAAAAGCATTAAAAATTTTAAAAATGTTCAGGAAGAAGAAACCAACAACCGGTGTTGGAACTCTGAAAATGACCAGAAATTCCTGGACTTTCTAAGCTTAAGCTACAACAATTGAACACACCCACTTATTGTCACCATCACTGCAACAAAATTTTACTTCTGAGGAATTCGCTCTGGTCATTAACAAACGGAAAAAGAACTCCGCACCGGGTAACGACCAAATTACGTACACGTACATTCAGTGGCTAAACCCGTCCGTCAAATCTGCTCTGTTAACCTTCATTAGTGAAACTTGGCTAAATTTCAAATCTCCAGAGGAGTGGTCTGTTATTAAGATAGTGCCAATACCCAAAATAAACAAAGACCTGTCAGATTTTAAAAACTTCAGACCTGATTAATGTTTTCGCCAAAATCCCAAAATCTTCAACACAGTTATAAAAATAGACTAAACTATTTTATTCAAGAGCACAAAATGCTCCCTCCCAACAGCCATGCCTATCAGAGCGGATTATCGACTGTGACATGTTTGAACAACATCCATGTCTCAATCTCTATAGCCAAAACAAAAAAACTTCAGGCACAAGCGGTAGTTATTGATGTATCCAAAGCATCTGAGAGAGTATATCTAAGAACCCTTGTTACATAAAATACCAGCAGAAATCATTATCTGGATCTCAAGGTTCCTCACTAACAGGAAATTAATCCTGGGTGATGCGAAGGTGGAAATTAGCAATGGTATACCCCAAGGATGTGTCTTGAGCCCCACACTCTTCAACACCTACACGGCCTCACTTCATAACCCAGTCGATCCTAACATAGAAATCTACCAATGTAAGTGTGAAGGCTAAAAAAGATGCTAGAGTCATCAATTTCTCTACTGGGCAAAATTGTACCAAATTGTTCAGAGTTCTAATACGATCCATCCTAGATTACGCCGCCGCCGCATCTGTAATAGTACCCAAATACCTAAACAACAAAATCACCTCAATGGCTGCCACAATCCTAAAAAGATGCCTAGGGCTTACCAAAACTGCTCCTCACCTGTCCACCTTTGCTCTAGCAAAAGAACCACCGTCCCATCTCAGAATAATGATTTTAGCAACTAAGGAACTATTAAGGCTTCATGCAAATCGACTTCATGTCTTTCGGAATGTCCAAAAAGTGCAGATGCTAAAAATGGTCTCTCTGTAACTTACAAACATTTCTCTCACCTTTTTGACCTCCTGAAGGCTGACAAAAAATGAAGTGCTCTATATACCCTACAAGTAATTATAATTCAGGGGACAGGCAGAAACATTTCAAAAAATGCGTTAGCAAACGAGATCAATGCCGCCATATGCAACTACAAATCCAGAAACTTTAAAATATATGTCACTGATGCCTCTGTCAGAGGAGGCGATGTAAGCATTGCAGCGGTCAATGATCATGCTGAAACGGTGGGGCAACACAAGCTAAATCACAGCGTTATCAGCAGAACTCCAAGCGGTTTATCTAGCCACTAAATATGCTTTGGAAAAAGGTCATAAGAAAGTGGTCATAATTACAGACTCCCCACACGTGTGCCGGCTCTTCGGCAAACAGTCTACCTCTCATTACATGATCAATGAAATCCACATGAACTGCGAAGAAGTAGTCATAATGTGGTGCCCGGCAAGGAATGGCATCAAATTAAATGAAAGTGCACATCTGGCAGCTACTGAAGGCCAGAACAGCGCCGGTTGGTGGCCAACCAAATAGCAGAGGGGTGGGACTCAAACTATCAAAATGACTGTCACCTAGGACCCATTGACATAAGCCTGCTGGTGGCCAACCAAATAGCAGAGGAGTGGGACTCAAACTATCAAAATGAGATTCACTCCATAGGGAAATTCTTTGCAAAAATTTTAACCCATGTATCCATAATATCATACCTCCGAAAACCCTCGCGCCTCGCGATTTAAGGACGGATTCTGGCATAATGGCCCAAAATAAGACTAAAAGTAAAAAATTCCAATATCTCCCTCCGTTTTCGAAATACCTAAGCCTGAAGTTTTCAAATTGGCCCATATTCGGAACTTGTATTTCGTTACATTTTACGTGTGCCCGCGATTTGATGACGAATTCGGACGCAATGGCCAATAAAAAGTGGAAATTTTCCTATAGGCCCCTCAATCAAATGCCGGAGGTCTTGCTTATTACACCAGTATATGGCTCTATTTTTTTTTTACAGAAATAAATGTATAAGGGTAGAGTAAGAAGAGTAACGTTGAAAACAATAAAAAAATCAAAGCTACTTTCAAGTTTTTTAAGTTATATTTCTAAAAAAAATATTGAGTTTTTTGCTCAATTAAAATGGAATAACAAAATAAAATAAAATGGCAATGATCAAACTGAAATTCAGTTTGACGAAAATTCATTTCTTGAAAACTGAGCGAGATATTGAAAAGTTTCATTTTTCAATATTTCGAAAGCTAACCGAGATGTTGAAACATAAAATTTTCATTTCATTTTACGAAAATCTTTCGTCAGTTAACGGAACCGTGACGAAATACATGTTTTGGCTATGGACCAATTCGAAAATTTCAAGCTTCGATATTTCAAAAACCTAGGGCGATATCGAAAAATTTTACTTTTTATTTTAGTTTTATTTTGGGCCGATGTGCCCGAATCCGTCATCAAATCGCGGGCCCACGGAAAACGTAATTGTGCCAATGCGATATGTGTAATAACAGTTTGTTGAAAGCACGTGAATATAAATCTTCATGAAAAAATGAAGAGCAAATTAAATAAGAGGGAAAAAATAACGAAATATAAACTCCGTCGTAATTGATCTCAAGCCCGGTTGTGTGAATGTCAGTCCATTCATTTGAGGGTACCAACAACTCAGGGCCTGTCCGCATAGGGAGAGATATTGAGTCTTCTTTGGTTTTGTATGATACTGAATCCCTTTTGGTTACTGAATGATGCGGCCACCACCATCAGAGCCTCTATATTTTTATCTTAGGTGGATAGGACAATCTGAGCCTGAATACTTGGCAGCTAGTGCTAACATAAATAAAATCTAGCACATGCCGAGATTGGGACAACTCGGAAGAAAGAGTAATAGAAAATGAGGAAATTGAATGGAGAGAAATGATGAATAAAATCAAAATAAATGCTAGTAATGAAACAGGTTAACAAAGAAAACCGTTCACTCTCTCCCATAGCCCTAAGTGCCAGTTTACAGCAATTGAAAGATTTAAACAACTTAATATGTCACTTTTTCCGGAGTCGAATAACCATCATCAGCATTATATATAATATATTATGTTCGCGGCAACTCTAAGGACAACAAACGTAAGCAAATTAACTACTATAAAGGTTTCTCAAACCCTGCGGCAATAAAACAAACTCAGATGATTCCGTAAGAAGCTATGAGAACAGCAAAGAATTGAAATCAATTAGTACTTTTCGAAAATGAACTTATTTCTGATATTGGGTGAAACGCAGGGGAGTGAGGGCTCAAAATGTGTGCCCCAAAAAGTAAAACAGGTCTGGTTCTCAGAAAGTATACAACCGAAAAATCTGAAAAAGAAACACAGTAATGCACATATACAAAAGCTAGGCTTCAACATACATCTAATTCCGGTATCTGCTCAAATAAACTTAATAGTAGTATATTACTATGTTTTTAAAAATGTTCTTCTTTAGTTTATTACAGAAGCACAAAGTTTTGTATCAATATGGGTAGGGTAGGAATCAATGGCCGCTCCGAGGAGCCGAATTAGCGCTGTGGTGCGCCGTTTTGATCCCAAAAACTCCTAAGACCGTGATTGCTGTTAAGAGAAGGGAGGCATAGTCCGGCTCGGATCTTCAGAGCCAACCCGTAGTATTCACGAAGGAAAGCAACTCTCCCATACTGCAGCTAGAAATCTCTCTGAGGTCCCCAAAGAATGGTTTACCCAGTGTCCATAGCCTGGAATCTAGCGAGGGCTGGGCAATCGCAGATAAAGTGCATGGCCCTCTATGGGCCAGGGCCTCGTGCAGACCGCCGTAATTTTGAATGGATTTACACGCGTCTGGCACAGCAGCTCTCGTGATCGGGCTATGTTATAAGCAGGCCAAATCCTCCTTGACTTGGCTGCTAAGTAGTGCGAGTAGACTTCGCCTTGACAAACGCCAGCAAAACACCGACTGTATTCACGGAAGGGCTTCCACGAAAAGAGCCTCGCCTGACCAATCCGTCAGCCCGCTCATTCCCCTCTATGTTCCTATGCCCGGGAACCCAGAGGAGGGTGACCTTGAGAGTGCCCAGACGGTTCAGCGCGTCTCTGCACTGTCTCACCAACCTGGAGGATGTCATCGCTGAGTACAAGGCCTTGATGGCTGCTTGGCTGTCGGTCAGAATGGCTATGTTACGCTTGGGGCTCGAATCGCGCTCCAGTCATCGACATACTTCCAATATCGTACTTTCGCTGGGAATCCATACGACTCGGATACACTGTTAGCCGACTACACTGACCATCTTTGATCCATCAGTAAAGAATACTGAGCCATGACTTTGCAACACGCCGCCGGTCTTGCGCTTTGCCCTGGTTGGAAAGTCCACAGTAAAGTTGAGCTGGCGTGTGGCATCGTCCGTGGGGATTGCCCAGATTTCCCGAGGTAGTTCGTCTCGGATGTTGCTGTGGCCGTAGAACTTCGCTTCCCAGCATCCGGACTCACGTAGTCTGACGGACTGTGGACTGTGGAGGTCTAGGGGGAAGAGAAGCAGGGATACATTGAGAACATCTGCCGGGCAGGGCTGCAGAGCCCTAGTAGCACCTATATACACGGTTCTTCGAATTCTATTAAGCTTCATCCTATTGTTTTTTTTTTTGCTCAAAGCCTGCTACCATACAATAGAACCCTACGTTAGCATGGGACGGACTACAGCGGTGTACATCTAGAGAAACATCCTCGGCTGGAGACCCCATTTCTTTGCAAAGGTTCTTTTGCAGGCATAGAAGGCAATTCAGGCCTTCTTAACCCTCAGTTCTATGTTCAATCTGCAATTCAGCTTTGGATCCAGGATTACACCTAGACACTTTACATTAGAGAAAAGAACCAATCCTTGTCTTGGTGGTGAATAGGATCAGTTCCGTTTTGGTTGGGTCCGCATTATGCGGCCCACAGGCATACCTTTCACAACGCTCCTTCCACGATGTCGCTGATTATGGATGGAAACATCCCTGACACTAATATCACAAAGGTGTCGGCATACGCCACCACCTTCACCCTGCTGTTGTACAATATACGTAAAATTTCGTCCATTACTATTCACCTGAGCACCGGAGAGATGGCGCCACCCTAGGTCGTGCCACTGTTCACAGCTCTTGTCAAGTGGTTGCCTGGATTCCCCTGGTACTTAGTATGGATATAATCCAATGCGTAAGATACCCCTCCAATCCAATACTGGCCAAGGCTTCTTTGATGGCGTTGATACTAACGTTGTTGAAAGCTCCTTCTATATCCAGGAAGGCAGCTAGGGTATACAGCTTGTACTGCATTGAGCGTTTAACCGTGCCAATTACCTCGTGGAGAGCTGTTTCTGTGGATTTTCCTTTGACATAGGCATGCTGGGACTTAGAAAAAGGCGTTCTCTCTATAATTGTCCTTAAGTGGATGTCCAGGACGCTCTCTAGGGTCTTCAGCACGACAGAGGTCAGGCTGATTGGTCGAAAGTCCTCCACGGACTCATGGCCGCGCCTGCCCGCTTTCGATATGAAAACCACTCGTGCGCGTCTCCAAGACTGTGGTACGTATCCTAAAGAGATGTAGCTCCGGTAAATCTCAACAAGCCACACAAAAGTGCTCTTACTTCCAGTAAACTTTCAGTTCCTATTAATTAATTACCAATTACGAGTTAGTAGTGTACTGTTACGGTCTTGAATAAAGTTCTCTAACACACTTCAAGACCCTGATCCAATATGGATTGTTGCGCCAACGATTATTATTATTATTAATTACGAGTTAATCTTGTTTCTAAGCTGGACAAAGGCTAAAAAAAGGAGAAGAAAAAGATAATTACCAATTTCATAGGTACACCGCCTAAGAAACCAATTAACATGCTGAGGGTTAGTTTGGTGGATTAAGTGGACTTAAGCGGTTTTCGGCAGGCAAAATGAGAATTCAGAGATTAGAGATGCTTGTTCCTTTTTGCTTTTTTGATTTTTTATTAAGGAAATAAAACAAAATGGCGAGGTTGGAGGAAATTAAACTATTATTAACAAAGTTGTAGTGGTTGAAAGTTTCGTATTTTATATGAATTGATTGCAGTCTAAGACGTGTGTGACGTCATTCTCATATAAATTGGGCTCATCTGAACAGCAGGAAGCACCCGTGTTCGCTCCGAGACTTCGAAGCGAACAGACGAGACACGAAGATTTTCATTATACAGCGCGAGGTGATTTTTTCAAATCACCAGTTGTGCAGTAAAAGTGTGAAAGTGAGAAAAGTGAAATTGCAGATACAGCAAGATACTCGGAAGGAAGTATCGTTCTGACAGTGTTGTACAGTGCATCTCAACATTATTGAGTCACTGTATAGCAAAGAAAAAAAAAGAAAACTATTGATCATTTATTTATTTCAGATAGTAGCAGAAAATAACCGGCAGCAACGCAGAACGGGCTTGGGGACAAGATGTCCGCCAAGAGGAGTAAGGTGATACTCCCAGGAGAAATGTCCTCCGAGGAAGAGGGGAGCACGGGCCCCGAGGTCAACGAGGTTACTTTGGGTCTGCAAAAGGAAATTGCAGACCTGAAGTGCGAAAGAGCGGCCATGGCACAGCAGTTGGAGTGCCAGCAGCTGCTCATCAAGCAACTGCAGCAGAAGCTAGCGTCGCTGGAGGAGACGGTCCGCTCTGGGCCGCCAGCAGTACAGCAGCAACGGAGACACCAGCAGCAACAACAACAACAGCAAGAACAGTATCAACAACATCAAGAACAGCATCAACAACATCAAGAACAGCATCAACAACAACAACAACATGAGCAGCAGGAAGCCTTCGCAATGGACATCGTGGGATCGCCTGCAGCCTTCCCTGAGGTCATCATCGACGAGGACCCCTTCAACTTTGTCCGGAGCCGGAAGAGTTATAAAAAAAGCAAGCTTAGTGCGAAAATTGTGACCGCCCCACTACAGCCACCACAGCCATCCGTAAATCCTTCCCCGTCCTTGAAAACCAAAAAAGTTAAAATTCCAGCCATTACCGGCTACAATTTAAACGTGCCCCAGTTCCTCCGATAAATTAAAGCCAAGGGATTGAAAGCATCCCTAAAAAACACGAGGGCGGATAGAACCCTCATTTTTATGGAGACGGCGGAAGAACACGCCCAGGTCTTCGCGCTCATGAAAGAGCAAGGGCTTAACGCCACAACCAGGACTCCGCCTTCTTTGCGAAATCAGTCCCTAATTATCCGAGGGCTCCACAGGGAAACGGACCCCACGGACATCCTGCAGGAACTGCAAGCCGACTACCCTGAGTTCAAACTCAACACGGTGGCGAACTTGGTTACCCGCAGAGACAAAGCTCTGCATAGAGAAGTCCCTACCCTCCCGATGAAATCTCAATCGGGACTATTTATAGCCACGTTCAAGCCCTCTCAAGAGCTCACCGAAGTGATGAAGGTTAAATACATCCTTCACCAAAAGATCTCCTGGCAGAAAGTCATGAGCTTCGAAGAAGTGCAGTGTTACAACTGCCAAAACTTCGGACACATTGCGCAAAACTGCACTATTGTACACAGATGTGTCAAGTGCTCGAAAGCGCACTCTCGTGGGGAATGCACGAGGACTGCAGCCGAAGGAGTACTCTGCTGCAACCGCGGGCAAGCAGGCCACCCAGCGAGTTACCGCGGGTGCCCAGCTTATAAAGAAATGGTAGCCAGGAAGGAAGCTGCCAAGCAAAGAAGAGCTTATGAAAGCTCCCGAGCCAAGCACGCAGTGACACAACTGTCACAAAGCTTGGCCAGACCCAGCGTATCGTACGCGCAAGCTGCCAGGAACTCTTCACCAAGAGTGGCAGCACAACCTGCTCCCACCCCGCACCAAACGCCTTCCGCGAATTGGTGCAATCCCTCGCGACGCCTCCACCAACGAGCAGCGGCAATTCGCTGCAATAAAACTTTTAATGAACCTATGGAGTTAAATATCGTCACCTTTAACTCCGCGTCCCTGATCTCACACGCCCAACGTGCCACTGCCCAAGTGTTGATCGACAGTCTGAAAGCATCAACCAAGCAATGGCATCCAACCAAGCAATGGCAAAATGCGAGTCATTCGAACGCCGAATCCTTAGACATTGTACAGGCTTGTCTTACAACTGGAAAACAAAAAAGATCGGCAAAAACACCGAAGTGTATAGGCGAGCCAAAGTCAAACCACTTCGAGAACACGTTCTCACAATAATGGGAAGGTTCTTCGAAAGAACGGAGGACCACCCCAACCCATTAATTCGGCATCTCTACCAACAGGGTAAAACCTCCCCATTGGCCACATTCTTAAGGCCCTGCCAAATCGTGAGTTCATCTCTAAGACCCAAAATCCTAACCCTTTTTGAAACTCCTTGCCTGGTATTGGTGGATAGAGGATAAGCACAGAAAATTGTAATGTGCTCATTGTAAATAGTAGTTAAGAATTATTTATGTTAGATTAAGCTAGGTTAAGTTAAAATAAGTTAGGTTAAGTTATATGTAACTAGGTTAAGTAAGTAAAATTTCACCTTCTCGCGCCTTTAGTGCGGGCGCAGTTTGAATATGCAAAGTCCTATTAAAAAAATTGTCAAGATCGATGTATATAATAAAAATATATACAGTAAAGTAAGTTACAGAGAAGGTCGGGTTGGCCAAACTATGTAATAGTCACCCGTTTTGATAGCGTTAAGATCTATTAGCAGTTATTAAGCTAGCATTAAGTAATCATTGTCTAGTTGTAAGTCACTATTCAGAAAATAAATGAAATGAAATGAAAACAGTAGGAAGCATGTGAATATCTTATTTTTACCTTCTTTAGCTTTTTTTTAGTTATTTGTATATCAGCTTCAATTAGTCGAGGAAGACGTACATATGTATATGTACGTATATGATGAGTTACGGGTAGTGCCCAAAACAGATATACATATGTGTACGATAGCAGTGGTATTCAGTTCAATTTCCGCACGCGGTGGGTGCATATATACATATGTATTCATGTGTATGCGGTAGTAGAATATGTTTCTTTGTTTAGGATGAGATATATTTATGACCTTAAATTGAACATGTGTATATTTTCCAGTTTGAAAATATATGAATATGAATATAAGCGAAAGGTTATCCAGTCTGGGTTTGCGAAGTTTAGAAATATAAGCCTCATAAACGTTCACGCCCTTATAGAGGAGACCGTAGAGTCCGAGAAGAACACCTTCAACGAGGCAGTTGAGCGGACCCTCGAAGCCTGTCCCAAGTATGATATCAAAATTATACTTGGAGATTTCAACAGTCAAATAGGGACGGAGCCCGATACATATCGCCTGATACATTGACTCCCATAGCTTACATAGGGATGAATACCAATGATAACGGACTGTGGATTATCCAGTTAGCAGTATCGCACGAAATGGTTGTTGGAAGTACCTGGTTTGCGCGGAAAGCGACCTACAAACATACGTGGGCCTCTCCAGACGGGACCACTTTCAACCAAATTGACCACGTGCTGATTGAACGCCGCCACCTCTCAGCCTTGATGAATGTCAGAACATATAGGGGGGCCAATATAGACTCGGATCACAATCTCATTGGCATAGTGATCTGAACTCGAATTACGACACCACCTACAATCCCCTCTCAAAATCAGGTGAGAGTGAATACCGAAGCCATTCACAACAGAGCCCTCCACAGAACCTATAAGGCCGAAATGAATACCGATATAAATATTCACAATCATCTGAAGAACGCTTTCATAAATACGGCCACACAGATACTTGGCCCTAGCCGCAAGAAAAGTCGGGACGGCTGGTTTGATGATGAATGTAAGCTAGTTACGGAACGGAAGAATGCAGCATACCGAGTAATGTTGCATTCTCAAAGAACGCGGGCACGCACAGAGACTTATCACGAACTCCATCGAGCGGAGAAGCGACTTCACAGACGGAAAAAGGAAATCTGGGATAATCAACAAGTTTGTGAACTAGAAAAGTACAGGGAGCAACCGCACCAGGCACGGAAGTTTTATCAACAAATCAGTAGGGTGAAGCTTTATACACGTCGATGCTGATCCTGCCGAGACAAAGAGGGAAATCTGATTTCCGACAGAATGGGCATATTGGAGCGACGGTTTGAGTATTTTGATAAACTGCTCAACAACCAAAATATCGGCGAGTTGGAGGTTGCGCCAACTAAAGACGAAGGACAAAGGCTGCCACCACCAAGTATAGAAGAAAGATTCCGTGCTATCCACCGGGTTAAAAATCATAAGTCGCCAGAAGCCGATGGAATTATAGCCGATTTGGTTAAATACGGAGCCGACCAATTACACCAAGTGATTCATCAACTAATGCTCAAGGTGTGGGACAGCGAATCAATGGCTGACGACTGGTAACGAGGCATTATCTGTCTCATACATAAAAAGGGGGATATCACGCAGTGCAGCAATTACGTTGCTGAGTAGCATCTATAAAATATTCTCCTCTATCTTGCTAGGCCGGAAAGCCCCATACGCTCAGAACATCATTGGCCCATACCAAAGAGGCTTCACTCCAGGCAAATCAGCAACAGATCAGATTTTCTCGGCATTGCGGCAGGCGATGGAAAACCTGTTGGAATAGGGACGTCAGTTGCATCATCTTTTCATCGACTTTAAATCCGCATATGACAGCATAGTCAGGGTGAAGTTGTACACGGCCACAAGAGAATTTAGTACGAACAACGAAATTGATAAGACTGACTAGAGTGTCCATGACCAATGTGCGAGGTCAGATAAAAGCAGCAGGATCACTCTCGAGACCATTCAATATCTATAACGGTCTAAGACAAGGGAAAGCCCTATCATGCTTCCGCATCAACCTGATCCTGGAGAAAGTGGTTCGCGATGCCGATGCAAATGCTAGAGGCAGCATCCTCTTCAAGTCCATCCAACTACTGGCCTACGCTGATGATATCGACATCATGGGAAGAACCACCCGAGAAGTACAAACTGCCTTCACCCAGTTCGAGCAGGCGGCGCGAGATCTTGGGCTGCACATCAATGAAGGCAAGACAAAATATATGGTGGCAACGTCAGCACCGAAAACGAACCAATCAACAACATCAAATCGCACTGGTCAAACGGGAAGAATAAAGATAGGAAAATACAACTTTGAGACCGTTGATAATTTCTCCTATCTAGGGTCGAAAATCACAACCGATAACAGCTACGATGATGAAATCCGCGCACGGTTGTTGTCAGCCAACAGAACCTATTTCAGCTTACAAAAACTGTTCCGCTCGAAACGTCTCACCATAGGATCAAAGCTCTTACTGTACAAGACTATGATCTTGCTAGGCCTTATGTATTCCTCGGAAACTTGGATTCTTAGCAGGGAAAATTGCGAACTCTTGACCGCGTTTGAGAGAAGAATCCTCCGAAGAATTTTTGGCCCCCTATATGCGGATGGACGATTCCGTAGCCTACATGACGACGAAATCTATGAGCGGTACCACGATCGTCTGGTTGTGGATAAAATCCGACTCAACAGGTTCCGGGGGCGGGCCACTTAATTCGTATGGAGAAAGATGATCCAGAACGGAAAGTCTATAAGGGCAATGTCTATGGTAGGAAAAGAAGACGAGGCAGACCCTGCCTGAGATGGAGTGATGGCGTAGGTCAGGACGCCAGACAGCTTTTAAGGATATCGAATTGGTGGACCTCGGCGCTAAACTGGGGTGTCTGGAGTTCCTTATTAAGGCTGGCCTAGACCGAAGGACTATCGGATGGAAAAATGTGCATAAGATGTTTCTAACATAAGATGAACACAAAACCTTTATACGCAAAACATCAAGCTTCCGCGCGTTCCGACTTGTTTTGTTATTTGTATGTCATTATCAATCACTGGAGGCACACATGTGAATGTATATGTATGTGCTAATGAAATTTGCGGGTAGTGTCCACTAAGATGGACACGTGTGCTTCTTATTTTATTTTGGCTGGATTGATGCGCAGCCCCGCCTTTGCCTGTGTTATTCCTTTTGTTTTTATAGAATCTCGTAATAGATCCGTCAGCGGATAGAAGTTTCGGTTGACCGTCCCGCTTATGAAATTGGTCTGAAAGGTTTAGGGTGGAAAGGATCATTCCGCTTCCGGAATAAAAACCACCTTTGGCCGTTTACATGCTCTTGGTATATATCTCAAAGCTATATATAAGTAGTAGTAGGCAGTAGTAAGTAGGCATATAAGATCTTCCAGGTGAATACTGATCTCAGACGTGCTTTTGCTTTCCTCTGCCTTTTGAGCAGTGGCCTTTGTTGGTCGTAGTTCTTGCAGTAGGCCAATGTGGACCTTGACTTCACTGTTTGACGCTCAACTTCTCCTTTTTTGACTGTAATCACCTGGCTTCCAATGTTTCGCAGATGTGCCGCCGCTTTGTTGGCCAGTTTATTTGTCGTACGAGGCCCCGCTTGTTTGTTGTTATTTGTCTGCTCCTCCTTTGGATTCTTGATTTGTTTACTTATTTGATTTCCGTAAGGGTAGGGTTAGGAGGTCCGCCGTGGCATAACCCCGCGTAGCACGGTAAGACATGTATAGTACACTACCACTGCTTACTTCATCGAGTAAAGTGGAAGTGCGTGAAGATGCGTCAGGTCAATGTAGATGTGCATATATATATGTATACGATAATGGGTAAAAAAAGGATGAGTACAATATTTATGTTCTTAATGTGTACGAACATATGTGTATCTTGAAGAAGAAAGATTTTGCATTCTTAGCTATGTACGAACGAAAAAATGGGCGTAGAGATTTTCTCACATAAGATGAACAAAAACCTTTATACCCGAAACGTTGAGGTTTTGGTGTTCTTACTTGTTTTTCTATAATGATTGAGGGAGCCCTGAGTCCGCATGGATTGGATGGCGGACCGGTCCAATTGGGAAGAACATTTCTTCTTAGGTGTTCAGCTTAAACCACAAAAGTGGGTTTGAATTCTCTTGACTCCTAAATAATTCAGTTCGGTCTAGTTTAGATCTGAACATAAACCGATTGTTCACTTAGAAATAATTCGCACCCATGTTGTGTAACCGATTCATTCACTCATTACCACCTGTAGCCACTTGCGGTCAGGCTGCACCTAGGGTAGAGGCAAGGCAGCGTCTGACGAGTTGCCTCTGTATTCCTTCGCTACAGCTCCAGCTTTGCTACGACACTTGACTCCACAAGAACGTGTTGCTCATCAGAAATGATAGCTAATTATGCACCACTTTGCACCATCCGGATCGATATCGTTACGTAATCCGTGAGCTGGGACTACAAGGGATCAATTTGCATTTAAGCGGGGAAATTACATTAGAAGGCGTATTTTTTGAGATTTTTGCAGTGAAAAGAATTAATTGGAATTCAATTAAATTTGGATATTACGTTTGCCCCTTGAGAATCTTTTGTGATAATTATTTTTACATTTCTTACTTATTTTCTAAGAATATGAAACTTAATGCAGGTGAAATTAGTCAAAATTACAAATTTTACAGATGTTTAAACAAAATGTTTCAATTTTCACCATTGGACGGGTGTTTTGAATCACTGTCTGTCTGTCTATCATATGCAGTTGTCTCCAAATTTACTACACAGATCCAAAAGAAATGAACGGCCTCTTGCGATAATGGAGACAAAGATATTGTGTTGGACTAGTAGCGTGACACGTTTTCATCAAATCCGAGATGAAACGATCTTCGATCGTTATGGAGTTGCACCGATCGTGGAAAATTTGCGGGAGAGGCATCTTCAATGGTATCTTGCTAACGAGAATTCACTTGCCAACATTGGTCTGAACATCGAAGTCGATGGTAAACGACCAAAAGGCAGGCCGAAAGAACGGTGGCTTGATACGCTGGATTGGGGTCTAAAAGCCTCGAGATTGATCAGATCAGGCATTCGATAGAGCCAAATGGCGAAACCGATCACGACGAGCCGACCGTGCTTGTGAAGAGGAAAAATTTTGAAGAAAAAGAAGAAGATTAGTATTTTCCGAAACTAGTATTCGTTTTGGCGTAAATTGTAAAATGCACGAATAAAGAGTTTTGTATGAAACGATCAAACCGATGGAATGTCTGTTTGTCCGTCTGCCTATCTGTCCGTCTGTCATAAGAGATTTTCTCTAGTTGGAGCTATCGTCACGAAAATTGATGAGAATATGTGGTCTGTAAACCGTGTTGGTTTCAAAGGGGCTCCGCCATATATGCGAAAGGGGGAAGCAATTTATTTTTCACAGAATAGGGTCATGTGAAACGAAAGGTTTTAATTAGTACTTCTTGCAAATGACCATCTTTCTTCTATTGGGTGAAGCACAGGGGGAGTGAGGACTCAAAATGTGTGCCCCAAAAATTGAAACAGATCTCGTTCTCAGAACATTTCCAAACCAAGTATCTGAAAAAAACACAAAAATGTATCCCTACAAATTCAGAGCCTCAAAATATATCCTATTACGATATCTATATATATCACGTTAATAATAGCATATAACATATAACTAACTAACTAGAACTTTACCCGAAAACCCCCCAAGTATGCAAGTATGAAACTTGGCATCTGTATAAGCGATAATATAAGACACTATCCTGGAAAGTTTGAAGGTAATCCAACTACAAAGTTATAGAAGGTCAAAGTTTTGTATTCCACAGAAATTCTTTATATCCCAGTGGTTCTGAGTGCGCCATCTACTAATGGTGGACCGCACTAATTTGAGGAGCAGCTCGCCCCGCCATTAGTAGATGGCGGGATCAAGACCAATCATCCCTATACAAAAGTAATTGTATTAGTTGAAACCAGTCTAGCTGCAAACCCGGCGGTCCCGGACAATATATTATAATAATAATAATAATCGTTGGCACAACAATCCATATTGGATCAGGGCCTTGAAGTGTGTTAGAGCACTTCATTCAAGACCGTAACGGTACACTACAGTAGACTGTAGGAGACAATGTGATCAGCATTGCGCTCGCCCGAGATTATTACCCTGATTTGACTCAGGTACTCATTCACAGCTGATTCGACTGATATCCGACGTCAAATCACGATACAAACCCCTCTGCCACCAGCGAGATTTCAACCGCGACCTTCCGTACGACAGCCTTGTGCTCTAACCACTCAGCTATCCGGACACTGGACAATATATTAGGTTGGGGAAAAAGTAGTGTCGTATTTGTGATCGAATTTGGACGCTTTATTTGACATACTAGAACATAGAATTATCCGATTTAAGTAAGTCAAATATGCGCCGTTTTGTTCGCAAATTTGTTGCCATTTAGAAGGCAACTCTATTATCCCCCTCTTAAAACCCCCTCCCCCTTCCTTATTTGCAAAAAACTCAGACAGCAAGTTTTCGCAAGCCTCTTTTGAGGCCAACTTAGTAGCATCAAGAGCGTTTTGTATGGACCGGAAGAGATGGTAATCACTTGGTGTCAGGTCCAGACTATGCGGTGGATGCAATAGGACATCCCATCCGAGCTCCCGTAGCTTCTGGCGGGTCATCAAAAATGTATGAGGCCAAACGTTGTCCTGGTGGAACACAACACCATTCCTATTGACCAATCCTGCCCGCTTCTAGTCAATCGCCTGCTTCAAACGGTCGAGTCGCTCACAGTGGAGGACCGAATTGAGGGTCTGGCCATAGTTGAGCAGCTCATAATGGATGACTTCCTTCCAATCCCACCAAACACACAGCAAAACCTTCCTGGCCGTCAATCCGCGCTTGGCGATGGTTTGGGCCGGCTCGCCGCGCTTCGATCACGATCTTTTTCACTTGAGATTTTCGTACGTGATCCACTTTTCATCACCAGTCACCATCCGCTTCAAAAATGGGTCGAATTCGTTCCGTTGCAGCATTGCATCGCAGGCGTTGATTCGGTCCAAGAAATTTTTTTTCCGTCAACTAGTGTGGCACCCAAACATCCAACTTTTTTTTCCAATTTTCTGCAAATGGTTCCAAACGGTTTTATGGTCCTTGCCCAGTTCCTGGTCAATCGAGCTAACGCTCACATGCCGGTCTACTTGGATGATTTCGGCGATTTTATCGGTTTCTACAACAATTGGCCTACCAGTACGGGATGTATCTTCGACATCCACTACACCAGAACGAAATCGATCGAACCAACGCTGTGCTGTGCGAATCGTTACAGTATCCGACCCATAAACTTCACAACTTTTTTTGGCCGCCTTCGTTGCATTTTTACCTCTCAGGTAGTAAAAATGTAAAATATGACGAATTTGAGGCGCTACAACTTGAGACTGAAACGTACGATCATAAAACTGTCGAAGAGACACCTGTAGCCCAGATTGTCGTCTTCAAATCGCCGTATAGTATGACCCGATGCGATAATTACAACACAAGAGATGTCTAAGTGTCGCCATCTATTGGCAAAATACTCCATTGCTTTTTCCCCAAACTAATATTTTATACCCTTGTAGAATTTTGAATTAAACAAAACAAAAAACAAAAGGCCACCTTTAGCCGCTTTTAGTCGCGCTACTCCGCAGCGTGGCATTTGAAGAGATCGCTTCCACACTGCCCTCGAAACCGACCAGCCACAACATTTTTTCGCTGGTAGTGTTCCCAGATAGATATATATATACATTAGTAACAGCGGTATTCAACTTTTGTATTTATATATGTACATATGTAATCATGCAGTAAAGTGGAAATGCGTTGTTTTAATTTCGATAGGTATGTGCATATATATATGTTTACACATCAGTATGCGGTAATAGACAATGTTTGTTTAGGATGAGAATAATATTTATGTGTTTAATATGTGCATTAAATCTGGAAGTTTTGAAATATATGAAGAAATATTATGAATCTATCTGCGAGAAGAAAAACGTGCATAGAAGGTTCCTCACATAAGATGAACACAAATCTTTTATACCTGAAGCGCCCAGGTTCCGGTATTCCGACTTGTTTGTATCTGTGAACTTCCTCGCCCTCGCTTATAATACAGTGAGAAGCGTATGAAGTTGAGTATTATCGATATAGAACTTTCAGTGCCGTCCACATATTTGCCAAAGCTTGACAAAATGCTTCAATCGCAAGTGTGTGGATAGGGTATTTGGCGTGGTTGCTAACGCTTCTTGCGATCTGGCAAGTACACACACTTGCCAAGTCTCAACAAACAGTCGTAAAACAAACATGTGGACTGGGTGTTTTGCTTGGTATATGTCCGCTCGCTAACACTTGCTACCGATCAGACCGGGTATCGGTTTTTTTGGGAAAAATCAAAGGGTATGCACGGCGCAGCATGAAATGCAGTGTGTGAACCAACCTTGCCGGCTTGTAGCGAACTTCGGCGACGTGGAGTGTTCATTGTACATTGCAGGGATTCCAGCTCAAATTATTTGCGTAAATGGCTCTTTAAAAGGTAGTGGGCAATAGAATTTTTAACTATGTACACGGGGAACTGTCATGCACTCAAAGTTCTTCACACAAGGAAATACAAAACCTTCCATGCCTGAAGCGTTCAGCTTTCGGTTTCCCGACTTGTTTTTCATTAATTGGGACGTTTATTGGGACGCAAATTTCGCTTTAAAATTCCTGCAGCGTATTTTGGAATAGCAAACTTAACGATCTATTCAATAGAAAAAAAGTTAGTTCTGAAAACCTCCTCCCATAAGTCAATTTGGCTACTGAAAGCTACGAGCTAGATATGTTGCATACAAGCAGTATCGATGATTTGCTTTGAAGTTTTCTCTTTTCTTCCCCGATGAGTTGATCTCAATGTTTCGATGATGCGAACATATAAATTCAATATCTGTAGCGACACTGTCAGGGCTCATAGCACGTAAAGTAAATCAGATATACCGTCTAAAAAAATAACTTTGAATCAAATTCACTGTTACCACTCCACGATCGCCCCTAAACCAGAAAGGAAAAACCTTACTATTCGTAAAAAAACCTCTCGACCGCGGCACTCAGACCACGAGTTTTTCGGCTTCATACGCAGTCGAGTCGGTAACTTTTTTTTCCCATTTTAGTTTGATTCCCCGTGCGGTTCTACGTATCGACTAAAGAACACGTGAAATTTTTGTTAATGGCATATGAAGGACTGAATTGTCCAAAAAGACCTCACCCACATTCCCGAAGTTAGCTGCTACAGAGGCAAGTTCGTGGCCCTACGTAATCAATTTCGCCATCTTTTAAGGCTTTTGGGATAGCTTTGACCTCTTGGTCAACTGCAACTAACTTGGATGGAAAATATAAAAATAAAAAGAGAACGTAGCAAACGAAATTGAAAATAACGCAACAAAAAAAAAGCAACAGAAAAAGAAACCAGAAAATATGTATTATAGAAAATAGCAAACATAAATATATTAAAAGGGCTAAAATTAATAAACAAGAAAAAAATTAAATGAAAAATAATGTAAATAATCAAACAAATGAAAGAAAAATTAAAAGAATGAATCAGGTAATCAAAGTCAACGAAAAGTAATAAAATAATAATATCTTTCCGATGAGACTTAAGGATTCCTTTTCTCCCAATATTGCTAACTCCCAAAAAAAAAGCACTCACTCAACCTACAGAGCTCACGGATAGGTAAAATGTCATCTCAAACTATAAAAATATTTGCGCACATGCATTGTCAAACGGAGAGACATCAGCCGATTTGCTGGAAGTGGTAGAGAGATAATCTGAATCAAAAGAATTCAGCCTTCTTCGTTTGGAAACCGGGAACAAAGTGAAGATGAAACATTTGGAAACATGGGATTCTATTCTCTGCTATTCAAGTTTAAGGGAGACAATTTATTATCTGGCATGACAGTACCCTGATGGAATGTTTTTCAAAGAAAACCTCACGAAGAGAATGCACTTGATTGGAGGGCAGTGTATTTAAATCAAGAACCTCCACTTCCCCCTTGATGATGTGCGATAGTGATCCTCAATTTTTCGGCAGCTCTATTATGCATATTGTTGTTTGCAAGAACTACCCTTACCCGTCTATTGACAGATTCTAAATCAGTGTTACTCCACTGTATCACACTGAACGTGTATAGAAGGACGGAAATGGCGAAGATGTTGACTGCCATAATTTTATTTTTCTCGAAGAGCTCAGTTTTCAGTACAAGATCCAGACGCCGCTCAAATTCCCCCAGCAACTTTGATTTAATTACACCTGTAGCAGGTGCTGTTCCTACAATATGCCGAGGTATTTGTACATGTTGTCCGAATCCATACCCTTCGTTGTTGGTGTATTTTCCCCGAACAATCCTTTTTATGCGGCATTTCTCCAAATCCAATTCTTCATCACTGTTCTCAGGAGAAGAAAGACATTCGGGTTGATTTGGTACAAGCGGAATACTTGTAGTAAGCATAAATGTTATATGGAGCCAAAGGCGGATTTATAATCGATGTAGGCTGCCGAGATATTTCGTTTTCGGTGGACAGCCTTGTGAGTGCTCTTCAACCGCTTTAGCCAGAAGTTGTGAACTTTATCAAATCCTGGCACCTTCCAATTTCCTTCCTTTTCAAGGGATGTTTCAATGTCAACTTCAATTATACCCAGGCCACGCATAAGGTGTGGGAGCCACGTTGCCTCTAAATTGCAACGGCTGGGTTCACTCCAAATACTTTTCCAGAAGTCTTCCGCCTGATTCAGATTGAGGTTACTTTCCCGACCTTAATTTCTGAAATTTTTATAAAATCTCCTGTAGTGACCGCGGCTTCGCGGCGGGAGTGGAATCTCATTCTTCTCTTTCTGAATTAATTTGCCCAAAGCATGCATTTCATAATGTGGACTCACCATAATGTTCGTCGCCGATTGCACATTATTGAATGCATTCGGGAGAATTGATCTTGACAGAGGGGAATGATTTGTCGCATCCGTAGGCGTACGCGCATGTTGCTGCAACATGGCCTCCAGAGAGTTCAAGGCAAGTAGCGGCCGCAGAGCGGTTCTCTGGAAAAACAGCTGTTCGGTGCCGAGAAAGGTACCGCTGAACTAAGAGTCAAGTGAAGAGTGTCATCGTGGATGGTGGTCGCGGGAAGAAATTTTTTTAAGGCACGACACGTTCATCTCATGAAAAATTTCGGGAATCGGATATTTGGATAGTTGGGGACAAGTTGGTAGGAGAAGGATTGTTTGTGCGGTAGCGAACGGTTTAAATTCGTAGTAAGACGTTTCCATGCCTTTTCGAAGAAAAATAGGAAAGGTAAAAGAAAAGTCGGCGCACGGAGAAGAACGTTGGGATTGGCGGCCCTTAAATTTCCTTATCGTTGGTGAATTTGAGGAGAGAATATTTCTGTGGCAACTTTGTCTCGCGTATCAAATTGCTACGAGGCTGTAACATCAGCATTAATGAATTTTGCAACAAAATCAGACTTTGGGCAAATGTTAGAAAGTTTCGGAAGGTTTGCGTGCACAAATTGCAGAAATAAATATTCCAGGCACAGCCAGCATAAAAAGAAACACCATTTTCCCGTGGTTCAGAAAGTCTGTGGGTCGACTTTTGAATATTGCGGTTTTGCTTGAATCCTATGAAGGCGGACGCTGTTTCAGACGTGATAAAACAGTAGTTGTTTAGCGACACCACGTTAATGAATGCATTCGTTATGGACATATTCGTATTTTATATTTACCATGCTTAAAAATTTGGATAATAATTTATAACATTTTGTTTCTTTTAGCTAACGAGTCCCGCCGCTGCATTGACACGCCGAGCTCGGAGTGATTCCGTAATGAGGTTTCATTGCATTTTTTGTTGTATTCTTTTATTATTCTTTTTCTTTTCTGCATATATTTTCTTTTTTTTTTGGTTTAATTGAAATCTAGCACACCTTATTATTTTTTTATATTTTAAAAAATTAATTAATCTATTTTAAAAGAATAAATTAAGAGGCAATAGGCGGGATTGTGATCCGTCGTGGATATTCTCCCCTTGATCGCGGCACTCGGGTTCGGAGACTTACGGCTCCACGCGCGCCGTCGAGCTGTTTTTTTTATTTTTCAATTTCAGCTCGCGTTCCGGTCGTCATTCGTTAGGCCGTCGCGAATTCCTTTGCATTGTCTATTTTGAAATCCGGTGCGGACTCACCGCCGACGCACCTACTAATTGGCCACAGGAGCGCCCTCAAGAAATCGCACTAACTCGCACTGGACGCTGCTCCGGTCTTTATTTCCTCCTCCAACTCCGCTTTCCTCGTTTTTTTTTTATAAACACGTAGCACCACATTAAACTTTGCTCGAGACGTTCAATTTGTGCACGCAAACCTTCCGAAACTTTCTAACATTTGCCCAAAGTCTGATTTTGTTGCAAAATTCATTAATGCTGATGTTACAGTCTCGTAGCAATTTGATACGCGACACACAGTTGCCACAGAAATATTCTCTCGTCAAATTCACCAACGATAAGGAAATTTAAGGGCCGCCAATCCCAACGCTCTTCTCCTTGCGCCGGATATCGTTAGTTAGTTAATCTTGTAAATAAGTAGCCGCGGGTAAGCAGAATGTTTCTGTTTGTGCTCGTCTGCCCTTACCTATTCTTCCCTTTCAGGGGGAGTAAACCTCCTTAACAAATCCGTAATCCGGGGTGAAGGAATCGCGCCTATCGGATGAATTCTAGTGACGTTACACTGTATTTCAGCGGCTACTTGGAGACTTGGAAAGTACAGAAGATCGAAGTAGTCCCAGTGGTAATTTCAGCGACGGCGATAGTCCCGAAAAATATACATAAAGCGCTGAAAATACTCGATCTTAGGGCCGGGCTATACATGGGAATGCAAAAAGCGGTTATCCTTGCAATCTGTGCTATAGTCCGAAGAGTGTTGTCCGGTAACAATCTGACCTATTGGGCTTCAGACTTAATTCGTACTGTCTTTGATTTAAGATCTATGTCTCTATAGTATAGAACCACCGTGTCATTGCTTGAAGTGTTTGCGACAATCGGGATGTAGCAATACATTTTCGCATGGTCGTATAGATCTTGGTCTCGGCGTGTACCGGCGGTGCGTTAGCCATATGTTAACGCCAAAACTGAAAGAAATTCGGCGAAGTCGGTGTGCTGCTCTTTCACAACGATTTCCCGGTAAAAAATATCGCAAAATTCTGTTTTCTGATGAAACAAATTTTACCATCGAGGAAAAATTCAACCGACAAAATGATCGAGCATATGCTCACAATTGTTATGAAGCCAAAGAAAATGTTCCGCGAGTCCAACGTCGTCACCATTCATTCATTCTGTCAGGGTATGGTGGGGTGTCTCATATCACAGTGCCTCATATCACAGAGTAGCTGATATTCATTTCTGCTAGGCCGGCGTCAAAACCAATGCGAGCGTGTACGAAAAGATGCTTGAGGATGTAGTCGAGCCATTGAGTGAATCTCTAATTGCTGGAATGCCATGGTGCTTCCAGCAGGACTCGGCTCCCGCACACAAAGCCAAGATAACTCAGCAGCGTCGCTAACCGCGCCTAATCCTGACTTCATAACCTCGTATGAATGGTAGCTCAAATTTGAATTCTCTGGACTACAGCCTTTGGGTTAACTTAGAGGAGACTGCCTGCAATCGAACTTACCCCGATTAGGAGAGTTTGAACGCCAGTATCGTGCGGTTTTTAGAAGTGGGCAAGCTGGCTCCCGGCGGTGGATATACAACGACCGCAGTGCCTCAATAGTGGGAACCTTGGCTACTGTGGCATCTAATGTTACAAGCGTGCGGGAGGGACTGGAACTATTGGCGGACCCGTTCAGAAGGAGCAGATCCCCTCCTATATGGGCACAAGCCCCCGCGATCGCTACTTCCAGTGGGAAGTGTGTAGGGGGAGTCTTCGATGAGGAAGAATCCTTGATGACGAATCACCCGACCGATGCTTTGGGCAACGATTAGTCTGGAGCTGCCTTTACTGCCTTGGGTAAAAAGATCATGGAGCTGTGTGAATTCATAAAGTAGCGCAGGAACATTAACTAGAATATAAGGGCCATGATAAGAGGCGTCCGTTTGGCGTACGGCAAGGCCCAGGACGAACGAGTTGGAAAGCCGTCGATTGAAAAGTGAACCAGGCGACTCAAGTACTGCCTGTTCAAAATTCAAAAGGGGAGAAACCGGGGAAGATGCTGCGCGAAAAGCTGAACGACTCAACAGACCAGCAAACCCGAAAAGAAAAAAGGATTCAACTCCCAAAAAGGCGGAGCTCATGAGAACTACGAATGAAGCTGCCAGTGAAACTATTGCAGCGGCGGCCTTCAGAAAAGGGACCGGAGCTTCAAAGACGAATGCAGAAGCTTGGAGGAAAGTGGAACCGCGGAAAAGAAATGATCGGAAGAAGATAAGACCGGAGCTAATTATCATTTCCAATCGAGGCGAAGGGTCATACGTCGACATTCTCAGGGGGTGAAGGCAGATTCCGAACTCACCAACTTTGGAGACAATGTCAGCCGCATTAAACGTTCCCGGAAGGGAGACCTTATGTTGGAGCTTAAGAAAAGCAAGGACGTAACCGCAGAAAAATTCTTGAGCCAAATTGGAAAGTCGTTAGGGCTAGAAGCCGACATAAGACCTAGCAAGCCGGAAATCACTATAATCTGAAAGGATGTAGATGAAATTACGACGCAGGAGGAGGTTCGCAAAGCGTTGGAGAAGCAGTTCAATCTTGCCGGACTACAAGAGTCAGCTGTAAAAACGCTGAGGAAAACCTACGAAGGAACACAAACCGCCATCATCAGCCTACCATATTAGCTAGGGCTGCGGAACTGACCCAAATTGTCTACTGTGCAAAGGAAATCGGCACATTGCAGGCAGCAGCAAGTGCCCGGAATAGAGGAGAGCCCTTAGCACAAATCGCAGATGAGGTTGATACAAATCAACCTCAATCACTGCTAGGTGGCGCACGATCTACTCTTGCAAACCATCCGCGAGAAAAACATCAATGTGGCCATAAGAAGTGAGCCATATCGAAACCACAGTGGTAGCATTTGGGTCAAAGACCAAACGGGCCGAGCAGCGCTATGGGCTTGTGGAGAACAAGCCTTCGAGGAAATAATGGATCACCGAGAGGAGGGCTTCATCAGAACGAAGGTGAAAGGCGTCCACACCCACAGCTGCTATGCTCCACCTTGCGCTGCACTCGCCGCGTATGAGCAGATGCTTGCCGCTGTGGCCGTCGGACAACTAATGTGAGGGGACGTGTTCTCCTCGGAGCATTCCCGGAGCTAGACGTGGAACTGGCGAAGTTGGGCCCTCATACACTTTCCAGGGAAGAGGCCTGAGGTCTATAGTGAATCCGACATACGTGAGTGCCACTTTAGCCAGTAGAGTCGCTTGGTATGTCAGTGAGGACTATACTCACAGCGACCACCAGGCAATCTGCATAGAAATCAAAGGCGGATTGAGTTCAAAAAAGAGTTCTCAAAGAATGCCGGGTGGTATAGTCGGCTGGACAGCAAAAGCTGTCGATGGAGACACGTTTTCTGTGGCGCTCAAACTCGACATATCCCTGAATGGTACGGCTAGAGAAAAGGTCACCCAAATCACCCGATGGGTGACGGAAGCATGCGATGTTGCTATGCTCAGGAGGTGATTACGCCCTAGTAGGCAACCCAACTACTGGTGGAAGAATGAAATCGGAAGCCTGCGAGCCGCAGAGGCTCGGGGGAAACCCGGTGGCGAAGGCCGAGAGGGGGCACACAGCCAGGCAAAAGAAGCGATTTGGAGGAGCAAAAAAACTGCTTCAAACAGCTGTGACTATGCCGACATAAACCCTTGGGGTGAGGCTTACGAAGCAGTAATAAAAAGGCTGCGCGGACCTGTCCGCGCCTTTTGAAACAGATTGTTACCACTCTGTTCCCTCATCACGAAAACAGAGAAAGGCAAATGGTTGTCCAGCTAAATGAGGGCAGAATACCTCCAGTAACTGTGGAGGAGCTGCGGGAAATATGTGGTAGGATCGGTGACAACAAGGCCCCAGGCTTTGATGGTATCCCCAATCGAGCTTTGAAACTGGCAGTGAAGACTAGGCCCGACCTTTTCGCAAACACCTTCGGGGCGTGCCTAAAAGAAGGAATATTCCATGCCCAGTGGAAAAAGCAAAAATTTGTGTTGCTTGCGGAGCCTGGCAAGCCACCTGGAAACCCAGTGTCATATCGCATGGTACTAAACCTGGCAAAAGGTGCACTGATTTCTGGCGGCTGCTGTGCCGTGTTGGCCGCCTACAAAATACCTGGGGGTAATAATTGATACCAAATTGAGTTTTAAGGGACACCTAGAGTATGCATGCCAAAAGGCAGCCAGTGCCACCACGGCACTTGCAAAAATGTTGCTAAATGTTGGTGGGCCGGAACACTGCCGCAGGTTGGTATTAGCCGGAGGGGTGCGCCCCATCTTGCTGTAATCGTCACCTGTGTGGGCAGAGGCGCTTGCAAACTTTCAGAGATACTTCAAGGCCCTGATCCAATAGCAATTGCTGCGCTAACGATTATTATTATTATTGAGCGGAAACATGGGGAGACCAACTACCACATTGCCCAGTTCCTCACTGGACACGGTGGTTGCTACAATCAGTATCTGCACCGCTTTGGGTTGGATGATTCTCCGAATTATTCTAGATGCGATGACGTACCGGAGAATCCAGAGCATGTGATGTTTCACTGGCAAGATTTGCGATGGAAAGGAGGAGCTTAAATCAGGTGCTGGGCAGGAGAGCGACCATGGAGAGCTTGGTTGCGGAGATGCTGAAGTCCAAGGAGAAGTGGCTTACCGTTTGCTCCGCAATGATGCAAATGCAAGAGGAGTTGCTGAAGGAACCAAGAAGAAGGAAAGGCGCAAGTAATACCTTAATGGTGGTCCCGCTGGGCTGGGGCTAAAAAGACCGCGGGTGGTTTTTAGTGGGTGCGAATTCCACACGTGTCCGCTGTAGCTACGGCTTTTGGGTGGCGGAGCTGGGCCGGACGCGTCTTTCTAAGATTTTTCACCTCCGTGAACGAACAAAAAAATACTTATATATATCTGTATATATATCCCTGGCGTACCAGGTTGATCCCAACCTGAGTGGCAAACGCAGAGCCGTATGCGACCAGGCGCGTGTCATAGGCTGCGGATAATGACATGGCCTACCGGGTCGAATATCGCAAGTTAATCTTGTAAAGAAGTAGCCCCGGACAAGCACGTTTCCCTTTGTGTTCGTTCTCCCTTACCTATTCTTCCCTTTCAGGGGGAGGTTATGCCGTCAACCACCAGGGAGGAACGCCTAGGCGACATATGGTTTGGACAAACCAACTCAATGAATTTATTGTCCGCGACTATTACCGTGTCACGGATTTGGAACGGAATCCATCAGGGTACAGACATCGACTACATGACACGTTCATAACCCGCTTCCCCGAACTAAGTCATGTTTCGGAGCAGAACGTCGTCAACGAGTACCGGGTGAGAGGTTTCAATTGAGCTCGGTCTGGAGTCTCAAATTACCGGACTAGTCAAAGGAGTAACACAAGTACTCCACCTGCAAGGCATTCCATGAACCCAGTAGTCAGGAAAAGCTTAGTAATTGGGGATGTCGACCCAATTTATAATGAGGCTTTGACCGCATTCACAGAATGTGCTCAGATTCTCCCAGACGCTAGGCCGAAGATCACAAAACTAAAGTTTACTTCGGCAACTAATAAAATCATTGCTGCCGTTGATAGAATTTTGACTGATCGTTTCGCTAGCGAGATTACTGCTACAAGGGTTCACAGTCTGATCTACGTTGCAGCTGCCAGGGTTATTCGCCTCCATAATCAATATTTTAGAGTGAACAACACAGGTATGCGCAAGAGGACTTTACCGTTCCGGGTATTTCGTCTCAACAAAAGACTCGAAAAGTTGAGAAAGGAGATTGGTCGTGTCACGCCAGCACTCTTTGGAAATCCATCACCAAGAGTGCACAGATGCGTTGCGAACATCATTGGAAACTACCATCTGTTCAATGATATGCCAATCGAAAAAATCCTCGAGGTGCTGAAGCAGAAACTTGCGGTATGCTCCAATCGCATCCGTAGGTATCAGAAAAGCTTTCAGCGAAGGACAGACAACACCTTGTTCTTCCAGAACCAACGAGGATTCTACAAAAATCTCATCAACTCAGGTAGGAAAAGTAACCTCAATCTGGATCAGGCAGAAGACTTCTGGAGAAGTGTTTGGAGCGAATCCAGCCGTTGCAATTTAGAAGCAGCGTGGCTCCCACACCTTATGCGTTCATGCGAGGCCCTCCTCGAAATCACCATGTCTGACGTAACTGAAGTCGACGTTGAAGCAGCCCTTGCCAAGGCAGGTAACTGGAAGGCGCCAGGAGTTGACAAGATTCCCAACTTCTGCCTGAAGCGGTTCAAGAGCACTCACATTGGCAAATCAATTTAATCAGATGATTGCCGATCCTGATTTAGTTCCACCATTTTTCACCAAGGGGATAACTTTCCTCATCCCCAAGGAACAGGGTGCCTCTTGCCCTTCAAAATGTCGACCAATTACTTGTCTTCCTACCATCTACAAGATCTTCACTTCAGTTTTGTGCACGAATATCTCAAAACATCTTGATGTTCATAAATTGATAGCTGAGGCTGTAAAAACCAGTTATAATCGATACGGTAGCTGTAAAGCAGGCTGTCCACCAAAAACGAAATATCTCGACAGACTGCATCGATTATAAATCAGCCTTTGACTCCATATCACATTCCTGGTTACTGCAAGTGTTACGCTTGTACAAAATCAACCCGAATGTCTTTCTTCGCCTCAGAACAGTGATGAAGAATTGCAGCACGAAGCTATCGGTATCGTCACAAACATCAGGAGAGATACCAATCAGACGTGGCATTTTCCAAGGCGACTTTCTAAGCCCACTGTGGTTTTGTTTGGCTTGGAATCCGCTATCCTATCTTTTGCATGAAAGCAAATACGGGTTCGAAGTCAAACATGGCATATTGTCGAAATGTACAGTAAGCAACTTAATGTACATTGACGACATCAAATTGTATACCAAAGACGAGAACCAACTTCTTTCTTTGCTGGACATCACCATCCACTTCAGCAGGGATATCGGCATGCAGTTGGGTTTGGAGAAATGTCGCATAAAAACAATTGTACCGACAACAAAGGATACAGCCAAAATAACATCCAAATTGCGGGAATGGATTCGACAATACCTCGGCATATTGCAAGCAACAACACCTGCTGTAGCAATAATTAAATTTAAGTTGCTAGGGGAATTTGAACGGCGTCTGGATCTTGTCTTTAAAACTAAGCTGTACGGGAAAAATAAAATCATGGCAATCAACACCTTCGCCAATCCCGTCCTTCTTTATACATTCGGTGTGAGTAGTGAGTGAGAGTGTGGAGTAATACTGATTTAGAATCTATTAATAGAGGGTAGTTCTTGCAAGCAACAATATGCAGAATAGAGTTGCCAAGAAATTGAGGATCACCATCCCACGTCATCAGGGAGGAAGGGGGATACTTGATTTGAAAACATTGCACTATAATCAAGTGCATTCTCTTCGTCAGGCTACCGTCATACCAGATAATAAATTATCTCTTTTGAACTTGAAAAGCAGAGAATGGGGTCGAATGTCATTTCAGTCCAAAAGAAGACTGACATGCGGAAAGAGAAACCTATTCATGGAGGTCATATAAAAAATTTGTTGTTACCAGGCATTGACATCGAAGCCTCCAACAAATGGTTGACAAATGGTGTACTTTTCTATGAGACCGAAGCATTCCTAACTTCAATTCAGGATGCTTCGCTCCCAACAATAAATTATAAACGGTACATTCTTCACGACTCCTCAATCACAAACTCCAGTTGTAGGTTATGCAACTGCGAAGAGGAGACCATCCAGCACATAACATCTGCGTGCAGGATGTTGAGCAGTACCGAGTACACCAATCGTCATAACTCCGTCTGCAAGATTCTCCATCAAAACCTTGCGTTGAAGTATAACTTAGTGGCAACTTACCATCCCTACTATAAGTATACTTCGCAGAGAATCTTAGAAAATGATCCCGTCAAACTACTGTGAGATCACACTATTGCCACCGACCACAGTGTTAATCATAACAGACCCAATCTAGTTCCGCTTCTGAAGGAAGAACGAGCGTGCTTTATAATCGATGTAGCCGTACCGTTGGATCGGAATACTGTTGAAAAACAGTACGAAAAAATCCGGAACTATGGCCCTTTGGCGATTTGAAGCAGACTTGGAAACTACAGAAGATCGAAGTAGTCCCAGTGGTAATTTCAGCGACGGCGATAGTCCCGAAAAATATACATAAAGCGCTGAAAATGCTCGATCTTAGGGCAAAAAGCGGTTATCCTTGCAATATGTGCTATAGTCCGAAGAGTGCTGTCCGGTAACAATTTGACTTATTGGGCTTCAGTCTTAATTCGTACTGTCTTCGATTGAAGATCCATGTCTCTGTAATGTAGCACCACCGTGTCATTGCTTGAAGTGTTTGCGACAATCGGGATGTAGCAATACATTTTCGCGTGGTCTGCGCCAGGTTGCAGCAGTGTGTGGGATTCGCACCCGCTAAAACCACCCCCACTCTTCTGCCCCTCCCCGCGGGACCACCGTCAAGTATTACTTCGCGGAGGAAGCTCTGGTTCGCTATACTAGAACGTCCATGTCGCGTCTCCGTCGCGCCGCCTTCCGAGCTCGATCCAACTCTAGGAGTTTTGTCCGCACCACGACTACTACCTTATTTACCGCCATCCAGCTTTCCTCCGACTTTAGCATCTCTTCTACCAAGTTGGAGGGTTCAATGTCCACCCCGAAGATGCTATTCAACCTTCTTTTCTACTGCAGAAATCTGGGACAATGGAACATAACATGCTCCAGGTCCTCGACAGTTGGGAGACTCGTTCAACTCGAAGCGATGCAAGTACTTTCTATAGCCACGGTGACACGTATGGAACTGTGTCAGGTGGTTATTCAATTCTCCTTGCTTTCGGTCGTCCCATTTCCAGATACATGGGATCAATATATGGGTGCACCGGCCCTTGTTGGAGCTATCCCACTGTTGTTACTACTTGGCACACAATTCTCTCCTGATGGCTTTTCGGAAATCCGCATTCACTTCGGCTGAATTTGCCTTCCGTTTTTCGTAGAGCCAGTGTGCTTCGCTCGCTAGAAGATCTATAGGGACCATTCCTGTGATGACACACAATGCCTCCGTCGACGCCTTCCTAAATGCGCTGCACACCCTTAGCGCAATTGGTCGGTATGCTGAACTTATCTTCCTCCGGTTTACAGCGTGGTTCAACGCGCCCGCCCAGAAAGGGGCCGTGTATAGCAGGATCGACTTCACCACTCCCGCAATGAGTAGCCTACGACTATACTTCGGTCCTCCCACGTTAGGTATCATCCTTGCAAGGGATGAGCTAGCATTTGCTGCCTTCTCTCGCGCATAATCCAAGTGTCCCTTGAAACTCAGCTTGGCATCGATCATCACCCCCAGGTATTTGACAATTGATTTTGAGACGACCTCACGATTACCAACCCGGATATTAACCGTGTTGTTCTTTCTGCCGTTGGTAATTAGGGCCGCCTCCGTCTTTTCGTCCGCAGGTCTAGCTTGGCCATTCGTTACCATGACTTGATGGTAAGAATGGGTTCATTTGCATAAAGCTCCACGTCCTCGGGATGCTTTGCAATTGCAACTACCGCCAGATCGTCCGCAAAACCAATCAGCGTTGTCTCCTCCGCGAAGGCCAAGCACTCCGTCGTACATTATGTTCTACAGCAGTGGTCCCAATACAGAACCTTGAGGCACACCTGCTGTCACAATGTACTCCTTCGGCCCGTCGTCCCTCTCGTACCGGAGAAGTCTGTCCGAAAAGTAACTCTCGATGAGCCGAGCCAAGTAGCTAGGAACACCCAGTTTGCCCAAAGCGCCTTTAATCCAGCCTCAGTTGGCTGAGTGGAATGCATTTTTGACGTCCAGCGTCACCAGAGCACAGCATTCGCCAATGGCCATTGCATTTCGAGCCAATTCCACGACCTTTGCTACTTCATCGACCGTAGAACGGGCTCGCCGAAACCCATATTGCCGCTCTGAAAGACCACCCGCAAGCTCGATGAACGGGAGCAGTCTGTTCGATTTCACCCTCTCCAACATCTTCCTCATGGTGTCAAAGAGAGGGTTATATGAAGAGGCCACGCCGGGAGGTTTTTGGGGCTTCAGTACCAACACCAGTTTCTGCCTCTTCCAGTGGGCGGGAAATACTCCTTCCGCCATGCACGATTCGAATGTGCTTGCGAACCACCTTGGTCTGGTCTTGACCGCCACCTTCAGAGCCTTGTTCGGAATTCCGTCCAATCCCGGAGCCTTGCTATCCCCAATATGTCCGCAGATTTTCCGAAGTTCTTCTTCGGTAACACCAGTGATCGAGAAAACGTCCTGCTGAGCTGCCAGTTGGGGTTCACTTTCATCCTGCTCCTGCTGCGGGAAAAGAGTTGTAATTATTTGCAACAAGAGCTGTGGGCATGTCACTTGAGGTGATTTTTGGCCGCGGATCTTGTTCATTATAACTTGGTAGGCTGTACCCCACGTACTACTATTAGCCTCCATGCAGAGCTTGTGGTAGCATTCCCGCTTCCTTCTCCGTATGGCCTTCTTAAGGTTGCTTCGCAGATCCCTGTATTCCTCCTCACGCTGTTCCGGCCTTCCCCTTGTCCTGTGGGAAAGTCTCTTCGCTCGAAGACAAGAGGATCTCAAGACAGCGATCTCCTTGTTCCACCAGTAGTTTGGCTTCTTGCCGTGATGCGAACGTCGTCGTGGCATCGTAGCGTCGCATGCTTCGGTTACACGCTGAGACAGCTGTGTGACCCTTTCCACCGCTGTTCCATCCGGATCATGGGCTCTCTCCAATGCCGCCAGGAATGTCTCCTTCTTGAAAACTCCGATAGACCAGCCAATCGCTTTAGCTTTAGTATCTCCAGAGCGTCGTGGATTGCTTCCTTGGTTTTGATGCTGAGGAAGATGGCCTGGTGGTCACTGTGAGTATAGTGCTCACTCACTTGTCAAGCCATCTCCACCACCTCACCAGTGAGGTGCTAACAAATATCAGGTCAACGATCGAGCCCGACCTTCTACCTCGAAAGGTGGGTACGCATCCAACATTGGCTAGTACGATGTCCAACTCCGCAAAAGACTCCAACAGAATTTGACCTCTGGTGTTCATCGATCGGCTTCCCCACTCCAGAGCCCACACATTGAAATCGCCCGCAATGATTTTAGGGTTGCGGTCTCTGGCTTCCAACAACAGGCTGTCTAACATCTCCTCATATTGTGCTAAGTTTGCACTAGGAGGAGCGTAGCAGCTGTAAATATGGACACCGTTCACCTTTGCCCTTATAAAACCAGCTGCCGGGGGGGGCATGACTTCCTGAATGGCCTGTCTTCCGTACACGCAGATTGCGGCGTTGCCAGACGCATCCACCGCCCAAGTCGCACCGCCGTGGTTTCTGTACGGCTCGCAAATTACCGCGACATCCACATTCGACTTTCGAATGGTTTGCGAGAGCAGGTCCTGAGCTGTCTCACTGTGATTGAGATTGATTTGTATCAATCTCATTTGCCTGTGCGGTTCAGCTCCCTCCTGTATGCCTGACATCTGCTGCTTCCCGCAACATGCCGGTCGTCCACGCCCTTTTTCTCACTATACAGCATACACCGTGGATCTCCGGTCCAATCTTTGATGAGGTGGCCCTCTTCCCCACACTTTCTAAAACTTCTCGACCTATCATGCTGGCTAGTATATGCGGCAGGAAAATGGCCGAAATTGAGGCATCCGAAGCATCTCTTTAGAGATATTTGCTCCCTGAGCCTGCACACGATCCAACCTATTCTTACCTTGCCCGCGGTAATCAACTTAATAGCTCTTAGCTTCCTCCTAATACCTTTTCCACCTTGTCGCGGAAGTTATCGGCCGACTTGCCGGCGGATCTACTTAGTTGCAGCAGCAGATTCCCTCTCTGTGTTCGCCTGATACGGCTTACACTATCTCCCAAATCCATCAGCTCCGGGTCTGATTTCACTTTTCGGAGGATGTCGGCATAGGACATATTTCCCTTCTTGGAAATAATTATTATTTCCGGGCGGAGCTTCTTTTTGTCCTTTTTATTCTTGTTGCTCACCTTAGTCCATTGTTCGGGTTTCTGAGCGTTGGTCTCTTCCACTTTTGCAGGTGTTGTGGCTGCAATCATGAGATTGCCGACTTTCGCGGGTACTCTCGCTGACTCCGCCTTCTTTGGTGAAGAGTCTTTTTTCTTTTTCGGGACTTGCTCCGGCCCTAGAGGGTCACTGATACCGTCTCTAGTCCGTTTCCCCGTCAGCCTTATCTTGGGGAGGCGTCACCTGTGTTTCCCTTGTAACCTTGCCACCTGACGGTTGGAATTGTTTTCTTCGAGTGCCTTGATATAAGACAATTTAATGCCTTTTATCAAGGCTCGAATATTTTCATGGATATTCCGCCTCTCCTTAATGAACTCGCACAGTTCATTTATTCGTTCCCCGAGTGTAACGAACGCCATTCCGGTATGTTCCCGTTTACTCTCGCGCCTTGCACCACAAGGAATGATGTCGATCAAGGGACTATTAATGTCTCTTTCAGAGTCCCGCGACGAATCTCGACTACTAAAGGAAACCGTTGCCATCGGTGGTGATTTCCCAAGCTTCGAACTCCTCCTAAAAGGATTCGATGTGGACCTAATTTCCACTCCACCATTATCTCTTGTAGCATTAGATGCCACAGTAGTCAAGTTTCCCACTACTGTGGCATTGCAGTCGTTGGATATCGACGGCCGCTTGCTCACTCCCAAAAACCGGCGGCACTGGGTTTCCGAAGCCCTGCACCGTAAAAAACTTCCTTTCTCCTCCTCCATATTTGGTTTATTTTCTGGGTATCCTTCCCATAGCCAATTTTTATCCATGGGTGGGCGTTTACTTCCCATATTCGCGGCCTGCGCATAAGCATGTCCATACACGCAAATCTCCGGATGCGTGCATGTGATGGGAGATTTGGCAATTCTACACAAGATATATGTTTTATATATATCTATATATATATAGTTAAAAAAGCCCACGGACCCTCTTCCCGCCCAACCGGACAGAGGGGCGACCAACCTAAGGATGGGCTGAAGGCAACGTCCAAAGGCCCGCATCATAGCGATGATGCGTTTTAACGCAAAATGTGTGCGACCATGCGAAAATGCATTGCTACATCTCGATTGTCGCAAACACTTCAAGGAAAGACGCGGTGGTTCTACACTTTTGTTGCAGTCAACACTGCAACAGAGCCCCAATGTTGCAATGCCACATGGTTACCTCCAAATGTAGGGAAGGTATTTGGAGGGGAGCCGCTGAAATACAGTTAAACGTCACTGCAATTCATCCGATAGGCGCGTCGATTCTTTCACCCCGGATTACGGATTTGTTAAGGAGGTTTACTCCCCCTGAAAGGGAAGCCGAACACAAACGGAAACGTTAAGGCTGCCTGCGGCTACTTATTAACAAGATTAACTTGCGATATTTGTAGCTGACCCGACAGGCCATGTTATTATCCGCAACCTATGAGACGCGCCTGGTCGCATGCAGCGCTGCGTTTGCCACTCAGGTCGGAATTAACCTGATACGCCAGGTATATATATATACTATAAGTATATTTTTTGAAAATTGACATGCAATTTTCTTAATTTTATTCCAGAATAATCAAGTTCGCAGTAATATAGGGTATACTATAATATATAGCATGATACTACCAAGTTTGCTGGAAATCGCGTTATTACTAGCAAGGTTATAGTAGCTCAAATTTTTCACCATATTAGCGGCACACTAAAGTGAATGGTTTGACAAACTAAATGCATAAACAATACTAGCTGTGAAATTCTCACAAACCGTTTAGCTTCCGGTTCCCTGACTTATTTTGTTTTTCTGAGCTAGAGTTATTTTATTTTTGATGAAATGCTTCATAAAGTGTGTAAATTAAATTCTCACCAATTTCGTTAAGTTTGGCTGCTGTTGTTACGTTTGTATTCGCAGAAAAGGTAAATCGATATTGGATAGCCTTAATACCTTCTGGAATCTTAGCGGGTGGGTCCCACATGGGTTTTGTGAAAGTTGTACTATAGGCCTGGAGTGTACCGTAACAATTTTGAATGAAGTGGTCTAACACACTTCCACACCTGGAAACAATTGGATTGTGACGCCATGGATTATTATTATATAAACGGTATAAACTAGTGTTATTATTATCGATACGATCAGTGTTGCTTATTGAACAATACCTTTTCAACAAATTTATTAGTGTACTTCATTGAACTGTATCCTGAGAAGACTGATAAAGAGTTCCACCTTATATTCAAACCTGCGAATCAGCTGATAAGTGTTGAACTGTCAAAATGTGACAAAATTCTGATCAGCGAATTGTGGTTCGCATAGTTGGAACGTCGGGTGGTTCAGTATATGTGGTTTCATTCTATAAACAATTGGTGTTCATTGCAAATTGGACTTGTATTTTCTAAGTAGAGGAAGTTTGTGAAATTGGATCTTTGAGCGAAAGTTGTCATCAAAATCACTTTATTTTGGAACTATTTACTTGGAATCAATGATAACCGAAGACTGTGAGATGACTCGGCTGTCTTACGAGGAATTGCGGCAAAATTTCAAGGATAGCGTTTATTTCGCAGCCCGTGATGGATACGCAATAAGCCTTGTTGCATTGCTGAACGAAATTGATGATTGGCATCTTCAGAATGAGTTGATAAATCAGGTAAGAGTCATATGTTAACTCCGGTTCCTTTAGTTGGTTCAATGATAAAGCCTTTGCAAATCAAAGAGACGGTTTGTCACGTATTATTTATAGGAATTTCGCTAAAAATAGGAGATTCGCATTTTTTATAAGAAACTGCGCGCCAGCTGATCGCGTGTGGTTTCCACATTCATTTCTCTAGGCTAATAAGTTCAACAACATTACTCATGTAGAAATTTTATAGGAGGATTCCGTTGTTCTCATCGTCGCACTGCTATTTAGAATAAATGGTCCGCGCGGCGCATAAAAGAATATCTTTGAGTGAAATTCCGTTTGCGTCTCCGCTATAATAAATGATTTACGAATAAACAAAGAATTCAGTATTCGAACAAGGAAATTAAGGTTTTCTTGTAATATAAAATAAAGATTTTATTCCAAAGAGTACCTATATTCTCCGTCTCAAATTATTTCGGGTGCAAAACCATGAGAAGGATTACTCTTAAGATTAAAGAATGGGTTATATGTAAAAGTTGTCAATTAATGAATGTTGCAAAGTAGAGGCCGACGGTTTAGAAAATTATCACATTGCCATCATTGTCAAGTTGGTATGTAGTTGAAACTTTTGTTTTCATTTAGTTCAAACTGCCTAAGGTGAGCGATAATGTCTTTAGGAGTGTATTTATGCATGCTGTCCCCTCCTTTGTGGATTGTATTATTTTTTCCGGCATTTTATTGTAAACCAAACTGCTTCAGTTTCTTTATCAAGCGATAAGTGTAACAGACAAGCACAAAGACGAAGATAAGCATCATTGACGACCGAGATTGGAATCCGGTTTTACTGTAGCCGCTGCCCTGCTAGTGAAGTCTTGATGTGCATTTCTTCCGCTTCTAAAGAAACTTCTTGCAAAGTTATAGAAAAAGGTCTAAGGCAAGTTACTTTTATAAGCGTTGTTGGCCTACGAATTAGAAATATTTCCATAAACACTTCTACAACTTTCCGTCATCAAAATTTGTTTTAATCAATGGTACCAGATACTTTTTAGGTTTTGTACAACTTGTGGGGGGGGGTCTCCATACATGCAAAAGGGAGTCATAAATGGTCATATTCACTGAATACAGTCATATGGGGTATCAAATGAAAGACCTCGGTTAGTATTTGTCAATGCCGACATGCAATACAAAATGTGGAGAGCGGGGGCGGGAAACTGCTCGTTTCTTTCACGGACCCATTCTCAGAATCTTCCCAATCGAAAAAAAATTTGATAAAAAAATCGTGTACGAAGTCTCCGAAATACTCTTCATATTGATATCTGTTTAAATTTTATTATGATTTTTAGTATTTAACAGTAAAACCCCCCTTAAATTCATCATAGAACCATAAAATTTGGCAGTGAAGTAGTAATATCCTATCAAGTGTTGAGAAGAAATCGCACTATCACTATCGAAGTTAGATTAGGTCGAAGTTGTCGCTTCGTATCTCAATGTCACGCTAAAATGAACTTCCTGTTATAATATATGCATATAAATTACGTGCTAGGTACAAATGGAACAAATGTCCACTCAAATATTTTTGTATAAGAAATACACAAAACCTTTCATACCTGAAGCGTCCAGCTTCTATTTTCCTGATTTGTTCAATCATAATCCAACTACATGTATTTTCAATAGCAATTGCTTAATTTCACTGGTTAATAAAATGTGTATTTGTATGACTTCAATTTGAGATATTAACGATTTTCGATGCTTCGTGATGGCTCCTTTTAGTAGTGTGGAGCAAACGATATTTCTCACCAGCCGTAATGAATCGCACGGGAAGCTAGAGAACATCTAATCACATAAGTGTCGTCTATAAATTCTCGGGTAGGCATTGATCAGATCTCTTTGTAGGGCGCACTGGTAGTGTTGTGCAAAATGCTCCTTATGATTTCAACTTCATTATTCACAATGTACATGTAATTACAGCAAATGCAGTCAGTGGAATCTTTTGTGTTTTTTTGAAAGCGGGGTTGATTTACTGTGGGGTGAAGTCTCCGCTGGAGTACTCATCTGAAGAACCTTTCAATAGCGAATTCATGGGTACTTTTTGAACACAGTTGCCCTCTTTCGAATGTTTATTTTTTGGGTGTTTCTGATGCGTTTACGGGTTGATTTTGCCAATTTTCAGAAAGGAGGAAAATTATCATTGCTACCGCGGTTTTTAGGCCAAAGATTTCGGAAGCAAGGTTTCCGTTTAAAATTAAAAGGAAGGGAAGGGTTAAATCACTTGAAATAGAATTGCTGCGGAAGGAAAATTTTCACGGTTTTTATTCGTGCAACTTTGACAATGTTAATATATATAATTTTCAGAATAATCTTCATTTTTATTCGCTGTTAATAATGCCGAAAATAAGGATTTTTCATTCGCTATAAGGCTACTTGTCTGGGCCTTATTTCCAAAATAATAAAACTGTAAGATTGCTTTCCGAAATTGTCATCCTAAAAAATTAAGGGCGGAAATCCATATACCGATAATCCTTTGAGCATTGCAATTCTAGCCCCTAGCCAATTATAAACATTGAAAAGCAATCCTTCTTCAGTTGATGGTTACACTGCCGTATAAACGGCACTGATCATGATTTTAATTATGCATGATTATGATTAAAATGATTACGATTACGATTCGAACTGATTATAATCAGGTAATAACGAAAGCATGCCCATTTGATGATTGAATGAGCGATACAATGACCGTCCGGTTGTGGGCGGGTCACTTAATCCATATGGATGAGGACGATCCCACCCGGAAAGTGTAGAAGGGCAATATCTATGGTAGGAAAAGAAGACGAGGCAGACCCTGCCTAAGATGGAGCGATGGCGTAGGTCAGGATGCCAGACAGCTTGTAGGGATATCGAATCGAATCGGTGGACCTTGGCGCTAAACCGGGATGTCTGGAGTTCCTTATTAAGGCAGGCCTAGACTGGATACCGGTTGTTGCGCCGTTGATCATCATGATGATACCCATTTCCTGATTATAATCGTAATCATTTTTTTTTTTGTTACATCTGCTTGCTCCTACACTAACTTTTGGATTTTCATCAAATGGCTCTGGATTTCAACAAGGCAGACAAAATCGGACTGAAGATACCAACAAAACCGGGCGATTGATTCGTATGGCTTGGTAGCGTTGTACTAAATTTGATTTTACACCACTAGATCCGCCTTCGGTGTTTTCTCTAAAATCACAGACTGTAGATATCTCAATACTAATATCAAGTTGAGGTTGTTTCGCGCCAATGTGCTTTCTGAGCTTCTATGGGGGACAGTACCTGGAAAGTGAACACGACTGTTACTGGATAAAGTCAAATTTTCGTTACCACATGTTTCCGTTTTATTGATAGGGTATTTTGGCCTGAGACAATGTCGAACGAAGTACTGATAAGAAAATGGAAGAGGCAATGGATAGAGCTTTTGCTAGCTATGCCTCAAATGAAATTCACTATACCAGGGCGCCCTTAAATGAAATCCACTATCCCACATGGTGTAGAATAAAATAAGAGGAGTTTGGACTTTTCGGGAAGAGCTGAATGTAGCTCCTACACGGATTCCAGCATTTTGACTTCGATGGCGGATTCATATACAGTCGAACCTTGATAATTCGAACTTGGATAATTCGAACTTTTCTTTTGGTCCCTTGAATTTCCGAGAGTAATGACGTTAAAGAATCGTGGCTGATTCGAAGGATTTTTAGATACTTCGAAGTATTTTAGAAAATATTTCAACTTTCAACTTGACTTTAAAAGGATTTCAAAAAATTCGAAAAATTAGACTCTCACGAGATTTTTTAGTTCAGTTCAGTTTATTGTAAAAATTCATGGGTTATGCGTTTGTCTTGAGGCCAAAATGACCAAGTTATAGATATATATATAGATGTATAGAATTTGTGATTCGCACGGTAGAAGGAGGGAAAAAAGTTTGCGAAGATCGCACGAATGATCTCAGAAAGAATCACAAGTTTTCATGATAAAAAAATATAACAATCCTTTATGTTGTTTAGAAAGGAACAAATCAACATGTTTAATAGACAAATTACCAGTAGTTGTACTTTGTAGTGCAGGGTTTGTATAACATTTTCTAAGAAAGCAGTAAAGCTAACTTCATTATTAGCTAAACGTGTTTCTGTTCTCTATTCGTATACTTTCTAAAGGAAAACATAATCTACATGAAAGACATTTTTTCGATTTTTCACATTTAGTGTTATAGTCAAGTAACGATTAATTCTACATTTTCAAAAAAATGGGCAATTGCTAGTAACTTTAAGGTCCTAAATTTTTCTTTCGGCATGTCCTTATTGAAGGATTTTGTAATATTCATTTGGACCAAACAATTTTTTGCAATTCACCGAGGTGGGTCTCCTTTGTTATGAGTCTCAATTCGTTTCTAATGTTTTTTTGATTTTCTTATTTATAAATGCAACATAAATCAGCATAATTTTTGTCAACAATCGATTCATATGTGTGTCCGGATGGCTCAGGTGGTTAAAGCGATGGGCTGTCGTACAGAAGGTTGCGGTTCAAATCTCGCTGGTGGCAGTGGAATTTTGATCGTGATTTGATGTCGGATACCAGTCGACTCAGCTGTGAATGAGTACCTGAGTCAAATCAGGGTAATAATCTCGGGCGAGCGCAATGGTGACCACATTGCTTCCTACAGTGTACTGTAGTGTACCGTTACGGTCTTGAATGAAGTGCTCTAACACAATTCAAGACCCTGATCCAATTGGTTTGTCGCGCCAAAGATTGTTATTATTAACCGATTCATATTGATGCCATTTCTTCGAGAAAGGCACCCGTAGAAAGTCTAAATACTGTCTTCAAATGAAAAGTTAATAACATGTGGAAATTATTCGAATTGAGTGAAGTTTGTCGTAATAACGATAGTTTTGTGTCGTGGTTGAAAGAAAAAAATTTAATTCGTGGACGACAAACTGTAAAAACATAAGAAATAAATGATTCTCGATGGGAAAGATGTGCTTGCTCTATTTAAAGGCTCATCCGGTAAGAATTCTCAGCGCCCTAAAATTTCTCGGGCTAAAGGTGGGTGATTTGAATCATTGCGAATGTGTCCCCAACAAGTGGTTATATTGTACTGCTTTGTCCATCACTTCTCTTACAATGGTCCTATGAGGGAAGTTTCTATTTTTGATGAAATTCTCAGTTTCGAAACTTTGATCGATCGGTATTCCTATCCAAAAAAAGTTTATGTGATCGTTTTAAACCAATTATATGAACAAGAAGGACAAAAGGGCAGTATCGGTAAAATTATAGAAGTGGATGGAACTAAAATTTGTCAAGCGAAAGTATGAGTGCGGATGAGTGGATTGTCGGTATGATTGAAAGGAATTCTAACAATTATCGTAATCGCGGATATCATGATTCCGAAACGCTACTTAATATTATAAAAAAAAATATTTGGCAGCGGGTTTAATCATTTTTTCCGGCCAGGACGCCAGACAGCTTTTAGGGATATCGAATTGGTGGACCTCGGCGCAAAACCGGGATGTCTGGAGTTCCTTATTAAGACAGGCCTAGACCGGATACCGGTTGTTGCGCCGTTGATGATGATGATGATGAAGTTATATGCCAAAAACTCGATTTTCCCGAAATTTTGTACTGTTATTTCAGGCCTTACAAGCCTTACAATTCAATTGGAAGAACACTCCTATTATGAGTAATGTTTGTAGCATATAAACTTGTTAATTAATTAATTCAATTTTAGTTATTCAATGCAATTCTTTAAATAATTAACTATTTTGTAAATCTTTGTAATTAGCACACACTTATAGACATTATATGTTTAGAATATTTAAACAATAACAATCAGTTGGCAAGAAGGCCTACTACATTCGAACATTCGAAATAAATTCCTTCGGCCTTCGTATGGAGACTGCAGTGGCTTCCGGACAGCATCCGTCCTGACCAGGACGTGCGTGCACGTATCCAGTTCCCTGGGAGCGCAGGCAGGTGCGGATGTGTGTCAGGTGGGGGGTGTGGGTTTAAGGCTTACATGCCTGGTGACCTTACACTTCTGGCATGTGACGCACTCCCTGGCCCAGGAGTTGACGTCCTTATTCATGGAGGGCCAGAAGTATTTTTCGGTGACTTGTCGATTTGTCATTCGATGCCTGGATGCGCTAAGTGGTGAACAGCGTGGAACACTTCCTTGCGAAAGGTGGCCGGAATGTAAGGCTGAGGTCCCTTTTCCGAGTATTTGCAGCAGAGAGAGAGGTTCGAGCCGAAGATGGGCAACTCCCAAAATTTGTATTTGGGGTAGAATTTGAAGCTCTGGAGCACTGTGTCATCCTCCTGCGCTTAGGCGATAGTCGAGAAGTCGGGTGATACGGGGATGTTTACCCCGGGGACACGTGACAGAGCGTCAGCAACTATGTTGTCCTTGCCAGACACGTGCTGTATGTCAGACGTGAACTGTCTTATAAAGCTCAGATGTCGAAGCTGACGAGGGGACGCTTTGTCGGGCTTTTGTTTTAAAGCAGACGTGAGAGGCTTATGGTCCGTGAACGCTGTGAGTGGCCTGCCTTCTAGGGAGAAACGAAAGTATTTAATGCTTAAGTACGCGGCGAGCAGTTCTCGATCGCAGGTGCTGTAGTTCAACTGTTTAGAGAAGAAGCTTAACGGCTGCGAGACTTGATTCACCTTTTGGTGAAGAGCAGTACCTACTGCGATGTCAGAGGCATCAACAAAAACGGCAAGGGGTGTTGAGGAAATGCCAAGAGTGTAGCATCAGCCAATCTGTCAAACGCGCGGACAGCCTCTTCAGGCCACACAATCTCTCGTGTGTCTTTTGATTTGGGGCCAGACAAGTACGCGTTCAAAACGGACTGGTGTTGGGCGGCCTTGGGCAGGAAACGACGATAGAAGAACCAAGAACCTCCGCAACTTCTTCACAATTTTCGAACGCGGAAAGCTTGTGATCGCTTGCACCTTGTCTGGGTCGGGCTGTATTCCGTCAGGGGAAATGGAGTGGCCGAGGAATCTCACCTGTGTCTGAAGAAACTTGCATTTATAAACGTTTAGGACTAAACCGCCCTCAAGGAGACGTTGAAAAATGCACTCGAGATGGGCTAAATGCTTAGACTCTGAGGAAGAAGCGACCAAAACATCATCCAAATACACGAAACAGAAGTCGAGGTTTCGCAGAACCGAATGAATGAACCTCTGAAAGGTTTGCGCCGCCTTGCACAACCCGAAAGTCATCCGCGTGAACTCGAAGAGTTCAAAGGGTGTGCTTATTGCCGTCTTTGGAATGTCTTCTGGAGCTACAGGGATTTGGTGATAGGCCTTCGTTAAATCCAAGGTCGGAAAAATGCGGCAGTTTGCGAGATGATGTGCAAAGTCGTGGATGAGTGGAATGGGATATCGGTCAGGAATAGTCTGTCCGTTTAGCCTTCGATAATCCCCACAGGGGCGCCATTCGTCCTTTGGCTTAGGGACCATATGGAGTGGGGAAAACCAACAGCTGTCTGAAGGTCTGCAGATACCCTGTTGGATAAGTTGCTCAAATTCTTTCCTTGCAATAGCCAGCTTTTGGGGTGGTAGAGGACACACCTTCGAGAAGATAGGGGAACCAGTGTTGTTAATGTGGTGCTGCACATTGTGCTTCATTGGTTTAGAGAGACTACATTCGGTAGTAATCTGGCTGAACTTTTGGAGGAGTGTCCGAACACGAGAGTCGGTAATGTCCTCCAAAAGTACGGAAAGATTGTTGTTGGGGTGTGATGAGATTTTGTTTGACGAATTAAGATTGATTGTGGAGTCTACGAGTATAAGAGACCTGTTCTTCAAGTCCACTAGCAACCCATAGTGACACATGAAGTCTGCAGGATGAATCGCTATGGGAACATCCTACGCAAGCCAAGACTCACGTCCACTTGCCTGTAAATGTAGGTGTTAATGCGCGAGGATTTTGCTGCCGTAAATTTTAAAGGTTGTGGGAATAGCCGGCGTACGCGAAGAACCGAAACTTCCGCACCAGTATCAACAAGATAACTGCGCCTGCTGAGATGGTCATAAATTGTTAGGCATTTTGGCGTTGCGTTCTGGGTGGCCGTCGCCAGGACCCCCACCGACCTAGTTTTTTGTGGTACTCGCGAATTTACACGGGAGTGTAGCTTTTTCGTCGCATCTACGATGGTACCAACAAATGCTTGGGTCCGTAAGTTGTCCTGATGACCTGCTAGGCGATCGCCCTTTTCGGGTGGTAGACCGCGAGTGTGCTTGCGGCCTGCTGTCCGAACGCTGGGCGTCCAGTGTCGCCTTCATTTCCGCCATGCTGGCCACAAGAGCGGCCATCTCGCGCCTCATTTCGTGAAGCAATTGACTGGGAGTTCGATTGCCCGACGTCAAACTTACCATCAAGTTATCCAGCTTAGCCGACCCACTTACCGGCAGGCGCTTAATTAGCTCCATTTTTAGTACATTGTAGGAGATCGTTTTGACAATGTCTGCCACCAGGAGGATGGTCTCCTCACCCAGGCTACAATGGCGTAGTTGAATTTGGTCGCGTCCATTGTGATTCCGGACATCTGGAATTGTCCCTCTAGATGGACGAACCACAGCTCCGGGTTCCCTCGCCAAAAAGGGGGGACGCACACAGCGAGGGCGTCTTTGTTGACCAGAGACATGACAATAGCTAAGTTAAACGCGAGATGAGTCGAGGAAGGCAAAAGAAAAGAAAAACACATTTCAGCAAAATCCACCGATGCACCCCGGAGCGGACGCTTGAAGCGCAGACTAAAAATAAAAATAACTCGCCACGGGAGCGGAACTCCAACGACGAATTTAAAAAATATCGTCGCCGTCTCTATAATTGTTATTAAAAGAAATTCACAAGCAATACAAAATTTAATTTTTTAATTTAGAAATTTTTCCCTGCGGCGGCTTGCACTGACGGCGTTTTTGAAGTTGGGGCTCCTGAGTGTACGCTCACTTGTCGGCGGCTCCGGTTTCCTGCGGCGACGTCGTCGAAGTCAGCTTCCACTTAGAGGCTGGCGGCTCAACGGACTGATCAGTGATTTCAGCACTAGACATCGGGGGCATACAATAACGAACGGAATTTTTCGCGTCTCTCCCAGCGAACTAAACGGCACGAACCTTCCAGTCGGCGCTGATACGGGGCGTCCTCGGCAGAATTCCTTGCGATCTCTCATTCGAAGCCGCGTTCGCGGTGTTGCGTCTGGCTCCTTCTGGCGCACGGTTTAGCCACCTTTCGCCGTCTCCGCAACGAGCGGCACACAAAAAAACAGCCCGAAACCGGCCCAGCGACGATGTCGGTTGTCGCTCTAGTCCGCGCTGCCTCGCTCTAGTCCTGACTGCGCTGCCTCGCTCTAGTCCTGACTGCACTGCCTCGCTCTACCTGGGCACAATCGACGCAATTGGAAATTTCCGCACAAACCTGCCTTTTCCCCTCGTTCTTTTTTTGATAGTGGCTACAGTTAGTTGAACCCACTACTTCAATTTTCTTTCTGTCTGGTGTTAATTTGGCGAGTAGTGTCTTGAGGTAAATGCAAGAGGTACGATCCTCTTTAAGTCCACCCAACTACTGGCCTATGCTGACGATGTCGACATCATGGGAAGAACCACCCGAGACGTACAAACTGCCTTCATCCAGATCGAGCAGGCGGCGCGAGATCTTGGGCTGCACATCAATGAAGGCAAGACAAAATATATGGTGGCAACGTCAGCACCGAAAACGAACCAACCAGCAACATCAAACCGCACTGGTCAAAGGGGAAGAATAACGATAGGAGAATACAACTTTGAGACCGTTGATAATTTCTCCTATCTAGGGTCGTAAATCACAACCGATAACAGCTACGGTGATGAAATCCGTTCACGGTTGTTGTCAGCCAACAGAACCTATTTCAGCTTACAAAAACTGTTCCGCTCGAAACGTCTCACCATAGGGTCAAAGCTCTTACTGTACACAACTATGATCTTGCCAGTCCTCATGTATTCCTCGGAAAATTGGGTTCTTAGCAAGAATTGCGAACACTTGACCGCGTTCGAGAGAAGAATCGTCCGAAGGAGTTTTGGCCCCCTACATGAGGATGGACGATTCCGTTGCCTACACAGTGACGAAATCTATGAGCGATACCATGACCGTCCGATTGTGGATAAAATCCGGCTCAATAGGTTACGATGGGCGGGTCACTTAATCCATATGAATGAGGATGATCCCACCTGGAATATCTATAAGGGCAATATCTATAGTAGAAAAAGAAGACGAGGCAGACCCTGCCTAAGATGGAGCGATGGCGTGGGCCAGGACGCCAGACAGCTTTTAAGGATATCGAATTGGTGGACCTTGGCGCAAAACCGGGATGTCTGGAGTTTCCTATTAAGGCAGGCCTTGGATTCGCTCAAAAATATTTTCGCTGCTGATGTAAGCTAGAATTTTTTCATTTGACTGCCTCAGAGCAAAGTTAATAGTAGAAGGGTTAATCCGGTGAGCTTGTGAAGTCTGAATCCTGACGAGCTAATCTATGGGCACGCGTATTGCCGATTTTATTTTGTTTTAATGGATGGAATAAAACTGAATTTCCTTTTCTTTCATTGGGGTCACCAATGTTAATTAATTAATTCAATTTTAGTTATTCAATGCAATTCCTATGGAATTAACACGCGCTTATAGAAATTATATATTTAGAATATTTAAACAAAAGACCGACTAGGTCAATGGTTGGTTGCAGACTCCCCCTCTATATTCAATTATTTTTTTACAATACCAATCAGTTGACAAGGCCGACTATGCCACGCAGAGCACCGGTGGTGGCATCTGTCTGTTGAATTAACAACATTTGAAATTTATTTGCTGCGCCACAAACTCATCTAATATCTGGGTATCTAAATATATTCAATGCTTCTTGCCTTTACGTACCTACTCCCAACTTCCATTCGATTTCGAATCACTGTATTTATCCTTTATATAGCCAAAATGAAATCAGATTTTAAATGAAATTATGGGGAATGCGTATAAAAATAGCTTATGTTATGCCAATTAGGCAACTAGGCGCTTTTTTCTTTTTCTCACTATCAGGTAAACAATTTTATTCCTCATGATTTTAACCGCGGTAATAGTAAATCATTTGTAACACAGCTACCTCTGTTAACAAGACAATTGAAAATCTTTTTATTTTTAGCCTTGGAAGTCCTCCCACTGTGCTGCAGTTGCAACAACGGTTCATATATTTACTTGAAGTGTATATGTACAAAGTATTGTAAATCCATTTAAATGACAAATTGTACTCGCATTGATATTTTTTTCTCCACTGATTCTTTTTCTTGCATCTTTTAAATGAATAACATTTCCGCTTTTTCTACGTATTTCCATAAAATTTCCAATGGGCTTCATTTGCAATCTTGCAGTGCCACGACATTATTTTCAATTATCGTCTCGTTCTCCATACGAGGATAGATTGATTGATATGCGCTGAACCATGCTTGACGCAGAATTGCTGAGGAAAAATGCAGACTTCTTGGGAAGTACTAGGGGAGGTGAAAATCATTGCTAGGGACCGAAAGTGACTGCGTGTTGGTGCATTTGATCTACTATGTTTCGTAGGAGTTTATGGTAGCTATATAATACATATACAGTATGCCCCCCGTCAATAATCTAATCCCAGATTTGATACCATTTTCGGAAAATACATAGAATTTTTTATAAATGGATATGTTTTCAACTGCACACTTCACAGTTATATCTAACTGTTTAAATTTTAAAGAAATTTCAAAATCGATTTTTTATCTGAATTTCAATATGCATAACGGTCCTTTAAACTTAGAAACGTGCAAAGTTGATAAAAGGTGCCTCATTATGTTAACTTTCAAATGACGTGCAAAAATGATTGCCTTAATTTTAGGAAATTTAGGAATATTACACTTTAAATGCGAGAAAACATGTTCTTGATATGCGACAAATTCACTTAAATATAGTAGTTTTAAATGCAAACAGATGAAAATTAATGCGCCAAAATACTAGAACTATCATATTTAGATTCATTGATTCATTTACTTTCCTAAAAGTTCAATTTCGACATATAGAAATTCTTCTTTCTTTTTAAAGTTTTGTGTAAAACAAAACCTTATTAAATCGATTCAATGTCTGTCTGTCTGTCACATGCACTTTTCTCCAAAATGGCTAAACCGATCCGAACGAAATTTGGTCGACAGATGGGAACTATGAAATTCCACGCATACAGCGAGTGGCATAAATTTAGGTGGAGTTTAAAGGGGGCTTCCCATACATGCAAAGAGGGGATTCAAAAATTTTTTTCACCGGATATAGTTGCGTAGGGTATCAAATGAAAGGTCTCGATTTGTACTTCCCGAAACTGATATTAGTTTTAGCATGAATTGTAAAGTGCGTGAGTAAGGAGTCAAAATGTACGCACTTAAAGTGAGACAAGACTTAATTTCGGAAACTACCCATTCTAAAAATCCGAAAAAACCAAGGCGGTGCACTTAGATGAAATCCAGGCCTCAAAATATGTCCCATTCCGATATCTGCTCAAATAAACTTACTAATAGTATATTACTGCTTTTTAGAAATTTACTGAAAACCCCCTCAAAAGTTCATCCTAGGACTATCGAATTTTGTACCAGCATAGAGGACAATGTCGTGGAAATCTGGTAATTAACGCCGAAGTTATAGCAGTTCAAACTTAGCAATTTTGCGCGAATTTACCGCTTCCAAAGCCATGCAAATCAGATGCTGACGACATAATTAACGGGAATAATTGACATTCGCATGAAATATTAAACAAAAGTCGCATTTATGAAGAATCTACTTATCTGCAGCCCTTTTTAAGGTTTTGTGTAAAACACTTAGGTGAAATCTAATCTTCGAGAGATGTCCCATTCCGGTATCTGTTGAAATAAATTTACTAATAGTATATTATCAACTATTAGAAATAGACTAAAAAACTCCCCTTAAGTTCATCCTAGGTGTAAGCCATACAAATAAGATGCTGACCTTATAATTAACAAGAATAATTGATATTCGAGAAGAAATCTATTTCTTCCTAGCCTTTTTTTATATTTGATGTTGGTTAAATTCTTGTAATTTGCTAATAATATTAAACTCAGAGTGTCAACCGCATGAGGTTGAGTATTTTCAATACAGGGCTTTCCATCAAATGATTTATTTAAATCGCTTTCTAGAAAATAGAGGGCAATGGAATTTTTAGCTATTTGACACGGAGCTGTCGCGCACATAAATGCCTGATGAGGATGTAATCGCGAGACCTATAAATCCCCATCCAGTGTATCAAGCCACCATTGTTTTGGCCGGCTTTTTGGTTGCTTACCATTGACTTCGATGTTCTGATCAATACTGGTTGTTGAATTCTCGTTAGCGTGAATTACGTGACCACACCATCGAAAACGCCTCTCTCGCAGTTTTTTCACGATCGGTGCAAACCCATATCAATCGCGGATATTCTCATTTCAGACGTGATCAAAACGTGTCACGCCACCCGTGCAACGCAACATCTTCTTCCCCATTACCGCAAGACGTCGTTCATTGTCCTTTATAATCGGCCAACACTCAGAACTATAGAGAGCGGCAGTACATTTTAAATTTGGAACGTGCCCTGATACGTCGATCACAAAGAACACCCGTTGGGGAATGCCACTTCATCAAGGTTGCGTTAATGTGTGAAACAATTTCATTACGCAGTTCTCCATTGAGAATCGCTGAGTTCTGGCAATGTCAGTAAACTGCCCCTCGAGATATTTAAATCGCTCAGTACTGGAAAAGGCAGTAACTTGCCCAGAACTGAGCGATTTCAATATCTCTCAATATAAGCCAATGGAGAACTACGTTATGTTCTTCACATAGGGAAACACAAAACCTTTTATACCTGAAGCGTCAAGCTTCCGGTTTCCCGACTTGTTTTATATTTGATGTAGGTTACATTCTTGGCATTTGCTAATAATATTAAACTCAGAGTGTGAAGCGTATGAGGTTGACAATTATCAATACATGGGTTTCCATCAAATTATTTATTTAAATCGCTTTCTAAAAAATAGAGAGCAATGGAATTTTTAGCTATGTGACACGGAGCTGTCGTGCACTCGTCGCTCCTCACATCTTTTTCTTTTGCGTTAACCTGTGTCCCGTTCACAAGCGGGGTCGGCTCGTCGTGATCGGTTTCGTCATTTTATTTTATCAAATGCCTGATCAGGATGTAATCGCGAGGCCTTTAAATCCCCATCCAGCGTATCAAGCCACCGTTGTTTCAGCCGGCTTTTTGGTTGCTTACCATTGACTTCGATGTTTAGGCCAATATTAGTCACTGAATTCTCGTTAGCGTGAATTACGTGACCACACCATCGAAAACGCCTCTCTCGCAGTTTTTCCACAATCGGTGTAAACCCATATCGATCGCGGATGTTCTCATTTCAAACGTGATCAAAATGTATCACGTCACCAGTGCAATGCACTTCGTCTCCATTACCGCAAGACGCCGTTCATTGTCTTTTATAGTGGCCAACACTCAGAACTATAGAGAGCGGCAGACGGACGACGGGAACCACTTGTTCCCTTCATCAGTGCAAACAAGTTTAAGAGTTCAAGTTCAAGAACTTGTTTGCACTGATGAAGGGAACAAGTGGTTCCCGAAATATCGGTATTTGCAAGAATAAATTACCCACACCAACGAATAAGAAACAACAAGTTTTTATTATTTCAATTAATTAATCGTTGGAAACACCGCATAATTTCACTCTGATTATGTTACTGTATTAATTATTAATATAGTTGTCTTTTTTGTGCAAATTTGCTGTAATCCGAAACACTAAATATCAATATTACACTAAAGTGACTAGTCTGACCTGGTACATTACAGACTACGTGCAAAAGGAACAGTTCTCCACTCAATGTTCTTTCACTAGAAATACACAAAACATTTCATAACTGTTTTTGACTTGTTTCATTTAACTTTCTAAACTGTTTTATTTTCATTCTTTTCATTCTCAATGTTGTGTTGTGATAGCCTATATCGGCAGAACAGGCATAAAAACGAACAGAAACTTCCACGACGTAATCAACATTCAACAAGGCAACGAGATCGAGAGGTTGACCGTTGACCTTGTTTGTCGCAAAAGATAAATAAAAGGGAAAGAAATTTCAATTTTTTTTCCTATTGAAACGGCGACAAGGCTGTGAGTAGAATTCACGATTGTGACATTTGGCTATGGAAGGCGGTTGACTGATTTTTGAAATATGCGCGCGCTTCTCAACAACGGGACGAGGATACTCAGAGTGCTTGCTTTCTCAAACTTGAGTGAGAGTTTCAGCATTTCTAAGCAAAATGCGCTTTTATATTCTGTAAAATTTAATCGTCGCAGACACGAATCCCGTGTGGGATTGTTGCTGATAACCATCAACGGAGGTTCCTAACACTGACGAAAAGGATACTTTCTATGAGGAATTACACGCAGTTCAGATGAAGCCTCACCTGAACCTGCGATGGTGATAGATTATTTGAATAGCAAAGGGGGCTCTGATACCTTGCTCGGTCAAGAGATGGGTAGACAAAGTCTTAATAATAATAATTTTTGGCGTAACAATCCAATTGGATTAGGTCTTTGAAGTGTGTTAGAGCACTTCATTCAAAACCGTAACGGTACACTACAGGATTACAGTATCCTGTAGGAGGCAATGTCGTCAGCATTGCGCACGCCCGAGATTATTACCCTGATTTGACTCAGGTATTTATTCACAGCTGAGTCGACTGGTATCCGGCGTCAAATCACGATACGAATTCCACTACCACCAGTGAAATTTGAACCGCGATCTTCCATACGACAGCCTTGTGTTCCAAACACTCAGTTATCCGGGCAAAGTTTTGGTGACTATTATCATAACGGTGAAAGGTTTGTAGATTTTTACAACTCCGATCGCCTTGTTATCGGCGGCACACTACTGCATCAGCTCCCAGAAGTCGTCCCACGATTTGGCTATCGTGGAGCAGAAATAGAACTTTCTTGTTGCCTAGACGACACAAGCTCTAAATAACGCTCTCGAGAATATTAACGATCAATCTATCGAAGTTTTGTTTGCAGTTCAGTATTATCCGTCGCAAAGAAAATTGCGACGGGTGGGAACACGCAAACAACTTTCTAAACGGGTGCGCTTCTTCGCAATCTTATCGATCAGGAGAATAAATTCCCATGATTGCCATAAAAGTGAAATTAATAACTCTGCACGAAACAATTACCACCTGCAAGCGATTTATGGCAGGTAATCATCATTTAAGTCAGTTTCTGTGTTCCTGACCAACGAAAAATTAGGCTCGTTCCATACTTGGATTTTTCGAAAATATATAATTAAATCCTATCTTCCGTTGGTGCTAACTCATCAGTGAAGATAATTATGTATATAATATTGAAATAAAAATGTATAGATGTATTTGATAGGTACATAATCTGCAAGAAAAAGTTACTGAATATGTTGAAACTTATACCATTATAGGAGTTCATAGAGGACGATGGACAGATTTTTACGCCATTTATTATAGCTGCAAAAAACGGAAAATACAATGTCGTATTCACCTTACTTATGAAATTTAAACCAGATTTGGAAAAGGAATGTGTAATAAAATTTGATGGACACATTGTGAGTGGTGCAACTGCTTTGTGGTGTGCGGCTGGTTCCGGTAAGATACAAAATTCAATGTACTGCAGTTGTTTTGAAATAATATATACTTACTTTTCCCTATATCGCAGGGCACATGAATGTTGTTAAATTATTGGTAAAACATGGAGCTAACGTAAATCACAAAACAAAAGCCCATTCTACTCCGCTTCGTGCTGCCTGTTTCGATGGTAAGGAAAACACATACTTTTGTAGAAAAGTGGAATTAATTTTTACTTCGTAAAGTAACTGCATCTTAGACTAATTAACAATCTTTTTAAGAGGATTTCGTGACAGTTTCCAGAAGTCGATTATATATACATATATATTTTTTTTGCGCGTACACGGAGGTGGAAAATCTTAGAAAGACACGTCCGCCGTCCGAACGCCGGAACTACAGCGGGTGTGTGTGGGATTCGAACCCACTAAAAACCATCCCCGGTCTCTCCAGGCCCAGCCCCGCGGGACCACCATCAAGGTATTACTTCGCGGGGTAGGTTTGCTCTTAGGCACTCATCCTTCTCCTATCTGTAGCTTTCCTACTGCATTTGGATGATTGCGGAGCCAACCGCAAGCCACTTCTCCTCGGACTCCATCTCGGTAACCAAGCTCTCCGGGGTCCCGCTCCTGCCCAGCACCTGGTTTAAGCTCCTTCTCTCCATCGCAAATCGTGGGCAGTGAAACATCACATGCTCTGGATCCTCCGGTATGCCATCGCATCTGGGACAGTTCGGAGAATCATCCAACCCAAAGCGGTGCAGATACTGCCTGTAGCAACCACCGTGTCCCGTGAGGAACTGGGTAATGTGGTAGTTGGTCTCCCCATGTTTTCGCTCAAGCCACACCCTAATGTTGGGAATGAGCCTGTGCGTCCACCGACCTTTCGTAGACTCGTCCTATCTGCGTTGCCAGAGATCAAGCGACTCTGACCTTGCCGCATTTCTACGCTGTGCATGCTCCTCCACACGTCTTGCATGGTACAGGACACTCATTTCTTTGGCCAGAATGTCAACCGGAATCATGCCTGCCACCACCAATACTGCCTCATCTGATGTGGTTCTAAAAGCACTGCAAACCCTCAAAGCCATCCGCCGGTAAACCGAGTTCATCTGCTTCCGTCTCTGACAGTTTGCAAGCGCCTCTGCCCACACCGGCGACGAGTAGAGCAGGATGAAGCGCACCACTCTGGCTAGCACCAACCTCAGGCAATGTTTTGGCCCACCAATATTTGGCAACATTTTTGCAAGTGTCGTGGTGGCTGGCTGCATTTTGGCATGCATACTCTAGGTGTTCCCTAAAACTCAATTTGGTGTCAATTATTACCCCCAGGTATTTAATAGCCGGTTTTGATACGATCGTATACATATATATATATATATTGAAAACAGAATATATTGGAAGCATACTGTAGAAATTTCAGACCTAAAATATTTAGCAAGTTACAGCAAATAGAAGAGCACGCACCATGTTACTGTACATACAACATGAAAACTTTATGGGGGTCATCCGGTGTGAAAAAAGGTGTTTTTCTGCTGCCACGCTAGATGGCGCTGCGATCATCTTCAAGAAAAAAAGTCAACGGCATTTTAACGTGCGGATTTAACTACAGTCCGGAAACTAAAATTATTAAAAAAATATTAAAAACTAATTTTTTTGTGAATTTTGGTGTTTTTTAAGGCTTTTTTAATGAATAGAAAAAAAACTACTGAATGAGTCACAATTATCCTAGTTTGCGGACTGTAGAAATATGTTCTGAATAAGTCGTGAAAATTTCATAGAATTTCGTTGGATAGATTTTGGGCTATGGTGGCAGCCATCAATATGCAGTTTCGAGAAAAACGCATTTAAAAAGTGGAATGTGATTTGTAGCCATAAAATCTTAACTGATCATTAATCTGCTATACCTAGTCCATAACCCTTAGGTTTTTTCAAGAAACACATCTAAATCCTTGGCTTCAATTCTTGTCCTTTTAGCGAAGTCATTCGAACGTCATTCGGACCGATAAATGTGCGCTTTATTACACCGATCATCATAAATCTGGCATCTGACTTATTACGTGTTTGACACTATAATTTCCGAACGACTCCGAATATAAAAAAATTACTTTGCCCATATATTCTAGACTATATCTAGATACAATTGATGCCAAAAAAAAATTCGATTTTTCGGATCCGACACATGGGATGACCTCCGAAACCACATTTTGTCAACTGGTGGGAAGTACAAATAGAATTTTCTTGCATCTATAGACCGGACTTTTTGAAGATTTTTCGTTACAATCGCTATTTGAATATTAAGCAAGATAAAATTATAATCGGGGTTCGCACGGTAAAGGCAAGTATACAGAATACGAAAATGTTTGAATTTTTGGTACCATATTACTGCCAGTGGAGATGTGCTTCCTGCCAACCTATGTTTTTTTTAGAGGAGCTAACTTTAACCATCAAATTAATTAATTAAAAATTGTTTATCAAAAATCCAGAACCAGATGTGAAGCTGGTATCGAGTTGCTTCTGAGGCTGCCGCAAGGCGCGCTCTGTTGATCTGCGAGCATGTTTCTGACAGATTTCTGACTGCAAGATTCCGGTCCAGGTTAAGGAGCATGATAATTGTACAATGATACGTACCAACGGAGACTGCTGGCAGCAGATTGCTCGGACATGTGGTGGGCAAGCGCGGTCTTGGCGGCTACATCGATAATGGTGGAAGGTTTGTGGATTTCTGCAGCTTGCACAGGCTCGCCGTTGATGGTACACTGTTCGAGTACAGAGTCTGCGTCGCAGCGATATAAACTGAACATTTTGGGCCTAAGCGAAGTAAGATGGTGGGATTCTGAAAAGTACTCCTCTCCCTCTCGTCACACTAATGCTTTTGTATTTTGGAAAGCCAAGTGGTAGCAGACGCGAATCTGGTGGCACTCTCTTGACTTGGGCGCCGGTTTCTGACAGATTTCTGACTGCAAGATGCCAATCCAGGTTAAAGAGCATCACAATTGTACAATGCTACACACCAACGGAGAATATCGGATATAGTGAAGAAGAATGCTTTCTACGAGCAATTAAGTGCAGTTCAATTCTTCCTAAAGGTAACATTGTGATCGTGATGGGTAATCTGAATGCCAAAGTGGGATCTGACAACACCTTGCTCGGATATGTGATGGGGAAACATCGGCGACCGCAACGATAACAGTGGGATGTTCGTGGATTTCTGCAACTTCCACTGCCTCGTCATTGGCGGCACATTGTTCGAGCACAGAGGCTGTCATAAGGTCGGTTGGGTTTCATTTGACCGATACCATATTTTGCGATAGGAAGCAGATTCAGGAGCTGTTTCCTGGGTAGGGTTGGGCTTTTGCGACCCCCGTAGTTCAATATCGAACGCTTGTATAACTCAGTTGTCGTCGAAAGTGGGAGAAATATTTTGTTGGTCGGACACTGGATATACTGAGTAACCCTCTTGAGAATATCGATAAGCATTGGGCCGCCATTAAAAATGTTCTTTTCTCGAGTGCTACACGGATCGTCGGCCACGTCCTGAAGGGACATCGTAATATCTGGCTGACTGCGGAATTGTGAAAGCAAATTATTCGATGATTCGATGGAAGGACGTCAACGATCGAGTTCTGATCCACGATGATGATCGATTGAAGAGGTGGAAATATCACTTTATCACGGTTCTTAACCGTATCCCATCAGGTGAAGTTCCATTGGTGGATGGAAAGTCTAGTAACATGCGGACTGTTCCTTCCAGCGAAAGAGAAACAATTTCGTCCACCAATGGAGTAAAGGCGCTGGGTTCGACTGTGTCGCTCAAGCTGCAGTTACTGCAGATCTGCTACTTCCATTTTTATGGAAATCTTGGGAATCCGCGACTTTTACCAGAGTGTGGAAGAAGGTGATAACAATTAATTCCAAAGAAGAGCACCCATTTTGAGTGTGGCAATTGGAGGTGTATCTGCGTGTTCCCTGCCGCTACAAAGATAATAGTGAAAATAATCATGGAACACATCAAAGAACGTCTCGAAAACTTGATCGGCAGAGAGGAGGCTGCTTTCCTCGATCAATTAGACGAGACTATTGTTGATATTTTTTTAAATTATGACTCTTTTGCGTTTGAAATGGGCTTTAGGAGGAAATTAAATGATAGTCTACTGGCACCTTGTGTCGACAGACCTGTATTTAATTTAAATTCATGTATTCGTGCTATTCTGTTTCTCATTCTAGTGACTTTTTGACTGTAAAAGTGTAACACCTTCAACTATCAACCAACTTCAACTATCGTTTCACTAGAAAAAATCTTTAGTCTTTTTTTGATTTTTTCCTATGCGCTTGCGCAACAAAGAGCAGACTGGTTTCCGCTCCGGATTTTGCTGCATTGACCACATTGACAGAACTCCACGGATCATGTTGAAACAGTACAGGGAATTTTAACAAAAAATTCCACTTGAGGAAATGCACCGAAACCACATTAGATTTAGATTTTTGCTTCACTTTCGTCTCATCGATTTCAAGAAAGCTTTCGATAGCGTGAACAGAAAGTGTGTTTGGCGCAGGAGAGGCATTCCGGAGAAACTCATAGCTATTATTAGAAAGACATGTGATGGCATCAAGTATCACGTGCTACTTCGAGGTAAATTCTCAGAGGATATTATTTCTTCTTGTTATCTGTGACGTTCTGCATACTGTCTTGTTCAGAGGACGTGGGTGCATTCAATGGACGTTGACATCTTTCCTTAAACACCTCGACAACGCTGATGACACCTGTTTGCTCTCTCACCGGACCTCAGCAAAGTGGCTCTGGATTTGGAGGCAAATAAAGTTGGACTGAAGATAAACACCAATAAAACCATGGTTCTCATACTGGCGTCGATTAATTGTATCTCTAGGAAGCGTGGTTCCTGCCGACTGTGGCACCGAACTGTGTGTGGCCCGATGCAGCAGCAGTGCTAGATACGCTTTTGCTGCTTTGTCCAAAACCTAGAAATGTAGTTATTTCAACACCAATATAAAGTTGAGACTGTTCATGCTAATATTCTTTCTGCTGCTATATGGGAGCAACCGTTGGAAAATAACCAACACTTTCACTCGGAGGCTCCAAGCCTTCGTCAGCACCTGTCTGCGTCATATCATCGGAGTAAGCGGTCCTGATACTATTACAAACGGAGAACTCGGTCGTCGTATAGGCCTGGTGCTTGTACGTGATGTGATCGGAAGGCGAAGTGGCTGTGGTAAGGTCATTCATTAAGAAGGGGCGAAATTACATTGTTAGCTACGCCTTGCAGTGGAATCTACTCTCCCAAGTTGGGCGACGAGTGGGCCGGCTCAAGAGCACTTGGCGCAAAACAGTAGAGAAAGAGTGCGGGTATATCGGGAAATCGTGGGAAGAGCTGAAGCGCATTTCAGGTAACTAGAAACAATGGCGCATATATACCCACTACCTCAAGGTAGAAGAGCTGGTATGTGCCAACTACATATCTGTCATTCAAACTAGTGGATGCGAAGATTAATATCTGTGTCATCTTTAATCTTTTGCAAGAAAGCACAAACTTACGTCGAGTTGAAAGCTCTTCTATACCTCCTTATCCTTTTGGGGTGCCGCCCACAACCAGTCTGAGTCCCCCTCCGAGACTTTATAAATTAATGAGGCTGGGTATTCGAAAATAAAGAAATCCCTATCGAGTACGTGTGGTACACAATTCCTAGGAACATCTTGTGTATGTATGTATACATATTAAATATGAAGCTAAACCCTAAACTGCCTCAAAGATGGGAACTGGGCCAGCCCCAGTCCCATTAAACCTTTTAATAATCGACTGAACTGTTCATCGCAAACACTTCACTAACTTTGATATTTCAATATAAGATTTCATTTTTCTCTAAAAACAATTATTTATTGTTTTTGCTATTGAAAGCTCACTCATTTTACCATTTTCGGAATCACAATATTCGGACTTAAACAGAAAACAACAAAGAACCACGTGCTTACACTAACAATAGGAAATAGAAATTGATAACACATCATTAAGAAAAACTAAGAAAAATGTTTTGAGCTTTACTTCATAAAAAGCTTCCTGTTGTTCATGTAACGGTATCAGCCTAGGTTGTATCCAAAGGGTCGTAAAAGTAATTTGCACTTTTCAATGTATCAACATTTTTTAGGGATGCCTAATAATTTTGGCCAAGGCTGTAGGTCACGTAATGTACATTCGCATTTGTTTAGGCCGCCAACATGGAAACATTAACCAGAACACCGAGTTTTCAATACTAATACTTTGTTTTAAGAGCATCAGGAAAGCCATCAGAATATGATTACAATTAAAAGTAACAATGCGAAATAAGAGAACTGTGGATGTCAGGATACAACTACAATGTATAATTACGTAGTACAAATTTGTCATTGATAAAAGGAAGCATTGCATAATCCGGTGAAAGTTCCCCGTCGTCTTTATGCTAATATATTTGCTTAGTATTATTGGGATTTATAGATTATGTGTCATCCACAGGTCGTATGGACATTGTACAATATCTTGTTACTCATGGAGCAGATATTAATCTGGCCAATGCATACAACAATACTTGTTTAATGATTTCTGCGTATAAAGGTCACACAGATGTGGTACGTATTAAGTGGTTATGCCCGATAAACTATTATAAACTTATTCATTTAGAGAAACTTTTGGGAGGGAATTGTAAAATTGAAATTCTCACGCCAATTTAAATTTAACTTATAAGAACTTTCAACTAGCTTTCAATAGCGAGGAAAGTCCATTTGAACCAATTTTATGTCCAAAAGAGGCTGTTGTTGATTTGTTTATCATCTGTTATTTTTATTATTATTACAGACTCATTCACAAGAACAAATAATTAAATATGTGTTTTTTAGGTAGAGTATCTTTTGTCAATTGGTTCCGATCCAAATGAGCAGGCACTATGTGGTGCAACCGCTTTACATTATGCTGCAGAATGTGGCCATGTAGAAATATGTAGTGCCCTTTTAGATCATGGTGCAGTGTTAAAGTTAAATGAATATGGTGCGTATAGCAGTGGATATTGTGTGCAGAGAATGTAAAATCTAAACCTACTTCTTTCATTTTTCAGGTATGACTCCCGTTATAGTAGCCGCTGAAAGAACTCGAGAAGCTGTAGTACACGTTTTCTCTACTCGTCCCCATTTACTGTCCCGAAGAGAAGTAAGTATGTGAAGATATTATCATTTTGAATAAAATGAAAACTCGATCAAACATCCGCCTGTAACAATCTAAATTTTCGTGTGACGGCTGACCAGTAATGAAATGAATCGATATAAGTACGTTTGGACAATATTGAGAGATTTGGAGATAATGAAAATTGGAATCGCTATGCTTTTGAAGCTACAAATTTTAATAACAAAAAAAATCCAGATAGGAAAGTGTACCAACAACACATTCTACATATCTATATGACAATATAGGTGGTCCCGTCAATTAGCCTAGTATATTGTTGATATTGTTTTAAATAATGATATTTTTCGATTTTAAAAGGGCTTTAGATGACTAAAAAGAGTAAACTAAACGATAGGCTCCTAATACATTGGTCAATAGACTTCTACTTAATTTAAATTCCTGATTTATGTTATTCTTATATCTCATCCTAGTGATTTTTCTAATTGTATAATTTATATCTCTAAATCCTTTCTTTTTGCCGTAATATTGAAAGTCATTTCAAGCTCTGGCGTTCGATCATGTTTGCCTCGTTTCATCTAATTCGAACTATCTTTTGACCAGAAATAAGTTTATTTTAAGTCTCTTTCTATGAGTGAAATATTGCATACACTACGGTGATTTTCTGATCATTAACGGGGTCATCCCGTGTGTTGGATCCAAGGAATAGAATTTTTTTGGCATCAATTGCATCTAGATTAGTGTAGAATATATGGGAAAAATGATTTGTTGATATTCGGAGTCGTTCGGAAATAACAGTGTTAAATAGGTAAAATGTCGCATACCAGGTTTACGTCGATCGCCGTAGTAAACTGCGTATTTATCGGTCTGAATGACGTTCGAATGACTTCGCTCATCATAAGAATTGAATCTAAGGCTTTGCATGTGTTTCTTCAAGAAACCTAAGGTTTATGGACTACGCATAGAAGATTAATGGTAAGTATAAGATTTTATGGTTAAGAATCGCACTCTATTTTTTAAATGCGTTTTTCTCGAAACTGCAAGTTGAAAATCTGCTGCCACCATAGCCCAAAATCTATTCAACGAAATTGTTTGAAATTTTCATGACTTATTCAGAATATATTTCTATGGTGGCGAACTAGGATAATTGCGATTCATTCAGTAGTTTTTTTCATTCATTAAAAAAGCCTTGAGAAAACATCAAAGTTTACAAAAAGAAAGTTTAATAAGAAATTTATCTTTCAATATTTTTTAATAATCCTAGTTTGCCGACTGTGGTTAGGTCTGCACGTTAAAATACCGTTTACTTTTTTTTAAAAGATGATCACAGCGCCCTCTAGCGTGGGAGCAGAAAAACATCTTTTTTGGAGATGGGTGTATAAGTTGCTCTGTATTTCAATAATGAACTATGCCATCGGTCTGGAAAAATTACTACGCATGCTCAAGATATTAGTAAATGTATGGTGAAAAATTTGTATTTGTAAAAATACTATTCTCAAAAAAGCGAAAAAAACAACCTTCACATGAGATGACCCCCTTAATCTCGGTTATTATACAATAATAAATGTTGCTGTTTTTAAGGTTTAGTGTGAAACAAAACATCTGTAATATGTGCGTATAGTATAATTTGAAATAAATATGAAGGAATATTTTGGGTTTTTAGCCATATACGAATGGAAAAATGTGCTCAGAAAGTTTCTTACATAATAATAATAATCGTTGGCGCAACAATCCATAATGGATTAGGGCCTTGAAGTGTGTTAGAGGACTTCATTCAAGACCGTAACGGTACACTACAGGATTACAGTACTCTGTAGGAGGCAATGTAGTCACCATTGCGCTCGCCCGATTATTACCCTGATTTGACTCAGGTACTCATTCACAGCTGAGTCGACTGGTATCCGACATCAAATCACGATACAAATTCCACTGCCACCAGCGAGATTTGAACCGCAACCTTCTGTACGACAGTCTTGTGCTTTCTTACATAAGATGAACATAAAACCTTTATGCCCGAAGCTTCCCGTATTCCGACTTGTTCTTAAGGTTTGGTTGAAAACAAGTTTTTCTCTTGGTCGTGTCGAGTATTAAATGAAAGGTTTCGATTAGTACTTTCAGAAGGAGGTATTAGTTTTGAAATTGGGTGCAAAGGGAACGATTGCGGGGTTTCGAAAAGGGTCAATTACTTCAAGGACCTGTTCTCAGAAACCACTCTATTGAAAAATTTGAAAACAAAATCGTGGTGGCCATGCATATCGTATCTACTCTCCGTTATAATATCTGCTCAAATAAAGTTGATGATAGTATATTATTTTATATTGAAATTGTTCCGTAAAAATACGGTAAAATAAAATCCTATCATTATTCACAAAGTTATAGTAGGTTAAAATTGGGATAGTGGATTCGACTGCATGGTGAAAATTTTGAACTTTTGAGTAAGACTGGCGGTCACTTTCCATATGCTGCTTTGATATAGCAATACCGGAAGAGCTGTTGAAGAGGCTGCTTCATGGTCTTGAGATAGCTATATTTCCTAATTTGCTGTAGAACTGCTTGTTATTGGTTTCGAAACGATTGGACAACATCAAGTCCGATGCAACCGTCGGCCAAAACAACGCTTTCTAAGTACACAAACTATTCGGTGTCTTCGATATTCTGGTCAGTATAGCAAATAGGACGAGTGCAAATTACTTATGAGCCAAAAACCCCGGCTTTGTTAATATTTATATTCGTTCTAATTGCCTTCTTCTCAAACCCGGAGCCAAGGAGATACGGCGGGAGAGCAATGGTAGTCGAGGAAACGAAAAAATATAGCGAGAGAAAACTGTAATGGACTGCCCTTTGGACGTCAACTTCCTCCGTTGGCCTCAGAGCAGATCGTGAAATTTTGCGCCGCCATATGTCAACATATATATGTATGTAGTTATTAGTTAATCTAAACTTTGTACAATATTTATTGTACAATAACCTGACGTGTGTTAATGTGCTATATCCAAATTCCAATCTTAATGTGGCTGTTGAAACTTACACTATGATCTTTTTATTAGTCTAGTTTAACTTAATGATCGATATGCTGACAATTTGGTTGCTGTGTTTATTCATTTTTTTTCATGATAGATGTCCGTGACCCGATACGACTCGGCACGTTGATGATGCTAACTCTTGTGGAGTCGGTAATTTTATTGGATAATTCAAAATGACACCCCCTTTTCTGGTGCGTTGACATTCTTTGGTTGATGGCCGTTGTTGAAGGCGTTCCTTTTTATTGATTTGACCGTTTGCTACCCCAACAGACTTGTTCCTTGTTGTTCTTTTCTGCCTGGCATATGTCAACGATGCCACTGCAATGATAAAAATAAACAGAACGCCCAGCTTTCCTATTGATATGTACCCATGCAGCTTCTCACTGACTTGACCCGCCTAGCTAGCTACTCGTCGGCATTCAGTACGTGCAAGTGTCTTATTTGGTTAACCCGCATATAATCACGAATCCTCTTCGGCAACGATTGAACCACATCACAGCATCGACCCGTATGTATCGCCACCTTGAAAAACACACCAGTCTCCAAGTATCAATCCCACTGGGGGATACTATATTCTCTTTTGCCATTTGAGCAGTGAGCCGCAACCGCCACTACATTCCTTGGGATGAACAGCCACTGATTATTAATCTATCCCCACAATTAACATAAAAATTTGTTACACACATCCTTTCAATAATAGTGACTTTCGTGTGTTACATATCGGGTCGAAACCGAAGATCACGACCGCTTTACACCATTCGAACCCTGGTTTGGTAACTGCTTCAATAGTGCTAGGACGTCCTGGTTATGAAGTAAGTCAGGGTTTAGTCTTCCATGTTTCGCACTCCCAATGAACCCCCTAGAGTTTGTTGAAGGTCCAGCAAAAGCTGAATCTTCAGTTGAGCTAGCAAAAAAAGTTCGTTAGGATCACTTCATAGTCCTTCGATGCTCACGGTCATTCTTTGTCGAATTTAAGGAGCTGTTAAAGATGTGCTTTATTTGCATTCGTTTGCTGCACTTGCGTCCTGTTAAATAACTCATAATTGGTGTTCATCATGCTAAGCTGTACCTCCAGCGGGTTAAAAGTTCGATTCTCTTTGGTATTCAATTCCGCTAGCCCATTAGTAATTCGCTTTTCATTTTTCGGGTCTATCGTATCTAAGATAGCTTTACTCAATCTACCGATACCAACAAAAGAAGAATTAAAAAGTCCGTCAACTCCATTCATCTATGCATATAGTTTGTTTTGATCCTTAGTGATGTTCATCTCCCTCGATTCATTTCTATTCTATAGCTGGGGTTTTGTCAAGATAAATCAGGGGGCGTGAAGAAATACAAGCGTCCTACCTCCTTAAGGTAGTAAGACAATGTAACGATTTTCAAGTATAACATATTGAAAATGTACAGTAAAAATCCCAAATTGAAATTCAAGATATTTGTAAGGTTGTAGCACAAAGAACGGTTCGCACTGTACTGTTATAGTCAACTGAACAAGGTCTAGGCATTATGTAAAAGTGCGCATATACTATTAAAAATAAGAAATCGGCATAGTATACGAGAAAGAATTTTGGAACAGCTTATTAGTAAGTTTTGCTACGAAAAATCTATTGTTAAAACTTTAAACGCGTTTTACTCGAAACCAAAGTTTCGGGAAAGCACTCAAACAATGGCTTAGCCGATTTAATTGAAGTTTGAATTCTTTCTTCTACACATTCATATGGGTATGCGGAACCTCAAAAATATTTAATTTTCTAATAAATATTAAAAAAAAAAATTTCATCAGAAAGAAAAAATATTTGAGGTTCCGCAAGTCTATAGAATGGAAAGTAATTTTTTTTTAATTCGGACCACCACAGAAGGCTTTGTGCTTCCCTGAGTGAGGTAATCTTTTTTTCAAGGAGTCTACTTTGGTCATAAAAAACATATTCATTCATGCAAAATTAAGTAACAGAAAATGTTATTGTATATTTTAAGCTTCCATCATTACTATTACTTTCTTATTGAAAAAAAATAACAAAATAATGAGATAACGTTAAAATTTCAAGCATCTGTACTACTACCTTAAACATCCCAGTTCGTCTTATCTGGTTCATCCGTAATCGTTCACCGCAAGCAAATGTCTACCACCTGCAAGCCAATAGCAATACGTATGTTGTCACCTTATTATAATTAGATTAAAGCTAGCAACTACTATTCCTACTATAATAACACAACCTTAATATTCTCTTTTTACTTTATTAGAATCGGTTCAATATCTGCTTGTCTGTCTGTCACACGCGATTTTCCCAGAAACGGCTATACCAATTGACACGAAACTTGGTGGGGTGGATGGATGTATGCAATAATTGATATCATTCTATTTGAGTTTAAGGAGGGGAAGGGGGCATATATGCCAAATGGGTGTCTATCATTTCTTTCGCCAAACATCGGCATGGTATCAAATGAAAGGTCTCGATTAGTACTTTTCGGAGCCAGTCATAGTTTTGACGCGGGGTTAGAAAATTATCATTTATTTCACAGCACCATTCTTAGAAACTATCCAACTCAAAAATCTGAAAAAGCTGTTCCCATACCATACCTGGCACTCAAAATACCATACCCTTTTTGAGAAGGGTTGATCTTTCTGAGGAAATCCTGAGTTTTCTATACCGACGCGAACAGATTCCGATCGATCAGCCTATAGTTATATTTTCTTTTATTAAGAACACAGTCTATTCCATTAAAACATTTTGCTTTTATTATTTTTAATTAACTTAAATTGTAACTACAAAACTAAATTCAAAGAATCACAAGAGTTCTTCATTCCTCAAATTCTGACTTCTCACTTAAAACAACTGACATTAAAATTCAATTCATTTTATTCGAAATCCATTATTTCAATCATGGCCTGTTCCGCCACGGAGAACACCGATGGTGGCCACAGTCAATTTAATTTATTTCGAATGTTGTTAACCCCGCTGCGCCACATCACTCCGCCCTCAGATGAAACCTACGGGTTTCAGCGACTGACTTTGGAACTGCGTTCCCCATCATACGGCGAAGCGAACGCGACGTTGATTTGGGGCGCAAACGGGCTTCAGCCTGGATAAGGAAACGACCTTTTTTTGTCCCCCGATCCCGAGCTGGAAGAAATGCTCCCCACGCTCGAGAACACGGTACGGGTCTTCGTATGGAGGCTGCAACGGCTTGCGTGCAGGTGTCCAGCTTCTTGGGCGCGCAGGCAGGTGCGGACGAGTGTCGTGTGGGAGGTGTGCCTTTAATGTGGCGAAGGTTGTCTTTCAGCAGGCACAGCACTCCCGAATCTGTGAGACCCGATCTCTTGTCGAAGACCGGATCACTTGAAAGTCTTGGGTTCTCCCCGTATACCAGCTCCGCGGGGCTGGCAGGAAATTCCTCTCGGCGGGTTGTTCGTAGGCCGAGTAGGACGAGAGGCAAGACCTGACTCCAGGACGGATAATCGCGAGCTATAATGGCGGCTTTCAGCGTCCGGTGCCAACGCTCTAGCATCCCATTGAATTGCGGGTGGTAAGCCGTAGTTCGCTGGCGTTTGAATTCCAGGAGTTTGCCCAACTCCGAGAAAAGGGTGAACTCAAATTGCATTCCTTGGTCAGTGATGATCACTGAAGGGACGCTAAAGCGAAGGATCCACTCTCGACAGAGGGCTTCGGCCACCGCGTAACCCTGTCGATGATTGTAAGGCAATACTTGTAACCGTGCGAGTCTCGCAAGGGTCCTACGATGTCGAGGTGTATGGTGTGGAATCGCTTGGTGGTGCGGGGAAATGAGCCCACTTCTTTTCTTACATACATGGTGAACTTTCACTTCTGGCATGCGATGCACGCTCTGGCCCAGGAGTTGATGTCCTTATTCATGGAGGGCCAGAAGTATTTCTCGGTGCCTAACCGATTTGTTGACCTGTTGCCTGGATGCGCTACGTGGTGAACCGCGTGGAACACTTGTTTGCGAAAGGTGGCCGGAATGTATGGCCGAGGTCCCGAGCCGAAGATGGGCAACTCCCGAAATTTATATTTGGGGTTGGATTTGGGGCTCTGAAGTACTGCGTCATCTATCTGCGCCTTGGCGATAGCCGAGAAGTCGGGTGAGGCGGGGACGTTAACCTCGGGGAAACGTGACAAAGCGTCAGCAATTATGTTGTCCTTGTTGTATGTCAGACGTGAACTGGCTTATAAAGCTCAGGTGTCGAAGCTGACGAGGGGACGCTTTGTCGGGCTTTTACTTCAAAGCAGACATGAGAGGCTTATAGTCCATGAACACTGTGAACGGTCTTCAAGGGAGAAGCAGAAGTACTTAATGCTCAAATACGCGGCGAGCAGTTCTCGATCGTAAGTGCTGTAGTTCCGTTGAGTAGGGTTTAACTGTCTGGAGAAGAAGCTCAACGGCTGCCAGATGTGATTCACCTTTTGGTGAAGAGCAGCACCTACCGTGATGTCAGAGGCATCAACAAAACTGCCTAGGGGTGCATTTTGTCGGGGAAATGCTAAGAGTGTACCATCAGCCAGTTGCTGTCGGGATTTATCGAACGCGCGGACAGCCTCTTCAGACTACACAATCTCTCTGTGTGTCCTTTGTTTTGGGCTAGACAAGTACGCGTTCAAAACCAACTGGTGTTGGGCGGCCTTGGGCTGGAAACGACGATAAAATTTAGCATGCCCAAGAACCTCCGCAAAGCCTTCATCGTTTGCACCTTGTCTGGGTCGGGGTGTATTCCGTCAGGGGAAATGAAGTGGCCGAGGAATCTCACCTGTGTCTGGAGGAACTTGCATTTCTCAGAGAGTCCAACGGGTGTCTTTGGAATGTCTTCTGGAACTACAGGTATTTGGTGATACGCCTTGGTTAAATCCAAGGTCGAAAAGATGCGGCAGTTTGTGAGATGTTGTGCAAAGTCGTGGATGAGTGGAATGGGATATCGGTCTGGAACGGTCTGTGCGTTTAGCCTTCTGTAATCCCCACAGGGTCGCCATTCGTCCTTTGGCTTAAGGACCATATGGAGTGGGGAAATCCAACAGCTGTCTGAAGGTCTGCAGATACCTTGTTGGATAAGTTGTTCAAACTCTTTCCGTGTAATAGCGAGTTTCTGGGGTGGTAGAGGACGCACCTTCGAGAAGGTAGGGGAGCCAGTGGTGTTATTGTGATGCTGCACATTGGTTACTAGTTTAGAGAGATTACATTCCGTAGTAATCTGGCTGAACTTTTGGAGGAATGCCCGAACGCGAGAGTCGGTAATGTCCTCTAAAAGTATGGAAAGATTGGTGCTTGGGTGAGATGCTATTTGGCCCGACGAATTAAGGTTGGTCGTGGGATCTATAAGAGACTTGTTTTGCAAGTCCACCAGCAACCCATAGTGACACAAGAAGTTTGCGCCTAGTATGGGGAAACTGACATCGGCCAGGGAACGTCCTATGCAAGCCAAAACTCACGTCCACTTGCCTATACCTGTATGTGTTAATTCGGGAGGAATTTGCTGCCGTCAGTTTTAAAGATTGAGGAAATAGTTGATGGTACGGGGGTACGGGAAGAACCGAAACCTCTGCACCAGTATCTACGAGATAACTGCGGCTGCTGAGAGGGTCATAAATTGTTAGGCGACGTGGCGTTGTGTTCTGGGTGGTCGTCGCCAGGACCCCCCCGCGGACTCAGTTTTTTGAGGTGCGGATTTACATGGGATCGTACATTTGATGGCTTTCTCGCCAAATCTGCGATGGTACCAACAAATACTCCGGCCCGTAGGTTGTCCTGACGACCTGTTACCCGATCGCCCTTTTCGAGCAGAAGACCGTGAGCGAACTCGCGACCTGACGCCCGAACGCTGAGCGTCTAGCGTCGCCCTCATTTCAGTCATATTGGCGACTAGTGCGGCTATTTCACGCTTCACCTCGTCAACTTCGTCAGAAGGCTGCTGAACGGCCGCTATTGTTGGACGCGCGCGCACTTCGTGCACCTTATCGGCCGCAGCCGCCGGCGCCTCCAACGAACCAGATACGCACGCGAGGATCGTCTGGGTGCCTTTCGGGAGTCGTCGCAGCCAGAGTGATTTTAACAAGTCGTCGTAGATCTTGCTCCCATCCAATTGCCTCATTTCGCGAAGCAATTGGCTGGGAGTTCGATTGCCCAACGAAAAACCTGCCAGCAAGTGATCCAGCTTAGCTGACTACCGACAGGCGTTTGATTAACTCGGTCTTCAACAGTGTGTAGGAGGCCGATTTCACAATGTTGGCGACCAGGAGGATGGACTCCTCATCCAGACCTACAATCACGTGGTTAAATTTGGTTGCGTCCGCCGTTATTCCGGACATGTGGAACTGCGCCTCTAAATGAACGAACAGTTCTGGATTCCGTCGCCAAAATGTAGGGACGCGGATAGCGAGAGCGGTCACATGAGGGTCTGATGGGCCTGCGGCGTCTTAATTGTCAAACGACATAACTAAAGCTAAGTTAACGACGTGAGTTTTGTCGAAGACGCGGCTGTATCGGATTCTAACAAGGCCCTGCACTAACTACGGCAGGCTGTACCCACAAATGCTCGCATGAGTGAAACGCAGACAACAACAACGCACTCCGAAGCGGATGCGTAGGCCAAAAAGAAAAGAAAAGAACTCGCCACAAAAGCGAAACTCCAACGACGAACATTTTTAATTTTTTCCTTTCGGTGGCTCCTTGCGGCGACGTCGTCGAAGTAGTTGATTGTTGAGTTTGGCTCACCGCACTGGCTGCAATCGATTTGCTGTGAACTTATATGATGCCAACGATCGGACAATCGCTCCTAGTCCGTGTTCTCAACGCCGCTGACGTCACACAAGATTTGAAGCACAAATTGGGTGAAAACATCCAAATATCACCGGTAAGGTAGTAGACTTCTGCCAAAAAAAATTGCAGATACCAACAGCGCCACGGAGAACACCGATGCTGGCCACTGTCAATCTAATTAACAACATTCGAAATAAATTTCGAATGGCGGTGGAATGTTGTTAACTTCGCTGCGCCACATCCTTATCTGCTTAAATAAAGCTATTAATTCACCTTTTAATGGGGCAAAGCGCATTGACCGCGCATATGTGCCATCATTCATGATTCATGGAAATGCACTTCAGAACGGGAACCCCTCTTGGGAATCTTAATGATTATCGCCTTCTTCCACTTTCTGGGAAAGGTCTTGGATTCCCAAAACTTAACGTACGAGGGTAGTTCAATAAGTGCTTAGAATGACCAACGGATGGCGCGCGAATCGCCCTAAATCATCTGTTTTTAGTCAGATATATAGTGCAGTCACAGTCCACATCTTCTGAGTTTACGCATTGAAAAACAAGTCGGGAAACCGGAAGCTGGACGCTTCAGGTACGAAAGGTTTTGTGTATTTCTTAGTACGTAGCACGTAATATATCCATATATTATGTGAGAATATCCACTTTCGGCTGATGTTGACATTCATAGTCTTTAATTTTCAAAGAAGCAACCAATTTGAGGTATTATAACTTTGTTAGCAATAGTGCGATTTCTACCAAACTTGGTAAGATTATGCTTTATATTACAGTCTATATCACTGCAAAATTTCATGGTACTAGGATAAACTTAAGGGGGGTTTCTAACCAATTACAAAAAATTGCAATAATATACTATTATTAACTTTATTTAAACAGATATCGGCATGGAAGGTATTTCGGAGCCCAGGCGCCATATAGTGGCAGCCTCCTGATTTTTTTCAGATTTTTCCGTTTGGTAGTTTCTGAGAATGGCCCCCTTAAAGAAGTGATCACTTTCAACCCCCCGCGTTCCCGACCCTTCCAACGAATGTCAAAACTAAGATCAGCTTTGAAAAGTACTAATCGAGACCTTTAATTTGATACCCCACATGATTATATTTGATGAAAAAAAATTTTACACCCCCCTTTTGCATGTATGGGGACCCCTCCTTAAATTCGACGTAAAAGGATGTAATTCACTGTATGCGTGAGCGTTCACAGTTCCCACCTTCTTGCCAAATTTGGTATCAATCGCTATAACCGTCTCCGAGAAAAATGCGTGTGACGGACAGACAGACAGACAGTAAACCGATTTTAATAAGGTTTCGTGTTTACACAAAACCTTAAAAAGAAATGGCTTGTTAAAAAAAATGGAAAAAAAACGAGTTCAGAGCGGTAATAAAACATTTTCATTTAAAGGGCTTAACTCCATATGAGATAAAAAATGAATTAGACTCGGTTCATGGCATATCTGCCCCCGCTTTAGCAACGCTTTATAATTGGGTAAATGGATTTAAGCGTGGTCGTAGATTAACAAGTGACGAACCACGTTCAGGAAGGCCCGTAGAAGTGACTACTCCCGAAATCATCAATAAAATCCACGATATGGTGTTGAAGGATAGAAGATTAAGAGTGCGCGAGTTAGCTGTGGCCACAGGGATATCAATAGGTACAGTTTTTTATACATGAAAAATTAGGCATGAGAAAGCTATCAGCAAGATGGGTGCCGCGTTTGCTCTCAGCTGAGAATAAACGAAATAGAGTGGTCACCTCTGAGGCTCTTTTGGCGCGCATAAGTCGGAATCCTGAGGATTTTTTTCGTCGGTTTGTGACTGTGGATACACCACTACACTCCTGAGACGAAGGAACAGTCAAAACAGTGGATCGGCACGGGTGAACCAGCTCCAAAAAAGGCGAAAACCGTAAAGTCAGCTGGTAAGGTTATGGCTACAGTTTTTTGGGATGCCCGTGGAATTATCTTTTTTGACTATTTGGAAAAGGGTAAAACAATTACTAGTGAGTAATATGTATCATTATTAGGGCAGCTGAAAGAAGAAATTAAAAAAAACCACCACATTTGGCGAAAAAAAATTCTTTTTCATCACGACAACGCCCGAGTTGACACGTGCTTCGTGGCTAAAATTAAAGAATTAAACTTTGAATTGGTCGATCTGGTATTCACCAGATTTAGCCCCCAGTGACTTTTTCTTATTTCCAAACTTGAAAAAGTGGCTCGGTGGACGGAGATTTACGGACAACGAAGACGTCATTGCCTCTGTAACTGCTTATTTTGAGGAACTTTATCGGATATGATAAGGTCGAGAACCATGGTCAAGTGATTCTTGCACCCCTTCAGGTGTTCGTCATCTTGGATGAACAGGAGTTGATCGTTAACGTCCCTCACAGGACCATCGAAAGATTAGCGCTCATAAAGAAGTTATTTTATTATGCGGTATATGGTTCTGAAATCATTACGGCAATCTCTTCTTCTCTGACCACCGCAATAAACCATTCCCTTTTATTTATGATGCATACTATGTTGCACTTCTGAGGATTTCACACGGTACCGGAGCTTGCGTGCGTTACGCTCGCTATCACTCACATAGTAGAGCCTAACCTACGGTTCGATAATCAATTATCGATCATTTCGGGCGGATTACGAAGGATATTTTCCGTCCGATCGGCAAGCTCTCCAACTGGATCCGGATAACTGGATCATATACGCGGTTTATGTTGAACTGCGTCTTAGTTCAATACATGAAGGGTTAAAAAAGCTAAACTACTAAAGAAACTTGCATCTATATGCTTCACAGAAAACTACTTTATCTTTAGGGGCCGTTTCTTCAAAATAACAAAAGGAACAGCTATGGGTAATACAGTATCCAGCGAAGAGGAGATAGATCTATTTCTATTCATACCAACAATAAAGTAGAAAACTAGCTCGACACAAATCATTCCATGATATCCCGACTCCTAACAGTATCCCCAACCGATGAAAGATTCAACAAAAACGAAGGTTCATCACCGATATCGTGAAGGAAAGCAAAGAAGATTTTCAAGAAAAATTACACAATCCATTACGAATAAGAAACAAGTCGGAATATCGGAAGCTCGCGCTTCGGGTATAAAGGTTTTGAGCTCATCTTATGTAAGAAATTTCAACGCACATTTTTCTATTCGTATATAGCTATAAATTCCACATATTCCTTCATATTTTTCTAAACTACGAGACATATGTATCATACATACAGGGTGCGGCAGCATAACTTCCTTTTTTAAAATGGCCGCCACTCAGTTAGTTGATATTATAGCGGAGCGCTAGTGGTCTCGTTCAAGAAGGGATACTGTAAAGTTTTGTCCTGACACGGTTCAGTCGCCATCATTCGTTGGAATAGTGAGGAGCGTGCCTTTGCCGTTGAGGTTTACTTTTCAAGCGGATGTTCGGTTATTGCAATACAGCGTGCATTTCGGAATCGCTTTAATTTAGCCCCGTTGGCTCTCGTCCCAGACCGCAAATCAATTGTTACATGGGTCACTCACTACATTCAGACAAACTGAAAGTGCGACAAAAGGAAGAACTGGAGTCCCTCGGCCCGTTAGATCACCTGAGAACATTGAAGCAATGAGAGCGTCAATGTTGCGATCGCCACGGCGTTCTTCGCGCAAACACGCATCTGCCCTTGGACTATCCGATCGTTCTGTGAGAAGAATTCTTCGTGATGATCTTCATTTTCATCCCTATAAGATGGCGATAGTGCAGGAACTTTCAGAACGTGACTTCAATTCTCGGATGAACGCGTGTGAGCTTCTTGATGTCGTTCCCGAGGGTGCTATTGTTTTTTTTAGCGATGAAGCCCATTTTCATTTGTGTGGGTCGGTTAACAAACATTTGATTTGATTTGAAGTCCAACATCCAAGAAGAAATTGCCAACATAACACCTGCTATGCTAACAAGAGTCATGACAAACGCCAGAAATCGGTTTACGCAATGTATGGAGAATGGGGGACGTCACCTAACAGATTTGATCTTCAAAACAATGTAAATAAAAACTTTAGACATGTACCTACATTATAAAAAATAAATAAATATTTTCCGATGCATATAATAGTTTTTATTGAGTTTATGCTGCCGCACCCTGTATAACAGCCATAGATATTACGCTTACCCTAGCCAAACAAACTGCCTATTTCCGAATACTGTACACATATATGCACGTATATAAATTGATCGTTCCCATATTTCCGATTTACTTCTTATATCTATTTGAATTAGGCACTACCCGCAAAGTTAATTAGCACGCATATACTATATGCATACATACATACATGTCTGGTTGGAGTAATTGATATTCATATACAAATAACTAAAAAACTAAAACCAAATAATTCTTTCGGACTCCATTCATAAGAACTCATTTCGTTGTGGTATTGACGAATTGATATGTGATGATGACGTCATGCAGGTTGCACGAAATTCACAAAAAATTGTAAAGTTTTACCCTCTATAACTTTGTTAATAATAGTTGGATTTTCTTCAAACTTGACCAAATTGTGCACTCTGTTCTTCATTACACACATGCCAAATTTTGTACTTCTGGGATGAACATAAGGGGGGTGCCGGGTAAATTTCTAAAATGTGGAAATATGCTATTATTAACTTTATTTATACAGATATCGAAACCGGATATATTTTGAGGCCTAGATTTTGTAAAGATACACCACTGTGATTTTTTTTGAGATTCTTCGGTTGGATAGGTTCTGAGAACGAGACCTGTTACACTTTTTGGGGGTCATATTTTGAGCTCTCACTCTGGTTTGTTTCACCCAATTTCAAATATTGAACCAGTTTCTACTAATTGAAATATTTCATTTGATACCCCACATGGCTACATTCTGTGAGAAAAAATTTGCACCCTCCATTCACATGTATGGGGAACCCCCCTTAAACTTAGCACAAAATGGTGGCACTTACTGCATGTAAAGGGAACAGATTACATACTCTCACCAATTTTCGTGGCAATCGATCCAGCCGTTTCCGAATAAATCGGGTGTGACAGACAGACACCGACTAGATTCTAATAAGGTTTTTTTTCCAACATCGGTGTACTCCCATATGGTCTAAATTCAGTAAGGTGGAACTACTCTGGGTACCTGGTCATTGTGGCGTAGAGGCACCGGAACCAGCAATTGGAGCACTAGTAGCATTGGTTAAGGCTGTCTTCAGAAAATGGGAACAACTTTCCGCAATGACAGGTGGCAGAGCCTAAATGCTGCTAGACACACCAAACTTTTCCTATCAGAACCGAACAGGCGTACCGCAAAGTTTATCCTGTCGAAAAGCAGGAGTATTGTGGGCATTCTGACAGGCCATAATTCACGAGCTGGGCATATGTTCAGAATAGGAATTATTCAAGATGATACGTGTCCCTCCTGTAATGAGGAAGCGGAATCCACGGAGCATTTGCTATGTGAATGCCTATGTACGCATCAGGCATCAGATCTTTGGTGCCGATGTCCTCCAGTTGCGACGGGTAGCATCATATCCACTAACGGAAATCCTGCGATACGTTAACGAATCCGAAATATTTCGTTCGATGGGGATGGCGAGTACAATGGGCCAACAAGGCCTGAGTGTTCAGAAGACACACCCACACACCCCCATATGGTTCGCGGATATCCTCATTTCGAACTTTTTTTTTATTCAAGTATTCTTACACAGAAAATACACAAAACCTGTTATATCTGAAGTGCCTGAAGTGATTCGTCTCATTAACAACACGTGCCAAAGAATAGCAACTAATTATCTCGCTAACTGCTGACCGAACTTCCTTGCATTGCCGCGAAATTTACAAATCTCGTCAAGTCGGCTGTTCAAACATAATTAAATTGAACAACTTGGAAAGACCCACTTGAATTATCATCCAACAAATTGGTTCAAGAAATATGCGGGGATTGCGAAAAAAGGCCGTTAGACCTCTTGAGGTCTCAGATAACGATTCTACCAAGACGATGTGTCTTCTATCGAATTGCCTGCCCGACACCGAAGTAACCACCAAGGACATCTTTGATGATTTTTGTTCCGCGTTTCTTTTAGGTTCCTTATTGTTCAGGGGTTCTGCTTCTCTAGCACATCAGGTCGCCTCAATTCCATCGACTTGGTAAACTAGTAGCTTCCTCCAAACTACAATTTTTATTTTTCAATGTAGATATATTGGGTTGGGGAAAAAGAAATGTCGTATTTTGTCAATAGATGGTGACACATAACCATTTCTTGTGTTGTACTTATCGCATCGGGCCATACTATTTGCTATTTGAAGACGACAATTTGTGCTACAAGTGTCTCTTTGGCAGTGTTGTGATCGTACGTTTCAGTCTCAAGTTATAGTGCGTCAAAGATGGAATCCACAAAGCAAGAAATTCGTCATATTTTACGTTTTTATTACCTGAAAGGTAAAAATGCAACGAAGGCGGCCGATAAAATTTGTGAAGTTTATGGGCCCGATACTGAAACGATTCGCATAGAACAGCGTTGGTTCGATCGATCTTGTTCTGGTGGATAAAGTCGTCGAAATCATCCAAGTAGACCGGCATGTGAGCATTCGCTCTATTGGCCAGGAACTGGGTATAGACCATAAAACCGTTTGGAATCATTTGCAAAAGATTGGATCCCAAAAAAAGCTGGATGGTTGGGCGCCACACGAGTTGACGCAAAAAATCTCTTGGACCGAATCAAAACCTGCGATGTACTGCTGAAACGGAACGAATTCGGCCCATTTTTGAAGCGGATGATGAAAAGTGGATCACGTACGACAACCTCAAACGAAAAAGATCGTGGTCGAAGTGCGGCGGGCCGGCCCAAACCATCGCCAAGTCCGGATTGACGGTCGGGAAGGTTTTGCTGTGTGTTTGGTAGGATTGGAAGTGAATCATCCACTATGGGCTGCTCAACTATGGCTACTGTGAGCAACTCGGCCGTTCGAAGCAGGTGATTGACCAGAAGCGGCCTGAATTGGTCAGTAGGAATGGTGTTGCGTTCCACCAGGACAACGCTCGGCTTCACACATTTTTGATGACCCGCCAGAAGCTACGGGAGCTCGGATGGGATGTCCAATTGTAGTTTGGGGGAAGCTACTGTTCTATCAATTTTAGGCTACACTACAAATAGCAGACGATATCTAATCTCCATCGACTTGCTTTCAGACCCCGGCACTACTGAATCGCTCTATCATTTTCAATTCATAATCATATTCAGACAGCTTTTTCTGAAAACGGTGCATCCAGCTGGTGATGTCTCTAGCATTTAGCATTCCCTTCAACGGCTTGTTATCGGTGAAACTCTCAACTATTCTCGTTTTGAAGTCAGCATTCGACTTACGTATTCCGCTGACTGTCCCTTCTGTTCCGGTACTACAGAACTTCTCTAATTGCGGACACGCCACTTTTCAGCTGCCTCTTTGCCACCAGAATGAACGGGGAGTTGTACAGACTATGACATGATTCAATTACACTGTCTTTCAAGAGTTATCACAACAAGGGTATGGAGAATGTTTTTTTCTTCCGTGAACGGCAACTTATCCCTAAAAAGTAGCAAAATATTATTATATGGACATCCTACTTTAAGCAGAATTGAGTAATGTTATCCCTCTCTTCTGGTTTAAGGGTTTCCCGTAGTTCTAACATTTCCTTTAAACGCCTACTCAACTTAAAATGTCAGTTTCTTCTCTCCCTTGGCCGCCGAAGTTTATAATCAGACAAATACTCGTACTTAGGCATAAAATTCTGAAGATTCACTTTTTCCTTATTCATATTGATGAATCTAACGTAAACCGTTCCATTCCCATAAGGTTTCATTACGGCATTACTTAGAAATACACCGGGCGAAACTTCCTGATGAAGGTTAATAATAATAATTTTCCCGTTGTATCTCCGATCGAGATCTTTTCTTCTTTATTTTAAAGCGTAAAACTGGACAAGTGGAAGGGTTTCAAGCCAAACTTGTTTTCACACATGCATTTTGGAAGATCTTCGTCAAGATTCATTCCTGATTTTCTTATTTGTGTAGGATTGCAAGCTATAGAAAGAAATTTGTATAGCTACTAATTGCGTGTTACCATGCTCGGCTTACATGTTTAGCTAAACCTCTTCTACAACTTTCATGTAATTACACATTTTTCATCCGATTGCGCATTGAATCATCAATGAGTCGCAGACACTTTAATTCTCATTGCACACTTTAAATAAGAAATAAGTGAGAACTATAGAGTTCATATTTTGTTTCAGTTATAGGCTTGCGGTCTTTTTCTTTCTCCAGAAGTTCTTCCGTTGCTATTCATGTACATTCACACTCTTGTCTCTCATTACCCACTTCCTCACACCGTACTGACAAAAACGTAGCTATACAGTCTTCAGGAAATAACGATCGAGATAGTCTGAAAATCTATTTCCCCAGATTCTGCGTTCTCTGAGAATAGTAATTTTCCCCAACATAACGATATCAACCTTCTTCGGCATCACTAGAATCGCCGAATTAAAGTTGATAGCACGGCCTGGTAAGCCTTGAGGAATTCCCCTAGTTCTGAACAACATTAAAATTACAGTTGTGCTACCCTGAACCCAGTTTCACACATTTCCCATTTACACATTCCCAGGGTTTTATTGTCTTCCCCAAACAGCCCATTAATCGTGATTTGCCGTTATATATCTAAAACTAAATCCTTTTTCACCATATAACTCTTTGCTAAGCTGCACACCATCCGTGTATCGCTCTATCACAGTTCACGGGGTTTACAGGTCGTCTCATCACATCCAAGAACGGTTTCTACTAGTTTTTTTGATTGACTCCGCTCCGCCAGCTACCTACGCATACAAATCGAAGTGTCGTGATCCCGCGCCGACTTCTGCTCGCTAACAAGCGTACATCCGTCTCCCTGTAATCCTACAAACTTTACATTACGTCGACCCTGCAGAAGCGACCGGGGAAATTTTTGTCGAAAACATTATCCCGGAATATGTCTGCACTTTAAGCAGCGAACGCAAAAAGGCTAAATCTGTCGTCTGATACTCTCTTGATTGATGTCCAAATTTTCCACAATTAAAACAGTTTACATTTTTAAGGTTTTGTATAAAAAAAACCTTATTAAAATCAGACCCATTCTCAGAAACTACCCAACCGAAAAATCTGAAAGAAATCACAAAGCTACCACTAGAGGGTGCCTAGGTTCCGAAGTATCATACCGATATCTGTTCAAACACCAAGTTTGGTGGAAATCGCACCACTACTATCAAAGTAGGTCAAAGTTGTCGCTTCTTAGCAAATTCAAGACAAGTCAATATCACAAAGTGGATATTCTCACATAATATATGGATATATTACGTGCTAGGTACTGATGGGGCAAATGCAAACTCAAATGGGTTATATAAGAAATACACAAAACTTTTCATACCTGAAGTGTCCAGCTTCCGGTTTCCCGACTTGTTCTCTTTCCTGCTAGGTGGTGATCCGGTCCCAGTCACAAGAAATTGTCGGAGATTGTGTCCATCGTCGTCAGACCAAAGCAGATTTTGCACTCAGGTTGCCGTATATGCTGCACTGCTGCTATGAGAATCAAAACTACTCCTGGTAAACTGTTCGAAGAGGCCGATCATTGAAATGCAAAGAACTGTCGCTGTCGTTCTCATAACAAATAGCTTTTGCTTGTTGCAATGTTCCAGGAAGCTTCGCCACCAAAATCAGTCTTCTCACTATTTTTATCTATATATATGTTATTTTATTTTATCTATATATATATGTACATATCCTTTTGCGCATGGAATTAAGTGGAAGCATTCAGATACATGGGATCAACTTAGATAGATATGTGTGTGAACACAAATATACGTATCAGTATGCGGTAATTGGTAATATCTATGGATGGTCATACTATAATATTTACGTTTTTAATCTGTACTTATAGTATATATAGTGTTCGGATAGCTGAGTGGTTAGAGCATAAAGCGGAAAATCGCGGTTCAAATTTCACTGGTGGCAGTGGAATTTGTATCGTGATTTGACGTCGGATACGAGTCGACTCAGCTGTGAATGAGTACCTCAGTCAAATCAGGGCAATAATCGGTCGAGCGCAATGCTGACTACATTGCCTCCTACAGGGTACTGTAACTCTGTAGTGTACCGTTACGGTCTTGAATGAAGTCCTCTAACACACTTCAAGGCCCTGATCCATTATCGATTGTTGCGCCAACGATTATTATTATTATGTAAGAAACTTTCTGAGCACATTTTTCCATTCGCATATGGCTAAAAACCCAAAATATTCCTTCATATTTTTTTCAAACTATACTATACGCACATATTACAGATGTTTTGTTTCACACAAGACCTTGAAAACAGCAACATTTATCCTTGTATATTAACCGAAATTAAGGGGGTCATCCCGTTTGAAGGTTGTTTTTTTCGCTTTTTTTAGAATTTTTTTTTTTTATGAAGAAGTGGTTAAAGATACAAATACGAGTTTTTCGCCCTGCATTTACTAATATCTTGAGCATGCGTAGTAATTTTTCCAGCCCAATAGCATAGTTCACTATTGAAATACAGAGCAAATCTCCAAAAAAGATGTTTTTCTGCTCCCACGCTAGAGGGCGCTGTGATCATCTTTTAAAAAAGTAAACGGTATTTTAACGTGCAGACCTAACCACAGTCGGCAAACTAGGATTATTAAAAAATATTGAAAGGTAAATTTCTGGTGCCTTATTAAACTTTTTTTTTTGTAAACTTTGATGTTTTCTCAAGCCTTTTTTAATGAATTAAAAAAAAACTACCCAGTACCCATCCCAAGATCGCGGTTCAAATTTCACTGGAATTTGTATCATGATTTGACGTAGGATACCAGCCGACTCAGCTGTGAATGAGTACCTGAGTCAAATCAGGGTGATAATCTCGGGCGAGCGCAATGCTGACCACATTGCCGTCTATAGGGTACTGTTGTGGCGCGGCAGGATCCGCAGCATTCGAAATTTATTTCGAATGTTGCGAATGCGGACACGTAGATGGCGCGGAACTCTCCACTCGTTTTGGAGCTCGCCACGAGAGGGGAGGATTAGCGGTGAGAAAGTGCCGTTGGTTGGAGCAGAAAAGACCGCATGGAAATAAGCCGGTCTCTTCTGTCACAACCACCGGGAGACACACGCGGCTTCTCTCGCGGCCCATCGAGTAAAACCTTTCACCGTTCACCATAATAAAGTTTCTAAATTGAATAATAATAATAAGTCGAAGGCAATGCACGATAAACACGTGAATTGTCTTTGGCAGCCATTTGTCGATTTGCATCTGTCGAACAGATGGCTGTGTGCTGGGGAGCTCTTTGCTGAGACGGAGGGGTTTATGTGTGCCATTCAGGATGACGTGGTCGCCATCCGAGCTTATAAAAAGCTCATCATGAAAGAACGGGTGGAGAACAACCAGTGCAGAATGTGTGGTTCGGCGTTAGAGACGTTGGACCATCTCATTTCTGGCTGTACTGTTATGGCATCGGTGCAATACATCACCAGGCATAATGCTGTATGTAAGGTTATCCATCAAAACCTTGCATATAAGCATGGGCTGATCACGGGAACATGTCCGGTTTACCAATATGAGCCGCAAGCAGTACTTGATATTTCTGCTTACAGCAGGTATTGGGACCGGCAAGTTCTGACTGATCGCCATACCGCACACAATAAGCCTGACGTACTGTTAGTTGACAAGACGGGTCGCTCCGCGTATATTATTGATGTTGCTATCCCCCATAATAGCAACATTGAACGGAAATACGTGGAGAAGAAGGTGAACTATGAGCCATTGGCTCGGGAAATCAAAGAAATTTGGCGTCTCGAGCCGGTGGTTGTAGTTCCCATAATATTGTCAGCTACAGGTATTGTACCTAAATCCCTGACGGCTTCCCTTGATGTCCTGGGACTTTCGCACAGTGTGGTTCAAACCATGCAGAAGTACACCATTCTGCATACGTGCTCGATGTTGCGGGGAGTACTCAACGGATTCTCCCACTGACCTACCACCGGCCACCACCACCAGTGTCCCTTTTAGTTTTTAAGTAGGTAGGATCGTCCGAGCCTAAATGCTTTGCACTTAGTGCTAGTATTAGGTAAAATCCGGCATCTGCCGAGATTGTGATAACTCGGAAATAATATAGTCATAAAGTTTCTAAATTGAATAATAACAATAATAATGTTATAAAGTAGCGTTAATTAATATTAGGAACATGAAATGTGCAAAATGAATATAACGGAATATATTGAAAACCCATTTTTACAAAAGTGACAGTAAGTAACGCTAAACTGTAATCCTGTAGTGTACCGTGTCGTTACGGTCTTGAATGACGTGCTCTAAAATAATTCAAAGCCCTGATCCAATTGGATTGTTGCGCCGACGATTACTATTATTATTATAAATTAACGGCTTTCCAAATGAAATCCATGACTTTACAATTGAAATTAACATTTTCTACAAATCAAATTAACGAATTTTACATTAACTTTTTCTGAAATCAGATTTACATCGAATCTCCGATTTTCTAAATTCAATATATAATAATTCAAAAGAAGAATGTTACATTGAAAAACCACTGCCATGTAGAATATACCCTTTCCCAGTAATGATACTGTAACCTTTGAAAATTTTTACGTCTTGGTTGCTATAGATGTTAGCTGGCAATTGAACAATTTTCAAGGTGGCCTATACTGTTACTTATTAGTGTCCATATTAAGTTCATTAGCGATAAAATTGCCAAAAAAAACCTCGCTCATAGCCTAAACACACATGAAATTCTCACTCACAATCTAAACAAACATGTCTGGCCAGTTGGCTGAATTATTTTTCATTCGATCACCAACCGCCTGAACAGTCAAAACTGACAGACTAACTCATTTCATCCACGTTATGGCCGCCGGGTAAATGCGGTCTCTTCAGGCGTAACTGACAGGCCGAACTGAAAGTGGATGACGACCTTTACAAATGTAAATTAAAATCCAATAAACTTATATCCCCCCAACACTGCAATTTTAAGTTGTAAATAATCGTTAATTTTTTTATTTTGAGTAAATTTGTAAAAGTGTTAATAGTACAATAAAGCAGTGTTTTTATTCAAATTGTGTGTAGTGGTGTAGTAATGAGTGTCAACATGGATATTAATAGCAATTCAGTATAAAATATGTTTTATTTTGAAAAACTACTTAACAGATGAATAAGGATTTGCAACAAGTGTTTCACCAGCAGGGTTCACTGCAAGTTCCTCTTATTTGTGCATGGCTTTGGTTTCCAGCACCACGTGGAAACTGCGATGCTCACAGTACCATCAACATCAAGAGTATGACGCTTTTGTTAGGCGCATACATTATCAAATTAGGTTCCCACATATTAACTGTACCATCTTCCCATTCAAAGAAGCAAGTTTCTCATAATAATTAAGAACATACAATCAGTTCATTATAATAAACAAGTTCAACAAACAGTGGTTAATAGTGAGCAACTAAAGACTATAAATATAAGTTCAATAGATTTAAGCTTACCTTTTGTCCGTGCTACTTCATCGAATAAAGTACATATTAATCGTGGTTTTCTTATTTACGAAGTATATCTTGAATATTTGGTCGCTGTTGTTACTACGGTTAATTATGTATACTTAATTACCATTTGGTCAACTACGGCGTATATTCTGATATATACCAGTGCGTAATTAGTGACATACTAGTGCAAACACCTGTAACATGTAACACAAAATACAGCAGGGAACAATAGAATCTGCTAACACAAATTGACGAAAATGGAGTTATCGTGAAATTATCCGCGTTCGCGATCAAAATGAAAACCAATACTGCACAATGCGTAATGAAATACAGCAAACATGAGTGTAGTTTAACAGAAGAAGGTTGCAGTGGAGTTCATCGGCTAAAATTAATCGAAGACGTGTCGTGAAAACAAACGCAAGCTTGAGTAAACGGAGTAACCATTGACAAATCAACAATTGAAAATGGTTTACGGAAATTAAGCATGAGCAATATCGTCATGTTCGTCATGGGGTCGTTCGTAGTCGATCAAATGAATGCTCGCCGCCGACATCTCGACAAGATGTCAAGAAACACAGCCAAAAATGGTTTTCATAGGCGAGTGTCGGTTTACCTTGCATCTGCGCCGAAAGCAAGTCCGATCACGGCGACCATCACGAACGAAGAACGAATATTTTAACACAACCAACCTGCAATGCAGAGAAATTGTACATATTTTTACGGGAATTGGTATCAAAATTGGATTCGTTAGCATTCGCTTAACGCCCAAATTTATCAAGGCAACGAAGCCAAGGGGATATTAGATTGCGGAGGACTAAATAAAACATTGCTATCGTATGATAAATTCAATTGAAAATGTATTCTTAATAGTCAAGGGATTTATTCGGCAAGCTCCAAGCGATGTTATGTGTGATCCTGTGTGATTCCTTTAGCTTTTGTCCCGTTCACAAGCGGGCTTGGCTCGTCGTTATCATTTCCGCCTTTTTATTCGATTAAAGACCTGATCTAAATGTAGTCGTGAAGCCTTCCAATCACCATCCAGCGTATCAAGCTACTGTTGTTTCGGGCGGCTTTTTGGTCACTTGCCAACGACTTCGTTGTTCAGACCAATTTTGGCGAGTGAAATTTCATTAGCGCGAATTACATGGCCATATCATCGAATGCGTCCCTCTTGCGATTTTTCCGCAGTCGGTACAACTCCATATCGATCGCGGATATTCTTATTTCGGATGTGATCAAGGCGTGTCACGCCACTAGCCCAACGCAACATCTTCGTCTCCATCACCGCAAGATGCCGTTCATTGTCTTTTATAGTTGGCCAACACTCAAAACCATGAAGGGCGACAGGACGAACTACTTTGTGTTAAATTTTAGATTAGAGAAGTTCGTTAATACGTCGATCGCAAAGAAAACCAGTTATGGACCGCCACTTTATTCAGGTTGCACTAATGCATGGAGCAATTTCATAACGGAGTTCTCCATAGACTGATAGCGCTGACACCACACCACACCACTGACAGTGATAGTGTCTCTTTCAGTGGAATCAGTCGTTAAAAATAGTTTTATTTAGATTCAATCTGAGACCATGTTGCATGAGGCGATCATTCCAGTTTTTTCATAAATTGCTCGAATTCATTTTTGCTAGGAGACGCTAAACATCTTCATAAAGCATTGTATAGGGTGCTGGCCGTTGAATGTGACTGTGTCTATAACAAGAACAAAGACGAGTGGTGAAAGGGCGCTTCCTTGATGAATAGCAACAGAGATATGAAGGGGGAAGTTTATGTGACACACAGTCAAACGCTTTTTCTAGATCCAGAAATGCAGTATACGAGCTGGATTATTCTCACGATTTTTCTCTATGAGTAACCGCGCATCGTGTATTGCGTTAGTAGTTACGCGGTTCTTGTCAAATCCGGCTTGATTCACAATTATTTGAATGATTTCGCGAATACGGTTGTCAAGAATGCGTTCAAAAATTTTCATGGTATGGGATAGCAACCGGATCGAACGGTCAGTTGAACATTCTGCTGAACTGCCTTTCTTTTTCCATATCAGTCAGATGATGTTCTATCTTCCTCAATAACCGGATTGAAGAATTCACTGAGCGACAGTGTTGGGTCCCAGCTCTTCGCTTTCCAAAGTTCAGATACGATGTCATCAGGTCCTGCTGCTTTCCCCAATTTCATTCGCTTTATTGTTTCCTTGACTTCAGTGGCGTTGACACGTTGAATGGCTCCAAATGTCGGCAACGCTTGCGGAAGTGGAGGATGAACAAATTCTGCTGTTGAAATCCTGTTCGAAATATTGTCGCCATTTATTCGTCGCGGCTCGTGGGTCGGTAAGCAAAGTACGTACTTGTCATTAACGCAGCAGTGGTATTCGATATCCTGTCTGCGTAGTTGTCGGCTTTTGACAAGTCGATACAAATCTCTTTCGCCATCCTGAGTGTCCAGTTTATTGTAAAAATCTTCGTAATGGACAGCTTGGTGACAATTATCGCTTTCTTTGCCTCTTTCTCTCTCTCTTCTTATAAATTTGCCAATTGGCCAGCGTTCTGGTGCAGACGCTTATTTTTACGGGCCTTTATTTCAACATTGCTATTCTAAAGCCAGGTATCTCGCTTACCCGGTTTGGTAACCCCGAGTGTTGCATAGGTGCTTTGTGGATCGTGTCTTTAACATGGTTTCACAATTCTTTCACCTTCGTAATGGTTGGTAATCGTGTGAGATCATTTCTTCTTCCTTCTCACGAAATCGCCACCATTGAATGTACCGCAGGATAGCGCGTTTCTCACGCTGTTTATCATCGGCTTGATTCGCAAGACCGCAACCGACGGTCGATATAGAGGTGTGATGCTTTCATAGGAAACGGCTTTGTAATCAATGACGGTGGTAAGATGTCGGCGTCTTATGAGAATATAGCCGATTTGGGTTTTACTTTTCTCATTATAAAATGTAAGATGAGACAATCATTTGATGAATAATGTATTCACGAATGTCCGCAAAATCGACTATACGCTTGCCATCCTCATTGCGCGCTTCAAAGCCTTTTCCCCGGGGCATCCCTTTCGGAGAGGGCATCCCTTTTCATCCACATGATCATTAAGGTCGCCTGCAATGTTGACATAATCATCAGGTGGCATGTTGCCGGTTTCTGCATTGAGAAGTTGATAGAAGGCATCCTTCTCGGCAACAGGTCGAAGGAGTTAATTCTGTAACATCCGACGATTACATGCCCTACGTCCGGGATATGGTAATGCTTCTTCCATCTGCAGGGAAGTTATTGAATTTGATTTGGAAAATCATTAATTTTATCTGAAATATCGTTAATCGGAGGTGAAAATGATGTATATCGGAAATGCACAATTATGATGCTTATCAATCTGGACCGGAATTTCTTAGTTAAGATCCTGCCCAAAATCGGCTCGAAGGTCATGAGAGCGCCCCTTGTGGGGTTTGCAAGCAACACTCCGACACCGCTAGGCTTTTCAGAGTGCAGAAACAAGAAGGTGAGGAGTACTGCCCAGAATTTCACTATTTAACTTCGGGTAGGCCGAGAAAGCCCACCGATATTTTGGAATAATTGTTGCAACTACTTTGAATATAGTAACTGTAATATTCGATAGCTCGCTACAAGCACATTTTGCACAAGGCCGAGATAATTTTAAATTCTACTATCTTCTGTATTGAGAAAGAAAATTCGCGATTTTTTTCCCGATTGCGAGTAAAAATTTGCATTATCATATAAACTGTAATTCATTTAATTTTGCAGACCATAGATGCTTTAGAATTGATGGGAGCTTCATTTGCCAATGATAAAGACAACTACAACGTTGCAAAAGCATATCAATATTTGATGCACGCAATGGAGTTGCGGTAATTTAATAAGATACTGAAGTGAATGTATTTTTAAATATTTCGTTCTCTTCAAGATATGCAGATGTCGATGATGTGATAAAAAAGAATTTAGCGCCACCAATTCCTGCTTACGAAAACTGGGTTGAAAGTCAAACTATCCAGGTAACTTATTCTCATCAACTTAATTCGGAATTACGAAAAGATTGTAATTTTGCAGGATTTGCAAGCAATACGATATAACAGCAATTCAATACATATGGAGTCTCTTACAATACGGGAAAGGATACTTGGCAGAAAATGTCCAGAGGTTGCCCATCCCATTGTTTTCAGGTTTTTAATAAATTTATGAATTTGGCAACCATCAAGCTAATGAGTTTTTTATCATGCAGAGGAGCAGTGTGCGCTGATAATGGTCGTTTCGATCGATGTGAAAGTTTGTGGATGCATGCCCTAGAAATTAGACAGGAAAATAATGTAGTTAACATGTTAAAGATAGAATCTTAGTTTATGCAATTTACTGCCTTTTTTCCAGCTATCTGTTCAGCGGGATCTTCTCAGGTTCGCTCAAGTATTCTCACAGATGATTCATATTAATGCAGCTCTGCGAGTCAGTAATGTAAAATTCAATTTCCTCCTTTTCTTGATTATGGGAAATTTAAATGTATAATATTTTCATAGATACTGAAAGTTTCAGCGGCATGTATTGTGGAATTGGAAAGAAACAAGCAAAAGATGGCAAAACCAGGTCCTAAAGACGATGTCGAAGTTATAGCAGTACGCATTATATTTTGTTTCCTTTTTCGATTATTTTTAACTATTTTGAACTTTTAAGGAGGAGTATGAACAAAATATAGTGACCGTGCTTTATCTTTTAACCATCCTCACAAAAGTTTTGAAACGGCCCAATCAAAGAATACAAAATTCTGACATAGCGGCGCTGTACAAACTGGTTTTCACTTTAAGTAAAATGAATTTAAAATTGCGCGATGGACAGACTTTACTTCATTTAGCGGTAAATGGTGTAACTCCTGTCGACGATTTTCATACAAATGATGTTTGCAGGTATGTCTCCTCTCATCAATATATCTCGTGCCTAATTTAATGGTTTATCAGGTTTCCTTGTGTGGATACAGTGAAATTGCTACTTCATTGTGGAGCAAATGTTTCAGAATGCGATTGTGATCGTAACACACCCTTGCATATATTGGCTTCTACGGTAAGATACGTAATTTGATATATTTTAGTTTTTTGAGGCCGGTATCTCTTCTTGTCTTGTCAAAAGATACAGTTACGTCCTTGTGGTTTGACGTGAGTGCCCGTCGTGTGTTGGTCTAATCGCACGATCCGCGATGTCGACGTTACCACAACCCCATGAAACACCTGCTAGGGGACCAAACGCAAATAACCTGGTCGAGAACATATATATGGCTGTCATTTACTGTCGTTCGCGGTAACCTGAAATGCGCTTCAGCTCCCACTATGATTTCTTGAGACGCCTGCATTCTTTCTCTGCTATTTTGCACCAAGAGCCTTTAGAACAAACTCGTTGGCCATCTTGGGAGAGTGGATTCCATTACATGGCGTAGCCAGAAATGTAATCGTCGCCACTCCTTGATGTATGACCCATCCACTTCTACTTCCGCCTTTCGATCACAAAGCATACGGGTGCCAGGCCTATGCGCCAAACAAGTTCTTCGTTTGTAATACTATCAGGCCACATTACTCCGATGGTACGACGCAGGCAGGTACTGATGGAGGCTTGGAGTCCTCGAGTGACATTGGGAGCAATTTACCATGTTCTACTCCCATATAGCAACACAGAAAGAACACTAGTATAGACAGTCCCAACTTAACTTAGTGTCAAGATAAGTGCAGTTCTAGTTTCTAGGCAAAATGGCGCAGGCGGACGTTGCGCTGCAAATGCTTCGGGCAACATACAATTCGGTACCACCGTCCGCAGAAACTACACTTCCTAGATATATAAATTGATCGACGCTTTCGTTGCTTTGCCCGTTATTGCAGATAGGGAGAATACGATGATCCTCAGTCTGAGGTCCTTGATTTGTAAATCTTCAGACCAGCTCCACTTGCTTCTATTTCCAAATCCATAGTCATCCATCAAGATCCATGACCCGGTGAGAGAGCAAAGAGACGTCATTAGCGTAGTCGAGGTGTTTGAGGAAAGATGCATGGCACATTGAAAAGCGTCGTTACATCATCGACAACAAGAAGAAATAATATCGGTGAATATCGGTAATATCGAGAAGCTCTCTCGAAATCGATGAAGAACAGATAAAGCAAAGATTTCAACTCTGCGCAACGTTTCTAAAATGATGTGGTCAATGCAAGAGGATCCGGTGGGGAAACCAACGATCAAGCTGGAGTTGTTCTTTGATGCTTTCCAGGATTATTTTAGCTATTATCTTCGCGACGGCGAGGAGCATGCAGATACCCATTTAATTATCACATTCAGAATGGATGGAATTTTAACGGTCATCCCCTTCTACTCTGTGGGAAAGGTCTCGGATTCCCAAGGTTTATGTATGCATGAGCAGAGGTAGCAACTTTGCAGTAACTGCGGGGAGACCGTCATGTACAGCAACTTTACTCGGTTTGTGTGCCTTGATAGCCGAAATGCCCCAGAAATTCTCATGAGATATATGAACTCGGAGGGTTATCCCGGTTCCCATGGTATCAGATAACCTGCTCTCTTCGTTCCCGATCCCACCACGTGGAGTCCTCTTTAGCCACTAGGTGTTGATTCAGTCGACAGGCTTGTTGCTCCGTCTCACTTCTTGATACATCAGAGTACCTGCCAAAGGATACAGTGTCAAATAATCACCTTGAATACTAAGAACTTATAATAAATGCATATATGTATTAGTTCTGTAAACCATTATGTGCGACATAGCGCATCAACCAAACCATCGTTGATGGTTTCTAGCAATTTACTTCAGCTTTTCCGATGATTGTCTGAAAGCTAGTATCTGCTAATGAGATTTATTTGATTTCTTCAAGTAGTATAGTTAGTTGTTATACACTTTTTCCAACACTTACGTTAGATTAAATAGTAAGTAGTAATTAAAAGTAAGAAGACTGTATACATCAGATTCAACTCCCAGCGCTTCTTCGAAATTTCATGATGAAAAAATATAATTGTACGGCAATTGTGCGAGAAAAATTCTGCGCATAAGGTTTGGTGTTAGTGCTGCAGTGCATGGTGTGCGTCCATGACTGCGGGCATGTGGTATTGCAAGACTGTTTATAGTTTGTCACATGGGATTGTGAAACATACACAAGAAAATTATCTAAGCTCCATCGACACACCAATCTATTAACCACAGGGTAACGGGCCGGTTAGCTACCTCGTCCCTACCTCAGAGATACACAATGACATTCCGTGCCCCGTTGCCGCTGTATTTGCTCCTTCTGTATGTTTTCCTTGAATTATACGCATATATCATTTGAACCCTTAAACAACTGATATACTGTTACTGTAAACAAATGTGGCGAAATTGTTTGAATAAAAAAAAATGCAGTTGAAGAGTAATGTAATGTGCAATGCACATACACCAAGGTGATGCTTTTAAGGTTTCGTGGTGTATTGAGGAATGGTTTTCATATCGCACGTCGGTTCGCTTTGAATCTTTTCTGTAGACTTGAAATAGTTTTTCCGGAGTGATGTTTTAAATTTAGTGCATAGAAGCCGCGCTTCATGACAAATGCAGTACTTGCAGCATCTTTTCGTTTCACGTGACAAATTATACTCAAAACATATTCGTTCTCAACATAAATATAAATCATCAGTATAAATGAGTACTTTGACGATTTGAAGCTATCCAAGAAGACTGTATACAGAAGATTCAACTCTCAACGTGTTCTTTGAAATTTTACGGTGACGGAAAATTATTGCACATCTTCCACCGCGATGGGAGTTGCGCAACAAAAAAATCCGCGCATAAGTGCAGATGTTAGTGCCGACTATGTCCACGTGGTTGCGAGCATATGGCTACGTGCACCTGGCAGTATCTGCCATACAATAGACATTATATAACTGTTTATGGCTTCCACATCCCAGTCAAAGGCAGAGTTTCCTTAAAGGTTAATTTCGCATGTTGATGGATCTTAATGAAATCACTGAATAAATGATGCTTCAAAATTCTTCTATGGGAAGTTTGGTGGAAGCAAACGCGCGCAACATTCTCGGCAATTAATCAATGTTTGCTTCCTTAGGAAGTGAGGAGGAAATAAGTAGATGCATCTGTTTTCTGCTGGGATAGCAGAAAAAAAATTAGGTTTCGGTTAATATAGGTATAACATAAAATAGAGTTGCAATAAATTTACCTTTAATGTCATTTTTGTGATTTTTTTGTGCGCGTAGAAATGGCTTTGCTTTAAATTAGTCTTTATACTTGATTGCTAGGTTAATGTTAAATCGGAAGTTACTAATATTACCTCCACTAACATTGCCTCTTTTTAATAGCTGCAAACTGCCCGTTCGAATGAACACAATGATATTATCACGACTATAGAAGAAATTATAAAGCTTTTCGTCGAGTCGGGCATTCATTTGGATGCAGTCAATAACGATGGTTTAACGGCCGCGCAACTTTGTACTTCACGTAAGTTATAATGCTTCACTGAAACGGAATGATATCACGATGTAGTAATTTTTCAGATTTAATTGAGTCATTAGTCAAATCTTATGAGATGCAGCTAATAAATCTGAAGTGTTTGGCATCACGATGCATTACATGTCATAAACTGAAGTATAGAGGTCTCGTTCCTCAACATTTAGAGAATTTCATCCAATTACACAGTGCCGAAAAATTTGCAGATTGATAGTGGGTACTAGACGTAAAATATCTAAAGTTTAAGCAGTTCGTAAGAGAAAGTAAAACCATTTTGTACTGATTAAAAAATATTCAATTGTTTTTAATGGACAAATAGTGAATTTTGGATATTATTTATTGGAAAATACCATGTGTTTAATTACTTTTTTGTACTGATTAATACAAAGGATCAAATTGATAGAGTTGACTTTCTATTGTAATTTTTATAAACAATTTAGTTTCCTGATTAAAATTTGTAAAATGCAATCTTTTATACATGTCGAACATTTTGAATGAAATTCAACTGTTATACGAAATCCGTATTGGCATTTGTATGACGTACGCATATATGTGGAAGAAAATGGCGAAATATAGGTCGTCATTACCACTTGGAGAAAGTGAAAAGTGTAGTTCAATTCGACTTTTAATAACTAGGCAAGATCTTCCTTTTTCTATCACTCAATAATAAGGGAGAAATGTGAGTAGGGTAAAACGGTTCTGCCATATGTATTGGTGTATTACTATGTAAAAGGTGCAGTCATCGACTCGATGATGCGTTCATATTCATGTTTTCCAAGACTGTTTTTTGGGAATGGTTTGCGGTGAATACGGTAACTCGATAACGGTTCATCCGAAATCGGAATTTTAAAAAGTGGGTTAATATTTGACGTTGGTTTGACTAATATTTCTATAGTATTCGTGTCCATCGCAAAGGCACTTTTACAAAAATACGATTCTGAAATAACCGCGTTCAAAGTTTCAGGTTTGTGTTCTCCATTTTAAAAATTAACTTGTTTATTTACATCGAGTCTTTGATTCCAGGGTCATACAGTATTCCTTCTGCAGACTCCAAAACATCGATTTGATACTGGCTACAACCCATTATAACTTCCCTTGTGGCTGCAGCTACAAACCGTATATAGGGCGATGAAGGTTCGAAAGTCTATGCACAACTGCGCTGGAGTAGCGAGGTAATGCGTTATAAATAGCTATAACTTCGGGTCTAATGCTCTGATCGTTATCAAATTTAAGATTATGTATTAAAGAATATACACTAAAAATCACAACTGTCTGTAAGAACAAGTATGGACTCACGGAGGACATCTACATGGACTTCCTCATCTGCTTTCAGGCAAGAACCAACGAATTCGAGGCCAAGAACGTCGGAGAATGAGCAATCCTTCGCTATCCTAATGAGTACCGAATTGTTATTCCCAAGTTCAACGGGGACTATAGAGATCCTGTAGAGAAGATGCGGGACTTGAAAACTCACCGACAGGGAGAAGATACCAGGGTAGTCCAACATCTGGAGGTCACCAACGATAATTACCAAAAAGCTTGGGGATTGTTATGAAAACGCTTTGGAAATAAAAAAGCGATTGCATGCCAATAGCAAAGGAAGGCGAAGACTTGGCGATCACTCTGGCCATGGACGGAACTTCCTAAGTTCCTAGCTAATATGGGAGGCATCGGCATGAACATTGGGGTCTACTGACCATTTATACGATTGTTCAGAAACTACATAAATCAAGAGTCGAAACGTCTATAGGAGACATGGCAAGAGCGTCATCAAATGTTCTGAAGCTATCAGTATTTATAGATTTTTTGGCTGGTCGTTTCAGAACTTCGGGATTTCTCGTTTCCTCGAAGAAGACAAATCGAAGCGCTGGTGGGCAATGCCACTACTGAATGCAACATGTGTTAAAAGGATCACCAGATCCACCAACGCAGGAAATTCAAATCCTCAACTCCAGCAGTGAAGGGCCAACGTAGGGAAAAGGAGTTTTCTTTTAAACTGCGTTAAGAAAAGACATATATTGAATGTCCATCTATAAGCGATTCTTGCTGTGCGCTAGGAATCACCATACACTGCTACATACCGACACGATAAAGGCATCAGAATTTTCGGTTGATACGAACTCCTAGATAGCCAAAAAGGGGGCCTGCTGGCCGGTACGAAACGCAACCGGATAATTTACTTTTCTTAGAGTGTTAATTAATTACGGGTGCCAGAGCTTTATAACCGATTTAAATAGGATCGCATACGATAAAAACAAGCACAGGTAAAATATACATGGTTAGCACCGAAAAAAGCACGGAGCAGCGACTGAGGAAATACTGGGAAATGAAGATCAACCGTCAAAAACACTGGACTCAAGCCAAGCAAGCCGTTTCTACTTGGTGCACGAGCACAACTATACAGGATCCAATGGGAAAATGTTGTGTGACTCCCTTCAAAGAGAAAGCGTAACTAGCCGAAGTGGAATTTATAATACCGGAAGCTAAGTGCTTCAGGTGTAAAGGTTTTGTGTTCATCTTATGTGAGGAACTTTCTATGTACGGTTTTCTTTTTGAAGATACAAATTCAAAATATTCCTTCATATATTTATAAACTGGCCTCATCGACTGACCCTTTCAAAAGAAGCTCGATTCTTCGCAGAGCCCCTCCCCCCACACGGGCATAAGCCCCCGCATCGCTACCGCCAGTGGAACAGGGAGGCGGAGCGCATGAGGACTATGACTGAAACTGCCGGCGAAATTGCTGCAGCGACTTCGAGAAAAGGGACCGGACTTTTAAGGGCAGATGCGGAAGCCTGGAGGCTGCTCCCGTTCATCGAACTTGGGGGTGGTCTTCCAGAGTGGCAATATGGGTTTCGGCGAGTCCGTTCTACGGTCGATGCAGTAGCAAAGGTCGTGGAATTGGCTCGAAATGCAATGGCCATCGGCGAATGCTGTATTCTGGTGGCGCTGGATGTCAAAAATGCATTCAACTCAGCCAACTGAGGCTGGATTAAAGGCGCTTTGGGCAAACTGGGTGTTCCTAGTTACTTGGCTCGGCTAATCCAGAGTTACCTTTCAGATAGACTTCTCTGGTACGAGACGGACGACGGGCCGAAGGAATACATTGTGACAGCAGGTGTGCCTCAAGGTTCTGTATTGGAACCACTGCTGTAGAACATAATGTACGACGGAGTGCTTGGCCTTCGCGTGCCGGAGGAGACAACGCTGATTGGTTTTGCGGACGACCTGGCGGTAGTTGCAATTGCAAAGCATCCCGAGGATGTGGAGCTTGATGCAAATGAAGCGATTCATACCATCAAGTCATGGTTACGAATGGCTAAGCTAGACCTGGCAGACCAACCGTAGTCTTCCTACGGTTGGTCTGCCAGGTCTAGCTTAGCCATTCGTAATGGAGGAAAACACGGTTAATATCCGGGTTGGTAATCTTGAGGTCGTCTCAAAATCAATTGTCAAACACCCTGGGGGTGATGATCGATGCCACGCTGAGTTTCAAGGGACACTTGGATTATGCGCGAGAGAAGGCAGCAAATGCTAGCTCATCCCTTGCAAGGAAGACACCAAACGTGGGAGGGCCGAAGTATAGTCGTAGGCTACTCATTGCGGGAGTGGTGAAGTCGATCCTGCTATACACGGCCCCTTTCTGGGCGGGCGCGTTGAACCACGCTGTAAACCGGAGGAGGATAAGTTCGGCATACCGGGCAATTGCGCTAAGGGTGTGCAGTGTATTTAGGACGGCGTCGACGGAGGCAGCGGATTTCCGAAAAGCCATCAGGAGAAAATTGTGTGGCAAGTGGCAACAACGGTGGGATAACTCCGACAAGGGCCGGTGGACCCATACGTTGATCTCGTGTATCGAGAAGTGGGTCGACCGAAAGCACGGAGAATTGAATTACCACCTGACACAGTTCCTTACGGGACAGGAAGGCGGCGCAACGGAAACGCGACATGGACGAGCTGGTGTAGCGAACCAGACCCTCCCCCACGAAGTAATACTTCACGGTGGTCCCGCGGGGAGGGGCAGAAGAGTCGGGGTGGTTTTAGTGAGTGCGAATCCCACACACTGCTCCAACCTGGCGCAGCAGCGCCTCTATATAGTTAAAAAAGCGTATATATATAGTTAAAAAAGCCCACGGACCCTCTTCCCGCCCAACCGGACCGAGGGGCGACCAACCTAAGGATGGGCTGAAGGCAACATCCAAAGGCCCGTATCACAGCGATGATGCGTTTTAACGCAGTGTGTGCGACCATGCGAAAATGTATTGCTACATCCCGATTGTCGCAAACACTTCAGCCAATGACGCGGTGGTTCTACACTACAGAGACATGGATCTTGAATGGAAGACCGTGCGGATCAAGACTGAAATCCACTAGGTCAGATTGTTACCGGACAGGACTCTTCGGACTATAGCACAGGTTGCAAGGATAATCGTTTTTTGCAGCCCTAAGATCGAGCGTTTTCAGCGCTTTATGTAAGTTCTGCGGGACTAATCCCGTCGCTGAAATTACCACTGGGACTACTTCGATCTTTTGTAGTTTCCAAGTCTGCTTATATCGTCTGCCAAGGGGCCGTTCCGGATTTTTTCATAGTGTTTTTCAACAGTGTTCCGGTCCAACGGTACGGCTACATCGATTATAAAGCACGCTCGTTCTTCCTTCAGAAGCAGAATGAGATCGGGTCTGTTATGATTAACACTGTGATCGGTGGAAATAGTCTGATCCCACACTAGTTTAACCCGATCATTTTCCAAGATTCTCTGCGGAGTATACTTATAGTAAGGATGGTAAGTTGCCACTAAGTTATACTTCAACGCAAGGTTTTGATGGAGAATCTTGCAGACGGAGTTATGACGATTGGCGTACTCGGTACTGCTCAACCTCCTGCACGCAGATGTTATGTGCTGGATGGTCTCCTCTTCACAGTTGCATAACCTACAACTGGAGTTGGTGATTGAGGAGTCGTGGAGAATGTACCGTTTATAATTTTTTGTTGGGAGCGAAGCATCCTGAATTGAAGTTAGGAATGTTTCGGTCTCATAGAAAAGTACACCATTAGTCAACCATTTGTTGGAGGCTTCGATGACAATGCCTGACAGCAACAAATTTTTTATATGACCTCCGTGAATGGGTTTTTCTTTGCACATGTCGATTTTCTGTTGGACTGAAGTAACATTCGACATGTGATCCCATTCTCTGCTTCTCAAGTTCAAAGGAGGTAATTTATTATCTGCTATGACGGTAGCCTAATGTATTTGGCTAGAGGATTGTTTCTCATAGAAAATTCACGAAGAGAATGCACTTGATTGTAGTGCAATGTTTTTAAATCAAGTACCCCCTTCCTCCCTGATGACGTGGGATAGTGATCCTCAATTTTTCGGCAGCTCTATTGTGCATGTTGTTGTTTGCAAGAACTACCCTTACCCATCTATTGACAGATACTAAATCCGTATTACTCCACTGTATCACACCGAAAGTATATAGAAGGACGGGAATGGCGAAGGTATTGATTACCATGATTTTATTTTTCCCATACATTTTTATAGACAAGATCCAGACCCTGTTCAATTTCCCCCAGCAACTTAGATTTGATTATTGCCACAGCAGGTCTTATTGCTTGCAATATGCCGAGGTATTTGTAGACGTCGTCCGAATCCGTACCCTCAATTCGGATGTTATTTTGGCTGGTTCCTTCGTTGTCGGTGTGTTTTCCCCGAACAATTGTTTTTATGCGATATTTCTCCAAACCCAACTGCATGCCGATATCCCTGCTGAACTGGATGGTGATGTCCAGCAAGGAGCGAAGTTGGTTCTCGTCTTTGGCATACAATTTGATGTCGTCAATGTACTTCCCGACATAACTTTTGCGTCGGAATCTCTGGCATCATCGGTGGACGGGTGGCGAGTCCTAGAAGACTTCTCGGCAAGTGATCATCAGTACATTGCGTTCGAAGTGTTTGACGCTACTTGCCGGCGAGCACCAACACGACGTTCCCCCTGCGTGTGGAATGTCGCGAAGGTGAACATCGGAAGGTTCGTCGAAGCTCTTGGAGCAGGTAGGGCCGCACTGGGGGGCACTCCGGGGGGTGGTGGTGTCGCAGCTGACACCGTCGTAAATTCAGTGATGAATCTGATAACGACGGTGTGTGAGGCTTCCATGCCCCGGAGAGGCCCCAGGCGCGACAAGTCTTCTATGTACTGGTGGACGGCGGAAATTGCCGACCTACGGAAGGAGTGTCATAAGCTCCGCCGTTTCGCACAACGTTTCTACGCCAACGAGGAGGCATGTGCCATAAAGGCACAATATAGATCAGCAAAAAGGAGACTCCGCAGCGCTATAAATAAAAGCAAAGCTCGCGGCTGGCAAAACCTTGTTAATGAGGTGAATGATGACCCGTGGGGACTTGGCTATAAGCTTGTCACTCGGAAAATCGGGGCTCTGCGGAAGCCCTGCATACTGAGCACCGACCAGATGGACCGCATTGTGCGGGCATTGTTCCCTAGACACCCTGTACGGGTCGATGTAAACAGCGCGGAAAGCCTCGTGGATTGCCCCCTTTTCACAATGGGAGAACTCGAAGAAGCGGTTCTCACTATGAAAAACAGGAAGGCGCCAGGCCCTGATGGCATCCCGGCGGAAGTTTACAAACTGGTGTTCCGCCAACGGCCAGAATTGCTGCTCGAAGCGTTCAACGCATGCTTGAAGGAGGGCATTTTTCCTTCTCGCTGGAAAGTGGCCAGACTCGTGTTGATCCGTAAGGGTAAAGGAGATCCGGAGCTCCCGTCTGCATACCGACCGCTGTGTATGCTTGACACGGCCGGAAAAGTGCTCGAGAAGCTCATCAGGGGTAGACTCGCTGAAGCGATCCGTGCTGCCGGGGACTTATCCGCAAGGCAGTTCGGGTTTAGAACAGGGAAATCTACAGTGGATGCTGTTATGGAGGTCGTAGATGCGTTTAATCGAGCCGGGGCGCACAGCCGCCGATCTCGACGGATAGTGCTCCTCATAACGCTCGACGTCAGAAATGCCTTCAATTCCGTAAGATGGACAGATATGCTGGGCACACTGGAGAACTCCTTTCGCGTGCCAAGCTATCTCTTGCGGATATTGAGGGATTATCTGAAAGACCGCTCCCTGTTCTATGAGACGCTAGAGGGCCAGAGGAGGATGGAAATCACGTCGGGAGTAGCGCAGGAATCCATCCTAGGGCCGGACCTCTGGAACGCTTCCTACGATAGTCTGCTGAGACTCGATATGCCTGAAGAGTCGCGCCTGGTCGGTTATGCAGACGACGTTGCGGCACTTGTTGCCGGACGCACTGTTGAACAGGCGCAAAGCAGACTTGGCATATTGATGCGACGGGTAAGCGGATGGATGACTGCTCACGGTTTCAACCTTGCGCTGGAGAAAACCGAAGTAGTCATCCTGACCAGAAGGAGAATCCCGACCTTGCGTCCCATATCGATCGGCGAGTTGACTATAGAGTCAAAACCAGCGGTTAAATACCTTGGTTTAATGCTCGACTCGAAGATGAGCTTCTCCGAGCAAATCAAAGCAGCCGCGGACAGGGCTGCAGCAGGAGTCGCGGCCTTGAGTCGGCTAATGGCGAATGTGGGGGGCCCTATATCAACTAGGAGACATCTCCTCATGGGAGCAACGCAGTCCGTCCTTCTCTATGGTGCGGAGGTATGGGCTGATGCCCTTGACAAGGAGGTGCATCGTAAACGCCTAGCTCAAGTGCAGAGGCGGGGAGCTTTGCGAGTGGCGTCTGCTTATCGCACTGTCTCCGAACCGGCTGTGATGGTGATTGCGGGAGTGATCCCCGTTGCCCTCCTTGCCAAGGAGCGCAAAGCTATCTATCGCCGTAAGGGCGAAAACTTAAGAGAAGTGGTTGCCCGTGAAGAACGTCAACGCACCCTTAACGAGTGGCAAGTTTCTTGGCAAAATGAACCAAGGGGCAAGTGGACTGCGCGGCTCATCGACAAATTAGATCCGTGGTTGAACAGAAAGCACGGTGAGATTGATTACTTCCTTACCCAACTTCTAAGTGGGCATGGAGGTTTTCAGTCTTACCTGCACAGGGTTGGGAAGGCGCGATCTCCTGATTGTGTGTTCTGCAATAGAGTGCCGGATGACGCTGAACACACCTTTTTCTCTTGCGAGAGGTGGGATGGCCTCCGCCAGCAGCTTTATGCAAACAGAGTGGAGCTCTCTCCAGACAACATTGTCAGAGAGATGCTGAAGAGCGCTGGCAGCTGGAATCGTATTGCGCATTATGTTCGGGCTCTTCTTACTACGAAGAAGATTGAACTCGACCGGCAGAGGGATCGGACGGTAAGGGGTTCCCTGAACTAACAACTCCCTTCCTCCCCTCCCCTCCCGTTGGTGAAAGGAATTCCCTGACTTGAAGGCTCCCAAAGCCGGGAGAGCGGGAGGGCTAGCCCGAAGTAATGTGTCAAACGGTTCCAGGCTAGTTCTCTGATGACAGGGGGGTGTTTAGTTGGTAGTCCGCCAGCGTGCTGTTGCGGGAGTCCAACACTCTGTGCGTAAACGCATTCACCTACCCTACTCCAAAAAAAAAAAAATGTACATCAAATGACTTAATGTACATTTCGACAATATGCCATGCTTGACTTGGAACCCGTATTTGCTTTCATGCAAAAGATGGGACAGCGGATTCAAAGCCAAACAAAACCACAGTGGACTTAGACAGTCGCTTTGGAAAATGCCACGCCTGATTGTTATCTCTCCTGATGTTTGTGAGGATACCGATAGCTTCGTGCTCCAATTCTTCATCACTGTTCTGAGGAGAAGAACGACATTTGGGTTGATTTTTTACAAGCGTAACACTTGTAGTAACCACGCATGTGATATGGAGTCAAAGGCTAATTTATAATCAATGTAGGCTGTTGAGATGATTCGTTTCTGATGGACAGCCTGCTTTACAGTTACCGTATCGATTATAAGCTGTTCTTAGCAGCCTCGGGAGCATTTTGCGCATGGTTTTTGCTCCTCAGCTATCAATTTATGATGGTCATTTCGGGGAGGACTTCACATGAACGCATAAGGTGTGGGAGCCACGCTGCTTCTAAATTGCAACGGCTGGATTCGCTCCAAACACTTCTCCAGAAGTTTTCTGCCTGATCCAGATTGAGGTTACTTTCCCTATCTGAGTTGGTGAGATTTTTGTAGAATCCTCGTTGGTTCTGGAAGAACAAGGTGTTGTTTGTCCTTCGCTGAAAGCTTTTTTGATACCTACGGATGCGATTGGAGCATACCGCAAGTTCCTGCTTCAGCACCTCGAGGATTTTTTCGATTGGCATATCATTGAACAGATGGTAGTTTCCAATGATGTTCGCAACGCATCTGTGCACTCTTGGTGATGGATTTCCAAAGAGTGCTTGCGTGACACGACCAATCTCCTTTCTCAACTTTTCGATTCTTTTGTTGAGTCGAAACACCCAGAACGGTAAAGTCCCTCTGCGCACACCTCTGTTATTCGCTCTAAGATGTTGATTATGGAGACGAATAACCGTAGCAGCTGCAACATAGATCAGGCTGTGAACCTCTGTAGCAGTAATCTCGCTAGCCAAACGATCAGCCAAAATTCTGTCAACGGCAGCAATGATGTTAGTAGCTGCCGAAGTAAACTTCAGTTTTGGGATCTTTGACTTAGCGTCTGGGAGAATCTCAGCATACTCTGTGAATGCGGCCTGGAATGCGGTCAAAGCCTCATTATAAATTGGGTCGACATCCCGAGTCACTAAGCTTCTCCTGATTACTGGGTTCATGGAGTGCCTTTTAAGTGGAGTATTCGTGTTGCTCCTTTGTTCAGTCCGGTAAGTTGGTGACTCCAGACCGAGCTCAAGTGAAACCTCTTGGAATATTTGTTGCCTAGTTGGTAGGGCAACTCGATTATTTTTCACTATCACCCGGTATTGATTGACAACGTTCTGCTCCGGAACATGACTTAGTTCCAGGAAGCGGGTTATGAACGCGTCATGGAGTCGATGTCTGTACCCTGATGGATTCCGTTCCAAATCCGTGACACGGTAATAGGCGCGGACGATAAATTCGTTAAGTTGGTTCGTCCAAACCCTACGACGCCTAGGTCTCCCGTCCCTGGTGGTTGACGGCATAACCGCCGAAACATCCAAGGGCAAAGAACCGCTCTGGTGTTGTTGAATGACCCTTGACCGTGTTGGGTACTGTCTTCGTGTCCCTGGGGTCCATCAAAAGAATTTGAAAAATTATCCCCAGTTTTGTTTCCACGAGTGTTGGGGAGGCAGTCGACCCTGCAACAGAGCCCCAATGCTGCGATGTCCCATGGTTACCTCCAAAGGTAGGGAAGGTATTTGGAGGGGAGCCGCTGAAATACAGTGTAACGTCACTGCAATTCATCCGATAGGCGCGTCGATCCCTTCACCCCGGATTACGGATTTGTTAAGGAGGTTTATTCCCCCTGAAAGGGAAGAATCGGTAAGGGAGCACGAACACAAAGGGAAATATTCTGCTTGACCGCGGTTACTTATTTAAAAGATTAACTTGCGATATTCGTAGCTGACCCGATGGCTCATGCCATTATCCGCAACCCATGACACGCGCCTGGTCGCATGCAGCTCTGCGTTTGCAACTCAGGTGAGGATAAACCTGGTACGCCAGGTATATATATATATACATATTTTTTTTTTTGGTGCGTACACGGAGGTGGAAAATCTTAGAAAGACACGTCCGCCGCAGCTCCGCCGCCCGAACGGCGGAACTACAGCGGGCGCGTGTGGGATTCACACCCATACCCGGTCTCTCCGGCTCCAGCCCCGCGGGACCACCATTAGGGTATTACTTCGCGGGGTAGGTTTGCTCTTAGGCACTCATCCTTCTCCTATTTGCAGCTTTCCTCCTTCTTTGTTCCTTCAGCAACTCCTCCTGCATTTGGATGATTGCGGAGCCAACCGCAAGCCACTTCTCGGACTCCAGCATCTCAGTAACCAAGCTCTCCGGGGTCCCGCTCCTGCCCAGCACCTGGTTTAAGCTTCTTCTCTATATCGTAAATCGTTTGCAGTGAAATATCACATGCTCTGGATCCTTCGGAGAATCATCCAACCCAAAGCGGTGCAGCTATTGGCTGTAGCAACCACCGTGTCCCGTGAGGAACTGGGTAATGTGGTAGTTGGTCTCCCCATGTTTTCGCTCAAGCCACACCCTAATGTTGGGAATGAGCCTGTGCGTCCATCGACCCTTCGTAGACTCGCCCCATCTGCGTTGCCAGAGATCAAGCGACTCTGACCTTGTCGCATTTATACGCTGTGCATGCCCCTCCATACGTCTTGCATGGTACAGGACACTCATTTCTTTGGCAGAATGTCAGCCGGAATCATGCCTGTCACCACTAATACTGCCTCATCTGATGTGGTTCTAAAAGCACTGCAAACCCTCAAAGCCATCCGCCGGTAAACCGAGTTCACCTGCTTCCGTCGGTGAGAGTTTGCAAGCGCTTCTGCCCACACCGGCGACGAGTAGAGCAGGATAGAGCGCACCACTCCGGCTAGCACGAACCTCCGGCAATGTTTCGGTCCACCAATATTTGGCAACATTTTTGCAAGTGCCGTGGTGGCACTGGCTGCCCTTTGGCATGCATACTCTAGGTGTTCCCTAAAACTTAATTTGGTGTCAATTATTACCCCCAGGTATTTAATAGCCGGCTTTGATTTGACCGTATGTCCACCGACCTCCACTTTCACAGTGTTATTTTTTCTGCGGTTCGTTATTAAGACCTCTTCCGTTTTCGCGTCCGCCAAGGTCAGCCCGGCCTTTTCTAGCCAGGACTTTACCGCTCTCACTGTTTCCGTTGCGTAAACCTCCACATCTTCTGGGTGTTTTGCTACAACAACCACAGCTAGGTCATCAGCCGACAATCGTAGTCCCCTCTGGGACGGGAAGAGCAAGCACCCCATTATACATGATATTCCATAACAGGGGAACAAGTACCGATCCCTGCGGTACCCCGTTGTACCATGTTAATTGCGTCCACCTTAGAGTGGGCGCGTCGGAAACCAAACTGGCGTTCCGACAAACCATTGCTGGCTTCGACGATGGGCAGGAGTCTGTTGTAGATGACTCTCTCCATCATCTTCCCCATTGTATCCAACAGGCAGATAGGACGATACGGCGCTGGGATTCCAGGTGGCTTGCCAGGCTTCGGAAGCAACACCAACTTTAGCTTTTTCCACTGGGCAGGGAATATTCCTTCTTTTAGGTACGCCTCGAAGATGTTGGCGAAAAGGTTGGGCCTAGTCTTTACTGCTAGTTTCAAAGCTCGGTTGGGGATGCCATCCAAACCTGGGCCCTTGTTGTCACCGAACCTACCACATATTTCCCGCAGCTCCTCCACAGTTACAGGCAGTATTATGCCGTCATTTGGCTGGAAAAAATTTTCCTTCCCCTATTTTCGTGGTGAGGGAACAGAGTGGTAACAATCTGTTTCAGGAGGCGCGGACAGGTCACCTGGGGTGATTTCCGCAGCCTTTTCATCACCACTCTGTAAGCCTCGCCCCAAGGGTTTATGTCGGCATGGTCGCACAGCTGTTTGAAGCAGTTATTTTTGGTCCTCCGAATGGCTTCCTTTAGGCGGCCACGCAATTGCTTGTGTGCATCCTCTCGACCGTCGCCACCGGGTTTTCCCCTGAGCCTCTGGCAAAGCCTCCTTGCCCGAAAACATGCGGCTCGCAAACTTGCGATTTCATTGTTCCACCAGTAGTTGAGTTGCCTACTGGGGAGCAATCGCCTTCGGGGCATAGTAGCATCGCATGCTTCCGTTACACATCGAGTGATCTGGGTGGCTTTCTCTCCAGCCGTACCATTCAGGGATATGTCGGATTTGAGCACCGCGGAAAACGTGTCCCCCTCGAAAGCTTTCACTGTCCAGCCAAGCATACCACCCGGCATTCTGCGGAAACTCTTTTTCGAGCTCGATCCGCCCTTGATCTCTATGCAGATTGCCTGGTGGTCGCTGTGAGTATAGTCCTCACTGACATGCCAAGCAATTCTTCTGGCTAAAGTGGCACTCACGTATGTCAGGTCCGCTATAGACCCCAGACCCCTTCCCCGGAAAGTGTACGAAGACCCAACATTCGCCAGTACCACGTCTAGCTCCGCGAATGCTTCGAGGAGAACACGTCCCCTTACATTAGTTATCCGGCTGCCAAATTCAAGAGCCCACACATTGAAATCGGCTCCTATTATGATCGGCCAACGTCCTCTTGCATCCAAAACAAGAGCGGCAAGCATCCGCTCATACTCGACGAGTGTAGCGCTGGGTGGAGCATAGCAGCTGTAGATATGGATGTCCTTCACCTTCGCTCTGATGAAGCCCTCCTCCGAGTGCTCCATTATTTCCTCGAAGGCTTGTTCTCCACAATCCCACAGCGCTGCTTGGCCCGTTTGGTCTTTGATCCAAACGCTACCACCGTGGTTTCGGTATGGTTCACTTAGTAGGGCTACATCGATGTTTTTCTTGTGGATGGTTTGCGTGTACTTCAGAAAAATCGCCTACTGTATCTAGCAAATATGGCAATGGAGGAATGGCTTTTATCTCCAGTGACATTGTAAGACCAACAAGGGTGGGTGATAGATTCGTACAATGCCTACGTGTAATACCACTGCAAGAGTGTGGTAAATTGTTAAGATTTGAACATATTGAATATCATCCAATCGAAACAACTTTTATTGAAAGTATTTCTGTGGAAGTAACTAAACAACAAGGCGAATTGATTGAATTCCGTGCAAGCGAGGCTCCATCACACCTGCATTTCAAACGTCGATAAAGTATAAATATACTGTCTGGATGTCAACCAGGTATACTCTGGTTGGAAGACTTAAGGAGTTTGAATTGTCACAGACATGGATTCCTATTTCACACGTTATTACCTAATCCAGAGGGGCGGGAATTCCTCAATTCAGAATTTATATCGACCGCCAGATATTAGTCAGCACGGTGGAGGTGTTGGAGTTTCTTTAGAGGTTTAGTGCGACACGCAAGCTCGCTGGTCTCGGCAGGAGCTACAACCTTAAAACAACAAGCAGTAAAAACTGCTAAGGCAATACTATCAGAAGTAGGAAGTAAGCCGATTAAAACCATTCTAAAGAGGCAGGCTAAAACTGCTGTCCGGGAGCTAACCAAGAAAAGTATAAATAAAATCTTCAGAGGTTTACATAATGTTGTTATCAATAATCATTCATCTCGAAAAAGACCCAATCCCTTTGAGACGAAAAAATCAAGATCGTTTTCGAAGTTCAAACGCAGGAGGTATTCTAAAGGAAGAAAAGCTGTTAAAAAATCTAAGTCTTCAAAGCAAGGCAAACCACACTAAAAGCAGATACGTAAACGTGTGATACACATTTTTGATAAGTAGAAATGTCGTACAAAGAGTGCATGAAGTCTGAACTAGATCTTTTCTCAAGTTCGCCAATTCAAAGTAATATTTTAAAAACAGAGGAAGTAGCATACAAGCCCATAGCTTCATTAGATAACTCTACCGTTTTAGAATTTGTGTCGGTAGGTCATGGCGATACATACCGCGATCTGTCTAGCATATATCTTCGACTAAAAGTACAACTTAATAAAGCAAAAGATGGGAAAGAGGAATTGTATGATAAAGCTGCTATACCAATTGGCGTTGTCAATAATGTTCTGCATTCGCTGTTCAGACAATGTACAATACAGTTAAATGGTAGGCCAATAGCGGAAATTGACTACAATTACCAATACAGAGCGTATATTGAAAATTTGCTAAATTATGGCAAGAATACCGCCGAAACCCATTTGGAGTCTGTCGGATGGTATCTCGATGAGAATGAAATGGACATAGTTGAAAGTGGCAAACCATCTGATTCAAACCAAGGATATAGTAAAAGATCCAAATTGCTTGCACACAGCAATGTGGTGGAGTTTATGGGAAAAGTTCATGGAGATATCTTAAATCAAGATAAGTTGCTAATCAACGGGGTAGATTTGCGTGTCATTTTTTCGCTAGAAAAACCCGAATTTTACTTGCATTGTAAAGACGACGTTCAGCCATCACTAATCAAAATTATAGAGGCGACAATGTACGAGTACATGAACCATGTAACTGTCAATCCGAACATCTTACTTGCGCATGAAAGTGTTCTCCAAAGATCTAATGCAATATATCCATATAAACGTGTAGAAGTGAAGACATATATTCTACCTGCAGACACATTTTCACTTTCACTCGATAATGTGGTCATTGGACAATTACCTAACTTGCTAGTGTTTGGTATGGTAGACAATGAGGCATATACAGGAAAACGGTCGAAAAATTCATACAACTTTAAACACAATAATCTGACAAGGTTCAATTTATGTCAATGGAGTACAAGTACCGAACCAACCTTTAGAGTTTGACTTTTCAAATGAAACTCCCATTAGTACGCGAGGATATCTAAGCTTGTTCAAGAGTACTGGAATACATTATTCCGACAAGGATCATCAAATATCAAAAAACTCTTCGATAATGGAGCGTTCTTGTTGGCGTTTGATCTCACTCCGGACAATTCCTACAATTCAACATGTGGAAGTCTACTCAACCAGGGCACAATTAGGATCGAGGGGCGATTCAAAGACGCTCTAAAGAAAAGCGTCACATGCGTTGTTTACGCAGAGTATGTTAGCAGTATCGAGATAGGCAAGGCTCGGAATGTTTTCACAAGCTATTAAAATCTATATATAGTGCCGACATTCCGACATTCTTCCACATTTAATCAAAAGTCGAAATGAGCTGTTTAGTGAATGTTGACTATCTCCCTGGAGGTGATTTAGCTTTCTTTAAAACACCTGACAGGTGTCGTTCGCTGGTATTACTGCGGATAATAAGTTGTTCACCAGAGTGATCACCTTTAGATATCCTACTACAACAAGCAATCTAGCAGTTGTGGAACAATTGGGAAGATGCGGCAGCTTGGAGCTGAGCCGGTTGGATGAAGACGTTATAAAAACATTGGCGAAATTTACTACGGTATTTGTTCAAGATGATGGTGTAAAGGAATTTATAAAGCACTATGTAGCATCGCACTCGAAAATTATTAATATTGAAGCTTGCAACTTTTCTGAACAGGAATGAACACGATTGAACTAAACAGAACATTCAGAACGAACAAAATACCATCAAGATTCTTCAAATTCGTTTTTCCATGTAATTATTTACCGAAGCGAATTAAAAGACCGGCCTGTGTGATAGCTAATAGAGATCCTTCTTACAAAAGTGGAACTCATTGGGTTGCTTTCTTCATTCCGAAAAAGGACCTGCGGAGCACTTTGATTCATTTGGAAGTTACCCAGTAAATAAATTTTTTCAAAAGTTTCTCATGACTAATTCGTCCGTATTTATAAATAATAAGACACGGTTACAAAGTGCGTTTGCATCTACTTGTGGGTATTACTGTTGTATGTATCTTTACTGGCGTTGTAAGGGACGAAGTCTTAGAAATTTTCTAAACCAATTTTCATCATATGATTTCACTTGGAATGACACTAAGGTTGTTATCATACTTTATACAGAAAAGTGTATTTAAAGAATCATGTGCATATATAACAGGAGGAAATCTATGTACTCATCGAGATGAAAACTAAGTATAAAAACCCGAAACGACATGTTTTACATCCAGTTTCGCAACTACATTTGTTCACGATGAAGTCTGACACCAAGAAGTTAAAAAGTGAGAAAAAAACTACGACCAAAACGGTGAAAGAAAGAAAATCTGCCGGGAGAACAAGTGCTGTTAAATTACACCTATTACTTGGACGGATGCCAGAACCGAAAAGTTGTGCTCGGTTTTGATCCTTCAAACTTTGAAGCCTAAATCATTTTTCATCTTCATGGACGGTTTCCAGTATCGACAAATTATTCAGGATGGTGTGCAGTTTTCGACTATATAAACAAGCTTAAAGAGGAAACAGGAGACTTTTTACCGGAAAATCAGTTTGAGCTTTCGAAAAAATACAAAATTCCAGTGGATCAGGGCAGTATCCAATTGCAGACACCTGAACTTTTGAAGCTATATGAGATGATGCGGTTTTTTAATATTGTTATGTACCACAACAACAGTGCATCAGAGAGCGTGAAAGAATACTATAATGGATACGTCACAAAATGCCGAGAGAAAAACACCATCAAACTGCCAGACGAAGATTTCTTTATACCATCGAGAGCATCTTACGTTCATGTTAATTATTCCAGACTTTTTTATGAAATTCCAATATTTTGTAGCGCTAATGTACTGTGTTTATAGAGAAATAAAAGAGCAAATTAAATAAAAGGCAATATTTTCTGTTTTATTCAATGATTTTATTTTTCAGCAGATACATATACATGTTCACAGTATTTTCTAAAGCACATCTAACATTTGGCAATTCCCCATGTAGCATACAATTTGTTTTATACTTTTTTAAAAGACCAAGTTTGGGGATATCTGCCTGAATCATTTCAACGTCTTTAAGGTATTTTTTCAAAACTGTTGCTTTCTCTTCTCCTTTTACATATATTACTGAACCTTCTAGGGTTGATAAAATTTCAGGTAAATGATTATAATCAATGACGCCATTCGACCACGTTAATCCATTTATGAATTTATAATTATAATCTGATTGCCATGCACTATTTGCGTTAAGTTCTTCCTTCGGGAACGGAGGTTTGAAATGATACAAAACTGGGTTAATGGAGTCAGTGTTCAATGTAACTAGTTCTTTTACAAACATTTGCTTAGTGTTACCAACTACAAACTGGACATCAACAATAACCGACTTTTTGTTAGATTCCATAACGTATTGCACTATCTTTTCCGAATCTGCCATCAGAATACTGAAAAATAAAAGAAGCATCCCTATTTATATTTATTATTTTTCTCTATGCATTCTTGTAATTAAATTCTCTTAAAGCCGTATGCTCTTTCATCTTCACTTATGACTTTGGATTTATTCTTCTCTTCCCTAAATGGAAAATTGACGATGTTTGCATCAATCTCTATTAAATCATCTGAAAGAAATGTTGAATTCGACTGATTAATACTTGATATTAATGACAGAATGTGTTCGCCATTTAGCTCACTTACAGGTCTTAAACTTGACCATATAGGTTTCACATGCGACGACTTTGGCAATGAAATATACATTAAAATGTTGCTACCCTCCATAGAGTTTTTCACGATTTCATTAACGACTTCGTTAAAGGTATTTCTAAGACCTTGCAATATATTTTCTTCAGGACCTTTAAACTCATTCAGTCGGAAAACTATTTTCACCCCCATCACATTAAATTTCTTGAAATTTGTCACTTTTTTTGAAATTATTTCGATTTTTTCTTTTAATCCAGAACCGACTTGATAATTTTGATTGTTGCTGTTACTACGCGCATTCGTAACAGTAGTAGTAACACATATCGATGAAGTGGAAGCTGCTGGTCTATTTGTATTATTGCTTATAGTTGAACAGTCTGACAATTTTACACACTCATCTATAATTTTGAAAAATTTATGAAAAACTACGTCATCCTAATTTTTATTTTAAACTTCTTGGAACATTCAAGAAGAATCTTGAAAAATGAATTCTTTTCTTGCACTGTTATTGAAGCTTTTTGTTTCTCCAAGTAACTAATAACAGTGTTCATCACCTCAAAGCAAAACTCTTTACCCAAAGCAATAGAATTTTGTAAGAGCTGAATTAAATTAAAAGTGAAAGACATTTTTAGAAAATTTTGTTTTATTGCATGCTTCTTTTATATTTTATTTTTTTTTATTTTGAAAGAGCTGAAAAGCTCATTATCATTCAAATACCTTAGCTAATAAGCCAACGGTACTGTTGCTTTAATTTATTATTGGTTAAATCTGCAATAAAGTTAGAAAACCTGTTAATAATTGTTAAACAAATTTTACGAAAGACTCTTACCCCAGTGCTACCTTCCTGATCGTTTCAAAATTTCTGCGGATTTCCCACTTGAAATTTGCACTATTTATACGTAGGGAGGGAGTCAAAAAAAAAATAAAAGATCAAACTATACTGGATAAATCAAATCATAATGTTCATAAGCAACAAATCTTCATTATCGCAATCTCTTGGTTCCGTGCATTTTTTCATGCGAAATATTGCAATAAATCAACAGACAAATGAAATTGTAAGGAGTTTACATTCGCAGATGCTGAGTAATTAATTTCAGGGAACATAAAAATATTATAAAGCTGCACCGGATAAATCAAGGCATATGCATGCGTATTTTTTCTTGTTCAGAAGTAACACATCTTCATGATCGCAGTATCTTAGTCCATTGCATTTTTTTATGCATCATTTCGCATGGGATAAATCAAGACGGAAGCATATGCAATTCCCTTTTTGTTTGCAAGCAACTTATGCGTATCTTCATGATCGCAATGGTTCCATACATTTTTTTACGCAACATGCGAAATGTATAATACAGGGTACAAGATTTGAAGACCAACATCCAAGAAGAAATTGCCAACATAACACCTGCTATGCTAACAAGAGTCATGACAAACGCCAGAAATCGGTTTACGCAATATATGGAGAATGGGGGACTTCACCTAACAGATTTGATCTTCAAAACAATGTAAATAAAAACTTTAGACATGTACCTACATTATAAAAAATAAATAAATATTTTCCGATGCATACAATAGTTTTTATTGAGTTTTGAAAAAAGGATTAATTGCTTTCAGAGAATATAAAAATATCAAAAAAATTGCACTGGATAACTCAAAGAACCAAGGCGTAAGCAGAAACAGTGTTTTTTGACGAGCAACCTGTCTTCATGATCGTAATATTTGTAGGAAGTTTACATTTGCAGATGCTGTGTAATTTATTTCAGAGAACATAAAAACAGCACAAAACTGTCCTGGATAAATTACAAGGCAAGTATCATGATGATGATGATTTCTTATGAGCTATGAAGATATCTTCATGATCGCTATATGATGTTCTCATGTAGCGAATACATGTATAAAAGGAATTTCTTCTGGAGGTAATTATCATTTGCAAGGCTGCAATATACCAACATGGTAAGTTTATTTTATTTGATTCAATGCGCTTTTAGCGCAAGAAAGCTGAGCGCCAACTTTATGTTTGGGCCGCTATTATATACTTTTCTTTTGACTTTTATGAAACACAAAAAATCTGTCTCCGAAACTAAAAAAAAAATCTCTGAAGTAAAATTCTATGTGCTTTTATCGCAAGAAAACTCAGCGCCAACTTTGTGTATGGGTCGCTAATATTCCTTCTATTTCAATTGTAAATTTTTTTTTTTTTTTTTTTTTTATTTTTAGAAACATTTTACAACAAGAATTAGACCTTTTGGTCTCTAGCCTGTAGTGTGGCGAATCTTAATACTAAAATAGAATATTCTCACTCTATCAAGCCAGTGTTTGAAAAGAGTTATTTTGTTCAAATCTTATTATAGATTTATAGCTAAGCGCTTATAACTAATACAATTAATCTTTTTAATAACTAATATAATTAGCCTTTTTATTCTAATCTCAGATTTAGATTTGGAACCAATTCGTAGGGAATTTCTTAAGGTTGGAGGGTTCAGGAAAGGATTGCTATGTAGTTTATGTCTATAGTCAGACTTTTTCTGTGTATCTTTTTTTGATGCTGCGTCTGTAGTCCTTATACAGTTGGTACGCAAAGGAGCACCCTACTGTTGCAGTGAGGATGATGAGAATAGTTTCAATTCTTTCTGATTGTACGTCGACCGTGTCTACTATGATTGTGTTCGTCACCTCCCCGGTATTATCAACGTGCTTATCTTGAGTATTTCCCATATTACTGGTTTGGTTAAACGGAAAAGAGTACTATAAGAAAATTGATGAGTGTGGCGGGTTTTTATTTGCAATTTGTAGTGGATTTGTTATTATTGCAAGTTGGCTAGTTGCAGTGGGTCAGTTCTTTTTAGTCTTGCGTAGTTGTTGGAAAGAAGAATGTCTTTAGCTGTAGTGTTTGGATGGTTGGCTAATCTTTTGATATATTTTTTGCTATACTTTTTCGCTTCTTTTGCAACCTTTAAAGTATTGGTGTCGCGAAGAATTATTTCGTTCTTAACGTACCTGGGTGCACCTAAAATTGACCTGATAATTTTTGTTTGTACGCGCTCGATTATGTTGATGTTCGACTTTTTGGCTGTGCCCCAAAGTTGCAAGCCATAGGTCCAGATTGGTTTTAATATAGATTTATACACCATTATTTTTGTTAAAGTGTTGAGTTTGGATTTATTGTGCATTAGCCAATATAGCTTGCGGAATTGAATTTTGATTTGGTTGCGTTTATGTTCAATGTGAGATTTCCAGGTGAGCCGTCTGTCTAAGTACAGCCCAAGATATTTAACTACGTTAGAAAGATTGACTTTATTTCCGTTTATGGTGACAGGTCTGCATGTTCTTTTTCTCAGCGTGAAGGTTATCTGCTGTGTTTTGTTAACATTTACACTGATTTTCCAGGTTTTGGCCCAGTTCATTATCGTGTTGATGTGTCCTTGGATTTCTCTGACGGCTGTTAATGGATTGGGATGGCTATATAGGATGGCGGTGTCATCAGCAAAGGTGGTGGTCAGCATTTTGTTATTTGTAGGGAGATCTGAAGTGTAAAGTAGATAGAGAAGTGGTCCAAGTACACTACCTTGGGGTACACCTGCTTCTATGTAGTGGGTTGAGCTGAGCGCATCCTTATATTTTACTTTGAAGTTTCTGCTATCTAGGTAGCTAAATAGTATAGCGTGAAATTCTTTAGGGAGGAGGGCAGTTATTTTTATCTTGAGGCCTTTATGCCAGACTTGATCAAAGGCTTGTGCAATATCTAGGAATATACCTACACAATATTCTTTTCTTTCTAGGGCTTGTTTAATATTGTTAACGATTTTGTGGATTTGCTCGATCGTTCCGTGTTTTTGTCTAAATCCGAATTGGTGAGAGGGTATGATATCTTTCTTATCTATTACCTTTAGAATTTTGTCAAATAGAAGCTTTTCGAATAGTTTAGAGAGGGTTGGGAGCAGACTTATTGGTCGGTATGATTCAATTTTTTTCATGTCTTTTCCTGGCTTAGGGATGACTGTAATCCTGGCGTGTTTCCAGGTGTCAGGATAATAGTTAAGACGAAGAATTGCATTGAAGATAAATAGTATTGCAGATTTTCCTGAGAGCGGAAGTTCCTTTAGCATTTTCCCTGATACGCAATCATGGCCTGGGGTTTTCTTAGGGTTAGTTTCTTTAAGTTTTTTGAGCAAATCTGAAAAATTGAATTTTAGGGGTGTTGATGGGTTAGTTGTATGGTGGTTAGGGATATCAGGTGGGGTGCTATCACCACCTTCCGTTTTGAATACTTTTTCAAAATATTTAGCAAAGGCCTCAGCTTTTTGCTGGTTAGATATGATCCAGGCGCCTTGCTGACTTTGGATTGGAGTTTCCGCTTGTATTGGCTTTTTAATTCTTCTTGTTGTTTTCCATACTGCGTAATTTGTGTCTGCTAAATGGCTTAGTCCAAGAACGAATTTTTGAATGTTTTCATTTCTTTCTTTGATAAGTTCTTGTCTAAGTGTTTTGGTTGCTTTATTCAGGATTGCTTTTGTTCTTGGGGAGCGTAGCTTTTGCCATTCGCGTTTTGCTTTTCGTTTGGCTTTAAGCAATTCTTGGACATTCTGAGAAGTATCGGGATGGGATATTTTCGGGGATTTATGGTTGGGAGTAGCTAATTCGATGCATTCTAGTATAGTGCTAGTCAGATATTGCAGTGCGTTGTCAATGTCCGTTTGGGTTTTAAGTCTGATTTGTGAGCAAAAGTTTTTGTTGAAAAGTTTCTGAAACTTGTGCCAGTTGGTTTTGTTAGTGTTTAGTTTGTCTTCTTCTTGGGAATTTGTGGCCGTAAGTCTAAGCACGAAAATGGTTGGTGAATGATCCGAGGAGAGGTCGATCGTAGTAGTGGCCCTAATGCGATTGGGATTTAGGCTTTTAAAGATACCAAAATCTATACAGTCTGGGATTTTGTGGGGGTCGGATGGCCAGTAGGTGGGCAATCCCCCTGAAATGCAATGGAGATTGTTTTTGTATACAGCGTTTAAGAGCTGTTTACCTCTGGGGGTGGTTAGGCGTGAGGCCCAGTGTGGCGACTTGGCGTTAAAATCGCCCGCCGCGAAAAATCTGGGTCCTAGAGTATTGAAAAATTCAGAGAATTGGTTTTCACTTATTTTGCTTTTTGGGGAACAGTAGACAGCAGCTAATCGAATGATTTTTTGATTTTGATCGGTAATTTCAACTACCGAGCTTTGAATAAATTTTGAATTAACACTAGGTACAGGAGAATATCTTAACCTATTTCTTACTAGCACAGCTGTTCCTCCACATGGCTTGTCTTCTGGGTTGTTTTGTAGATGGGTATTATAACCGTTGATTTTGAAGCGGTTGTTTTTGCTGCAGAGGTGCGTTTCGACTAACAGCATGACATCAATGTTGTTTTCTCTGAGAAAGATTTCTAACTCGTTGCGATGTTTGAGAATACCGTTTGCGTTCCATTGGGCGATATTGATGCTGCTCATTTACCTAAAAGTTGACTAAGTATTTCTGTTTGTTTGTTTAAGGTTACCTGCATTTGATGCATTGTATTTGTTAGCTGTTGGATGTTGCTTGCGAGTGTTAACAGTATTTGAGTTGTGGTGTCAGGAGTGCTGGTTGGGCTGGTTGATGTCGGAATGTGTGATTGTCTAATTGTCGGCTGAGGGAAACGCAGCATTTCCGCATATGTCGGCTGGGGAGGGGTGCAGAATGTTTGTTGGGTATACGGTTGGCTAGTAAAATTTGTTACAGCTGGTTGATTGTTTTGCGTTTGATGGATATGTTGAAGTTTGTAGGTTGTTAGCGGGGAGTATTTCTTCTGAGCCGTTAGTTTATTTATGGCTGAGTAGACAGGGCAGCCTCTGTAATTTGCGGTGTGGTTGCCTCCGCAATTGCTACATTTTTTACTATTGGGGTCCGTTTTGTTGCTAGGGCAAGCTTTAGCTTCGTGTAGTTTGCCGCAGATTACACAGACTGATGATAATTTACAGTAAGTTCTGGTGTGGCCATATTCTTGGCAGTTCTGACACTGCACAGGGCCTGAACGTTTGTGTGGTTCTTCGATAGTTATCCTGCGGTGGAGTAGATATTTCAAATTGTATATTGGATGAGGTTTCCCTTTGGGCGGCACACTGGTTTCGGGTGTTAACTCCACTAGAAACATAGGCTGTGGCTTCTTTAATCGATTAATTATGTTGTGCACGGATTTGGTCTCGAATCCTTTTGCTTTCAGTTCTTCAGAGATTTCTTGAGGTTCGACAAGGTGGTCTATACCTTTGATGACAACTTTAAGCCCTTTGGCACTCTTCAGCTGGTAGGTGTAGTATTGCATTTTTTTACTGTCCAGCCAGTTTACCAGAACTGTATATTTCACTTCGCTAACAACTTGCACTTTAGTTTCTTTTATATCTCCTCTTTTGAGGTCAACTATGTAGAAGTTATCTGCTCCAACTATTTTTCCGATTTCGGTGGTTAATTTGTTGCTGGCCGCTTGCCTGATGTAAATCGGAGGTGGTTTTGTAGTTTTTCTTATGGTTTCGTTGACGTCATTGCTTTTGTCCGCTAGGATGCTATAGTAGTTGCTACTGCCGGGATTCGTTGTGGCAGAGTCTTTGTTTGGCTTAACTTGCTCGTTATTCGTGGTTGGCTTTTGCTTTTTTTTACCAGTGATGGTAATATATCTTTCCATCCCGGTTTGTATTTTTTTGTTCGGTGGCGGTGCCTCTTGATCATTGTCACTTATATTTTCCTCGGATGAGGTTTCCATGTCGTCATTCTCATTGCTGGTCATTGGTAAAGATGAGTTGACTTGTTTTTTGCTTTTCTTGCGTTTAATTGTAAAGGTATTATTACTTGTTATAGTAAGCATTTTAATGTCTATTGGAAATTTCACAAATTCACTGGAGGTGGCACATGTTGGTTGCACAGGTGAATTTTGATTGTCTTGCACTTTGTTTTGAGGTCGTTTTACGCGTACTATTGAACGACGCGTGTAGAGTTTTTGTTGTTTGTTCACTAATGGGTTCACTTGCACTTTACTAAAGGTTTTTTTGATTACTTTCATTAATTTGCACTTGTGTAAATTTTTGATTTTGCCGTTAATATCAGTCTATACTATTACACTTAATAGATTCCGGAGCACAGTTAACACGGTACTAACTCTAATACTGTAATGCTTTCGAAATTTTTACACGTGGCCGGGAGCGCGCACAAAACACGTCCGGTCTGTTCGGCTGCTAGATATCTGGCTGCAATTGTAAATTGGTTTTAAAATAAAATTCGATGAGCCCTTACCGCAAGAGAACCGAGCGCCAACTTCAAGTTTGGGTCGCTAGTACAATTTTCTTGATTTACTTAAGAAAATATTTTACAATAGTTTATTAGTTGTTTCCTTAGGATACCATCGAAATCCTGAACAATGTCAGTGAAACATTACCCCAGACCTATGTGTCAATATCCAGTTTAGAGGTGGGTAAAAAATATCTCATCACCGAATTCAAGCTTGTTAAAACTAAATTTGGACAGCGTTTGACAGTCCGTTTTAGTAATAACAATTTTGTTTTCTTACCCCCTGGCTCCTCCGAAAAGATTCGTAACCAGAAGCAGATCGATGAGCTGAACGCCATACAGGAACACTATTTCGTTTTCGAAGGTGCGGATGTGCAGAAACATAATTATTGCAAAATAAAATTTGTTCAAAATCACAATTATTCAGCTTATGCACTGTAATTTAAAGTAATATTCAAAATGTTGCATAATATTGTGAAATAGTTTTATAAGATAAGAGTTTTAAATAACATCACCACACAATTTGTAACGAATTTCATAATTTGTATATGAAATTTATAGGTTATATTGTGAAATAAACAGAAAGATATATATATATAAGTGTACACATATTGTTAATTCTAAAGAATATTGAATGATGTATGTGTAAATAAGTATAATAAAATAAATATTTGAACTTTATCAACGAACTTTTTCATTTAAACTTACTCCCATTACCTAAGTCAGCAATGATAACTGCAAAATCTGCATCGGCCAGCCAACCGCCTCAAGCCCGCGGGGAAGCCTACCACCTAAAGCCCGCATCATAGCCGCCGTGAATCCCACAAACCCCACTTCCATCAAGACACTCACCGCCAAGGCCGATACCCAGGCAAATACATCAAAACAGCTTAATAAACCACAAAAAGCACACCAAAAAGATCGATACCCCCTATAAAGCCACACAAACAACTTGACACTCCCCAACAAGCACTCGGAAAACATCGCTATCTCATATACACACCAAACCAGCTTAATAACCCACAAAAAGCACACCAAAAAGATCGATACCCCATAAAGGCAGCAAATAAAACTTGACACTCCCCAAAAACACTTGAAAAAGATCGCTATCTCAGAAACACACCAAAACATAACTCGGCATTACCCAAGACACACAGCAAAAGTACTTATCCTAAAAAACCAGCAATAGAGCCTAATATCCCCAAGGCACAAACCACCCACCCCAAGACACGACCCCCGACGAAAGCATAGGCCCCCACATAAAGCAACACCCCGTACCCAAGTCGCAACCCCAAAAGCTCCAAAGGCACGGTTCTCACCCAAGGCACACACCCAAAGCCCCAGCAAAAGCACACCGTCCAAAGGCCTCAGCAAAGACACACACCCAACGCCCTCAGCAAAAGCACACCCATTACCCAAGGTGCACACCCCTTGCCCAAGGCGCGCACCCAAAAGCTCGCAGTGCGAAAGAGACGGAGCCAGGGAGATAGCATGAAAGCTTAAAAGCTCTATCATGCTATCTCCTTCTAACACACAGAACCTATTGGGAGAGTATCCCACTTACTACTATCATTTCCTTTCCGCGGTTCTACCTTCCTCCAAGCTTCCACATCCGCTTTTGAAGGTTCGATCTTTTTTCTCGAGGTAGCCACTGCAATATTTTCACTGGCAGCTTGAGAAGTCTCTCTTGAGAATCTCTTTTAGTCACGGCGTACACTCCTCTAAACTTCTTGGGATTTCGCTCGGTATCGGAGTTCGAGCACGTCACGTCCATTATTACCCGTAGTAGTTGATAGAGCGTTCAACCCCTTCCGTCCATCACGACTCCGCATTCAGCCAGATCACTTTTTGGGACGTGGCAGACGACTTGTGCAGCACCCGAGAAAAGACAATTTTTCATGGCGGCCCAATGCTCATCGATATTCTCTGGCGCGTCATCACGACTCCGCATTCAGCCAGATCACTTTTTGGGACGTGGCGGACGACTTGTGCAGCACCCGAGAAAAGACAATTTTTCATGGCGGCCCAATGCTCATCGATATTCTCTAGCGCGTCACTCAGTAGTTCTGTCGCTCGATCAGCAAGATGGCTCTCTCACTGTCGAGCGACAGCTGGCTCGTACGGCGGTTGATGTTGAACTTAGGGGGGCCTCAACTCCCCAACCCTGCGAGAAGTGGTGGACGCAGCACGCGAACGTAAGTGACCATCAGATCGTGATTCCTTTCAAGGTCGATGCCATCCAGAAGGCAACTCTAAGTCTTCTGCTGATCGCGAAGAGGTCTGATCAGATTGCTCGTACGGCGTTGGTCAGTTGAAACCTAACTGCCATAAATGACGGCGCGGTGGAACCATTACCGTTACGTTTGGCAAGACCATGCTTCAACGTCACATGTCCTAGCAAGGTGTTTTCGGATCCCACCTTGACATTCAGAGTGCACATCACGATCACAATGTCACTTTTAGGAAGCTTCCTCTGAACCGAATTTGATTGCTCATAAAATGCATCCTTCTCCATTTCATCGGAAGTCTCCGTTGGTGGGTAACATTGTACAATTGTGATGTTCCTTAACCTGGACCGAAGTCCGAAGTCAAGAGAGCGCATCTTGTTATAGTCCTCAGAAGCATCCGATACTGGATTCACATCTCCTACCACTAGGCTTTCCAGAGTACAAAAGCACATTGCCAATAGTGTAGGAAGAGGACCAGGAGTGCTCTCCCATCATCTTAGTACACTTAGGCCCAACATGATGAACTCTCGCTCAGGTTGGAGAAAGCGAGCGTTCTGAGGACCACCGCTACCGTTATCGAAGAGCGTGCGTATTCCAAAAATGAATCATAGTCCGTTTTCCATAGCCAAAGGTCGTTGTCGTGAGGTCAGTGCCCCGTTTCGGTAGCATTAGAGTTACAAAATTTTCGGGCTGCTAACCCACATATCCGTTTTAGGCATCTCTTACGACAAGGTAGAATACTTTGAGTGTATTCTTAACCCCCAACTCTCATAGCTAGTAACAAAGTTATAATAGGTCCAAATTGTCTCTTTTGTGCTTGAAATGCCGATATCCCGAGTGGAACAGCGATGGTTCTATGTGTTGAGACCTAGGAACAAGGAAGGTGGACGCTTCGGATATAAAGCAGTGTGCTTATCTTGAATGAGAAATTTCCTATGAATTTTTTCCGTTTGCATATAGCCAAATATCGAAATGTGGCTCATACATGTCTTAAAGTGTGAAATATACAATTTTGGTCTGTTATACCTTTGTTAGGTATAATTGGACTTCCTTCAAATTTTTCATTTGTATACTACATTATTACTTTTATGTAATGGCACCAAATTTTTAACTTTTAGTATGAACCTACAACTTTGACTATACAACGACGAACCCGGCAACGACAAAGGAATAACGATTTGCGCATTTCCTCATGGAACGTGCGCTTCCTTTACAGAGATGGAGTTGCCAAGCAGTTAGCCCAATATAGAACTGATGTAACAGCGTTCTAGGAGATGCGTTGGATAGGGACCAGTTTCCTACACCATATATTAGTAGATTTCTTAGTCAGCCAAAAAATGAAACCTGCTGTGACGGGTTTTGAAAAGAAAAACAAAATTTTGAAAATATAAGCCTCATTAACGTTCACGCCTCTACAGAGGAGACAGCAGAGTCGGAGAAGGATACCTTCTACGAGGCAGTAGAACGAACCCTCGAAGTCTGTCCCAGGTATGATATTAAATACATACTTGGGGATTTTAACAGCCAAGTAGGGACGCAGCCCGTATTCAGACGATACGTTGGCTTCCATAGCTTACATTAAAATACAAATGACAACGGACTGTGGATGTGTCATACGAAATGGTTGTTCGAAGTACCTGGTTTGGGCGAAAAGCGAACCACAAACATACGTGGGCCTCTCCAGATGAATGTCAGAACATATAAGGGGACCAATATAGACTTGGATCTCTATCTCGTTGGCATGGTTCTCCGAGTTCGAATAACAACACCACCCAGAATCCCCTCTGACAATCAGGTGAGAGTTAACACTGAAGCCATCCACAACTCAGCAACACCTATAAGGGGGAAATGGATGCCGCAATAGTCGCAGTCAACAGAGAACCTAGAGATGAAACATTAGCAAATGATGTTCACAAACATCTGAAGAATGTTATCATATATACGGCAACAAACATACTACAGTCGTAAAAAGAGTCGAAAGGGCTGGTTTGACGATGAATGTAAGCTAGCAACGGAACGGGAGAGTGCTGCATACCGAGTAATATTTTATTCTCAAAGGACGCGGGTGCACGCGGAGACTTATCACGAACTCCGGCGAGCGGAGAAGTGACTTCATAGACGAGAAAAGGAAGCTTGGGAGGCAGGTTAAAGAGGACGCATGATAGGGTATCCTTTTGTCTTAGACTGTTGTCGACTTTGAATGGTCTCGAGAGTGATCCTGCTGCTTTTATCTGGTCTCGCACATGGGCCAGGGTCAGCCTAGTTCGTCTTATCCTGTTCATTGTTATACAGATTTCTCTCATGGCCATGGACAGTTTTTGCCTGGTTATGCTGCCATATGCGGCTTTAAAGTCAATGAAAAGACGGAATAAATGGTGTCCATATTCCAACAGTTTTTTCATCGCTTGTCGAAGAGAGAAAATCTGATATGGGCCAATGATGTTCTGGGTGTATGGGGTTATCCGGCCTAGCAAGATAGCGGAGAATATCTTATAGATGGTACTCAGCAACGTGATACTTTAAACTGTTGTTTCAAAACATTGTGTCAACCATCATACCCAGATTATTATGTAAATAATTAATTGAAATGGGGGACGCAGTTACACCCACACTGATCACTGATGAATGAGAAAACAAATGTGTTTGATTTTTAGAGGAATTGTAATAAAGTTTATTTTGTTTTTCTTCGCAATGACTTTCAGTGTCAAATGCTTTATAACCCAAGTAATATATACAAATTTCGATAATTAGCAAGGAAGGTCAGTGTTAATTTGTTTTCATTAATAGTCTTCCGAGTAAATCAGAATTTCATTCAACGTATTATCGATTTCAATCAGTTAGGCAGTCGCCTTTTTTATGTTATTTTAACAGTTAAAACTTTACATTTTTTCTAGTTGTGTTCACCGCCGCGGCTGGAAACAGAAGAGACCGGCTTATTTCCATGCGGTCCTTACTGTCCCAACCAACGGCATTTTTCCACCGCTAATTCTCAACTCCCTTGGTGCGTTCTAAAATGAGTGAGTGGAGAGTTCCGCGCCATCTACCCGTCCGCATCCGCAACATTCGAAATAAATTTCGAATGCTGCAGATCCTGCCGCGCCACATCACTCCGCCCCCAGACGAAACCTAGGAGGTTTCGGCGACGGATCCCGGAACTTCGTTCCCCGTTAATCCACAAAGCGGACACGACGCTGCTTCGGGGCGCACACGGGTTTCAGCCTGGACAAAGAGACCGCCTTTTTGTGTCCACCGATCTCGAGCTGGAAGAAATGTTCTCCCCTCTCGAGAACGCGATACGGGCCCTCATATGGAGGCTGCAGCGACTTCCGGACGGCATCCGTCCTGATCAGCACGTGCGTGCATGTGTCCAGTTCCTTGGGCGAACAAGCAGGTATGGGCGAGTGTCGAGTGGGTGGTGGCGCTTTGACGCACCAACCCCGACTCCGTGAGACCCGATCTCTTGTCGAAGACCGGATCGCTTGGGAGTCTTGGGTTCTCCCCGTATACCAGCTCCGCGGGGCTGGCAGCAAATTCCTCTCGGCGGGTTGTACGAAGGCCGAGTAGGACGAGAGGCAAGACTTGAGTCCAGGACGGGTCGTCGCGTGCCATAATGGCGGCTTTCTGCGTCCGGTGCCAACGTTCTAGCATCCCATTGCATTGCGGGTGGTATGCCGTAGTCCGCTGGCGTTTAAAACCCAGGAGTTTGCCTAACTCCGAGAAAAGGGTGGATTCAAATTGCATTCCCTGGTCAGTGATGACCACTGCAGGGACGCCAAAGCGAGGTATCCACTCTCGGCAGAGGGCTTCGGCACAAGATTGCGGCGTAATGTCTTTCAGAGGTATTGCCTCAGGCCACCGCGTGAGTCTGTCGATGATTGTGAGGCGATACTTGTAGCCGTGCGAGTCTCGCAAAGGCCCTATTATGTCGAGGTGTATCGTGTGGAAACGCTTGGTAGTGCGGGGGAATGAGCCCACTTCTTTTCTTACATGCCTGGAGACTTTACACTTTTGGCATGCGATGCACTCTCTGGCCCAGGAATAGATATCCTTGTTCATGGAGGGCCAGAAGTATTTGCCGGTGACTAACTGGTTTGTTGTCCTGATGCCGGGATGCGCCAAGTCGTGAACTGCGTAGAACACTTCCTTGCGAAATGTGGCCGGAATGTATGGCCGAGGTCCCTTTTCCGAGTCTTCGCAGCAGAGCGAGATGTTTGAGCCGAAGATGGGAAACTCCCGAAATTTGTATTTGGGGTTGGATTTGAGGCTCTGAAGTGCTGCGTCATCCTCCTGCGCCCTGGCAATAGCCGAGAAATCGAGTGAGGCAGGGATGTTAACCTCGGAGACACGAGACAAAGCGTCAGCAAGTATGTTGTCCTTGCCGGACACGTGCTGGATGTCTGACGTAAACTGGCTTGTGAAGCTCAGGTGTCGAAGCTGACGAGGGGACGCTTTGTCGGGCTTTTGTTTCAAAGCATACGTGAGAGGCTTATGGTCCGTGAACACTGTGAACGGCCTGCCTTCTAGGGAGAAACGGAAGTATTTGATACTCAAGTACGCGGCGAGCAGTTCGCGATCGTAGGTACTGTAGTTCCGTTGAGCGGGATTCAACTGTTTCGAGAAGAAGCTCAACGGCTGCCAAACTTGATCCACCTTTTGGTGAAGGGCAGCACCTACTGCGATATCAGAGGCATCAACAAAAACGGCTAGGGGTGCATCTTGCAGAGGAAATGCCAAGAGTGTAGCATCAGCCAGTTGCTGTCGGGATTTATCGAACGCGCGGACAGCCTCTTCAGACCACACAATCTCTCGTGTGTCTTTTGTTTTGGGGCCAGACAAGTACGCGTTCAAAACGGACTGGTGATGGGCGGCCTTGGGCAGGAAACGACGGTAGAAGTTTAGCATGCCCAAGAACCTCCTCAACTCTCTCACTGTTTTCGGACGCGGGAAGCTTGTAATTGCTTGCACCTTGTCTGGGTCGGGCTGTATTCCTTCAGAGGAAATGGAGTGGCCGAGGAATCTCACCTGTTGTTGAAGGAACTTGCATTTCTCAACGTTTAGGACTAAACCGGCCTCAAGGAGCCGTTGAAAAATGCACTCGAGATGGGCTAAGTGCTCAGACTTAGTGGAAGAAGCGACCAAAACATCATGCAAATAGACGAAACAGAAATCGAGGTTTCGCAGAATTGAGTGAATGAACCTTTGAAAGGTTTGCGCCGCATTGCACAATCCGAAAGTCATTCGGGTGAACTCGAAGAGTCCAAAGGGTGTGCATATTGCCGTCTTTGGAATGTCTGCAGGAGCTACTGGGATTTGGTGGTATGCCTTGGTTAAGTCTAAGGTCGAAAAGATGCGGCAATTCGCGAGGTGATGCGCAAAGTCGTGGATGAGTGGAATTGGATATCGGTCAGGAACAGTCTGTGCGTTTAGCCTTCTGTAATCCCCACAGGGGCGCCATTCGCCATTTGGCTTAGGGACCATATGCAATGGGGAAGAGCAACAGCTGAGGGCCTGCAGATACCCTGTCGAACAAGTTGTTCAAATTCTTTCCGCGCAATAGCCAGTTTCTGGGGTGGTAGAGGACGCACCTTCGAGAAAATCAGGGAACCAGTAGTATTTATGTGGTGCTGCACATTGTGCTTCACTGGTTTCGAGAGACTACACTCGGTAGTAATCTGGCTGAACTTTTGGAGGAGTGTCCGAACACGAGAGTCGGTGATGTCCTCCAAAAGAACGGAAAGGTTATTGTCAGCGTGAGATACCATTTGGCCCGACGAATTAAGGTTGGTTGTGGGGTCTATAAGGGACTTATTTTGCAAGTCCACCAGCAACCCATAGTGACACAAAAAGTCTGCGCCTAATATGGGGAAGCTGACATCCGCCAGGATGAAACGCCACGAAAACGTCCTACGTAAGCCAAGACTCACGTCCACTTGCCTGTACCCGTATGTATTGATGCGGGAGGAATTTGCTGCCGCCAGTTTGAGGGGTTGTGGATAAAGTTTATGATGCCGGGGTACGGGAAGAACCGAAACCTCCGCACCCGTGTCGACGAGGTAGTTGCGCCTGCTGAGGGGGTCGAAAATAGTTAGGCGACGTGGCGCTGCGCTCTGGGTGGCTGTCGCCAAGACCCCCCGCGGACCTAGTTTTTTGTGGTAGGTGCGAATTTACAAGGTAGCGTACATCTTGTCGCTTTATCTCCGAAATTACGATGGTACCAGCAAATACCTTTGCCCGCAGGCTGTCTTGACGACCTGCTACCCGAACGCCCTTTCCGTGTGGCAGACCGTGAGCGAGCTCGCGATCTGTTTTGATACACTCGTCATACTTCGAACCTTACCTTTCGGATCGTGGTAGGTTCAATTACCCAGGGCACGAGTTCTTCTGGCATTAAGTGTTGTCGTAAAGCATACCAGATGAGTTCGTGTGACGCACGGTTTCTCTAGATCCAGAAATGCAATGTAAAGAGGGCGATGCTTCTCATGGTGTTTCTCCATGAGTAACCGCGTAGCGTGTATTGCATGAATAGTTTGTAGAGAACGGACGTGTCTACAAATTGATATTATTAATAAAAATAATTTAAAATTGAAATTAAATTAACTTTTATCAAGAATATAAAAAGATATTTATATTAATTAATTAATAATATATAATTTAAAACTTAATTGAAACTAATTTACTTTTGAGTTGTTATCTAAGTTACTTTTCCTTAAAAAGTTTTGAGAAAAAATTCGTTTTTGGCTTGGCGGGAATGAGCGGCGAGCCGCCGGCGGGTGGCGGACCAGACCGGCCCCCCACCATAAGGCCTAGGGGCACTCGGATCGGTCGTGGAGTCCGCAACGAGGAGGATCCAGACTTGAAAATAGCCAAAGTGAGGATAGCCAATCTTGAAAGAAGAAATGGCGAGCTGGCGAAGACGCTCGAAGATTTGAAAAAGCAAATGACAATATTGATAAAAAAAATGGAAAGCTTACAGACTAGCTAATGGCTGGGGAGGCGGGCCCGCCGTCTCCAAATGTAGGCAGAAAAAAGGTTAAGCTATCTTCGACTACTTTTGCAGTCATGGAGGAACCGGGCTGCCTTGAGGGCGAACAAGTTCTCGACAGCGAATCTGTCCGTATGGAGGACATAGAGAGCAGTAAAGCAGACGATACGAGAGTCAGCGACAACGGTGGCGATGGAAATGTCCCAGAAGAGGATGCTAACCAGGCAAGTTGCAGCAGTGAAGATGGAAAATTGGGTGAGTTTTTGGTCTATGTTTCCAAAAAATTAAAGAAAAAAAAACAAAACTCAAGAAAAAATGTTAAATAATGTAAAAAATAATGCAAGTACGAGTGAACATTTAAAAAATGGTCCGACTGGGGATATAATTAGCACCCAAAATAAAGAAGAGGGGGAAAGGGTGCCCCCATTAATGTTTATAAATTAGGTGGTAGAGATTTAGCCACGCTACTTAATAGGAGCGCGGGGCTCTCAAATTTTGTTATTAAAAAGACGGGGGCCGAGAGAGCCCAAGTTAAATGTAATAAAATTGCAGATTACAAAAAAGCACGGGAGGTCGTCGAGCGAGTGAAGGCTCCTCACTTCACCTACACTCCAAAGGAAGAGAAGGTGCAAACCTTCCTTCTGAAAGGCTTGGATGCGGAGGAAGAGCCCGATGAGGTGCTCAAAATGCTCCGGGAGACGGGAACTGAGGTCAAGTTCCTGTTAGTGTCACGGTTTAGTATGAGGAGATCCGTTTTGGAAAAACGAATCCTGCCGCACTTCCTCGTGCAGATAAGCCCGGAGAGCCGGGGATCTGATCGGCATCAGGTCGCTTAATTACCAGGCCATTCGTTTTGAGCGCCTGCTAAGGGGCGAAATAGTCCAGTGTCGAAGATGCCAGCGCTATGGTCACTCGGCAGTGAACTGTCAAATGACCTTACGATGTGTAAAGTGCGGTAAAGACCATACCGCAGCTGAATGTTCGCTGACTGAAGCAGATGGCAAGGAAAAAACTTTCTGTGTTAACTGCGGAAGCGGAGGGCATCCGGCTTCGTACCGTGGATGTCCTGCATACCGCAATGTTAAGGTCACAAGGCAGCAGGCACTGAGATCGGTCCAAAGAACGAAGGTGTCAGCGGCGTTGGACGGTACCGGCACCAATCGTCTCGGGGATCCCATTTGCAGAAGTAGTTCGACAAGCGGGAGCTAAGAAGCCCCAACAAGATGCAAGTGGCGGGATGAACACTATCGTCAATAAAATACTAACCATGTGTGAAAACATGCAGTATACGCTACACGTACACAATACAAAAATAAATAGCATAACAGAATATTTACACAAACAGCATGCCCGCTTCTAGGTCTGCAGTCATAGCGGTACCACTGGATGGTCTTCGGATCATCGCGATTAATGTGAATTCCATCGTAGGAATCCATCGAAGAGCGGAGCTCCTTGATTTCGCTGCCAGACAACAGCCTGACATAGTCTTGATTTCAGAAACCCACCTCAATCCGAGGCATTCGATAACATTCAAGGATTTTGAATTCGTGAGGAACGATAGACGAAATTGTGATGGGGGAGGTGGTACCGGAATACTTGTGGGTCGCCATTATCGTTTCAGGCATATTAATAGGCCTGAATTTGAAACCTTTGAGTGCATCGAAGTCTCATGTATTCTTTTTTCACTGCCTAGAGGAGGGAATTTATATGATATATTATGATACATTCTGTCAGTCTATGCAGTGGGAAACAACCGAGCCAAGTTCAAGGAGGAGCTCCATTCTCTGTTTACGATACTCGAACTGAATAGGCTGCATAATTACTATATTATAGCTGGCGACTTGAATGCTAAGCATACCTCGTGGCTAAACGCCACAAACAATCCCAGAGGAGTATTCCTCAAATCTTGGATAGAGCAATACCAGATAGATTATAAATGCGAATTATATGGGTCAGAGAGTCCAACCTGGCCCAGGGCAAATTCCTATCTGGATTTGTGCATTGCTGACGCGCGCTTGAACTTTAATTTTAGGAATCCTCAACGGAAACTACAGACTCTTCCTTACGATAGCGACCATAACGCTATTCTTATTGAAGTTCTGTTTGGTGGACGAAGAGTTCGCCTTCTGCCGATGGACAGTGGCGTCCACAGGCTGAACTTTAAACAAACAAATTGGAAGAAATTGCAAGAGAGGTTTATTCGGGGATATCGAGAGGAATGCCCACCTCTTGATGGGGAAAACGATGGTACAATTGCACCAGGTGACAGGAACTTGAGCAACGAGGAAATACTTCAGTATCTTCTCAAGCTGGAGAACTTGACGCTGGAAACAATTGAACAAGTCGTCCTTAAGATTAAACCTCGCAATAATATGGAAGGATATGAAACTGCAGCCATAAAACGGTTGAAAAAAGTGAAAAGCCTTCTGCTCACTCGCGTCAACAAAATCTAACGAAGATATGGGGACTATCATCATCCCATATTGGTTGAGTTCAAATCACTTCTAAAGATCGCGCGGGATCTTATCCGTCAACATTACGTAAATGAAGTGAACTTCCAATGGCGGGAGAAGTTAAAGGGTATTTCACCAAGCGATCCAGATTCCATGTTTACTAAGATAAATACGTTATTCCGGAAGAAGTCACGAATAACTGTGCCGAGAATTAAAGTCGGTGGCAGCGAGATACAACACCTTATTGACTCAGGTATAGACACGGATAGTGTAACTGCTGATGCGCAAGGCAATTACATCGTGATGGATGATGCTCTGAAACTCGAACTTATAGGGGAGCACTTTGAATCGGTGCATCGGCCCAGAACCAACTTAGAGCCAACGCGACTTTCGGAAATTGTAGAACGAGATGTCAACAATTTCAAATATAGCCTGAACGGTACCACAGTTCTCCAATTTAATTCTGCGTTGCAGGCTGATCTCATACCGAGTGATAATCTGCTTGATTACTTTGTCTCATGTGTAGAGTTAACTTCCATATTCAGAAGAGTAAACAATAAGAGATCATCCGGTATGGATGGCATTCCCAACGTGGTCCTCAGGCATTTACCAGACATTGCCATTCGTAATTATTGCATTTTGTTCAATAATTTATTGAACAATTCCTTCTTTCCAGGACAGTGGAAGAAAGCCCGAGTATTCCCGATTTTAAAGAGAGGGAAGGATTCATCCAGCCCTCAAAGCTACCGCCCAATCAGTTTGCTGCCAAGGTGTTTGAGGTTTTGGTATTGAAAGCCTTGAACGGGCATATCAAGAAGAAGGAATTATTGCCAAACGCGCAATTCGGATTTCGATCTGGACATTCGACAATACATGCAATAACGAAGGTAACGTCTGATATTTGCTGGCGGATTAACAATGGTGAGTGCGTAGGCGCTTGCCTTATAGACATGGAGAAAGCCTTTGATACCGTCTGGTTGGATGGACTGATTTTCAGGCTCCTGAAGAATGAGTTTCCCAGTTACCTCGTAGCAATGATGTGTAGTATGCTGTATGGAAAGTGCTTTGTCATTACGGACGGAAATCTCACTACTAGCAGAGAATTTCATGTTCTGAATGGATTACAGCAAGGGACAGTGACTGCGCCTACACTTTTTGCGGTATTTGCCGGCGAATTGCTCAATTCTTTCGATTTTAATAAATCTCCTAAAAGGTCGTTGGTTGCCTTTGCTGACGATCTGATAGCCTACACGGCGCACAAGAAGGTAACTGAGGTGCAAGTTGAACTTCAGAAGATGTTCAATGATATTAAATTCTTCATGAACAGTTGGCGGATGAAAATCAATGCGCAAAAGTGTGAAACGATTCTGTTTCGAAATTCCTTGACGTATGCCAGTAGGAACTTGAAAAGGAATTGGAGAGATTTCCACATTGTCGCTGTTCGAATCAAACAAAAGAACGTAATAGCAGTTCAGCTAAAATTAATAAGTGCATCGACACATTGATCTACTTTCGCACAAGTCATTAGTAATTATGTCAGCATAATAGCAGTTCAAAGAAAAATACTGAACATGCGCTTGTGCCAGAAACAAATCAATAGGTCATGTAAACAGAAATGTGTCAATTGTAAATTGCTAAATGGTCATGTAAACAAAAATGTGTAAATTGTAAATTGCTTAGTTATAAGATTTCTTTTATAAAAACGAAGTGATAATAATAAAGAATGGACTAGCGAAAGTAAAGTGAAACCAGTAGTTTCTTCTTAGTTCCTCCAACGTGCAATAATTTGAGGATTATTGCTCCCATCCCGGCAGCCATCAACAATTTTAGGATTGTTGACTAGGTATCAATTTAAGGATTGATATCTGCCCCCATTTTTACAGTCGCGAACGAGGATAGTTCTGAGCGCATTCCTCATAAGAAGTGCGTTAGATACCTGGGTGTGCGTCTTGACGAGCGTCTCCAATTTAACGAGCACGTTAAAGTCGCGCTAGAAAGCGCTCGCAAGGCATTCGAAGACTCTTTTATGCTCCACATCTTAGCGGGAAGGTTAAGATTATTTGTTATCTTACTTTGGTTAGACCGGTGCTCACCTACGGGTGTGCAATCTGGTTTAATTTGAGTGCTAGCCAAATGGAGAAAATAAGGATCTTTGGAAGGAAATGTGTGCGTGCTTGCACGGGGCTTAATAGGACTGCTTCGTCAAACTATGAGCACTATATAACTAATGAAGTGATGTATGCAGCTGCTGCTGTGCCAAGAATCGACACAGTTATCGTCAGATTGATTCGGAATCATATAGTGCGATCTGCTTCGCATGGTGAGAACCCTTGGGTTTCGCAGCCGTTCTACCCAAATGATGGGTATTTCGAGAAAACTCACACGACAGGCTTCATTCCTCCCGAAGCGTTCCTGTATCTTGACAGGAATGGTCAAATTCTTGATTCTGCCGGTGATCCGGTTATGTATCATATACATAGACGGGCCACGGACAAAAGGATAGAATACCCCCGAATTTGACAGTGGGGGCCCGGGATTCGACTGGAGATACTCCAGAGCGAGAGCAATTGATATTCTTCTTTTTCTTCAGCCTTTGTCCCGTTCACAAGCGGGGTCGGCTCGTCGTGATCGGCTTCGCCATTTGGCTCTATCGAATGCCTGATCTGGGTGCAATCTCGAGGCTTTCAAATCCCCATCCAGCGTATCAAGCCACCGTTGCTTAGGTCTGCCTTTTGGTCGTTTACCATCGACTTCGATGTTCAGACCAATCTTTGCAAGTGAATTCTCGTTTGCACGAATTGCGTGACCATACCATCGAAGACGCCTCTCTCGCAACTTTTCCACGATCGGTGCAACCCCATAATGATCGCGGATATCCTCATTTCGGATGTGATCTAAACGTGTGACGCCACTAGTCCAACGTAGCATCTTCGTCTCCATTACCGCAAGACGCCGTTCATTGTCTTTTATGGTCGGCCAACACTCAGAACCATAGAGAGCGACTGGACGGACGACATTGAGGTAAATTTTAGATTTGAGACGTTCGTTGATACGTCGATCACAAAGGACACCAGTTGTGGAACGCCACTTCATCCAGGTTGCGTTAATGCATGAAGCAATTTCATAACGCAGCTCTCCATTGGCTGATAGCGTTGACCCGAGGTATTTAAATCGCTCAGTTCTGGGCAGATCACTGCCGCTGACAGTGATTGTGCCTGTTTCTTGGGGGTCGGTCGTCAAAAATTCAGTTTTGTTTAAATTCAATCTGAGACCGTGTTGCATGAGGCGATCATTCCATTTTTGAACAAGTTGCTCGAGATCATTTTTGCTATCAGATGCTAGGAAAACATCATCTGCATAAAGCAGTGTGGGGGCGCTGGACGTTGGATATCCCGTGTGACGGTGTCCATAACAAGGACAAAGAGGAGTGGTGAGAGGGCACTTCCTTGACGAACACCAACAGAGATACGAAGCGGTTTTGATACACCCGCCATACTTCGAACTTTACTTTTTGGATCGTGGTAGAGCAATTGAACCCAGCGCACGAGTTCTTCTGGCACGAAGTGTTGTCGTAAAGCATACCAGATGAGTTCGTGTGGTACACGGTCAAATGGTTTCTCTAGATCCAGAAAGGCAATGTAAAGAGGGCGATGCTTCTCACGGTGTTTCTCCATGAGTAACCGCGCAGCGTGTATTGCGTCAGTAGTTCCGCAGTTCTTGACAAATTCGGCTTGATTCACGGTTATTTCAACGATTTCGCGAATACGGTTGTCAAGAATGCGTTCAAAAATCTTCATGGTATGGGAAAGTAACCGGATCGGACGGTAATTTGAACATTCTGCTGGGCTACCTTTCTTTTTCCATATTGGAGCAGTGGTACTTTCTTGCCAGTCAGATGGTGTTCTTCCTTCCTGAATAACTCGATTAAAGAATTCACTGAGCCACAGTGTTGGGTCCCAGCTCTTCGCTTTCCAGAGCTCAGATGCGATGTCGTCAGGTCCGGTTGCTTTCCCCGATTTCATTTGTTTTATTGCCTCCTCGACTTCAGTTGCGCTGATTGGTGGAACTGTTCCAAATGTCGGCAATGATTGTGGAAGTGGGGGATGAGCAAATTCTTCAGTTGAAATCTGCTCGAAGTATTCTCGCCATCTATCCGTTGCGGCTCGACGGTTGGTAAACAAAGTACCGTTCTTGTCATTAACACAACAGAAGTGTTCGATATCCTGTGTGCGTTCATCACGGCTTTTAGCAAGTCGATACAGATCTCTCTCGCCATCCCGAGTGTCCAGTTTATCGTAAATATTTTTGAAATGGTTCGCTCGGGTGACAGCGACCGCTTTCTTTGCTTCCCGGTTGGCATTCTCATAAATTTGCCAATTAGCAGGCGTTTTATCGTCGAGAAATTTGTGGTAGAGGCGTTTCTTTTCACGGACCTTCATTTCAACATCATCATTCCAAAGCCAAGTATCTCGGTTGATGTACCGCTTACCTGGCTTGGTGACCCCGAGGGTTGCAGAGGCCGCTTTGTGGATCGTGTCTTTCATTTGGTTCCATGATTCTTCCACATTCGTAATGGTTGGCAATCGTATGAGTGAGACCGCTTCTTCTTTCTTCTCACCAAATCGCCACCATTTAATGCGCGGCGGGCCAGTGCGTTCCTCACGCCGTTTTATCGGTGGCTTGATTCGCAGGACAGCAATCAACGGCCGATGTTGAGGTGCGATGGTCTCATAGGGAACGACTTTGCAATCAGTGACAGTGGTAAAATGTTGGCGTCTTATGAGAATATAGTCGATTTGCGTTTCATTGTTCCCACTATAAAATGTGGGAAGATGAGACAATCGTTTGATGAACCATGTATTCATAAGTACAAGGTCATGGATGTCCGCAAAATCGATTATACGTTCGCCACCCTCATTGCGCGCTCCGAACCCCTTTCTCCCATGGCACCTGTTACCGTCTGCCTTTTCACCCACATGACCATTAAGGTCGCCGGCAATGATTATGTAATCGTCAGCAGGCACGTGACAAGTCTTTTCATCGAGAAGTTCCTAGAAGGCATCTTTCTCGGCATCAGTTCGGCCTGTCTGTGGTGCATACGCGGTGAAGAAGTGAATAGTGCGATCAGCTGATATAATGGTGACCTTCATCAGCCGATCATCAAATCGTTCGACTTCTTTAATGGCATCACGGAAACCCTCTGAGATGGCAATGCCAACACCATATTGAGTGTGTGGGTTACCAAAATAGAGAAGTTTGTAGCCATTTTTACCGCGTTCGCGTTCAATGTCGCAGCTTTTGGAACCCGACCATCGGGTTTCTTGCAGAGCGCAGATGTCAATGCACCTTCTCCGAAGGGCTCTTGCGAGTTCCTCGGTCTTTCCAGTTAGGGTTCGAACATTTAGCGTGCAGACAAGTATTTGTTTTGTTCGTTGTGTGCGGACTAACTTGCTTACGTCCTGACGCCGTCCATGCGTCAAGAACCCTTGCCCATTTCTCGACAGGACCGGGGCCCGTCCTGCCGCGTCGACTGAGGTGAACGCCCTAGCATTTCTCCGAGGCCTGTGACTTAATCCGATCATCATGTTTGTAACGACATTCTATGCATTTTCTTGGTCGACCTGTCGCGGGGCCTGTCACCAAGATGCGTCAGATCAATTTGGATAAGCAACAATTGTTTAGTTAGGATTAGCAAAATATTGATGTATGTATGTATGTACATGTGTATATCTGGATTTTAACAATTAGTGAAGGAATATTTTGCATTTATCGCTATATACGAATATAAAATCATGCACAGGGAGTTGCTCACATAACATGAACACAAAACCTTCTACCTGAAGCGATCAGCTTCCGGTATCCTGACTTGTTTAACACTATTACACTATCGCTGATATCATCAATTTTATATGTTGATGTTTCTTCTGAGTGAGTGCTCACGGGGTATAGGGCAGAAATGTTGCTTCACTTGAAGCAGTAGATGCCTTTATTTCTCACGTTTACGTATGCACGTTGTTGGGCTATGTACTTTGGGGATTGAATAAAATTCGGTCCATTTAAATAATATTATACGACTCCTGTTTTCAAGAAAATCAGCCGAAGTACATTTAAATCTACAAGCCCATCAATAAGCACTTTCAAACGATCACCCCTTATCAGCAACCTCAAGAAAATCAGCCTAAGCATATTACCCAATAGACCTCCAAATCATAACAATCCAGGCGCCACCAAACCTTATCACACCCCACCTCAACAAGAAGCACGAGTTACGGCATCACCTATACCAGACGTGCCCTCAACCGGGTCACCAACATAAATTCGAACATTACCTTGAATATGGATTTCACTGAACTTTGCAAAATAATGCGAACACAAATGTCCCAATTAAAATTCATTGTATCATATTTGCACCTTGCACAATCCATTTCACAACATAATACTTGCACATGCTACAGTTATTTGAACTAATAAACCTATGTAAGCAATTTCTTAACTTATAAACTGAAAACGCATATTGTAATGGTTGAGTTGTAATTTAGAATAGAAGGCAGAAGGTTGAATTTGTGAATTTTAAATCCGGTCTTTTATTTTTTTGGGCATAGATCCCCTGAGATCTATAACTGGCGCAGTCTGTAAAGTAAGGGCGGAGGAGAATTTGTGAGTTTTGTGAAAGTTTTTCTAAAATTGTCATATGCCGACGGGTTATCGGTTGGCGAAAGGAAATCGCCCACGGTTACGGATACTTTTCGAAGTGTTAGTGCAAGTGACGAAGGAATATCGTGGTGGAAGCAGGCTTAGCGAGGGAATATCGCTATAAGAGCAAAACACTTCACAGAACGAGCTTAGCAACAAGGATGTTCAAGGTTGCTGTATTTTTCACGTAAGTCAACTTTGGATTAATGCCCCTTTACTCCCAACCCAAAAAATCTCCTTCATTTCGGCCCTATTTCACGCTCCATAATTTTTTTAGAAATAGGCTTAATAACCGTAATTTAAGTTGTGAAAATTTACCTAGTGAAAGTGAAAACAGCAGAACAAAACTGATAAATTCATTCAGTGCATCAATTGTATATCGCGATAATAATATTGATAATAATTCTGTGGTAAGGGAAACGTCGAACCCAAGCATAAGCGCTAACCAGGATGCTGTGTCCTCTGTGGACGTTATCAATTCATTAAAGGTTCCAGATGCAATCAAGGACCTCCCAAAATTTGATGGTAACCCTAGATTGTCATTTGATTTCCTCGACAATGTGGACAAGTGACGAGTGGGACACCTTATGGGCAATTATTATTGAGAGCCATAAGATAAGAGAAATCAGACATCTCTTATAAGAGACCTTCATGGTCTAAAGCAAAATAAGTATTCAATTCAGAAGTTCTATAGTGAAATAGTGGAATTACTTTCAAGTATGAATAATCATGTTAATATTCATGAGAGTGACGACAATGTGATAACTGCGAAAAAGGCGCTCTTCGCGGAAATGTGCCTTAACATGTTTCTTTCTGGGCTAAGAAACCGCAGACGTTAGCTACCGTCTATGGATATTGCATAAAAGAGCAAACTATATTCTACACGAAATCGGAGTCTAATAACCATAACTTAAATTTGGTGTCTATGTCTAAGTCTAAACCAAAAGGGTTGCTATCGGCTAAACAAAATTTGAAGTTTCCACAAATTATCTCTTCGAGGTTCAATCATTCAGACCCAATCATTTATACTACCCTCCATAGCAGAGACCCGGTTTTCATCAAACAAACTTGCAACCCTCACAATGGGCAATCAGTTTCCGCAAAGGCCACATTTTGCCCACAGAGGCAACCTAAATTTTCAACAAAGAACAAATCCGTTCCAATGGGCTCAACCTAGGATCCAACCACCCTAAAACGTATCCGCGAGACCAAGCAATGCATCCTTTGCTAAACACGAGCCGATGGACATTAACTCTGGTAGTTTCAGAGCGAATCAACCTCAACCTAGGCAGCCTTAAAATAATTTTTTCAGAGCAACTAGACCTGCAAACTTTTTCTCAGAGGAGTTATTTAATGTCGCAATACCAGGCTATACCCTTGATGAACCAGACACTGATCCAAATTTTGCACAAACAAATAATCCGGTTAATCAACCTTATTACGCGGACCAGTTTTACGGACAAAATTTCCAAGATGAGGTTTCACTTCCAGAATCCAATCCGCCTGAGGACCCACAGCTCCTCAAGGAGGATAACAACAATGCAAAGGTATACAACGTTGAAGTCGATGATGGAAACGAATGACCGATTAGATACCTAGATATCAACAAACATGGAAACACACTTCCGTATATTAATATACCATCCCCTTACGGGCGACCATTCAAATTTATCATTATCTTCATTCATCATTTCGGAATTAGTAAACCCGCGTGTCATTAAACTAATAAGTCCAATTTCTATTACTACTGTCCTTGCAAAACACAAAATAAACAAAGAAATCACACTTCCATATTTTCTCGAATTTAATCAACTAGGATCCGCAAGATTTTTAATCTTCTGATTTTACGGATACTTCGAGTAGGGGGGGGGGGGGGGAGTAGACATTCTAAGTGAGATCGATGGGAAAATTGATTTAAGTAATAATGCACTTATAACCAAAAACTCATCAATCCCTTTGAATTTTAAACCTAATTTTACATCCCAAAGATATATTGTACCACCCCGATCAAAATTAATCGTCAAACTTCCAGTTGATGTAGAGGCTAGTGACACTTACATTAAACCCATTAAGTAACCCCTGAACTTATGATCTCCGAGGGAATATACACTGCTCTCGACTGGCATGTTATGATCGAAATAGCAAACACATCGAATTTTTTTTTTCCTTGAACACCTCTTAAGCGCATAGTGTCTTTCCCGCAATTACGAGCAAATAAATAACCTAAACGTGAGTTACGAAGCCGAAAATTGGAATCCTTCCATGTCAAATGATATCATCAAACTACTTCGGACCTCTCATCCAAATTCGGAAGAGAAGAGACAACTTTTTAAGCTCTGCCGAGAATACGATGATATCTTCTATCGTGAAGGTCAAAATTTAAGTTTCGCTAACCAGGTGAAAAAACGAATAAGGGTAGTTGACGACACCCCCATATATACGAAATCTTATAGATAGATATAATATGGCCTAGTTATTCACCATGAAGTTCCCCTGTTTCGATCGTGCCGAAAAAATCGGACGCAAGTGGGAAGAAAAAGTGGCGGCTTGTCATAGATTACGGCTTTCACTGTTGAAGGAGGGCACTATGATAATGTACGAATGCCCTTTGGCCTCAAAAATGCCCCTTCAACATTTCAGAGAGTGATGGATAACATCTTGAAGGAGTTACAGGGAACTATTTGTCTTGTCTATTTGGATGGCATAATTATTTTCTCCACCTCGTTGCAAGAACAAATGGAAACTCTCAAAAAGTTGTTCCATAGGTTACGAACAGCTAACCTCAAGGTACAACTGGATAAATCAGAATTTCTAAACAAGTCGGAATACCGGAAGCTCGTGCTTCGGGTATAAAGGTTTTGTGTTCATCTTATCTAAGAAATTTCAACGCATATTTTTCTACCCGTATACAGCTACAAAATTACGAGACATACGTACATATTACAGCCGTAGATGTTACGCTCACCCTAAACAAACAAACTGCCTATTTTCGAATACTGTACACGAATACTGTACTGTACACAGGCACGTACATAAATTGATCGTACCCATATTTCCGATTTACTTCTTATATCTGAATTAGGCTCTACCCGCAAAGTTCATTAGCACGCATATACTATATACCTACATACACACATGTCTCGTTGGAATAATTGATATTCATATACAAATGATTAAAGAACTATGATAAAACAAAATAATTCTTTTCCACCCAATTCATACGAACTTACTTCGTTGTGGTATTGACAAATTGATATGTGATGATGACGTCATGCAGGTTGTAGAGTGCACGAAATTCACAAAAAATTGTAAAGTTTTACCCCCTATAACTTTGTTAATAATAGTTGGATTTTCTTCAAACTTGACCAAATTGTGCATTATGTTCTTCATTATACGTATGCCAAATTTTGTACTTCTGGGATGAACATGAGGGGGGGTGCCGAGTAAATTTCTAAAATGTGGAAATATACTATTATTAACTTTATTTGTGCATATATCGGAACTGGATATATTTTGAGGCCTAGATTTCGTATAGAGATGCACTACTGAGATTTTTTTCAGATTTTTCGGTTGCATAGGTTCTGAGAACGAGACCTGTTACACTTTTTGGGGATCATATTTTGAGCCCTGAATCCCCTATGTTTGACCCAATATCAAATATTGAACCAATTTCGAAAAGTACTAATTGAGACCTTTCATTTGATACCCCACATGGCCACATTTTATGAAAAAAATTTTGCACCCTCCTTTCACATGTATGGGGAGCCCCCCCTTAAACTTAACACAAAATGGCGTCAGTTGCTGCATGTAAAGGGAACGGCAGATCACATAGTCCTACCAATTTTTGTGACAATCGGTCCAGCCGTTTCCGAATAAATCGGCTGTGACAGACAGACAGAGAGACAGACAGACGGACAGACAGACAGACAGACAGACAGACAGACAGACATACGGACAGATCGCAAGGAGCAAATCCGAACATTTCAAGCGGATGTGTACTGAAGCTGATTCCGATCCATGGGGTGGCGCATATAGGTCAGTGATGTCATCACTAAAAGGCGAGCGCTCCCCACCGATTACTTGCCCAGAGTTGTTGCAGAATATAGTGAACACTCTATTCCCAGTGGATCTGAATGGTACAAGTTTGCCTGCAGTACAGTTAAATCCCGACGAAGTTCCGATAGTGGAAAATGAGGAGGTTCTAGACGCAGCAAAAAGATTGATTGAAAAAAAGACTCCAGGACCGGATGGAATCCCTAACATTGACCTGAAAGTAGCCGCCAGGACAGCACCAGGTATGTTTGCCCAAGTTTTCACGGCATGCCTTAGGGAAGGAGAATTCCCCGAGCAATGGAAGGTACAAAAGCTAATACTCATTCCGAAGGCAGGTAAACCATTGGGTGACCCCTCCTCATATAGGCCGATATGTCTGGTCAATACCATTGGCAAACTTTTTGAACGAGTAATATATAACAGACTGCTCGCTGTTGCGGAAAAGGAAGGAGGCCTTTCCGACAAACAATTCGGATTTCGTAAGGCAAAATCAACTGTCGACGCAATCAGCATGCTGACTGGCTTGGCTCAGGCTGCAATAGAAGAAGGAAAAAGCTGCGCAGTAATAACCCTCGACGTAAAAAATGCGTTCAATAGTGCAAAATGGAATAAAATCATCGAGGCACTCGACAAGATACAAGCCCCGAAGTACATTGTACGCATTGTAGTCGAGTTTCTCCTTGGGAGAAGACTTTACTGCGACTCGGACGATGGGCTAAAAATATTCCCGACAACTTGCGGAGTGCCACAGGGTTCTGTCCTGGGTCCCTTGCTGTGGCTAGTTATGTACGATGGAGTGTTGACGCAACGCCTACCGGACAACGTGACAACTATTGGCTTCGCCGATGATATCGGAATAACGGTGGTTGCAAAGCACCAAGACGAGATCGAGATCTATGCAAATGAAGCGATATGGGAGATCAATTCCTGGTTGAGAAATTCTGGCCTTTCACTTGCCGAGCATAAAACAGAAGTAGTTCTCATTAGCAAGAGAAGAAAGAACACAACTGTGAAAATCAAAGTTGGCGGAAAGACAATTTACTCCCAACCATCGCTCAAATACTTGGGAGTAATTATTGACAGAAGACTCAACTTCAAAAGACACATTGAGTACGCCGCAACTAAAGCGTCTTCCATCGCTACAACGATCTCGAGGATACTACCGAACATTGGTGGGCCAAGACAAAGTCGACGTCTTCTGCTCTCCAGGGTAGTCAGCTCCGTGCTACTCTACGCAGCTCCAGTTTGGGCAACTGCTCTGAATAACAAAGTGAACTGCCGAAAATTGGGAATGGCGTATCGGTTAAGTGCACTCCGGGTATGCAGTGCATATCGGACAACATCAGGAGAAGCGGCATATGTACTAGCAGGGATGCTCCCCATAGACATCTTGGCGAAGGAAAGTCGGCGACTCTACGACAAAACGTATGCAGCTGGAGAGTCTAGCGCATTTCGACGGCAGCTGGCACGGTGGGAATCTATCGAACGGTGGCAACAGCGATGGGACGAGTCCCAAACTGGTCGTTGGACATACCGCATCATTCCGGATATTCGGAGATGGTTTGAACGAAACCATGGGGAATTAAGCCACGAGCTAACACAATTCTTGAGTGGACATGGAGGTTATCGTGCTTATTTACATCGATTTGGTCACGACGAATCACCATGCTGCCCAAGATGTGGTAACGTGGCTGAGAATGCGGAGCATGTCATATTTGATTGCCCCAGGTTCACCGCGCACCGAACAAGAATGGAAGCGGTCGCAGACAGGCGTTTAACACCCGAAAACATTGTGGAGTTTATGCTGGAGTCAACGGATGCCTGGAACCAGGTTGTAAGGGAACTGCAAGCTATTCACCAACAGCTTAGGCAGGAAGAACTACGACGAAAACAAGGAAGGGAGAGAACCATAATGAGCCGCAGCTAAAAGCTGATCCAGCCCCGCGATGCAATACTTGATAGGAGTTCCGTGGGGAGAGTGGAATGAGAAGGAGGTGGTTTTAGTGAGTAGAAGTCTCACATAACTGCGTGGCAGGAGCCAGCAGTAGGTTTTGAACCTTTCCACCTTCCAACGCCGAAAAAAAAAAAAAAAAAAAAAAGACATACGGACAGACAGACATCGAATCGATTCTAATAAGGTTTTGTTTCACACAAAACCTTAAAAAAGAAATCGCTTTTCTTGGACATCTTGTCACGACAAATGTAATCAGATCCAACCTTGATAAAATTCAAGGGATAATGGACTTCCCAATTCCAAAAACAACAAAGAAAATCAAATCTTTTTTTGGGTTATTGGGATATTACCGCAAGTTCATTAAGGACTTCGCGAAACTTACCAAACCCTTAACAGAATGCTTGAAAAAAGGGGCGGATTATAGAGCTGAATCACCATTATATAGCATTTAAGTATTCCAAAGATATTCTGATGAATGATCCAACATCCGGATTTCAGCAAACCCTTCGCCTTAACGACGGATGCGAGCAACTATGCGATTGGCGCCATTTTATTCCAAGGACTTATTGGTAGTGATAAACCAATTTGCCATGCTAGCAGAACACTGACCGATTCGGAGATTAACTATTCTACCATGGAAAAAGGATTTTTGGCCATAGTATGGGCCACAAAATACTTTCGACCATATTTGTTCGGCCGGAAATTTAAAATTGTAACCGACCACAAACCGCTCACATGGATGATGAGTTTGAAGTACTCGAATTCTAGGCTAATACGTTCGCGATTAAAACTGGAAGAGTACGACTATGAAGTAGTTTATAAAAAGGGCACTCAAAATAGCAACGCCGGCACTTTGAGTCGAATAAAACTCCCAGAAAATGAGGTCGAAATTAACATCAACAAAAACATCCACAACGCAAACGAGCCATTACAAGGTACTAGAGGGACAACTGCACATTCTGCAGAGGGGAACTTCGACACTGGTATTCCCATTTTCGAACAACCTCTCAACGAATTTTCGCTCCAACTTGTACTTGAAACTTCAAATAGAAGGTCGCAAACAACATTAACAAGTCGGAATACCGGAAGCGCGCGCTTCGGGTATAAAGGTTTTGTGTTCATCTTATGTAAGAAATCTCATCGCGCATTTTTCTATCCGTATATAGCTACAAATCCAACATAACCCTTCATATTTTTCCGAACTACGAGACATACGTACATATTACAGCCAGAGATATTACACTCACCCTAAGCAAACAAACTGCCTATTTCCGAATACTGTACACATATATGCACGTATATAAATTGATCGTTCCCATATTTCCGATTTACTTCTTATATCTATTTGAATTAGGCACTACCTGCAAAGTTAATTAGCACGCATATACTATATGCATACATACATACATGTCTGGTTGGAGTAATTGATATTCATATACAAATAACTAAAAAACTAAAACAAAATAATTCTTTCCGACCCCATTCATAAGAACTCATTTCGTTGTGGTATTGACGAATTGATATGTGATGATGACGTCATGCAGGTTGTAGAGTGCACGAAATTCACAAAAAAATGTAAAATTTCATCTCCTATAACTTTGTTAATAATAGTTGGATTTTCTTCAAACTTGACCAAACTGTGCATTATGTTCTTCATTATACGCATTTTGAACTTGGGAATGGAGGGGGGAACTGGGATGAACATAAGCGGGGTGCCGGGTAATTTTCTAAAATGTGGAATTTACTGTTATTGACTTTGTTTGTGCAGATATCGGAACCGGATATATTCTGAGGCCTAGATTTCGTACAGATGCACCACTGTGATTTTTTTCAAATTCTTTGGTTGGATAGGTTCTGAGAAGGAGACCTGTTACACTTTTTGGCGGTCATATTTTGAGCCCTCATTCAACTATGTTTCACCCAATATCAAATTTGGAACCAGTTTCAAAAAGTAATAATTGAACCCTTTCATTTGATACCCCACGTGGCTACATTCTGTGAAAAAAAAATGTGCACACTCCATTCACATTTATGGGGAGCCCCCCTTAATCTTAACACAAGATGGCGCCACTTACTGCATGTAAAGGGAACACCAGATCTGATACTCTCACCAATTTTCGTGACAATCGGTCTAGCCGTTTCCGAATAAATCGGGTGTGACAGACAGACAGACAGATGGACAGACAGACACCGTCTCGATTCTAATAAGGTTTTGTTTCACACAAAACCTTAAAAATGCCCTTCAGAAATAAGCGACGGCGAATAATGCGTATGCAGGAGTTTACTGAATCGACGATTATCGAAATTTTTAAAAAGCTTATTCCACTCAATCGATTAACAGCAATTTTAAGCTTTTGAATCATTCAGGAGGTATACTCAACACACTTCTCACATTCTAACAATTTTAAGGTTGTTAGATGTATGGAATCACTAGACCACATAGCGGAAAGCGACGAACAAGACGCATTCATTCGTGACTTTTATACAAGAAAAAACCATCGCGGGATAAACGAAACACTTGCCCACCTAACAAGGGAATGCTACTTTCCTTACATGAAAAGAAGATCACTCAACTAATCAACAACTGCGAACAACATCAAACTTGAAAGTATGATAGGAATCCTCAAATCCGAAATTCCAATTTTCAGAAGCTCCCAAGAAACCCCTTGAAACATTGCACATGGATATTTATACAATCGACAAACAATATGTTCTTACGTTAATCGACCAATTCTCCAAATTCGCTGCAGCTTTGGCTGCTCGAAATGGCCTCGCGAGACATTTTATTAGCCTTCACGACGTACCTGAAAACATTATAACTTTTGCCATGGATCAAGGAACCGAATTTACCTCCTCAACATTTACAGAATTCTGTAAACAATATGATATTAATCATATCATCAGCATATCACCTCGTTTCAACAAACAAACAGCAATGCCCCTGTTCAGAGAGTCAATTCAACCATGACATGATGAATACACCATAACCACCGGGGCAAAGATCCTGAAGATATCCGGAATGAAGTCATAAGAAAGTATACCCCATTCCAGTTATTTTACGGAAGGACGTATCTTCTTCTTCAGCCTTTGTCCCGTTCACAAGCGGGGTTGGCTCGTCGTGATCGGCTTCGCCATTTGGCTCTATCGAATGCCTGATCTGGGTGCAATCTCGAGGCTTTCAAATCCCCATCCAGCGTATCAAGCCACCGTTGCTTAGGTCTGCCTTTTGGTCGTTTACCATCGACTTCGATGTTCAGACCAATCTTGGCAAGTGAATTCTCGTTTGCACGAATTGCATGACCATACCATCGAAGACGCCTATCTCGCAACTTTTCTACGATCGGTGCAACCCCATAACGATCGCGGATATCCTCATTTCGGATGTGATCTAAACGTGTGACGCCACTAGTCCAACGTAGCATCTTCATCTCCATTACCGCAAGACGCCGTTCATTGTCATTTGTGGTCGGCCAACACTCAGAATCATAGAGAGCGACTGGACGGACGACATTGAGGTAAATTTTAGATTTGAGACGTTCGTTGATACGTCAATCACAAAGGACACCAGTTGTGGAATGCCACTTCATCCAGGTTGCGTTAATGCGTGAAGCAATTTCATAACGCAGTTCTCCATTGGCTGATAGCGTTGACCCGAGGTATTTAAATCGCTCAGTACTGGGCAGATCACTGCCACTGACGGTGATTGTGTCTGTTTCATGGGGGTCGGTCGTCAAAAATTCAGTTTTGTTTAAATTCAATCTGAGACCGTGTTGCATGAGGCGATCATTCCATTTTTGAACAAGTTGCTCGAGATCATTTCTGCTATCAGATGCTAGGGAAACATCATCTGCATAAAGCAGTGTGTAGGGCGCTGGACGTTGGATATCCCGTGTGACGGTGTCCATAACAAGGACAAAGAGGAGTGGTGAGAGGGCACTTCCTTGATGAACACCAACAGAGATACGAAGCGGTTTTGATACACCTGCCATACTTCGAACTTTACTTTTCGGATCGTGGTAGAGCAATTGAACCCAGCGCACGAGTTCTTCTGGCACGAAGTGTTGTCGTAAAGCATACCAGATGAGTTCGTGTGGTACACGGTCAAATGGTTTCTCTAGATCCAGAAAGGCAATGTAAAGAGGGCGATGCTTCTCACGGTGTTTCTCCATGAGTAACCGCGCAGCGTGTATTGCGTCAGTAGTTCCGCAGTTCTTGACAAGGACGTATAAGTTCAATAAAAACATAAAACATAACAACGGACATGAGTACTTAGAAACGCTTAGGGAATTTCGAGATAAACTCTATCCAGAGATCAAAGCAGAACTAGAAGAACTATCAAGGAAAAAATTAGCTATTAATGAGGGATCTATAATATACCGCAGGGAATGTAGAAGAAATAAACTAACTCGTAGGTTTTTATGTGAGAAAGTAAAAGAGTACAATCACATTACTACTTTTGCTAATAAAAATAAAAAAATCCACGAGGTAAAAATAAAACAAGTCGGGAAACCGGAAGCTGGACGCTTCAGGTACGAAAGGTTTTGTGCATTTCTTAGTACGTAGCACGTAATATATGCATATACAATATTATGTGAGAATATCCACTTTCGGATGATATTGACATTTATAGCCTTGAATTTGCAAAGAAGCGACAACTGTGACGTATTATAACTTTGTTAGCAATAGTGCGATTTCCACCAAACTTGGTAACATCATGCTCTATATTGTTGCGAAATTTCGTGGTCCTAGCATGAACTTAAGGGGGGTTTTGCAGCGAATTACTAAAAATTATAGTAATATGCTATTATGCTATGCTATTATTAACTTTATTTGTGCAGATATCAGTGTGGAAGGTATTTCGGAGCCCAGGCACCATATAGTGGCAGCCTCTTGATTTTTTTCAGATTTTTCGGATGGGTAGTTTCTGAGAATGGCCCCCGTAAAGGAATGGTCACTTTCAACCCCCCGCACTCCCCACCTTTCCAACAAATGTCAAAACTAAGACCGTTTTCGAAAAGTACTAACTGAGACCTTTAATTTGATACCCCATGTGACTATATTTGATGAAAAAAAAAATTACACCCCCCTTTTGCATGTATGGGGACCCCCGCTGAAATTCGACGTAAGAGGATGTAACTCACTGTATACGTGAGCGTTCACAGTTCCCACCTTTTTACCAAATTTGGTGCCAATCGCTGTAACTCTTTCCGAGAAAAAAGCGTGTGACGGACAGATAGACAGACAGACAGACAGACAGACAGACGGTAAACCGATTTTAATAAGGTTTTGTGTTTACACAAAACCTTAAAAAAAGACGAAAATTTTAGGCAACTTCTGACATTCCTCGGACAGAAAATAGACTTGCAGGACCTGACCACTAGGAGTGGACTATTACCAATAAAACTTGGCGATGCACGTTTAGTTACATCATACAGTGACCTAATACACATAATATGGCTAGACGAGTACAAAGAGAACATTGATAGAATAACTGACTCACTTAGGACACTCAAGGAAGTTAATAACAAACTCTTATCCATAACACCTCGCAAACGGACAAAAAGAGGGTTGAAAAACCGACTGGGTACCATCATTAAGGGAATCACTGGCAGTTTGGACGCTAACGACGCCGAGAGAATTAATAAGCGAATTGATATCATATTAGACGATTTGGAAACATAACAAAGCATATTGATCAACAATAAGGAGTAGGGTACCTCAAATATTTGAACGACAGTTTCCAGAACCAAATCAGAAATGATTATAAAATTTACAAGTATTCGCAATATTTGAATCAAATTAATTGCAACTTCGATTTACTGAATGAATATCACAGGCACTTGCTGAAGCAATTGTCCTAGCGAAACTCAATGTAATCCCGAAAATGATACTAAACCCTCACGAATTAACAGAGATAAATCATACATTTGAAAATCAGAATATCGGCATTACGACAATAGAACATATTTATGAGTTATTAAGGGCGTCATCCCGTGTGAAGGACGTTTTTTTTCGCTTTTTTTTGAAATTTTTTGCGAAGAATTGGATAAAAATACAAATTTGAATGTTCCACCATATATTTATTAATATCTTCAGCATGCGTAGTAATTTTTCCAGCCAATAGCATAGTTCATTATTGAAATATAGAGCAATTTATACACCCATCTCCAAAAAAGGTGATTTCCTGTTGCCACGCTAGAGGGCGCTGCGATCATCTTAAGGAAACGACATTTTAACTGCACTCCGCAAACTAGGATTATTAAAAAATATTGAAAACTAAATTTTTGGTGCCTTCTTAAACGTTTTTTTTTGTGAATTTTGGTGTTTTCTCAACGCTTCTTTAATGAATAAAAAAAAAGTACCCAATGAATCTACTCAATGAAATCCTAGCTTGCGGATCGTAGAAATATGTTCTGGATTTATTCAGAAAATGTCAAAGAATTTCGTTGGATAGATTTTGGGCTATGGTGGCAGCAGATTTTCAATATGCTGTTTCGAGAAAAACGCATTTAGAAAGTAGAATGTGATTTGCAGCTATAAAATCTTAACTGATCATTAATCTGCTATACCTAATCCATAACCCTTAGGTTTCTTGAAGAAACACATGTACAGGCTTGGCTTCAATTCTTGTGGTTTTGGTGAAGTCATTCGAACTTCATTCGGACCCATATATTCTACACTCTATCTATAATAGTTATAACTGATGCCAAAAAGAAAAATTCAATTCCGCGGATCCGACACATGATGACCCCCTTAAGTATACAAGCCTACTCAAATGGAACGAATGTTATTTTTAACATTAGAATCCCCTTTACTCTGAGAGAATCCAACACACTCTTCCATGTTATTCCTCTACCTATCCAAGGAACAAAAATAATCCGAATAAAACCCTACCTAATCCTTTATACCGAGCAAACCCAAAGTTTTGATGAAAAATGCAACCACATCGAGGGAACGTTCCACTGCCACCAAACGCCAAATTGGAGGAAAGTTAGTCAGTCAAAATGTATTGCGAAAATCATCAACAAGGGACCAGCCTAGTGCGAACTCCATCATCGAGATAAGAAAGTATAAATCTTCGAGGCAGAACCCAACCACCAATTTCTGTAAACGAAATCACCTAAATATCTAAATCAACAACTTTCTGGGACCAAATAAATGTACATATGTATATCCGACATCATTCTATCAAATAAATTTTACATCTCCCCACATAAACAAGCTGCAACTGGAACAACTCGGAACCTAACAATTTACAATCAAGTCTTGAAACCGGAAGCCGGGCGTGAGTATATTTGAGTGTAGAACTATCCCATTTGTACGTAGTCCGTTATGCATTTAGCATGTCAGATTTACAGATTTACACGGTAAAGATAACTTTGAGCTATTGTAACTTTGTTACTCATAGTATGATTTTGATCAAACTTGAAGATAATATGCTTCATATTATATTTTATACTACTACCAACTTTTATAGCTATGAGATAAACTTAAGGCAGGTTTTACTCAATTTTTCCTAAAATATGGTAACATACTATTATCAATTTAATTTGAGCAGATATCGATATGGAGAGTATTTTGAGGCCTGGGCATCATATAGAGCCAGCTTCATGAATTTTTTCAGATTTTTCGGTTGGGTAGTTTCTGAGAATGGGTCATCATCACTTTTCACCCCGCTTACACCCTGCCTTTCTAACAAATCTCAAAACTAAGACCGGCTTCGAAAAGCACTTTTACCTTTTACCTTTTACCTTTCATTTGATACACATGACTAAATTCCGTGAAAATAATTTTTACCCCCCTTTTACATGTATGGGATCCCCTGGGATCTATAACTCACGCCAATCTCCACAAACATACACGTGCCAAACCCCTTATCAGCCCAACACATCAACAAACCCGCACATAACACGTGCCAAACCGGCCGGCGAAAACAACATGCGAAAACAATATTTTTTATTTATCCTATAATATTACATGTCTAAATTAACCTAACTTATGTACTACCTTAACAGCTTAACTTAATCTAAGGTAAAAACTATGGCTTAAACCAACTTATCACTAAAGAAGAAATTGTAAAGAATGAATTGTGATCTGGAGAAAAATTCGAAAAAAACCTCCACTCGTTAATTTTTTTATAAAAGCGGGCGGGCGGGGGAAGGAACTAGGATGTGGGTTGGGAAGGGGGGCATGCGGGAGGGGTTTGGGAAAGGAAGCTAGGAGTGGCGCTGAGGATGGGTGGGTTTTGAAAACTGGGATGAGGAGTAACCAAACCACAAGATTTTTATATGAAACTGGATTAGAATATACATGCCCTCCCAAAACCGCAAGATTTTTATATGATAGTGGATTAGAAAATACATATTTATATTACTGGGGTACCACTTGTGGAACTAATTAGGGAAAGAATTTCGTTCACATTTTTCAAAAAATCGAAAAGAAGACGCGCGTTTCCATCGAACTTTGGCAAATCTTATATTACATTCGAATCGCGTAGAGAATTAAAAGTATCGACAGAAGTTATAACTATTTCGTTTCCGTCGTTTGCCATTGTATTATTATTAGTATTTGAATTTTTTCATTTATGTATGGATTTGTATTTTTTAGTTGATTCTCACTAATAATAGTGAGTAGTAGTATTTTCACTTTCACTTTCCGAAATCTAATCTAATTGCTTACAAATACTAATTCTAAGAATACGTGGGAGAATAGAATATGAATTAGGATTGGGTGGGGTAGGTGACATAGGGGTAAAAAAATCTCAACTTACCAGAAAATAACTATCCACATCCTTGGGATACTTTCTGCTAGACTTGCCCTGGATTTCTGCTGCCAAGAATTTAACCAGCATTAAATATAAAGAAGAGCTAGGGAGAATTAGATTCTTCTTGAATGGAATTTTAATATGTCACTCAAATGTCAATTATTCTCGTTAATTATGACGTCAACATGTTATTTGTATGGTTTAGGAAGCTATTAATTCGCACGAAATTGATAAGTTTGAACTTCTATAACTTTGACACTAATAATTGGATTTTCATGGAACTTGGCATGTGTATGCACGAGACTGTCCTCTATTTCGGTGCAAAATTTAGTATACCTAGGATGAACTTAAGGGGAGTTTTTTAGTCAATTTCTAATAGTTGATAATTTATTTGAGCAGATTGCGGAATGGGACATCTCTCGAAAATTAGATTTCACATAAGTGTTTTACACAAAACCTTAAAAAGGGCTGCAGATAAGTAGATTCGTCATAAATGCGACCTTAATATTTCATGCGAATGTCAATTATTCCGGTTAATTATGATCTTATTGCATGGCTTTGGAAGCAGTAAATCCGCGCGAAATTGCTAAGTTTGGACTGCGATAACTTTGGCGTTAATGGCCAGATTTCCACAAAATTATTGTCCTCTATGCTGGTACAAAATTCGGAAGTCCTAGGATGAATCTAAGGGGGGTTTTGCAGTAAATTTCTAAAAAGTAGTAATATACTATCAGTAAGTTTATTTGAGCAGATATCGGAATGGAACATATTTTGAGGCCTAGATTTCATCTAAGTGCACCACCCTGATTTTTTTCGGAATTTAAGGTTGGGTAGTTTCTGAAAATGAGTTCTGTCTCATTTCAAGTGCGTACATTTTGACTCCTTACTCATGCACTTTGCAATTTATGCCAGAACTAATATCAGTTTCGGAAAGTACTAATTCATTTGATACCCTACACGATTATATCCGGTGAAAAAAATGTTTGAATCACCCCGTTGCATAAACTAAACTTCACCTAAATTTATGCCACTCATTGTATGCGTGAGATTTCATAGTTCTCATCTGTCCACCAAATTTCGTTCGGATTGGTTTAGCCGTTTTGGAGCAAAATACATGTGATAGACAGACAGACAGACAGACATTGAATCGATTTTAATAAAGTTTTATTTTACACAAAACCTTAAAAACGATATTTTCCTGTCGAAATTTTCGCAATTAATTTTCCTTCTTTCGAAAATTTTGGATATATTTTTATCGGCTTTTGTCAAACACACCGCAAGACAAGAACCTGGCGAAATCCAGATTTTCAAATTTTCCTTGTTTGAATCAAAGAGCGGAAGAGGTTCATGAATTCACAATAATTCACCCAACAGAACTTTTGGAAACGTTTCAAAAAGAACAATTCGTCTTCCCGCGATGCTTACCATTCTTGGCTCAAGGGAAATTGGGAGCTCGTTCCCCACAGTTTTGCTTTCACGACTGTTCGAGGTGCCACCCAAAACCTTTCTCCCAATCCCACCGGCTGTTGACTCGCTGTTCACTCACGAACTGGTCCCCATGCCGCTACGCTCACTTTGAACTTGGTTGAACTCCGAGAGTTTATGTTGCAGCAACATGTGCGTGCTCTTACGGATGTGGCAAATCATTCCCCTCTGTCAAGATCAATTTACCCAAATGCATTCAATATTGTGCAATCTGCGGCGAACATTAGGTTAACTGCACATTATGGAATAATTATTTGAGCAAATTAATTCAGAAAGAGGCGAATGAGATTCCGCTCCTCTCGTGAAGCCGCGGTCACTACAGGGCAGCTGGGTTTCCGAGAGCAGCTGGAGGAAAGACAGGCGTGCTTTACCAGGAAAGGCAGCCAACGATCCGGATAGTGAGTTAGGCCTTGAAGTCCTTCGCGTGAGCGACGCACAGGTTACTACCTCCCATGTCCTCCAACTCCTATTGAACTGCTCCGACTCTACCGATGATCTTCGCTTTCGCGATCCAGTTTGGCATTGTACCGCTTTGCTGCACTTCTTAAGTTGAAGAGCTGGTTATACGCGCTATCTCCGATCTAAAATTCAAGAGCTCAGGATCTTCAGCCGCTCTTACTTGTAGGATGCGCTTTTGAACCTCTGCTTTCAAAATAGCAAGTTTATCTTGGGAACAGACCTCCGAGGTCGCATCATGCAAGGCGTTCATTCGTCGTAAAAGGGCGTAGGTACTTCTATAGATGACCAGGCTGTGCCCAAAAACGGCGTGATAGGGGGAAGTCCCTATCGAGACGTGTTTCACTGAACGCACAGCACAGTTGATGGATGACAGCTTGTTATCCCAATCACTCCGAGGCGTTTGTCTGCGGGGAATATAAAGCAATGTAAATGTGTTGCATGCCATACTGGTTTAAAAGATCGTTGAAAACCACGGATTTGAACTGTACCCCATTATTAGACGTGATCGACTCAGGGATTCCAAATACATGAAAGATTCTCTTCCTGAAGTACTCAGTCTTCATGTTCGCGGTAAACGGTTCAATTGCTTTCACAAATGAAAACTTCGAGAAAGAATCGAGAACGGCTATTGCTCCTATATTTCCGGCGCGAGATCCGGGGTATGGGCCGATCAAAGCGCTTTTCCCATTATAGGCTGGAGCGTTTGGTTGGAAGCTTTTAATGTCTTGCACGTTTCACAATTGCGGATATAGTCCTTGACTTGGGAAACCCAAGGTTTTACCAACCCCCCTATGTGCACTCAAAGGATGATCATGGGCACGGGTGATCACCTCACTTGTCACCTCCTCCGGAATCCAAGCCTGTTGTTCCTGCAGCTCATCTCCTGAAGCATGATTGGTTCGCTTGTATACCAATCCATCGCACATCTGCAGATCAGTGAGTTTGTTGGAATTCTCCCTAATACCCTCGATTATTGCAAATAGTCCGCAGAACGAAAATGTGGTGAATCAAAATCCACGTCTGCGTTGTTCCCACTTCTCTCCAAAGCATCCACCTCCGCTGGTGAATACATTCGAAACAAAGAATCCGGAACCAGATGTTGTGATCCCTTTCTGTTTGATGATGAACGAGAATCCTTGAAGCTTCAATGCCCATTTGGCCAGTCTACCGTGATGGTCGGATTGGTTCATCAGCCATTTGAGCGAAGCGTGGTCAGTTACCACTTCGAATGTTGTGCCTTCAATATACGCTGGAAATTTACGCATTGCTTCCACCGCTGCCAGACATTCCTGTTTAGTGACAGTGTAATTCCGTTGAGGTTGGGTAAGCTTCTTCGACATATACGCTATCGGAACTTCATGTCCCTCCTCTGTTTTCTGCATCAGCACTACTACTACTGCTATGCCATGTTGACTTGCGTCACAATGTATGGCGATAAGCTTGGAGAAGTCGGGGCTATGCAAGCTGGAGCCGAAGAGAGACTCGTTTTCAGAACGTCACCGGGATGGTTTCCTCAGACCAAATGAACTGACGTTTCCTCCGAAGAATGTCTGTGAACGGTGTAGTCAGCATGACAAACTTCCTCTTCCGGATATTCAACGTCAAGGCAGCGTGTCTCATACAGTGAGCCACTTCGCTTAAGAGTAGCGGGTGCTGGTCGAAGGTCTTTGTGATGAACAACAAGTCATCCAGATATACAAAGATTTGAAGGCGTAAATGGCAAGGGATGGACTTTGTTCATTGGTCGCTGCATGGTTTGAGGTGCATTGCAAAGCTCAAACGGCATGGTCACGAACTGATAGAGCAGCCACTCTGGAGCAGTGAAGGCAATTTTATCCTTGGACGCCTCAGAGGAATTTGCCAGGACAGATCCTTCTGATCTAGATTCGTCATGAATCTAGCCTTCGGGAGACGACTGAAAACCTCCTCAATGAGAGCTAACGGATAAGCGTCCTTCACGGTTACACTGTTCATCTTACGCGCCTCAAGGCAAAGTCGCACTTTTCCAGGTTTCGCCACAAGGGTAATTGGCGAAGATCGAGCGTTTTGCGATGATTCCCAAAGCCAGCATCCGATCAATTTCTTCGTAGAGAAGCTGTTCGATGGCGGGAGAGACTGAGACGTGTCTCTGTTTGATCAGTTTATTATTCCCGACGTCGATGACGTGTGTCGTTAGACTTGAAGGTCCTAAGCCCTCCGACTCGAAAGATTGAAAACTGCCAATGACAGCCTCGAGCCTTGCTCGCTGGTGTGTCGTCAACTGGTGTTGATTGACGTCCTCGAAATTTTCGATGGAACATAAGAAAGGTGCAAATAAGTTCTGTGCGAGTCCGAACTTCCACACAAAATCGGCTCCAAGGTAAAGATTTTGAGTTAACGACGGGATAAGGAGGAACGACATCGATTCCGTCCGATAACGAAACGTGATGTCAACCAACACTCTGCCTACAGTTGAGTGGCTAGTCCCGGCGGTTGTCTTGAGATCGATGCGTAATTGCTCCCAATTGTACCGACCGTCGTTAATAATTTTCCGGGCGAAATCCGAAGCTAAGCCACTTACGATATCAACCAGTCCGGAAACAGGTTCACTCAAGACTGTGACATCTGCATTCGTTCGAATATCATTGCCGGACGGACTTGTGCGAACGGCAGAGTAGCAGAGACGTCGGTTGCATATTATTCGCCGCCAATATTGACGTAAGCGAAGTGTTGAGCGCTTAGGCTTTTTCGAGGCCATCTCTGCTACTCTGAAGATCCGTTTTCTGGCCGCATGGTATTGTTGCAGTTTTACGTGGTACGGCCTCAAAACCGAAAGCACCAGTTTTCTTGAAATAATAGGTGGTGGGGTCAAATCCGGGTAAGTCATATCTAAGTTGTCAGACCGCTTCAACACGGTAACTTTCAAAGTTACAGTGGAAGACGTTGTCGCATTGCCTGCGCAGTTATGTGCGTCCGATGCAAGAACGCCCTGATGATTGGGGCTGCGCTCTGGAACTCAACATTTTGGACATACGGGCTTACGAGTATTCGGGTGCCCGCAACCGAAACAAAAGACAAACACGATATTGAATCTCCGACTGAGGATTTCCTGAGATGTTCTTTATGCCAACACCCTATTCAGATTCAGCAGAATAGCTGCACAATTGGTTAGAGAGCCTGCTTGATAGACGCTCCTCTAAAATTTCGCTCTGCTGCACTAACTTAAGCAGCTTGCGAACCGTACTAGCTGGAAAATAGAGAAGTTGCCCCGAACGTCGGGTCTCAGCCCACGACGTAATAACTCTACCCAATTTGTCTTGCGGTAAGGAATTTTCTAGCCTATTGGCTAGGGAAGACACAGCTTTATAGTACCTGTCGAAATCTTTGGATGGACCTTGCATGCGGTCTGGCACCAGTTCAAGGATATCCCAGTCATCTAGAGAATCCTTAAGCTGTTGACGAAGAGCTTCACGAAAAGATGTCCTCTCGACTCGTTTGGGAGACTAGTGGCAGTCCTAGTACCAATCTGATGCTTTGTTTCTGAAAAGAGTGTGTACATAAGTACAGAGCAGGGTGAAATCTCTTGTAGGGTTGTGTTGGCCGAGGTTACCACGTGATCTCGAGCTGCTTGACACACTTAGTGCGTGTTCGGGTCCGAATCTCGAACGGCAGAAAATTGCTCTCGAACCAATTTTTCAATCTATGAAGCAATATTTGCGTCCGTCGCCCTAGCATGCCGCGTGGAAGGATTAACCCAACCACAGGATCCCTCCTCGCATACTCAGGTCAACCTCAGCATAGCTCCATTGATGTAGAGGTAGCGTGGAAGGAAGGCGATACAGGACACGTGAAAAGTTATCTCGATAATGTAACAAAAACATAAAGAGGATCGAAGTAGAAAAAGAAGCATAGTATATAAAAGAAAAAAGTGAAATGATCGAATCAACCGAAAAGAAAAAAGGAAGGAAACAAAGCAAAGGAAAGTGAATAATAAAAAATCTAAAAAAAATCAAATAAGGTAATAATCTAAAGTAACGACCGACTTATCACACATTTGGGAAAGATGAAAAAAAATAATAATAATGAAATACCAGGACTCCTCTTTCCCTAAATTGTCGACTCCTTATTTACAACTCCTGCAAAACTCTCGGATGGCCAAAATGCCAACCCAACCTCAAAAATTGTTTCACCTGTGTGTAGAAAAACACACACGGTGGGTTAAGTTGCTCCCCGTCGTAGAATATTAAATAAAAGAAAACAAAAGGAATAGCGAGAATTCAATCTTTCTCTTGTGAATTCAGAGAACAAAGTGAAGATGAATCATTAAAGACGGAACGGCACAGCATATAGCCGACTACCTCCGTATTCCTTGAAGGATTCATCTCACCCGTCACTTCATCCTTATGAAGAAGGAAGAATATTTAGTTTTTTCAAATTCTAAAGCGAAGCGATAGCTGTTTCACATAAAGGTAGGGAAAGACACTCCTCAGAAGCTCGGACGACAATACCTTTCAGCATATAGTTTAGAAACACTTGTTTCCGGAGGAAAAGGCGTGGAAACTAAAATCAGAAACGTGAAGGTAAGTGTACGTGGAGCCTAGCCGGGAACAATGTTGAGAATCTATTGATTCTCTATCCGACATCACCAAATGAAGTTGTGAGCTGGAATAGGCTATCTTCAACTGATTCAGAAAATCTGTAAATAAGAAATTAGGCTTGAATCCAGGAAATGTTGGACTCTACGTTGGGCGCCTAAAGGAAATAGGATGATCAAAGGATCATCCTTAGTGTCCGAAAACGACCTAGAGGGAAGAACTATCCCAGAAACCTAAAAAGTTGGCGAAATTGACCGTGAAAGTCCCCCCGCAAAGGCTGAAGCTCCATCAAAGTGCTCAGTTGACACGTTCTTGTACGCCTCTGTGCTAGCCAGGAGCGAGAATTAACACCGGATTTAAAAATGGACCATAAACAAAGAAATTCGCGACGCTTAACGATAAAAACCAGAACGCGATCTAAATATGGAAAATGGAAAAACGGCTCCACCGCGCGCGTGGAGCCGTAAGTCTCCGGACCTGAGTGCGGCACGCGATCGAGAGGGAAGATCCACGACGGATTACAGCCCCGATCATTGTTTATTCTGCCTCATATAGTTATCGAGGCGCGGCCCCTGAGGTTCCCTCCCATCCTTGACATCTTTAGGCCATTAATTACAGGATATCCCTATTAGGGTTTTGCGGGGATAAGGAGGAAGAGAGAGGGTGGAAACCCTCAAATCGAAGAAAAAAAATTATCTCAAATTCATTTTATATTCATGCAATTAAAAATATATATAAAAGTAAAATGAGATCAAAAAATGAGATGAAAAAAAGAAATTAAATCGAAATAAAAAAAATATAAAAAAAGAAGAAAGTGAGATTAATGCAAAATAAAACTTAAATTTTCTGTCTGCGAATAAAATAGTTAGACCACTAAAGTATTAATTGCATATATTTTATTCTCTATTAATTCAAATATTCCTCAATTTCCTTTCTATTGAATAAGTAATCATTTATTCCTGATTTCGTCGTTTTTAATCAGTTTTCCGTTGAAATTCTAGAATATTTTGAAATTTAACAATTTGGATCGTCCAGTACGAATGTGGATTTTCCTCGAGACACCAAAACTCCACGGAATTTTCCCTCAAACATCACTTTAAAACTTCGTGATTTCTTCTAGAGCTGGTTTTCGATGCGTCGCGTTGCGTGCGGTTAGCAATGAGCCACCCCAACAGGTTGCCACAAAAAAACGATATTTTCCTTGAATCGACTCCGATGAATGGGATGGTTAATGGGCCGGAATAGGCTGAGTAAAGCGCCGTACGCATTACCTAGTTGAATAAAATGCATTAAACTGAAGGATAGTGTTTGCTGTCTGTCTCCAAAATTAAAGTGGACTTCGTCTATCTCCAATACCCACAAAAAAGCGAAATGTTCGTCACGCTCGATAGCCTCAATTGCAAGGGGATGATGATTACGCACTGGCGACGCTAACGACCAGCTTCAATTCTTTCAACATTGCAGTTAGAGCCCGTACTGCGCGCTTGTTTGCGACTTACAGAGCTCAGATTTAATAAAACTAATTGATGATTTTATAGCGGGCTTGAGGTGTACTAAGTATAGTACTTGGTGATTCACAGCCTTCTCACGGGTCCTTCGACTGCACTAGTAGCTCATACAGCGGTATCGTTAATTGGTTACAGTACTTTCTCCGAAAAATCTTGTGATCTGAAATCGTGTTCGCTTGGCACTGCGAATTGCAAAACACTCACTCTAATAAGAAGCTCAAATTCCACAAATCTATTTAAATTTTTATTCTCCCGTCAACGCTTCTCGCACTATAAAACTCCAATTCTTGCAAAAAGAACGAAATTTTCACTCCCAAAGTCACCGGCTGATCCGCGGAACAGGTACAGGTGAAAATCGTTTCAGCACTTTTCTCGCTCATGGGAAATTCCCAGATCGTTCTCCGCAGCGTCGCCTTCCCGGCTGTTCAAGGTGTGAGTCTCTTTTTCAAATCCCATCAACGGCCAGTTGATCCGGGCTCGGCCATGGTTATTTGCAGATTTTTCGGCTGGAAAACTTTTGGAAATAGCCATTGCAATATAAACCGATGTGATTCAGTGCATGCGTGAAGATTCACGGCTTCAACCTTTTCACCAAACTTCATGTCAACAGTTATAACTGCTTTTGGGAAAAGTGTGGGTGATACGGCAGACAGAACCCCAAAACGTGTTGAAATGTCTGTTTCTAGGGAAAGATTTTCGGTCTGGACGAGAAACGTTTCAATTTCATTTCCAATGAAATGGCTTCCAAGTTTTCCTATTGGGTTTTCTACTGCCCGGTTAAAAACCTGTATGATAAAAGATACAAGGTGGTTGAGCCTTCCGACATGATGGTTACTTTGTAACTTATACCGAGAAATACATTACAACAACAATTTGCCATTCGATTTCCCAGCATTTTGTATCCCAATTTATAGACGCCGTCAGGATCCAAATATAAATATTATATATGTAGAAGTATAATCATACCGAGCAGATCCTCGGTCATAAGTATATACCCACACACATACTCGTATATACCACTGTAATGGGGTAGGTTTTACATGGTAATTACTTGAAAGAAACTTACGTGCCTATTGAACGGACAACGGCTTCCCTACTTTCACTATTATACGATACAATTGTTGAGTCCTTCCTTCTCACTTCTATGTATGGAGGCTTTTTGGTCTAGCTACCTAGAGTGAAGGAGTTGGCGTTACGTTCGTGACATAAAATGGTAACGCATTCGGACCATTCAATAGCTGTCCATTGGCCACAAACCTACGCGAAGCTAGGAATAGAAATGATGTGTTTTGTTGGCCCAGTGACAAGGAAAACTTCGATCGAAAAGGAGCTAGTCGGACGGGGTGCATAAATGTGGAAGAAAAGTTTAAAAAATTGTAATGATTGACGCGAATTGCCCTTCGTTATACTGCGTTCCCCCTGATTGTTTCGGTTACGTCTACTGAATAGTTTTACTCGTAGTCGATGCTCGGATTTCTCTATTTAGCGTTAATAATAGGATGGATGCTGATTGTTATTATCCTAAAGTGTAAGAAGGTCGTCGCGCCATATTTGATGTATACATCAGATATGCACCTGCCTGGTATGTATTGTTGCCACGCAAGATTTCGAAGTCGTTTTACGAAAATTACCCTTGGAGAACTACTGACAAAACAATGAAAACTTATAAGCAATAGTTCCAAGAAGTATACATATAAAATGCGCCATGTGAAGTAACATAAAATTGTCTGGCTCTTTGTCCAAGTGCTGGGCACTATACTTTGCATTCGTGTGTCCCGAAGCTGTACTATATTGAATTCCGGCCTGTTTTGTTACTATTTTCGTAGAAACTGTAAAGGAGAGCTATCCGAGTTGTGTCATAATGTCGCTCATTAGAACCACTCTTGATTATTAATTTTTCCTGCTTGTCGAAAAATCCTGCACCTTAATATGAATGTGTGATTCTATCATCCAGAATATCCTAAATCTAGTGCAGACCTGGTGCTTCATCTATGAACTTTCTGCTACCTTCTTTCGCATTTGTTCGGTTTGGTAGTGATAGGATCATCACATCTTCGCCTTCATAAACACCAGACTGCCGCTGAGATTGGCCTGAACATTGATGGAAATCGACCCAACAGCCGACCGAAACAGCGATGATTGGTACGCTAGACGGACATTTTGGAACTTGTCAACTCCATACGGACCTAACTTACGTCCGAAAAAAGTGGTGAACCCGATCTAGATAAGACGACTCCGCTACCGAACGTAACAAAGGCTATAGATAAAGAAAACAATAGAAGTAAACATGATCTTCAAATGTACTTTTTGTTCTTCAAGTGACATTCCACTGGACTGTCTGCAGGCCTGAATAGCGGGGGATGAAAAGGGCGGATTCCTCTGAGCTCGGAGTATTATCGGGGACTTAGATTATAGCCGTCAATGAAAAAAAATATGCCATAGATTCCCGCATAATTTTCATCCCTGCACGATTTTTTTCCACAATTTTCACGAGGGCCCTGATTGGTCGGCAAGTTCATGTCTGTGGTGAGGAAATTAAATTTGACTTATAATCTGCAAGCTGCACTAACAAGTTACTTGCAGGCGCAGACGCAACAAACGATCGAGAGTATGAAATCAGTGGTATCGACGTAAAACGCATTACTGGGATCTATTCAGTGTTAGCGAACGTAAATAAGCTGCATTGAGGTTGGGTTTGGAATCTGAAATCAATCACAAAGAGCTATTGTAGATGGAAATTGGTCAAACGACTAATAAAGCCATCTACACAGTTATAAATTTTCATTTTCACATTACCACCACTCCTTCCATTCTATCTGATGTCTGACTGTTTCGATATTGTTTTGAGAAAGCTATTACACGTAGTTTTTCCTGAAATGCTTCTTTTAGAGAGGCAATCTATATACACTTCCTGGTGACGTCAATGAAAGCCTTCCTGGTAAAATAGATTTGAACTCCCATCACACTTCATAATGACGGAGCGTGTTAATTTGATCAGTGGAATTAGATCCAAAGAGGAAACTAGCTTGTTTTTTGTGGATATACCTTTCGACGTATTTTCTTATACATTTTGAGATTATTTGAGAATTTATTTTTGCTAGTATCCTATTATTTTTGGTGCTATCCCATAAATCAATCCACTTACGAGGCATAATTTCTGTTTCTAGTGTTCAAGATTTGAAGCGTGCTAGTCCAAAATTCTCAATCCGTTTTAGTAGCGTTTTACGCCATGCAGGGAATAATTTGAATCAGGCCCGTGTTCAAAAATCCGCCAAGGGGCGGTTCGAACTTATTTTTTGTCATTATTTTTTACGTTTATTGAATTTGCTATTTACTATCTTATTGAATTCGTCATATAAGGGACTTCAAGGTGGTTTTGATTTTCAGAAATGCCCCCTCCTTCACTTTATGCATGAGCCTGCTTTGAAGCTGCCGGACAGTGGAGTATACGTTTACGCGTTTCAGAGCCAGTAGTATTAACTGCAACCTGACACGCACTGTATTTTGAAACTATCATACTCACTAATGTGTTCCAAAACTTTTAAACTATCAATTGAATTTTTTATTACCCTTCTCACTCGTTGAATATCCTAATATATGTTTGCTCAAATGTTCAAAGCTACTTACTATGTTTTCCCCGAGTTATCACAATCTTGGCAGATGCCGGATTTTACCTAATACTAGCATAAGGGCCAAGCACTTAGGCTCGGTAGATCCTACCTACTTGGTGGTGGTGGCCGGTGGTTAGGCTAATAAGAGAATCCACCGAGAACTCCTCACAACATTGAGCATGCATGCAGAATGGTATATTCCATGCATGGTTTGAACCAGACTAGGTAAGAGTTCCATCAAAGGGAGCCGTGAGGGATATTGGTACAATATCTGTAGCTGACAATATTATGGGAACTGCAACCACTTTCTCGAGATTTCCCTTTGATTTCCCGAGCTAGTGGCTCATAGTTCACCTTCTTCTCCACGTATTTCCGTTCAGTGTTGCTATTAAGGGGGATAGCAACATCAATAATATACGCGGAGCGACCTGTCTTGTCAATAAACACATCAGGTTTGTTTTGTGATGTATGACGATCAGTTAGAACTTGCCGGTCCTAATATATGCTGTAAGTAGGACTATCATGTATTGTCTGCGGTTCATATCGGTAAATCGGTCATGTTCCCGTGATCAGCCCATGCTTGTATGCAAGGTTTTAATGAATCACCTTACGTACAGTATTACGCCTGCTCGTGTATTACAGTGCAGCTAGAAATTAGATGGTCAAACATCTCTAACGCCAAACCATACATTCTGGATTGAAAGATCCCACAGTCTGCCTTACAAATAGCTGCATGCAAGGGGCTCGCCTGCTCTTTGCTGTAAAATGAGCGACGAATCGACTTGGCAGTGATATTGTGTCGCCACGTCAACCACGATAGCGAATATATTCAATGTGCTTATTTTATTCTTCCCCGGGAGATGCGAATTCAGTACTAACTTTGTACGTCGGAATTCGGACAGCAGAGCATCCTTCAGATCACCAGCGTCATCGAGCATGAGTTCCATGCAGAATTCCAAGATATTTGTAGAAGTCTGTCTCGGTCATAGCTTGGATGTGGAGGCCACCAATGCTATGTCCGGTATGCGGATGGGTTGAATTCGAAGCCAAATTCCATTCGAATATCACGGCTGAATATGTCTAATATTCGCAACGGACTTCTAAGGTGGTCGTCAGTACTAGCATACAATTTGATGTCATCTAAGTACATCAAGATTATCAGCTCGCACTTAGCACGTAGGCCACATTTGATTGCGAAACCATGCCCTCTAGCATTATTCAGTAGCCATGAAAAGGGGTTTAGTGCCATGCAAAAGGGACTCAACGAATCCCCCTGGAAGATGCCTTTCCGTATATGGATAGGCTCTGAGATATTTCCACCCTCAGATGAACGTACTGATAAGGTGGTATGTCACCCTTCCATGACTGTCGCCAAAAAAATTTATTGGTTTGATATCAATGCAATACAGTCCTAGAACATCGATTGGCGAGTTATGCGGTACGCAGTCAAAAGCTTTGGCATAATCTATAAAGCAGACTTCAGTTGGACGGAGGTGAAGAGTGCTTTGACGAATACTAAAACTGCTGCTTGTAGTGCGACGTGGTGTTGTTAATGTCTATGACAGAGTAGTTTCGACCCCTATCGATTCTTGGTCACCAGTTTCCGCGATCACTTCAAGTCGAGTACGCTCCTTGATGATGACCAGCATTATGCTGTTACGAGTAGAAAAGCGGTACTGGTTTGAACTCGCTGCGCAGTCATGTGTGCGAACCTCAACGAATCTCTGGAGCAACAAGGGGCGATAAGATGTTGTATCCGCCGCCGCCATTATTTCGTAGCAGAAGCGGATGATGAAGAGGTGAGGAAAGTAACCACTTCATCCGCTGCCTACGCGAATCTATCGAAGTGGTCGCCACCGATTGTGGTGAAACAGTTCCATCAGGCGGAGCAATGGTCCTAATCATCGTGGGGCCTATACGTCGAACCGCCTCACAATTAGCAGTTTCGAGGATATGCTGTCCATTACGGGAGCACTATCCAGTTACCAAATTAGACGACTCCCGCCGATTATCCGTACCGGACCTTAAAATTGTGCTTCTCCTCATTTTGGGTAGTGCATATTATACCTAACTGCTAGGTGCGGTGATAGCTCCCTCAGTGAGTAATTTGCTAGATAAAGTTGCTGCACTTTTCTCACCTACCCTCTGAGATGCTGGCGTGGCGTGCAGCCATTTCGAAAATTTCGACTATATAAAGTTGGACATTTTGTGTCTAAACGAAGCAAGATCATGGGACTTTCGAGAATACTCCCCTTGGTTTTGCCACACTAATGGCGATATGCTTTTGCATCCTGGAGTAGGAGCCGAGTAGGAGCAAATGCGAATCCAGTGTCGGGTTGTTCTGACTGTAAGATTCCGGTTCACGTTAAGGAGCATCACAATTGTACAGTGATATGCGCTAAAGGAGGCTTCTGTTAGAGTGGAGAAGGATTCTTTCTATAAACAGTTACAAGCAGCTCAGGAGAGACGTTTTGAATGTGACATTATGATCGTGATTGGTGATCTGAATGCCAAGGTAGGATCTGACAACATCTTGCTCGGACTTGTGATTGAGAAGCGTGGTCTTGGCAACCGTAACGATAATAGTGGGAAGTTTGTCAATTTCTGCAGCTTCCAAAGCTTCGTCATTGGTGGCACGTAGTTCGAGGATAGGCCCTGCCTTAAGTGTGCAATCAGATTGAGCGTTTTGGGATCAACAATAGATTTAGGAATTGTCAGCTGGAATTGGATAACATGAGAGACGTTGATATCGGCCTGGAAAGGGATGGTCGCTTACGTTCGCTTGTGTATTGCTTCCGAAACTTCTCGCAGGGTTGGAGAGCTGCGACTTTCAAGTTCTAAATCGACGGCTTATATATTCTAGCTGCCGCTCGACATTGAGAGAGTTATCTTGCTGATCGAGCGGCAAGCATCCTGAGTAACTTGCCTGAGAATATCGATAAGCATAGTGCCGATATCAAAAATGCTTTTTTTTTGTCGTTGGCTATGTTCCGCAGAGACGTTACAAGATCTGGCAGACTGCATAATGGTGGAATTGGACCAATTACCGGAGGGATTGCAGCCCTAATGACTGCTGGCGGGCGTCATGCCCTTGAGCTCCTATATTGTATCAAATCCCGGGAAGGTAAGCATAGTGTGACGAAAGGCAATTTGTTTTCCCGCTGGTTAGAGAAGTGGAAGATGCCTTAAAACGCGATGATATTAGGAGTGCATACCGCATTACGGTCAAAGGGTAGTATAGGTCCCAGGGCGAAACGTGCATTGGTACCCACGATGGAGCATAAAACCTTGGAAACGCAGCTGAACCAACACCAACAGCTCTATTACCAAACCTATCTCCATTTCCACGTGGTGATCGCCGGGAGTTTTTTCTTTATGAAAAACTGCAGACGGAGAAAGATGAAGGCGAGTCTCCCGCGCCTAAAAACGGGACAAAATGTCCGGAACTGGTCCTCCAGGTTGGAGGTTGGGTAGGGCTGACACCCCTACATGGAAAACCGATGTTACGAAACCATGAAAGAAGCCTCGGACAGGATGGATTTTACAACGACGACCCCGGGAACGACAATGGATTCCCAGTACAGAGCCAATGCTGCGGAGCAGCTTGCCGATACCCTGTCCCAATGTAAGGCTAATGTAACAACGTTGGAAGAGATGCGATGGGCAGGGACCGTTTTCCGTGAGAAGAGCCGCTACATCATATATTATAGTGGCCATCCAGTAAACCATGCGCTCGGAGTACGTTTCTTAGTCGGCCACAATATATATTTGAAAATATAATCGAAAGGCTATACACTCTGCGTTTGCGAGGCAAATTTAGAAATATGAGCCTCATAAACGTTCACGCCCCTACAAATGGGACTGCAGAGTCGGAGAAGGATAATTTCTACGAGGTAGTTGAGCGAACCCTCGAAGCCTGTCCCAAGTATGATATCAAAATCATACTTGCTGATTTCAACAATCAAGTAGGGCGGGAGCCCGTATTCAGGGGATATGTTGGCTCCCATGACTTACATAAGGATACCAATGATAACGAACTGCGGATTATTCAGTTAGCAGTATCAGACGAAATGTTTGTTGGAAGTGCCTGGTTTGCGCGCAAAGCAGTTCACAAACATACGTGGGCCTCTCCAGACGGGACCACTTTCAACCAAATTGACCACGTGGTGATTGAACGCCGCCACCTTTCAGCCTTGATGAATGTGAGTCCAATATAAACTCGGACCACTATCTCGTTGGCATGTTGCTCCATCTACAGTCCCTTCTGACAATTAGGTGAGAGTGAATACTGAAGCCATCCACAACACAACCCTCCGCGACAACTATAAGGGTGAAATGGATGCCGCAATAATAGCAGTCAACAGAGGTCGTGGAGATGAAGCATCAATAAATGATCTTTACAACCACCTGAAGAACGTTATCATTGATACGGCCACAAACATACTTGGCCCCAGCCGCAAGAAAAGTTGGAACGGCTGATTTGACGATAAATGTAAGCTACCTACGGAACGGAAGAATGCTGCATACCGAGTAATGTTGCATTCTCAAAGAACGCGGGCACGCGCAGAGACTTATCACGAACTCCATCGAACAGAGAAGCTACTTCACAGATGGAAAAGGAAGCCTGCGAGAACCAATAAGTCTGTGAACTCGAAAAGTTCAGGGAGCAATCACACCAGGCACGGAAGTTTTACCAACAAGTTAGCAGGATGAAGCCTTATACACCGCGATGCTCATCCTGTCGAGACAAAGAGGTAAATCTGATTTCCGACAGAATGGGCATATTGCAGCGATGGGTTGGGTACTTTGATGATCTATTGAATAACCAGAACATCGGCGAGTTGGAGGACCCGCCAACTGAAAATGACGGATAAATACAGCCATACATCAAGTGTAGGAGAAACAGTCCGCGCAATTCATCGGCTTGAAAATCATAAGTCGCCAGGAACCAATGGAATTACAACCGAATTAGTTAAATATGGAGGTGACCAGTTACACCAAGTGGTTCATCAACTGATGCCCAAGGTTTGGGCCAGCGAATCAATGCCTGACGATTGGCAACGAGGCATTATCTGTCTCATACATAAAAAGGAATATATAACACAGTGCAGCAATTATAGAGGTATCACGTACCATCTATAAGATATTCTCCGCTATCTAGGCCGGATAGCCCCATACGCCCGAACATCATTGGCCCATATCCAAGAGGCTTCACTCCAGGCAAATCAGCAACAGATCAGATTTTCTCTCTGCGGGAAGCGATGAAAAAACTGTTGGAATATGGACGCCAGTTGCACCATCTATTCATCGACTTTAAAGCCGCCTAAGATAGCATAGCCAGGATAAAACTGTACACGGCCATGAGACAATTCGGTATCCCGACGAAATAGATAAGACTGACTAGGCTAACCCTGACCAATGTGCGAGGCCAGATAAAAGAAGCAGGATCACTCTCAAGACCATTCAACATCAATAACGGTCTACGACAAGGTGATGTTCTATCATGCGTCCTCTTTAACCTGGCCCTCGAGAAAGTGATCCGCGATTCTGCAAGAGGTACGATCCTTTTAAAGTCCACCCAACTACTGGCCTATGCTGACGATATCGACACCATGGAAACAACGACCCGAGACGTACAAACTGCCTTCATCCAGGTCGATCAGGCGGCGCGAGATCTCGGGCTGCACATCAATGAAGGCAAGACAAAATATATGGTGGCAACGTCAGCACCGAAAACGAACCAACCAACAACATCAAACCACACTGGTCAAACAAGAAGAATAAAGATTGGAGAATACAACTTTGAAATCGTTGATAATTTCTCCTATCTAGGGTCGAAAATCACAACCGACAACAGCTACGATGATGAAATCCGCGCACGGTTGTTGTCCGCCAACAGAGCCTATTTCAGTTTACTAAAACTGTTCCGCTCGAAATGTCTCACCATGGGGTCAAAGCTCTTACTGTACAAGACAATGATATTGCCAGTCCGCATGTATTCCTCGGAGGCTTGGGTTCTTAGCAAGAAGATTTGCGAACTCTTGGCCGCGTTCGAGAGAAGAATCCTCCAAACAATTTTTGGCCCCCTATATGAGGATGGACGATTCCGTAGCGTACATAATGACAAAATCCATGAGTGATATCATGACCACCAGGTTGTGGATAAAATCCGGCTCAATAGACTACAGTGGGCGGGTCACTTAATCTGTATGGACGAGGATGATCCCACCCGGAAAGTCTGTAAGGGCAATATCTCTCGTAGAAAAAGAAGACGAGGCAGAGTCTTCTTTTTCTACCATAGATATTGCCCTTATAGACTTTCCGGGCGGGATCATTCTCGGAAAGAGAAAATAGAAAAGAAAATGTAATTACTAACAAAATCAAGAATAGTGTAGGTAATAACAATAATAAAAGTAATGGAAATGCTGGGGCCGGAAATGTAGGACACAGCAGTAAGGGGGAAAAACTGCCTCCTATAAATGGACATGACCTTGCAGGTCGCGATTTTAGAGGGCAGTATTGAGTCCATGATGCTGACTATGCCCAGCAAGTGTGCAAAAACAAATGCACACACATGCGACTGAAATTAACAGCATTACAAAATGTTTGAGCACACAGCATGACCGCCGCTAGCTCGGCGACCACAATCGTACCGCAGATTAACGTCAATTCCATTGTAGGAATCCATCAAAGAGCAGCGCTCCTCCATTTCACGGTCAAGCAAAAGCCTGACATTGTTTTGACTCCCGAAACACACCCCAATCCGAGGCATTCCATAACGTTTAAGGATTTCGAATTTGTGAGAAACAATAGGTAGAATTGTGATGGGGGAGGTGGTACCGGGATTCTCGTGGGTCGCCAGTATCGTTTTAGGCAAATCAATAGACCTGAATTTGAAAGCTTTGAATGTTTGGGAGTCTGTGTGGGAAGTAATGGAGCCAAGTTTAAGGAGGAGTTCTATTCCTTGTTTTCGATACTCGAATTACATAGGTTGCATAATTACTATATCTTTGCTCGTGATTTAAATGCCAGGCATACGTCGTGCCTAAACGTCACAAATAATCCCAGAGGGGTTTTCCTCAATTCTTGGGTAGAACAAAACCAGATAGAGTATAAATGTAAGCTCTATGGGTTAGATAGCCCTACATTGGCCAAGGAAAATTGCTGTCTGGATTTCTGTCTTACCAACGCAAGATTAAATTTCAAATGTAATAATTCGGTGCGAAGACTACAGACCCTTCCTTATGATAGCGATCATAACGCCATCTTAATGGAGGTACTGTATGATAGAAGAGAAGTTCTATTAGATGCCATAGAACACGATGGCCATAAGCTGAACTTCATGAAAACAAATTGGAAGAAATTCCAAGAGCACTTTGTCGGGGATATCGAGAGCAATGTCCTCCCGATGAAGGAAATGATGGTCTGGTGGCACCCAGTGTTACGAACCTGACAAATGAGGAGGTAATTCATCGTCTTCCAGTTAGAGACACTGACGTCCCCGAAATCATATGTTCCCGAAACAATATGGAAGGATATGCCATTCCAGCCATAAAAAGGTTGAACAAATTGAAAAGCCTTTTTCTCAAGCGCGTCAATAATATCTATCGGAGATTTGAGGATTACCACCATTCTACATTGACGAGACTCAAATCGTTGCTTAAAGCGGCGCGAAAAATGATTTGCGAGTATTTTGTAAAGTTGGTCTGTGAAGTCGGCGCGGGGGTTTTCTCGAATACACATAGTGTATCCATGTCATTATGACCGTACAAATTAGGACGTAATTTGATGCAGCTGTCCTGTTTAGCCCTGTGCAAACTCGCAAACATCTCCCCTCAAAGATCTTTAGTTTCTCCATCTGATTAGCACTCACGTTAAACCAAATTGGGCACCCATACGTGAGTATTGGTTTAATCAGAGTAAGATAGCAGCCCTTCAGGTCAGGTGAGAAGCATAGAAAAGTCTCCCTAAGGACATGAATGCCCTGTGTGCGTTTTCAAATGTCGTTTTAATATGATAATGAAAATGCAGGCGATCGTCCATATATACGCCCAGGTATTTTACACACTTTTTGTGTGGGATGCGCTCAGTTCCATCTTCGTTTGCGAGGATGTGGAAGTCTTTCCAATTCCTTCTCACATTCTTGTTGGTATACGCCAAGGAATCGCGGAATAGAATCGTTTCGCACTTTTGTGCATTGATTCTCATGCGCCAACTGTCCGTGAAGAACTTAATCTTCTGAAGTTGAACTTGCAGTTCAGTCACCTTTTTATGGGCCATGTAGGCAACCAGATCATCCGCAAAGGTAATCAGTGATCTTTTTGGCGACTTGTTAAAGTCAAACGAGCTGTGTAGCTTGCTGGCAAATATAGCAAAAAGTGTGGGAACAGTTACTGTTCCTTGCTGCAGTCCATTGACAACATGGAATTTACTGTCGCTCGCCGGCATATATCGGACGTTGCTTTCGTAATTGTATGTATAGGCGAATAGCCGGGTCGGAATCCGAATTTTGAATTCGACAATAAATCATACTTTTTGATGTGTCCGTTCAGGGCTTTTAACACCAAAACCTCAAACACTGATGTTAGGCAGCAAGCTGATTGGGCGGCAACTTTTTAAACTGGAAGAGTCCTTTCCTTTTTTAAGATAGAGAAAACGCGGGCTTTCTTCCATTGTCCTGGGAAGTATGAGTTACTCAACAGATTATTGAATTGGATGCAATTATTCTACTATATTCGGTATTCCATCCACGTCGGATGAACTTTTGCAATTTACCCGTCTGAATATGGAGACATATGAGACAAAGTGTTCAAGCAATTAATCATCCGAAATAAGGTCAGCTTGTATCGCAGTATTGAAATGGATAACCAGGATGCGGTTCAGGCTGTTTTTGAATGTGTGGACGCCCCTCTCCACTATTTCTGAAAGTCGTGTTGCTTCTATGTCCGTTGTGGGTCGATAGATTGATTCGAAGTGGTTTCCTACCAGCTCAAGTTTCAGAGCATCATCCATTATAATGCAGTTCCCCTGCGCACCGAGAACCCGATTATTATTATTCTGACCTGGGTCAATGAGGTTTTGTACTTCATTGCTGTGTACTTTCATCTTCAGCACAGATACTCGTGACTTTTTCCTAAGCAACGAATTCACTTGAGTGAACATGATATCCGAGTCGCCCGGCGAAAATTAGTGGCCGCTCCGAGGAGCCCAATTAGCGCTTTTGTGCGCCGTTTTGATGCCACAAACTCCTAAGACCGTGACTGTTGTTATGGGAGCAGGGAGGCAGAGTCTAGCCGGCTAGGATCTTCAGAGCCAGTCCGTAGCACTGACGAAAGAAAGCAGCTCTCCCACCCTGCAGCTGGAAATCTCTCTGAGATCCCCAAAGAATGGTTTACCTAGTGTTCGTGGCCTGACTCTAGCTAGAGCTGGGCAATCGCAGAGAAAGTGCATGAGGGCTTCCCTTCCTTCTGCGCAGCTTCGGCAATGCGAATTGTAGGGTATGCCGAGCCTAGTGGCATGGTCCCCTATAGGCCAGTGCCCCGTGGAGACCGCCGTAATTTTGAATGCATTTGCACGCGCCCGGCACGGGAGCTATCGGGATCGGGCTATGTTATAAGCGGGCCAAATTCTCCTTGACTTGACACAGCACGTAAGCCTTCGCCATCTTGGCCCGCAGCTGCAGGGTAGTGCGAGTAGACTCGGCCCCCGACAGCCGCCAGCGGAACACCGGCTGTATTCGCCGAACGACTGCCAAGAGCAAAGCCTCGCCTGGCCAATCCGTCAGCCCGCTCATTCCCCTCTATGTCCCTATGCCCGGGAACCCAGAGGAGGGTGACCTTGAGCGTACCGCCCAGACGGTTCAGCGCGTCTCTGCACTGCCCCACCAGAAGATGAGGAAGATGCCGTCGCAGAGTAGAAGGCCCTGATGGCCGCTTGGCTGTCGGTCAGAATGACTATGTTACGCTTGGGGGTCGAATCTCGCTCCAGCCATCGACAGATTTCCAATATCGCCAGTACTTCCGCTTGGAATATACTGGCAAAACCTGCGAGACCATACGACTTGGATACACTATGTGTATTCGAGAAAACCCCCGCGCCGAATTCACAGGCCAACTTTACAAAATACTCGCAAATCATTTTTCGCGCCGCTTTAAGCAACGATTTGAGTCTCGTCAATGTAGAATGGTGGTAATCCTCAAATCTCCGATAGATATTATTGACGCGCTTGAGAAGAAGGCTTTTCAATTTGTTCAACCTTTTTATGGCTGGAATGGCATATCCTTCCATATTGTTTCGGGGACGTCAGTGTCTCTAACTGGAAGACGATGAATTACCTCCTCATTTGTCAGGTTGGTAACACTGGGTGCCTCGATATCCCCGACAAACTGCTCTTGGAATTTCTTCCAATTTGTTTTCATGAAGTTCAGCTTATGGCCATCGTGTTCTATGGCATCTAATAGAACTTCTCTTCTATCATACAGTACCTCCATTAAGATAGCGTTATGATCGCTATCATAAGGAAGGGTCTGTAGTCTTCGTTCAGGATTATTACATTTGAAATTTAATCTTGCGTTGGTAAGACAGAAATCCAGACAGGAATTTTCCTTGGCCAATGTAGGGCTATCTAACCCATAGAGCTTACATTTATACTCTATCTGGTTTTGTTCTCCAAGAATTGAGGAAAACCCCTCTGGGATTATTTGTGACGTTTAGGCACGGCGTATGCCTGGCATTTAAATCACGAGCAAAGATATAGTAATTATGCAACCTATGTAATTCGAGTATCGAAAACAAGGAATAGAACTCCTCCTTAAACTTGGCTAAATTACTTCCCACACCCTCCTCTAGGCAGGGGAAATCCTTAAACGTTATGGAATGCCTCGGATTGGGGTGTGTTTCGGGAGTCAAAACAATGTCAGGCTTTTGCTTGACCGTGAAATGGAGGAGCTCTGCTCTTTGATGGATCCCTACAATGGAATTGACGTTAATCTGCGGTACGATTGTGGTCGCAGAGCTAGCGGCGGTCATGCTGTGTGCTCAAACATTTTGCAATGCTGTTAATTTCAGTCGCATGTGTGTGCATTTGTTTTTGCACACTTGCTGGGCATAGTCAGCATCATAGACTCAATACTGCCCTCCGTCACTGGTCGTACCTTCTCGGCACTCCCTTGGCGGTCGACGGCCGCAAATTCGGGTCCTGGAATTAGCGGTGTAAGAGGAGTATTAATTTACAATTTTGAAGTCGTCGCCGACTTTTGAGGCGTGTTCGGCGTCGGATTCCTTCCGATCTTTGCATTGCAATAAGCGCGGCATCCACGATACTACGCTGGATGTCCACTACTTCGGCAATTTACGCAGAAGGTTTCCTACTTCCTATCTTCTTCATTAAGGTGGCATTCAGCCGCGGCGTGGCCGCCCCCGCACTTTACGCAATGCAAAGTCATTTGAAAATTGACTGCCGAGTGGCCGTAGCGCTAGCAACGTCGACATTGGGTCATCTCACTTTATTGCAAGCGCTCGAAACGCACTGCTTGATAATTCAAAGACCTGATGCTGCTCAGGTCACTAGCCCTACTCTCTGGGCTAATTTGCACCAGGAAATGGGGCAGTACTATTTTTTCAGCCACCGATTTTTTCGTGTTGAATCTGGTGAACTTCAGAAAGGTCACGGTCATTGCCGATGCTCTGAGCATCAGCAGCACCTCCTCCGGTTTTTCCTCTGCGTCCAATCCCTTCAACCGAAAAGATTTCACTTTCTCCCCTTTTGGGTTGTAGGTAAAATATATAGCCTGCACTTGATCCAGGACTCGTCGTGCGCGATGATAATTATCGATATGCACGCACTTGATTTGGGTCTTCTCCGCCCTAATAATCTTCACTGTGAATGTCGTAATGCCGGCATTCATAGCTAGACAGGTAGCTAAATCGCGACCTACAAGGTCATGCGCATTTATAGGAGGCACTTTTTCCCCCTTACTGCTGTGTCCTACATTTCCGGCCCCAGCATTTCCATTACTTTTATTATTGTTATTACCTACACTATTCTTGATTTTGTTAGTAATTACATTTTCTTTTCTATTTTCTCTTTTCTTTTCTAGTTTTCTGCTAATGTGGACAATGAAGTCCATTGCCATACCTTATCCTCGTCGCTGGTATCTTCGATAACAATATCGTCGCTCTTTCCTTTTGCAGTGAGCGTCGTTCTGACGCCGCTGCCAAAGTTGGTGCTGTCGCTGCCGACGTTGTCATTACCGACGTTGATCTTATCGCCGCTGACGTTGCCGATGATGATGAAATGCCCGATTTAATTGCTTCGGGCACTACGGTGGGCGCTAAAGAGTTTGCCTTCAGGTCACTTATTTGCTCCATTAGAGCTTGATTTTGCCTCAGGAGGACGTCGAATTTCGCTTCTAGCGAATCATACGCTCCTTCCAGCCTGAGGACTTTGTCCTTGTGGTTTCTAGTTTCGCTTCTAAGTGAGCGATCGGAACCGGTTTCCTTCTGCGTTGCTCGAGCGCAGCCCTCTCGCCGCTTCTTATACGACTCTCGGGAGGTTTCGTCGCCGAGGGCCAGTTTGGCCCTCTACTATTGTCTTCCATTCCAGTTCTTCAAAAGAAACAATGTCACTTTTTATTTTTCTTTACTAACTGCCTATTCATCACACCACTTTTCAGTTTATAATGCTCAAATGTGATGTTCACTCTACGAGACTCATGAACCGAATCCCTTTACTTTGGTGGCACGTACATTTCTGAAAGATTCACAGGCACCAAAAAAAAAATTGATTTGACCTGAACGGGATTCGAACCTTGGGCCGATTGAATATTGTGCAATCTCTTCTATTGCGACTTGATTTGAATTAAGCTGATTTATGTTCTGCTTTCTTTGTTATTTCGCAACTACATGTCGAATTTTCTCAGGATGAGCCCTTCTGAGGTTTTGGAAGTTATTTGTGGAGCAGGGCACAAAACAATATTTCATCCTCCTCCTTGACATTTCAAATTAATTTCGACGCCTTTATGTTGTGATGTGTAACTGACAGTTGCGGGTTTACTAAAATGAAACAAGTCCGAATACCGGAAGCTTGCGCTTCGGGTATAAAGGTTTTGTGTTCATCTTATGTAAGAAATTTCAACGCACATTTTTCTATTCGTATATAACTACAAATCCAACATATTCCTTCATATTTTTCCAAACTATGAGACATACGTACATATTACAGCCATAGATATTACACTCACCCTAAACAAACTGCCTATTTCCGAATACTGTATACATTTTTGCACGTATATAAATTGATCGTAGCCAAATTTCCGATTTAATTCTTATGTCTATCTGAATTAAGCACTACCCGCAAAGTTCATTAGCACGTATAGACTATATACCTACATACACACATGTCTGATTGGAGTAATATACATATATACAAATGACAAATGACAAAAAAACTAAAACAAAATAATTCTTTCCGACCCCATTCATAAGAACTCATTTCAATGTGGTATTGACGAAATGATATGTGATGATGACGTCATGCAGTTTGCAGAGTGTACGAAATTCACAAAAATGATAAAGTTTTACCCTCTATAACTTTGTTAATAATATTTGGATTCTCTTTAAACATGACCAAATTGTGCACTCTGTTCTTCATTACACGCATGCCAATTTTGTGCCTCTGGGATGAACATAAGGGAGGTTGTCGGGTAAATTTCTAAAATGCGGAAATATACTATTATTAATTTTATTTATGCAGATATCGGAACCGGATATGCACCACTGTGATTTATTTGAAATTTTTCGGTTGGATAGGTTCTGAGAACGAGACCTGTTACACTTTTTGGGGGTAATATGTTGAGCCTTCACTCCCCTATGTTCCACCGAATATCAAATATGGAACCAGTTTCGAAAAGTACTAATTGAGACCTTTCATTTGATACCCCACAGGGCTACATTCGGTGAAAAAAAAGGTTTCACCCTCCATTCACATGGCGCCACTTACTGCATGTAAAGGGTACATCAGATTACATACTCTCACCAATTTTCATGATAATCGGTGTAACCGTTTCCGATTAAATCGAGTGTGACAGACAGACAGATGGACAAACAGACACCGACTCGATTCTAATAAGGTTTTGTTTCACACAAAACCTTAAAAACAACGCCGCTAGGAAAAGCAAGAATGTCGTCCAATGGAAGACTGCTAGTTTCCACGGCAAAAGGCACGGAAGGGCATCGAAGGATCCGTTTAGAATAAAGTTGAACACAACAGGAGCCGACGCGCTGGGGTTATACGAATGGAAAAAATCGATCTTTCATATGCCGACATTCTGCGCAAGGTCAAAACGGGCACCTGGCTGACCAGTCTAGGAGAAAGCGTGAACCATATAAGGCGGACGCAGAAGAGCGCTTGAATTTAAACCAGGCGAAAAGTCAGAAGACTTGCAGAAGAAAATTAATTCGTCACTGGGTTGAAGATAAATGCCAAGTTGTGCTGCCCTAGCTAGGCGTTGAGTTGATTTGGGAGACTGATATTCTACGGCTAAGAAAGGCGTATAGCGGCACGCAAACTGCGTCGATAAGTCTACCCCTCGAAGCGGGGAAATGAGCTATTACTGCCATCAAAATTGAGATCTGTTGATCACATGGCAGCTGTTCTCGAGAGGACAAATGCTGTGCAGTGACACTATTTGAAGCGAAGAATGCCTGCAATTCAGATTAAGAAAAATTCAAGAAGCTCTAATTAAATTGGTAGGGCCGAAAAACCTGGTGCGTATCATTGCTGACTTTTTAATCGACAGGCGTCTGTGCTGCAATTCAGATGAAGGACGTAAATCATATCCCCATATCGACGTGGGTATCAGCGGTTTCGGGCACTACATTGGGCGGATGTTGTAGACTTCTTAATGGAGTTTATGCCGGAGTACGCACGCTTATCGCTAGCAGTATTTATCACTAAGAGGAGAAGTACGTCTATAAAGATCACAGTTGGGATACAAATACTACATTCCCAGCCTGCGCTCAAGTATTTAAGCTTAATGATCAACCAGAGCTTAAATTTCAAATTACATGTAGAGGGTACAGCAACCGGGGCATATAACACCGGACTGCTGACGAGAACGCTGCATATATCTGGCTCAAGACTTAATCGCCGCCTCCTTCTTTCCAGGGGGGTTAGTTTGAGCGTAATATATACACCCCCAAAACTAAATGCACTTGGGACATATTGTGCCTATCGTACAATATCCGACGAAGTGTGAAACCAGGGTTAATTCCAATTGATATTTTGGCGAGGGAAGGACAACGATTTTATGATCGAGCCTATCCCATTGGAGGTCCTTCTGCCTGTCCGCGGTAAGACTATCGGGGTCAGACTATTGTTGAGTGGCAGGCGAGATGGAACTAATCAGAAAAAGGCCGATGCACCCACAGAATCATTACGGGTACTCGAGGATGGATCGGGAAAGAATATATGGGACTTTAGAATTTTACACGTATGTGAATAATTCAACACCTGATTGTCGACATGAAGAGCAAACCGCTTTTATTTTGCGATACCTCCGATTCGATGTTAAAAAAAGTTTTCCAGATAGAAGAACGCTTCTTTGCTTTTGAAGATTGTCACAACAAAACTGGCAAAGTTATTGCTATGTTCATATGTAAAATTTTGGGCAAATCAAATATTCCTTTAAGTTAATTTCGTGGACAAACCTACATTATGAGTGGAATGTACAAAGTCCACACTGTTTATTCAGTTGGAATTCATTTTGCTGAATGTTGTCCTACTCCTTCCGGTGTCGCCCAGAAGACTTACATTTTCACTAGTAGAACGTAACGTTGGGCGATTTTAGAAAGGGACGTACCCAACTCGTTGAACAACTTATCTGATGCGAAATAATCTCCTGGGATTGATGCTATTAGTCAAATTCTGCTTCCGATTCCACAGTTTGCCTAGCACCTCTCGATTTAAACAATTTTCCAAACATCTGTATTGCTTTGCGAATGTTTTGCACTTTACCGGTCTCTATTGGCAGTTCCGAGCGCTCATTCAGCGTCCTATTGAGAATAAAAAATTATTATCGCTCATGCGCAACCCAAACTCGCGTTTCAGGACCTGCGGCTTTATGTTTGGGACCAGAATTAGCTAGAAAATTGGATGTGGGTGTCATAATTGAAAAATTTGCTTCAACCAAGGCAAGAAAAGCAAACCTCAAGATAAAACTGTTGTAAATACAAATATATTGATCAGCAAAATTTGCATGTTTTTGAATAATGTGGGTAAAAATAACAGAACTCTTTAGTTATTATCACTTTCAATATATGCCTGTTCTATATGTGCAATACTCCACGGAAATTTCCCTTTGTTCCAAACAGTGCTATAAGCAATTGGCTAGGAACATTTTAATTGACAATTTAGAATGATTTGTTTTGGTTGAGTTGGTCAAACCCTCAATGTATATTAGTAGTGCTGATGACCTCCAGGAACGCATTGAAAGTGCACAACCCCATGAATATAAAAACAAGTCGGGAAACCGCAAGCTGGACGCTTCAGGTACGAAAAGTTTTGTGCATTTCTTAGTACGTAGAATGTAATATATGCATATATTATGTGAGAGTATCCACTTTCGGGTGAGATTGACATTGATCGCCTTGAATTTGCAAAGAAGTCGTATTATAACTTTGTTTGTGGTGCGATTTTCACCAAACTTGGAAAGATCATGCTGTATATTATAGCCTACATAACTGCAAAATGTCGTGGTGCTATTATGAACTTAAGGGGGGTTTTGCAGCCAATTGCTAAAAATTATAGCAATGTACTATTACAAACTTAATTTGAACAGATATCGGTATGAAAGGTATTTTGGAGCTCAGGCACCATATAGTGGCAGCTTCTTGATTTTTGTCAGATTTTTGTGTTGGGTAGTTTCTGAGAATCACCCACTTAAAAAATGATCACTTTCAACCCCCCACACTCCCCACCTTTCCAATAAATGTCAAAACTAAGACCGGTTTCCGAAAGTACTGATCGAAAAACAAAAAATTTACACCGCCCTTTTGCATGTATGGGGACCCTCATTAAATTTTACGTAAAAACATGTAACTCACTATATGCGTGAGTGTTCACAGTTCCCACTTTTCTACCAAATTTGGTGTCAATCGCTATAACCGTCTCCGAGAAAAATTCGTGTGACGGACAGACAGACAAACAGCCAGACAGACAGACAGTAAACCGATTTTAATAAGGTTTTGTTTCAGTGAAATTATGCGGTGTTTCCAACGATTAATTATTTGAAATAATAAAAACTTGTTGTTTCTTTTTCGTTGGTATGAATATTTATTCTTGCAAATACCGATATTTCGGGAACCACTTGTTCCCTTCATCAGTGCTAACTAGTTAGCAAGTGGTTCCCGAAATATCGGTATTTGTAATATGATAATAAATATTCATACCAACGAAAAAGAAACAACAAGTTTTTATTATCTCAAGGTTTTGTTATACACAAAACCTTAAAAACTAGTCAGAAACCGGACGCTCGGCGTTTCAGGTAGGAACGGTTTTGTTTATTTCTTATGTAAGTATATTTGAGCGCAGAAATATCTCGTTTGTACGCAGCCAGTAATGAATACATATGTATATTTAGCATATCAAACTACCCACTTTAGTGTGGAATTGATATTTAGTATTTTCGGTTGCAGTCAATTTACTTGGAAAAGACAATTTTGAGCTACTGTAATTTATCAGTAATAATACAATTCTGATCAAACTTGAGGATATCATGTTTCAAACAATAGACTTCATTACTGCAAATTTTCAAAACTCTAGGATAAAATTAAGGGGGTCATCCCGTGTGTCGGATCCGAGTAATCAATTTTTTTTCTACGGTCCGCAAACTAGGATAAGGATAAACACAAAACCGTATTAAAATCGGTTTATTGTCTGTCTGTCTGTCCGTCACACGCATTTTTCTCGGAGACGGTTACAGCGATCGACACTAAATTTGGTAGAAAGCTGGGAACTGTGAACGCTCACGCATACAGTGAGTTATATCCTTTTACGACGAATTTAGGGGGAGTCCCCATACAAGTTATGTATAAACACTCACAATCCAATATTGATAAGGAAGAATTGCATTTCTTCAACAAACCAATAGATAAGAAAATAACATCATAAGAAACAAATGTGTATCTTATCTGATGGTTACGAAGAAATGTAACGTGATCATAAAACGAGGGGATAAGGACCGAACTGTGTTCTATGATGGGACATCAACAGAGCAGAGTCGTTCCATACTATAAATATGAGAACGACTATTGAATCGTTGCTCATTACCTAACTGTCAGTATTAGAGTTAAGATATATTTTTTTTAAAAATAAATATTATTATTATCACAATTTTTTTTTTGTTTTAAATTGAACAAGTATTGTTCATTTAACTTACATGCAAAAGGGCGGTGCAAATTCTTTTTCATCAAATATAGTCATGTGGGATATCAAATTAAAGGTTTTGGTTAGTACTTTTCGAAGCCGGTGTTAGTTTTGACATTTGTTGGAAAGGTGTGGAGTGCGGGGGGTTGAAAGTGATCATTTCTTTAAGGAGGTCCTTCTCAGAAACTACCCAACCGAAAAATCTGAAAAAAATTAGGAGACTGCCACTATATGGTGCCTGGGTTCCAAAATACCTTCCATACTGATATCTGTACAAATAAAGTTAATAATTTTTAGTAATTGGCTGAAAAACCTCTCTTAAGTTCATGCTAGCACGACGAAATTTCGCAATAATATAGGGTATAACATAGAGCATGATCTCACCAAGTTTGGTGGAATTATTACTAACAAAGTTCTAATACGTGAAAGTTGTCGCTTCTTTGCAAATTCAAGACTATGAATGTCAACATCATCCGAAAGTGGATATTCTCACATAATATATGCATATATTACGTGCTACGTACTAAGAAATACACAAAACCTTTCTTACCTGAAGCATTAAGCTTCCGGTTTCCCGACTTGTTTTTATTCATTAAAGAAACCTTGAGAAAACACCAACATTTACAAAAGAAAGTTTAACAAGCCACCAAAAATTTAGCTTTCAATATTTGTTAATAATCCTAGTTAGCGGACTGTGCTTAGCTCAGTGATTCCATGGTTAGAAATCGTTACATTGTTTGGAACATTGCTCAAAACAGCTTAGTAAATAGACGGGAAAACTTGGTACACTGAAGGAAGCCTGAAATGTTTCAGTTAACTGGCACCCATATATACCGTTGATGAGTTTAGAGTTTCGCTGCGCAGGGCATCAGATGACCGAGTGAATTAGGGTGCACTGACAGTTCTTGTGCCGGCTCCACCCATTGCCGCAAATCCCTACAAATGTTTGGCGGAAAAAACATCGCCATCCCCATGGTTGTAGGTGCGTTAGTGCTTTTTGAGCAGGCATCCAGATTCCCTTTGATTTGTCCAAAAGCCGACATCCGATCTGATCGGTGGCAAGCGCTTGCAAACTTTTACAAGCCATTACTGCTTGTTCGTGACCGCGGGTTACTCAATTTCACCGGTTCATTTCGGTTCTCTTGTTTTGCTTTCGCTGAGACATTTGTCTCAATTATTCTATTGAACTTTGGTTATTGTTTCTTCGACAAAATACAAATTCACAATATGGAGAAAAATTTTCAATCTTTAATTGCAATGACAAAAATAGGATCGAAATAATGATTGTATCCGATCTTTTACTCACCTTTAGACAAACATTAAATTTGTGGCATTGTTCTTTGAACTCGCACATGGTGCACTCCTATTTTTAAATTTCCCTCGCTATAACAATAAACCACTTTGTCAAATTTGGATTTTTCCATAACTATAATATTAGCTTGGATTTCATGATAACATGCTACCAGAGAAAGATGTAAAACGTAAAACGTGTCAATTTAAAATAAATTCATATATATGTACATATACTTTTCAAAAGGTAAATGCGTTAAATATTACTGGGCTTAGGCAGCTATCGCTTCAATCAAACTCTTCTTTCTGATCAAGATAAACGTCGAGTTAGGCTTATGATGCAAAGTACATACAATACCAACATTAGTGCCTACAGAAGTTTAAAAACACTAATAAATACAATATACAACACGTCGGAAAACTGGGAGTTTAGCGTTCTGGGTATCAACGGTTTTGTGTTTTTTTTTGTTACCCATGTTTCACCATTTATATATATATATATAACTAAAAATCCTTCTTCGTGTGTTTCAAAAGGGAAAAAGAACTCTTAAGCTTCAATTCGTAGGGAGACGTTCATTACAAAACAAAATGGGTATTCATAAGACTATTCTATAAGACCACGCAGCTTAGCGACCTAGCGTCTTCTGCCGATCCTTTCAATCTTCTCCTTCTTGCCTCTTTGACGCATTCAATTGGTTTTGCCATTTCAACTCCATTTTTTTTAATTTAACGTCTTCTGATTTCCGCATCTAAATCCCTGTAAGTAATCGGAAGGAAGTCAAGTTGCATTTTGTTGACGAGCTGATAACATTTTCTGTATTATCAATGGTCGTTTTTGACAAAGTCGGAATAATAACTCGCTTGATCTTTCAATTTGTCGGTTAGCTCTTGGCAAACCGGTACTGCACACATATTGGCACGTAAATTGAACGTACCCATATTTCCGATTTACTTCTTATATCTATCTGAATTAGGCACTACCCGCAAAGTCCATCTCACATATCTCGTTGGAATAATTGATATTCACATACAAATGAATAAAAAACTAACACAAAATAATGCTTGTTCACCCAATTCGTACGAACTTATTTCGTTGTGGTATTGACGAATTGATATGTGATGATGACGTCATGCAGGTTGTAGAATGGACGAAATTCACAAAAAATTGTAAAGTTTTACCCTCTATAACTTTGTTAATAATAGTTGGATTGTCTTCAAACTTGATCGAATTATGCACCACGTTCTTCGTTACACCTATGCTAATTTTTGTGCTTCTGAGATGAACATAAAGGGGGTGCCGGGTAAATTTCTAAAATGTGGAAATATACTATTATTAACTTTATTTGTGCAGATATCGGAACAGGATATATTTTGAGGCCTAGATTTCGTAGAGATGCACCACTGTGATTTTTTTTAGATTTTTCGCTTGGATAGGTTCTGAGAACGAGACCTGTTACACTATTTGATGGTCATATTTTGAGCCTTCACGCCCCTATGTTTCACCCAATTTCAAATATTGAACCAGTTTCGAAAAGTACTAATTAAGACCTTTTATTTGATACTCCACGTGGCTACATTCTGTAAAAAAAAATTTACACCCTTCGTTCACATGTATGGGGAGCCCCCTTAAACTTAACACCAAATCGCGCCAGTCGCTGCATGTAAAGGGAACGGCAGATCACATACTCTTACCAATTTTCGTGACAATCGGTCCAGCCGTTTCCGAATAAATCGGCTGTGACAGACAGACAGACAGACCGACAGACAGACAGACAGACATCGAATCGATTCTAATAAGGTTTTGTTTCACACAAAACCTTAAAAGTGACGAAAAAGCAAACGCCTTCTTAGATTTAATTAAGCTCTGACTTTAGGCAAAACAGAATCTTTTTCTAAAATCAATGAAATATCAGAAAAATGACAAACTGAACTTAACTTCAAAATATTAGTGATAACAAAACGAGTTTCTTAGAATATTCTTACAATTACTTATATTTGACATATAGAACACATCACTGTCTTTACTAAATGATTTTTACAAATATATTTGCAACATTTTGTTAAGATTGTTTTTAGTTCGCTTTTTTGGTCACATAGATAGTAATGCCATCTTTTGCGTTCAGATGTTTACATGGCGCCCACGCTTAGATTTTCACTGCTGAAAAGGTTTCGACATGTTTCGTGTGCTCGAAGAAGCTTCTTTTCTTTTTTCGAAATCAGTAAAACATTACCGAGCATTTAATATGTTTTTCGTGAACAAATGGTGTCAGCAAATCTATGTATATATTAATATTGATATATTGCTTGCATTTCTATCACAGTTTTTCTAAATTATCTTCTAGAAATACATGTCCTGTGGCGGCATTTAGATTTCGTGACATTTTTGTTTCAAATTAATTTACCCAACGTGATAAGTCCCGATTTGCCTTGAATAAATAATTTAGCTGGCCCCTTTAAAGACCTTTTATCCAAAACTACTTTCTGTAAGTGTGACCATTTGAACGATCCGCATCTCCCGAATCTGTTAACCATCGTTCTGCAGACAAATTAGCACCGCTGTCAAACTCTCGAATGAAATCCGTCTTTAAATCCAAACGAAAAATTGATTGGCCTTAGCTTGTTTAATTCGGAATGCGGAGAGCGCGAACAATACTAATTAACTACAGCGGAGCGTTTTAGATCTCTAAACGAATCCCAACAGAACGTCCAGACAGTGCAGTTTTCGGTAACGGAAGCGAAAGAATACTGGGATGGACTTTGGGGTTACCCGCCCAGCAGGCTGAGTGGATCATCGCCGAAGCCACCCGCCATGCCAATAAGTCTGGCATGAATTTTGCGGATGTTACCGAAGAGAAAGTTCGGTGAGCCATAAACAGCTCGAAGAACTGGAGGGTCCCAGGTCTGGATCGGCTGCAGAATTTCTGGTACAAGAAATTTACCAGCGTACACAGTCGGTTGGCACACAGCATAAATCAGGTCATGGGTCGGCCGGAGGAATTTCCACCCTTCCTCATTGCGGAGATTACCTACCTTATCCCTAAGAAGGACACAGTGCAGGACCCCGCAGACACAAGACCGATTACTTGCTTACCAACTCTCTACAAATTCATAACGTCCATTATTAGTGGAAGGATCAATGCGCACCTGGAGACCAACAACATTCTGTCCGAGAAGTAGAAAGGCTGCCGAGTTGGGTTAAGGGGTTGCAAAGAGCAATTTATTATCGACTCGATAGTTGTAGGACAAACAACTATAGGTCGAAGAAACCTCTTTAGTTGCAATATCGATTATGACAAGGCTTTCGACAGCGTTCCGCATACCTGGCTAATCGATGCCCTACATCTCTCTGGCATTGATCCGAAACTAATAAAGTTTTTGGCGACAGTCATGGAAGAGTGGCAATCCACCTTATCAGTGCGTACATCTGAGGGTGCTATGATAATACCTCAGAGCCCATCCTTATACGGAGAGGCATCTTTCAGGGGGATTCGTTGAGTCCCTTTGGTTTCGCATGGCGCTGAAACCCTTTCATGCTTACTGAATGATGCTAGAGGGTATGGTTTTGCAATAAGGTATGGCCTACGTGCTAAGTGCAAACTAACACACCTGATGAGCTTAGATGACGTCAAGCTGTATGTTGGGACTGACAACCATCTTATAAGTCTTTTACGAATAATAGACATGTTCAGCCATGATATTCGGATGTAGTCTGGGTTAGACAAGTGTCAAATCCAAACCATCCGCAGAGGTCATCTCGAGCCGCATGCCGGACATAGCATTGGTGACCTTCACAACGAAGCTATGACTGAGGCAGACTTCTATAAGTACCTAGGAATTCTGCAAGGAACTCATGCTTAAGTTGGTGATCTGAAGGATGCTCTGCTGTCCGAATTCCTGCGACGTGTAAAGCTGGTGCTGAAATCGCATCTCTCGGGGAAGAATAAAATAAGCGCGCTGAATGTATTCACTTCACTGGCTTATAATAATAATAATAGTACTTGATAGTTCTGCTTACAGCATGTATTGGTCTCGGCAAGTTCTGACTGATCACCATACTCTACACAACAAGCCTGACGTACTGTTAGTTGACAAGACGGGTCGCTCACGGCTTTCTTTGATGTCCTGAGCCTTTCGCACAGTTTGGTTCAAACCATGCAGAAGTACACCATTCAGCATACATGCTTGATATTGCCGGGAGTATTCGACAGATTCTCCAATTACCCTACCACCGGCCACCACCAGCAGGACCCCTTTAGTTTTTAAGCAAGTAGGATCGTCCGAGTCTAAATGCTTGGCACTTAGTACTCGGAAATAATGCGGTGAGTAAAATTAGAATGCGAATTCCGTCGTACGAAATTCATAAGTGTTCAGAAAGGGGGTAAAAGAAATCAATGGAAAAGGATAAAATAAAATCCTTGTTGAGCGTGAATTATAAAAGAAAATTTATTTTCGTATGCAAAATTGAAATCCGGAAAATGCTATAAATTGTAACAATGGCATTAAAAGCTCAAAAAATGACTAGTTAATACTTCGCATCACCATATCATTTACACATTCGTGCTGTTACCGTTACGGCGTGAGTAATGTAGTATTCGTGAAGGGGAATATAGATGCGAATATTTACATCGACATTTAAAAAAATATGTATATCAGCGGGGAGAAATTGAATATTTGTCAAACATTCAAAATATGCCAAAACAGTGACTCAAAACATAAAGCGTAAAAAACATCAATGTGGTAGTGTTCAATTATTTGAAACTACTCAAACTAGAACTATGTTGACGATAGACTCCACAACAGTCCCATTTCAAGCAAAAAATACACAATGGAACGTCTTCTCAAATACTGGAGAAAAATTCCAGCCGAATATCTTCAACGTTTGGTCAAATCCATGTCACTGGTCAGTGAAGGATATATGTATGTATATGATGCTAAAAGCCTCCATATGAAGTATTAACTAGTAATTTTCAAGGTTTTATGTAAAATAAAGCCTGATTAAAATTGATTCACTGTCTGTCTGTCCGTTTGTCACACGCACTTTTCTTCAAAACGGGTAAACCGACCAGAATGAAATTCGGTGGACATATGACAGCTATGAAATCACACCCATACAGTGAGTGATATAAATTTAGATGCAGTTTAGAGGGGGTCTCCTCATACAAGCAAAAGGAGTTGTATATTTTTTTTCACCGAATATAGTCATGTGGGATATCAAAGGAAATTTTCGATTTCGACCAATTGCAAAATGCGCGCGTAACGAGTCGAAATGGGTAAAGTGAGACAGGACTCATTTCTCAAAACTACCCAACCCAAAAATCAGAAAAAAAACTTGCAGTGGTGCCCTTATATGAAATCTAGGCCTCAATAATGTCCCATTCCGATTCCTGCTCAAATAAACTAACTAATGGTATATTACCACCTTTTCGAGACTGACAGAAAAACACATAATCACATAATACCATATACGCAAATATTAGGTGCTAATGTCCACTTAAATGTTTCTATAATGGAAATATACAAAAAGCCTTTCATACCTGAAGCGTCCAGCTTTCGGTTTCCCGACTTGTTTGTATCTGTTGTAGGTTAACTTCTTCATATTTCGTAATAATATTGAACTCCTAGTGCGAAGCGTATGAGGTAGATAATTATCAATATAGTGCTTTCCAGATCAAATTATTTCTGTAAATGGTTTTTAAAAAATAGAGGGCAATGGAATTTTTAGCTATGTAGCCACGGATCTGTCATGCATTCGCGGTTCCTCACATAGGGAAATACAAAACCTTTTATACCTGAAGCGGCTCGCTTAACAATCGAATCAAAGTCCCCGCTTGTCGTAAAATGTGACTAAAAGTGATAGAAATATGTGGGCTAGCAATCTGTAAATTTCGATACTGATACTGAAAATCGCATTGGATGAGGACTGATCTTAGCCGAAGGGTATCAAAAACGAACTATCATTGGTTTCCGGACCTTCTTGATCCAATGAAGGCCAAGTTCAGTGAGTTGAAAAGATGAGCAAAAAGAAGGGTCTCTCTATTCTTAGATATTTGAGAGACTGCTGGTACAATGTTACCGTCTTCTAAGGGAGTGTCAATGCTTCTCCAGTGTTCAATTTCGACTCGTCGCAAAAAATAACTGTTTTCCAAAATTCTTCTGGCTTATAAACTAATTTTTGAGCATATTCAAGCCGTTTTTAAAGTTTTGTCTGAAACAAAACCTTACTAACATCGATTCGATGTCTGTCTGCCCGTTTGTCTATCTGTCACACCTGATTTACTTCGAAATGGCTGAACGGATTGTCAGGAAATTTGGTGAGAACATGTGGTCTGTGTCCCTTTACATACAAGGAGTGACGCTATTTTGTGTTGAGTTTAAACGGGAGCTCGCCGTACAGGCAAAAGAGGGGTGTACATTTTTCTTTTCACAGAATATTGTCATGTGGGGGTATCAAATGAAAGGGCCCGATTAGTACTTTCCAAATTGGTCCTATTTCTGACATTAGGTGAAACATGCGGGAGCGAGGGCTCAAAATGTGTGCCTAAAAAAGTGAAACAGGTTTTGTTCTCAGAATCTATCCAACCGAAAAATCTGAAAAGAAAAACCCCAGTGATGCATCCTCATATATGAAGTCTAGGCTTCAAAATATATCCCCTTCGGATATCTGCACAAATAAATTTGATAATGGTATATTACTATATTTTAGAAATTTACCAGAAAACCCCCCTTAAATTCATCCCAGGGGTACAACATTTTACACCAACATAGGGGATAATATAAGACATAGTTCTGGAAAGTTTGAACTTGATGTAACTATCATGAACAAAGTTATAGAAGGTCAAAGTTTGCATTTCACGTCAATTTATTGCACCTTAAGACATGTATGATGATGTTTGTTTATTTATGTTAGGATGAACACACCATTTATGTCGTTAATATGTATGTACATATGTGTAACTTAGAGTTTGGCAAAATAGAAATTGTGGCCGGATAGCTGAGTGGTTAGAGCACAAGGTGCGGAATTTCGCGGTTCAAATCTCACTGGTGGCAGTGGAATTTGCATCGTGATTTGACGTCGGATACCAGTCGACTCAAGTGTGAATGAGTACCTGAGCCAAATCAGAATAATAATCTTGGGTAAGCACAATGCTAACCACATTACCTCCTACAATGTACTGTAGTGTACCGTTACGGTCTTGAATGAAGCGCTCTAACACACTTCAAGATCCTGATCCAATTGGATAGTTGCGCCAGGGATTATTGTTATTATAAAATATGACGGAATATTCGTGCATAGAGAGTTTCTCACATAAGATGAACACAAAACCTTCATACCCGAAGCGCGCAGTAGTATTCAGTAGTATAGCTATGCAGATTATCGGACAATTTGTATTTTTAAAGGGAAGTTCGTTTTTCATATTTTCCGCCATCTTTGATTTTTGGATGACGTTACCAACTTATTTGTAATAGATTGCATAGAATAAAGGATGTCAACAATTTGAAAGCTCCTTAAATCGCATATCACGTCATGATGTTTTATCTTCGCGAAAAATTGCGTAAACAATGCTGTCATACTTTTATTTAGGGTACATGATGATTGCTATATATTCATTTAACAATTTAGCTGCCAACGCCAGTATGTGAGTGCTTGCACTTGGTTAATTCAAAGTGTGGCATGTGTTTATAAATTTGAGTGAATTTCATATAAATTATGCATGGATGCAGGTATTTGTTTTAAACACATACGCTTAATTCTCAACTGTTTCTCTGTTAAGAAATTAATATTAAAGAAAAATTCACTTATCAGCCAGGGAAGCTTGATTGACAATTAACTTCTTCGGTTCAGATTTCTTATAAAGCTTTCTTGATGTTCATACAATTAAATTTTTCGCTACGAATTATACAATGTCAATGTCACAAAATTATTTCTTATCTTTCATATTTACTTCTTTTATTTTTACACAGTAGACAGCACTAGATATTTTTTATGGTTTTGGGTAAAACAAAACCTCATTAAAATCGGTTTACTGTCTGTCCGTCACAAGCATTTTTCTCGGAGACGGTTATAGCGAATGACACCAAATTCGGTGAAAATTTGGGAATGGTGAACGCTCACGCATACAGTGTGCTACATCCTTTTAGGTTGAATTTAAGGGGGTCCCCATACATGCAAAAGGGGTGTATAATTTTTTTTACCAAATATAGTCATGTGGGGTACCAAATGAAAGGTGTTGGTTAGTTCTTTCCGAAGCCGATCTTAGTGTTGACATTTGTTGGAAAAGTGGGGAGTGCGGCGGGTTGAAAGTGATCCGTTCTTTAACGGGCCTATTCTCAGAAACTATGCAACCAATAAATCTGAAAAAAGTCAAGAGGCTGCCACTGCTTGAACTCCGAAATACCTTCCACACGGATATCCTTTCAAATAAAGTTAATAATAGTATATTATTATAATTTTTAGTAATTTGCTGCAAAAACTCCCTGAAGTTCATCCAATTACCACGAAATGTGGGCTATAACATACAACATACATAATGTAAGCTATAACATAGAGCATGATTCTACCAAGTTTGGTGGAAATTGCACTATTACTAACAAAGTTATAATAGGTCAAAGTTGTCATTTGCTTGCAAATTCAAGACTATAAAAGTCAATATCACCCGAAAGGGGATATTCTCACATAATATATTACCTGCTGCGTACTAATGGGCAAGTGCACACTCAAATGTCTTTACTATTATATATAAAAAATACGCAAAACCTTCCATACCTGAAACGTCCAGTGATTTATATCTCAACATTCGTTGCTTATTTCTAGTTTGAATTGAATGTTGTTCTTAATTCTATTTCAATGGATGGCTATTATATTTGTTTGGCCTACCCGACCTTCTATGAAAATTTACTTTTTTGTGTATTTCATATACATACAATACATACGTAAATCTTGACATTTTTAAAGTTACCAAACATTAACTTTATTTAAAAAACGGGGCTTGCACTAAAAGCACCAGAAGGTTTTTATTTTACTTACTTAAAAAACTACAATTATATAATATAATATTTACATGCTTAGTGCTAACTTAGGATAGTTACACCTATTTAAAAGTATAATACTATATACAATCGCACATCACATTAACTTGTGCTTATCCTCTATGTACCCCAGGAGTGTCAAAGAGGGAAAAGAGTCACAATTTGGCAGGCTCTGAGAAATATGGCCAATGGGGATGTGCTACCCTGTTGGTAGAGTTGCTGAGTTAATGGATTCGGGTGGTTTTTCGTTTTCTCGCAAAACCTTTCCATCAAATTGAGAACATATTCCCGAAGTGGTTTCACTTTTGCTCGTTGATATAGAAGTATATCTTCCAGTTATAAGATAGGCCGGTGCAATGGCTTAGTATTCGACGTTCAAAATACTTCACATTTATTCATGGCAGGGTTGGAGCAGGTGATCCATCTTACTAACTGCGCCGCGTGCCTTATTCATAGCGAACTTCAGGTGCGGAAATTTGAGAAATTCGTGAAACCTAACTCCCAAGTATTTGATCCTCTGTGGTTTGCTCACTGTTGTATTTTCAATTTTAATTTCCAAGCGTTTAGCATTTTTATGGATATTTCTAAAACCTGAGTATCTAGATTGTCTCCTAAAAGTATACAATTGAAGTATTTTCTGAGAAGGACCAAGTATTTTTTTGTTGCTTTGGGGGCCTTGTTGGGGCGGAGGTTTGATACGAAGATAAAAGTGTCACCGGCATATTGGATAATGTCAGTGCCGGCCTCAGGAATGGGAAAGTCAGCCGTCAAAATGTTATGCAAGGCAGGTCCTGAAATGGATTCTCTCTTCTGATGGAGAGATCGGGAAATTCGTTTCCCATGTTGACATAGCACAGCCTATCTTCGAAAAAGCTGATGGCAATTCTGATAATCGGAATTAGGAATTGTTTTCTAAAGAAACTAATCGTATATCAATCCGTTTGCCCATACGGGGTCAAAGGCCTTTTCTAGATCCAATACACAGGCTACGACTGGGTTATTGCTGACATTAAGGAAGTCATCTCGTGTGTTGGATCCGCGAAATCGATTTTTTTTAAATCAATTATATCTAGATATAGTGGAGAATATATGGGCAAAGCGATTTTTTGATAATAAGTCACATGCCAGGTTTATGTGGATCGCCGTAATAAAGCGCATATTTATTGGTCCGAATGACCTTCGAATGACTTCGCTAAAAAGACAAGAATTGAATCCAACGCTGTACATGTGTTTCTTGGCGAAACCTAAGGTTTATGGCCTTGGTATGGCTAAAAAGCACATCCTACTTTTTAAATGCATTTTTCTCGAAACCGCGTATTGAAAATCTTCTGCCACCATAGCTCAAAATCTATCCAACCAAATTCTTTGAAATTTTCACGACTTATTCAGAACATATTTCTACGGTCCGCAAACTAGGATAATTGCGATTTTTTGCGTAGTTTTTTTTTTATTCATTAAAGAAGCCTAGAAAAAAACAACGAAATTCCTAAAAAAAAGTTTAGCTTTTAATATTTTAATTGGTAATTTTGTCTGGTCCAGCTGATTTAGCTTGTGGGTCAAGGTGGTGAGTTGTGGAAGACTCAGAAAATGTTGAGAATCCGTTGGTTTCACTGCCGTGTTCGTATCCGAATAGGTCACTCATTTATTGGAATGTTTGGAATGGGAATTTCTAATTGTCGCAGTCAAGGCCGGATTGTTTCGAGGGGGAGAGCTATTGAGCTGAGCCTCAAATGATTCCGCAAGAACTTGCATTTTTCTAGCTTTTTAGTAAGAACGAAGTTTCGGAACTTGTGTCTACTCGTCAACCTGTTAATATTCTGAAACATATAAGGCCCGGGTTGCTATATTTGTCTGACTTTTATGTGTAACATACCATGGGGTAAAGAATTTTATTCGTACTCATCGACTATTATTAGCTTAGTATTTCTGCGAGTAGTATCTGACAACTTTCTGGTTATAACAAGTTTCTTTAAATTCAGATTAAGTCTGATTTGAATTTGTCCCAATCTATGTGAACGAAAGATCTGATAGTCATCATTAGGTCTCGCTTTTGCAGTTAAGAAGACGAAGAAAGTTGGAGTTCAACTGCAAAGTGGTCGGACATTCCCGGTGATGTTTTACAGGATTTCACCTGAAAACTTTGTTTGGTTTCGTCAGGCAGCAAGAAGTAGTCGAGGATAGACTGACTACTCGGTCTTGTCGGTGTATCTGGCAAACCATCTCAATATTGGTAAGCGAAAAAGGGTCGTGGATCCATTTTAGCAGCGCTTCCCATTTATATTAACTGCCTTGTACCCCAGCATGTGTGCCTTGAGCTGAAATCGTCACCGAGAAAAGGTATTTTGACTTTAACTGGAGATTGAGCAAGACTTGTGAGTCATGGCCCAGTTACTGAGTTTTAGAATTACATTAGATGTAGATGGAGAATACCAGAATCCGTCTACCATCGGTAGTTTTAACTGTTGCCGCCGCAGCGCAAAAAATAGAAGCGCAGTGCCTGAAATGTTATGGTTCCAAATAATGTTATATCCAGTGAAGTTTACATTATGCCTGCTTTTAAGGTGAATCTCCGAAATGCAGTAGAAGTCTGCCTTCAGAGTGTCGATTAACAATTGGGCGGTGGTACGTTGGGTGCGTGAAATCAGGGACGCAGAGTTGAATATGATAATACTTCATTGCATAAGTTCTGAAGTCACTGAACTCTTGCGAGGGCTCAAAGTTGGGTATAAAAAGACCGGATTGAGATTGTATAGGAATTGAGGGATTCTCCCCGTGGAGATTCTTATCTTGTTTGGTAACAAAATTTGTAACCGGGCGAATTTTCAGAATTTTTTCGGGGTCAGTTTCGCTATGGAGACCGCGGATGATTATGGACTGAGTGATAAGGGATGGAGAGGTTCTTGTGGTGGCACTAAGCCTATCCTCTTTAACCAGCGAAAAAATGTTGGCATGGTCCCCTGAGGGTCCTTCGTGCTTTTTAGGGTCTCCTTTAGGCCTTTGCCCTGTAGGGATTTCAGTAGCTGTGGGACATTGTTATTATATCCCGTCACCGATTGAAACGAAATTTGGTGAGAAGGTGGCAACTGTGAACGCCCAGACATGGAGTGAGTGATATCCTTCTACGTTGAGGTTAAGGGGGGTCCCCATACATGCAAAAGGGGGTGTAAAATTTGTTTTACCGAATATAGTCACGTTGGGTATCAGGTCTTGGTTAGTACTTTTCGAATCCGGTCTTAGTTTTGAGATTTGTTAGAAAGGCGGGGGAGTGGGAAGGGTGGAAAGTGATGGCTTCTTTAACAGACCAATTCTTAGCAACTACCCAACCGAAAAATCTGAAAAAATCTCGAATTTGCCTCTATACGGTGTCCAGGCCTCAAAATACTCTCCATATTGATATTTTCTCAAATTAAGTTTATAATAGTATATTTCCGTATTTTTTGGGAAATTAAGTAAAAAACCCGCTTAGGTTTATCCCAGAGTTATAAAAACAGGTAGCAGTATAGAATATAATATGAAGCACATTATCAACAAATTTGATCAAAATCATACTATTACTACCAAAGTTACAGTAGCTCAAGGTTGACTTTACCTATAAATTTACTGCATATTTCAATATCACACTAATGTTAAAAGCATATACATAACGGGCTACGTACAAATGCGATAGTTCTGCTTCCAAATATGCTCATAGAAGAAGCAAACAAAACCTTTCATACCGGAAGCGCCGAGCTTCCGGTTTCCCGAATTGTTTAATATTAATTTCTTAACAGAGAAGCAGTTGAGAATTAAGCGAAGTGAAACTTATTTCACAGTATAACGTAGGAATTTCATATACAAATTATGAAATTCATTACAAATCGGGTGGTGATGTTAACACTGGGTTAATGGATTCAGTGTTCAATGTAACTAGCTCTTTTACAAATATTTGCTTATTGTTACCAACTATAAACGGGACATCAATAACAACCATGTTTCATTCCAGCTGTGGTAGCGAACAGTCGCATTTTTTAGTAGCTCTAGAAAATAATTTCAACATTAAACATAAAGTGCAAAATTCGCAAAAAGTGCATTTTAGTGGAAAAGAAAAATAGACCGTGTGCAACACATTTCGTGAAAGTGCAAAAAGTGCAAAGAAAGCAAAAAGTGCAAAATAGACAATCACCAAGTGAAGTGAAATCAATATGTGCATTCAACATGATTATGCCTGACACACACAATCAGGTCAGCGAAATTAATTCAATGAACGTTGAACCTTCGAATGAATTGACTACGCAACATACCAATAAAATGAATCCAGTACCTCAAGAAATGCAGGAACTGAATTATCCAAGCCTAAGGTCATCATTCAGACTGGCCTAGAAAGATACATGTCGATTGTCGAGAAAAGAAAGAGAAGCCCACAAGGCAGTCCTACTACAGATCGAGCAGCTAAAATAGTCAAAGATAACGAAAACTTATCCAACTACTACAGCGTCCTCGACCAAGACACCGAACAAGATGTTGACATGACTAATAGTCAAAATGAGCAAGCAACAAGGCAAGACCCTCCTCGCCCCAAATACAAACCACCACCCATATACATCAGGGAACCAAGCAGCTCAAAGCTAGTAGCAGAACTCAAATCGTTAATTGGTGAAAACAATTTTTATCTTGTCGACTTGAAAAGAGGCAAGATAAGAGAAACAAAAGTCCAGGTATCAGATGAAGTAAAATACTGCCAGGTTGTCAGCTGGCTTGATGGCAAAGGAAGTCACTACTACACTTATCAATTAAAAAGTGCAAAAGGTCTTCGTGTTATCATTAAGGGAATAGACTCAAATGTCGACCCAAACGACATAATCAGTGACCTCAAAACGAAAGGTTTTGATGTAAAAACAGCCCATAATGTACTTAACAAATCCAAGATACCACAGCCCATGTTCAAAATTGAACTAACCCCCGAATCGAGCAAAATACCAAAAGGAAAGATACACCCAATATACCATGTCAAGTACATACTCCATCGAAAAGTGACAATTGATGAGCCTTATAAAAGAACAACAATGGTACAGTGCCAAAATTGTCAAGAATTTGGTCACACGAAATCCTATTGCAAACTATTGAACGTCTGCGTAGCGTGCGGAGATCTACACCCAACAAAAGACTGCGAAAAGAAGAAGGATGACCCAACAACCAGAAAGTGTAGCAATTGCGGAGGAAACCATACCGCTAACTATCGTGAATGCCCAGTATACGTAGCCCTCAACAGAAACACGAATAACATTGGAAACAAAAGAAACCTGAAATACGACCTGCAAACTAACATCACCCACTTCCATCAAAACTCCGAGCATCGGCCTGTCGAGTATACTAGCTATGCGGACGCTGTGAGAAGCCAAAACCACACTCAAGACAATCAATCAGCGAAACAAAGTAACCAACAGCAGCCCCCCCTCATAAATAAAAATTTCCAAGGTAATATCATGCAAATCCTCTTATCACTAACAACCAATATTCAACAACTAACCAGCACTATGAATCAAATGCAAGCAGCTCTCAACAAGCAGACAGAGATATTATCAAAGCTACTCGGTAAATAATGAGGAAAATAACAATAGCACACTGGAATGCAAACGGTATCCTAAAACATAAGTTAGAACTAGAAACGTTTCTTCACACAAATAGTATTGATATAATGTTACTTTCAGAAACCCACCTCAATAGCAAAAATTTCTTTAAGATTTATGGTTATACATGTTATAGCAATAATCACCCCGAGGACAAACCTTACGGCGGTACAGCGATTCTGATCAGAAATCGGATAAAACACTTTCCATTGCCTACTACCCAACTCAGTAATATCCACCACACGGTTATTAGCATGCAAGATAGTTACTATACACTTAATATTGCAGCAATTTACTGCCCCCCCAAGCAAACGATAAGCTCCGCACAATTTGACGATTTCAACGCAAAGTCTCCTCATTGGGGTTCTCGACTGACCACCCCGAAGGGAAAGCAACTCCTAAAGTCCATATATAACAATAATCTTCACTGCATTTCTGGTGGCTCACCAACCTACTGGCCAACAGACAGGTCTAAAATTCCCGATCTAATCGATTTCGGAGTTGCAAAAAACGTCAGCCCAAGGCTTATTAGCGCAGTAACTACTAGTGAACTCTCATCTGACCACCTACCCACGATTATTACTATTAACTATGAGCCAACGCTTATAAATAACGAAATCAGACTGACTAACGCAAGGACAAACTGGATTGCATACACGAAATACTTTGAAAAAAACTTTTGCCCTCACATTAGACTGAAAACACAAGAAGACATAGACAACGCATTGAACTACCTAACAGACACCATCACCGAAAGCGCAAATATTGCAACACCTACAATCACTACCAATGATGACAGAATTACATGTCACTACAACAAAGAAATTCTTGACCTACTAAGAATTAAAAGACAGGCAAAAGCTGCATGGCAGAAAACACGTTCTCCATCAGCTAAAGCAGCTTTCAATAAAGCTTCATGGAACCTAAAAAAAGAGCTTTATATAGACAGAAACAACAAAATACAGGACTTTATCAGTGGCCTTTCCAACGAAGCCGATACCAATTACTCAATCTGGAAAGCAACAAAGAAAATTAAAAAACCAGTAGAAACGGAAACACCTATAAAAGACACTGCAGGAAACTGGGTAATGAATAACGAAGCAAAAGCCGAAACATTTGCTAAGCACTTAGCCGAAGTTTTCAGCCAAGAGGACACGGATCTTGAACCAAACATAGACTCACCGACCATACATGAGGGAAGGCCCTTGAAATTCTCACTCCCCCAGCTACGTAGCAAACTTTCCGAAATAAACCCCAATAAAGCCCCAGGACATGATCGTATCACTGGAAAGATGCTCAACAAATTACCTATAATGGGATTAGTAGCCATCTTACACATCTTCAACGCAATTCTACGCTTAAACTATTACCCAAACAGTTGGAAGCATGCTAGGGTCACAATGATCTCAAAGCCCGGCAAGGACCCATCTATAGTCTCATCCTACAGGCCAATAAGCCTGCTGCCAGTTCTATCCAAACTCTTTGAAAGACTTTTGTTAGATAAGCTTCTACCCTCCCTAGAAGAAAATGGAATAATACCCGACCATCAAATTGGGTTCAGAAGCGGTCATAGTACCATTGAACAAATTCACAAAATCACTAATTATATCAAACTGGCGCTTGAAGAGAAAAAATATTGCATAGGACTCTTTCTCGACATTTCCCAAGCATTTGATAAGGTTTGGCATCAGGGCCTCTTCCTCAAAACAGCCAGGTACCTCCCCACGAAATTTCACAAAATCCTCTTCAGTTACCTTCAAGGACGGACCTTCAAGGTCAAATACAAAGAGGCTCTAAGCAGAAAATATCAGATAAAAGCTGGGGTGCCCCAAGGTAGCGTCCTTGGCCCAATTCTCTACTTACTATACACTTTTGATCTTCCAACATGTGCAAAAATATTAACAGCCACATTCGCAGACGACACTGCAATACTCTTTTCCCATGTAAATCTGCAAACTGCCTCAAGGGTACTACAAGAACTAACAAACAAAATCCTAGATTGGGCGGATAAATGGAAAATAAAAATAAACCAAGCAAAAACCCAACAGATTACCTTGTCATAAATAACAAACCAATCCAACAAACGAAAGTAATCAAGTATCTCGATATGCCGACTTACAGTCGTCTGTCAAGGTGGAAGGTGGAAGACGCACATTAACAAAAAACGAGAACAAATAAACATACAATTTAGGAAACTATACTGGCTACTAAACAAAAAATCAAAGTTGAACACAACAAAAAAAATTTTGATCTACAAGACGGTACTAAAACCAATATGGACATATGGACTGCAACTATGGGCCTCCGCAAAAAAATCCAACTTAGCGATTATTCAAAGAACTCAAACAAAAATTATTCGCGCAATACTTGGCGCACCAAATTACGTAAATAATAAAATCATACAACGTGACACAAATATCGCAACGATTCAGGCCGAGGCCATGAAAGTTAGCAGTAAATACCTTAATAAACTACAGACCCATCGTAATGTAACTGCAAGAACTATACTTAAAAGCAAACCGTATATAAGACTAAACAGAACAGACCCGCTTCAATTAGCATAACAACAGACCACAAAGCACATTTGGGTGGCGGCCAAACCAAACAAGTCGACAATACCGGCGAGGAGATAAATTCAGTAATAGTTAACCCGGTAGACGTCCAGTCAAAACAAATTGAACTTATCTTAATCATATTAACATCGCTTGTCGGCATTTCCTTTGGATATCAGATCTATAAGGACTATCGCAGGAGCCTGAAAAAGAGATACATATCCAACATATCCAACATAATCAGCTCGGGCAGTGCTAAATCTCCACAGGTATAGCCCTGAATCTTGAGAAATGATGCTTTGAGGCCATTTTTAAATTTTTTTAAACAAAAAGCTCACAGATGCACTGGCACTGTTAGCGCTTAAATCCTAGGTTAAGAATTGTAACAAAGTAAGCTAGAGGTCTAAGTAATGATCTAATTCTTGCTGTAATTAATTAAAATGTAGAATAAAAAAAAAAAAATAACAACCGACTTTTTGTTAAATTCCATAGCGTATCGCACTTTTCGGAATCTGCTATCAGAATTCTGAAAAATAAAAGAAGCATCCCTATTTATATTTATTATTTTTCTCTTTTCATTCTTGTAATTTAATTCCCTTGAAGCTGTATGGATAGGATAAATGATTATCCACCAGAAATCTTTTATTAAAAGTAAATGCCCGATTTTTTTCTACAGTTCTGTTATAACAATTCCTTCTCGTTTTCGCTTAATTTTCTTCTCATACTTGATAATCGCGCCATTTTCTTCCTCAGCTTCTTCCATTACCAAAGATTTTAAATGATTAAGTCTAAAATTTTGGATTTTTGAAGATTAATTGTTATGTCCTTACATTTTGTTATATATATATATATTATCAGAAATTTGAACTTTAAAACTATATGTTTAGGGCCAATGGATACAAATTTCGAAGGATTCCACTGTTAAATCGCGTAAATAATCTGATATTTAAAAAACGGAAGGTGCCTTTTTATTTTCAATAAATATTAAACTGTTAGTGTCGCAATAAAGAAGCGCGTTACTGATATTTTCCATTGCTTCATACATTTTTATCCGTGCAAAGGCAGTTGTATATGCTGCAACGGGAATGTTAATGTGCGGGAGCATGTTTAGATTTTCATCAAAATATTTCCAGTTTACCCACATTGTGTCCTCATTGATAGGTAAAATCGATGAGATCATGAAGGTAGCTCAGTGCTTGATTGAATAAAATTGCAAAACTCTTTGAAATCAACAAATACGCTTGTAAATGATTTATTTTCCCTTTGAGCCAATTTACCCCAAAAACAATTTAAAATCAGTTTTGCCGCCGCTCTTTATATTGTCTACTCGTATATCCAATTTAATACTTTCGTGCTCTTCAGATTTTTTCCAGAAATTCTCTTTATCTACTTCTGTTTTACATTCCCTACCCTAACCGCTAGCTTCTTGCTTGATTTTGAAAAATATGTTTGTGAATAACCCACCATTTTTAAGGTTTTGTGTGAAACAAAACCTTATTAGAATGGTGACGGTGTCTGTCTGTCCGTCTGTCCGTCTGTCTGTCTGTCTGTCTGTCTGTCTGTCTGTCTGTCTGTCTGTCTGTCTGTCACACCCGATTTATTCGGAAACGGCTAGACCGATTGTCACGAAAATTGGTGAGAGTATGTAATCTGGTGATCCCTCTACATGCAGTAAGTGGCGCCATCTTGCGTTAAGTTTAAGGGGGGGCTCTCCGTACATGTGAATGGAGGGTGCAAATTTTTTTTTCACAGAATGTAGCCAAGTAGGGTATCAAATGAAAGGTCTCAATTAGTACTTTTCGAATCTGGTTCAATATTTGATATTAGATGAAACATAGGGGAGTCAGGGTTGAAAATATGACCCACAAAAAGTGTAACAGGTCTCGTTCTCAGAACCTATCCAACCGAAAAATCTGGAAAAAATCACAGTGGTGCATCTCTACGAAATCTAGGCCTCAAAATATATCCGGTTCAGATATCTGCACAAATAAAGTTAATAATAGTATATTTCCACATTTTAGAAATTTACCCGGCACCCCCCCTTATGTTCATCCCAGAAATACAAAATTTGGCATGAGTGTAACGAAGAATATAATGCACAGTTTGGTCAAGTTTGAAGAAAATCCAATCATTATTAACAAAGTTATTGGGGGTGAAACTTTACAATTTTTTGTGAATTTCGTGCACTCTACAACCCGCATGACGTCATCATCACATATCAATTCGCCAATACCACAACGAAATGAGTTCTTATGAATTGGGTCACAGAGAATTATTTTGTTTTAGTTTTTTAGTTATTTGTCAACCAGACATGTGTATATGTAGGTATATAATATATGCGTGCTAATGAACTTTGCGGTTAGTGCCTAATTCAGATAGATATAAGACGTAAATCGGAAATATGGGTACGATAAATTTAGATATGTGCATATATGTGTACAGCAGGTAATAGGCAGTTTGTTTGTTTAGGGTGAGCATGATATCTATGGCTCTAATATGTACGTATGTCTCGTAGTTTGGAAAAATATGAAGGATTATGTTGGATTTGTAGCTATATACGGACAGAGAAATGTGCGTCTCTTACATAACACAAAACCTTTATACCCGAAGCGCGAGCTTCCGGTATTCCGACTTGTTCGTTTTTAGGTCAAATATTGTGTAATCATATTTCCACACTTCAAAAACCTTGCTTAACTGCCAAGGCTACTTCAGGAATCACCCATGTGCCGGTAATTTGTCTTCCACATTCTTCGTGTATACATTTAAAGACGCTGTTTTTTTTCTGTACATTTTCTACAAAATTAAAAATATAATTTATTGTTATATTTGTAAGGGATACGAAGAGTTTATCAGGAGGGAAAACACAGCTAGACATAAATCCATGCATTTCTAAAATTTCAGAAACTGCTGGAGTTTGGTTTCTGAATATTGTAGGATGCCCATTGGGCATGGTGGTAATTAATGCATGGATGCAGGCTTGTAAAATCTAAATAACGAATTACTTCATTTTAACCATCAATTTTTCCATAAGTCCTAAATACTTCGGCGCTTCCTCAATAAACAGCGTTGCGGGGGTTCTTATCTACTCTTTTAAAATGTCTTTAAAATCACATTCCCAAATGTATTCCAAGTTATAACCTTCTTCCTAATAGTGGACATTTTTTAAGGTTTTGTGTGAAACAAAACCTTATTAGAATCGAGACGGTGTCTGTCTGTCTGTCTGTCCGTCTGTCCGTCTGTCTGTCTGTCTGTCTGTCTGTCTGTCTGTCACACCCTATTTATTCGGAAACGGCTAGACCGATTGTCACGAAAATTGGTGAGAGTATGTAATCTGGTGATCCCTTTACATGCAGTAAGTGGCGCCATCTTGTGTTAAGTTTAAGGGGGGCTCCCCGTACATGTGAATGGAGGGTGCAAATTTTTTTTTCACAGAATGTAGCCATGTAGGGTATCAAATGAAAGGTCTCAATTAGTACTTTTCAAATCAATATTTGATATTAGATGAAACATAGGGGAGTGAGGGTTCAAAATATGACCCATAAAAAGTGTAACAGGTCTCGTTCTCAGAACCTATCCAACCGAAAAATCTGAAAAAAATCACAGTGGTGCATCTCTACGAAATCTAGGCCTCAAAATATATCCGGTTGCGATATCTGCACAAATAAAGTTAATAATAGTATATTTCCACATTTTAGAAATTTACCCGCCACCCCCCCTTATGTTCATCCCAGAAGTACAAAATTGCGTGTAATTAAGAATATAATGCACAGTTTGGTCAAGTTTGAAGAAAATCCAAATATTATTAACAAAGTTATAGGGGGTGAAACTTTACAATTTTTTGTGAATTTCGTGCATTCTACAATCCGCATGACGTCATCATCACATATCAATTCGTCAATACCACAACGAAACAAATTCTTATGAATTGGGTGGCAGACAATTATTTTGTTTTAGTTTTTTAGTTATTTGTCAACCAGACATGTGTGTATGTAGGTATATAATATATGCGTGCTAATGAACTTTGCGGGTAGTGCCTAATTCAGATAAATATAAGACGTAAATCGGAAATATGGGTACGATAAATTTAGATACGTGCATATATGTGTACAGTAGGTAATAGGCAGTTTGTTTGTTTAGGGTTTAGGTTTGTTTATGGCTGTAATATGTCCGTATGTCTCGTAGTTTGGAAAAATATGAAGGATTATGTTGGATTTGTAGCTATATACGGACAGAAAAATGTGCGTCTCTTACATAAGATGAACACAAAACCTTTACACCCGAAGCGCGAGCTTCCGGTATTCCGACTTGTTTCACGGTGCTTTCGTGCCTCTGATTTAATGTGTTGCACTTAATGATATCTGGCGAATTGAATTTGAAACAGTCTGGGCATCCATGGTAAAGCAACCAAACAAACAGTGTCTGTTTTTCGGTTAAACCCATCGACGAAGAGTCCGCTTTTCTCTAATTTCATTTCACCTGTATTCACCGCGGATCAAATTTCATCCGCAGTATTCATACCTTTGAAATGTAGCCATTTGAATAAAGCAAATAAAAACGGTTTTCCTTTCAAATATTTATTTTTGGGCATGATAGCCAGGGATTAAGCTTTCAAGATTTTTTTTCGAAATACCAGCATGCAGGCTGATGCTATTTTGAAGGACTCTGTAAAAGGGTTAACAGCAGTTATTTCTTCTTCGTCATCATCATCGTCAACGGCGCAACAACCGGTATCCAGTCTGGGGCTGCCTTAATAAGGAACTCCAGACATCCCGGTTTTGCGCCGAGGTCCACCAATTCGATATCCCTAAAAGCTGTCTGGCGTCCTGGCCTACGCCATCGCTCCATCTCAGGCAAGGTCTGCTTCGTCTTATAGGTTTGTCATGCGGCGAGTTTGGCAATGAAATATACATTGAAATTTGACTAGCCTCCATAGAATTTTTCACGATTTCATTTACAACTTCGCTAAAGGTATTTGTAAGACTTTCCAAAATATTTTCCTCAGGATCTTTAAACTCATTCAGACGGAAAACCGTTTTCACCCCTGTTACATTAAATTTCTTGAAATTTGATAATTTAGATTATTGCTATTACTACGCGCATTTGTAACAGTAGTAGCAGCACATATCGATGAAGTGGAAGCTGCTGGTCTATTTGTTGAATAATCTGACAATTTTGCACGCTCGTCTATAATTTTGAAAAAAAGAACAGTGAAAAACTGCATACTTATTATATAATATATATTTTAATGGGATTGGGGACTTGCAGGGGCAGCTATCCTTCCACATGGCATACGAGTCGTAAAGGTAGTCTATTTATTGTGGGGGTACTACGGACCATTGAAGATTGGCAAATAAGTGAAGGTAAGAAACAGTCTTGGAAAAACTTTACTTGTTTAAATGTACCTATCATTTTCTCTGTAAGAAAGATACCATAAAAATATTTGAGCTGCTCCCTTCGCCCGAGCTGAATTTCCTGGTTTAGTAAACAAAGCATTTGTGGGCTATGGACTGATCCATCATAAAAGATAAATATTGTATGGAAATGAAGGATTTGCAGGCAACAAATGTATTGTATCAAATTACTTAGTGAAAGTCATGTTCATGGCAGAATACAACTTTCCTTGCTTAAGGGGGTCATCCCGTGTGCCGGATCCGCGGAATCGGATTTTTTTTTTGACATCAATTGTATCTAGATATAGTGTAGAATATATGGGCAAAGTGATTTTTTGATATTCGGAGTCATTCGGAAATTATAGTGTTAAACACGTGATAAGTCCAGATTTAAGTCGATCGCCGTAATAAAGCGCGTATTTATCAGTCCAAATGATGTTCGAATGACTTCGCTAAAAGGATAAGAAATGAAGCCAAGGTTGTACATGTGTTTCTTCAAGGAACCTAAGGTTTATGAACTTGGTAAAGCAGATTAATGATCAGTTAAGATTTTATGGCTAAAAACCACATCCTACTTTTTAAATGCGTTTTTTCTCGAAACTGCATGTTGAAAATCGCCTGCCACCATAGCCTAAAATCTATCCAACGGAATTCTTTGAAATTTTCACGACTTATTCAGAATATATTTCTACGGTCCGCAAACTAGGATAATTGCGATTCATTCAGTAGTTTTTTTTTATTCATTGAGGAAGCCGTAAAAAAACACCAAAATTCAAAAAAAAGTTTAACATGCGCACCAAAAATTCAGTTTTTGATATTTTTTAATAATCCTAGTTTGCGGACTGTAGTTAAGTCTGTACGTTAAAATGCCGTTTACTTTTTCTCTAAGATGATCGCAGCGCCCTCTAGCGTGGCAGCAGAAAAACACCTTTTTTTGAGATGGGTGTATAAATTGCTCTGTATTTCAATAACGAATTATATAATCAGGCTGGAAAAATTACTATGCACGTTCAAGATATTATTAGATAGATAGATAGATAGATAGCTTTATTAGTGTAAATCAATTCATGTTCAGATACAATCAATATTTAAGTGATACAGACTAAGTCTTTTCAACTATGGTAAGTTGTGCAGTATAAACAATCTTAATAAGTGCAATCGCTTCAATTCTCAAAATTCCCTAGGAAAATTTAAAAAAACCTAGCTTGCAACTTACGACCTAAACTTATACCTATCAAGATATTATTAAATCTATGGGGAAAAAATCGTATTTGCATCTTTCTCCAATTCTTCACAAAAAATTTCTAAAAAAAGCCAAAAAAAACGGCTTTCACACAGGATGACCTCCTTAAGATGTAGAGAGGGAGATGTAAATTATTTTGATAAGTTTAAAACCATTATTGATTCTTGTTTTTTGATTGATTTATGGATATCTGGAAGGTTTTTAATTCAGCCAAATGGGGTTGCATTAAGGGCACCCTTGGTAAACTGGGACTCGAATAATCAAAAGTTTCCTTCGGGAGAGATTTCTTTAGTACGAGACGGACGACGGGCCGAAGGAATATGTTGTGATAGCTTATGTTCCCTAAGGCTCCGTATTGGGGCCAGTGTTGTGGGTTATAATGCGAGATGGTGCAGTACATATAGAACGTATCTGTTAAGGCAGCATGTGCCATGGCGGGGATGTTTTCTTTGGATCTTCTGGCGAATGAGGCACACTGTCTTCACCGAAGAAGGAAGGCGAATGCGGCCGGAGTGACTGCGCGCTTTCGGAAAGCCACTTGGAAGGAACTATACAAGAGATATCAGCAACAGTGGGATAATTGCGATAAAGGCCGCTGGACCTATACACTGATCTGATATTTAGAAACACGGAGAGATGAATCACCACCTAACGCAGTTCCTTACTGGACACGGTGGATACCGGAAATACTTGCATTGCTTTGTATTGGATGAGCCCCCAGACTGTGCTCGATGCACTGCTACATCAACAAAAGCATGGCTTCAGTGACGGCCATAGAAACATTAATTGCACTTGGAGGGCCTGAAATTTTTTCTGAAAATAAATTGAAGTCTTAATATTCGAATTAAATCAGTGTATCTTAAGTTTACAAATAATTTCACGATAGTGCTCTGTTGAGTCAAAGAAATGGCACGTTGTAGAAAAAATGGTTGGAAGTGATAAGTATTATAGAAAGTCTTAAATCATAAGTCTGAGTGATATTGATTTCAGGTCGGCAAAGTTCGCCCCACGTCGGCAAGGTTCGTTCTAATGACAGATTTCGCCATTTGCAATTTGCCGACCCTTTTCGTTTTCGGCTGAAGGTTTTTGCAGGTAATTAATTTAAATGAATTCGTTTTGAGTGCTGAGGATGGCACTGTTTGTGCTGTAAGTGCTAATTATTAATGCCAGTTGCATTAGTTCCGTCGCTTCCATTCATAAAAATTGAATTTAAGCCAGAGGTATGTGCACTCTTCGTGGCATTTAATCGTTGAATATCAGACGCCTGATCCTCTATAAGCGTCGATTTAAGCGGTTTTGTGGTTTCATTGCATCTGCTTCTTGGTTGCGGAGACCTGCTTCAATGCCTTTCGTCCTTATTTTTGATCCCGCAAAGGTGTTGCTATTAAGGCGGCTTCCAATAAAATTTTGGTTGAAACGCTGGAGCACTTCATCGATGTCAGATCTAGTCCTTTGTCGAAAGTTCTTTTTGAATGTTCGCCAATTTGTAGATTGTTCCTCAGTTTAGGTTGCGAGTTATTGTACTTTGGGGGCAATGAAGCAATGAAATGACAAGTTCTAGTGACCATGAAGAAATCCTTATTGGTAACTTCCAGTTTTCGTTTGCTGCCGTTTAATAAAAATCGCTGATCCGCCTCTGACTTCCCCTCCATGGTCTTTAGAATCATAAAAAATATAGCCGGGAACATCCAACTTGTTATTTTTTCCAACGATGTGAGTTTTCGATATTAGAAACTTATCAATGTCATTAGTTAGCTTAGGCTATTTGCATTCCAAGGAGCAATTTTGATGACATTTATTTTTTATTTAAAAAGATTATTAGTTAAAAGGATTATTAGTTCATGATGCTGAAAGTATTCATGAACTGTTTCAGATTGTGCGACAGTGCAGCAATAATCGAAGATAGTTCTTTCCGTGAACTATGAGCGGCAGGTTCATCTTGGCCTTGGTTTTTCACTACGTCGGAAAATGGCACTCCAGGACGAATAGATTGGGCTGGAAGTTAACGGAGTTACCCGGAGTTTGTATTTTAGTAGCAGAGTTCCTTTGTTGTTACTCCCATCTTTGAACAGGTGGCGTGTTTTGCTTCAGACTAGCAGTTTATACACTGGAGAGGACCATTGCCCTCATATGGTTTATCCATAGTGATTCTTCTGTGCAAGAGGTAGCGAAGATTATATATGGGATAAACCGCCTTTGCTGTCCTTAAGCTGGTATGTATAGTGATTGTTCTTGGTTGTTTATCAGCTTGCGGACTGTTCTATGATGAATCCATATTCGATATATTTAGATTCAAGGCGAGCGATGAATTCTGTTAGAAGAATAGTTAGACAAGGAGGCAATCGAATGATTTTAGAATGTTTTGCCTATCATAATATTGAAAAGAGGCACTGATAAAAGGAACGGTAAACGGAAATGCTTACAAAAATATTCTAAAGAGCCATCTAACACCATCAATAAGAGGGCTCTATTCTCAAAAATTTACCCAACTTTTAAACATAATTCTGCACCGTGTCATCGCAGCAAAGTGGTTTATAATAATAATAACTAGCTTCAATCTGAATGGTTGTACGCCACCGCAGCGTCTCAGGCGGTAGGTGAGGAAAGTGCAGGAAATGTGCAGTCTTGCAGATTACTCACTGAGGAAGGTATCCCCACACCTAGCAGTTAGGTATAAAATGCAAATCCAGAAGAAATTTAAGCTCCGTACGGATAACCGGCGGGAGTCGTCTGACTTGGTGATTGGGTCGGGCTCCCGTAATGGACAGCACGGCGTCGAAACCGCTAGTCGTGGGGCGGGTGGACGTCTAGGCGCCACGATGACCAGGAGCATTGCTCCGCCTGCTGCAGCTGTTTCGCCACAATCTGTAGCGACTACTTTAGTAGGCTCGCGGAGGCAGCGGATGAAATGGACTGAAGAAATGAACCTCTTCATCATCCGCTCCTACTACGAAATAACGGTGTTGGCGGGTACAACATTTTACCGCCCCTTGTTGCATCAGAGATTCGTCGAGCGTTTCCCGCAATTCGCGCACGTGACTGTGCAGCGAGTCGCAGACCAGTATCGCTTTATAACTCGCAGCGACACAATCCCGGCCACTATCAGGGAGCGTGTTCGAATGAGGTCATCGGGGAAACTGGTAACCGAGAGTCGATGGGGGCAGAGGCAGTGGCATCAACAACACCACACCACACTGCAAGTAACAGTTTCAGTACTCGCCGAAGCACTCTTCTCCACGGTCCAGTTGAAGTTTCCGCTGAGGTTCGGGACGAATTCCAAAGAGCGTGTATGGAATTCTCGGATATGGATCCTTTCAGGTTCTATGCATCTCCAGCAACTCCAGGAATTCCATCTGAAATCAACGATGAGATTGCATCTCGGCTGTGTGCTGATATGTCGGTGCTGCAACTACAATCACTTGTGTATTGTGATGCATTTGCGGCTATCAGAAGATTCGCTTTCGTGTTATTGGTTTGGGTGACCGAAGAGATCCATCATGGAAAATTCGTCTGGAACATCGGCGGGACTCACTAAGGCAGGACATTGCTAGACTGATTCAAATCAGCACTGGCAATGCCAGCAGACGGGAGCAAAATAAAGTGCAGACGGTTTACCGGAGCTATGCCATCCCCAGTGAGACACCTGCAGATGAAATTCTGGACACACTAAAACAGAAGCTTTCTGTCATATGCGGTCGGTTACGACGATATGGCGAAAGTCATTCCAGACGTGTCCAGAATGCAACATACGCGAGGAATCAGTGGACCTTTTCCAGATCTCTCAACGAATCCCAACAGAGCGTCCAGACACGGCAGTTTTCGGTGACGGAAGCGAAAGAATATTGGGGTGGACTTTGGTGGTTACCCGCCCAGCATGCTGAATCGATCACCGCCGAAGGCACTCGCCATGCCAATACGCCTCGCATGAATTTTGCGGATGCTACCAAAGAGGAAGTTCGAAGAACTGGAGGGGCCCAGGTCTGGATCGGGTGCAGAATTTCTGGTATAAGAAATTTACCAGCGTACACAGTCGGTTGGCACACAGTATAAATGAGGTTATGAGCCGGCCGGAGGAATTTCAGTTCTTCCTCACTGCGGAGATTACCTACCTTATCCCTAAGAAAGACACGGTGCAAAGAAACCTCTTTAGTTGCTATATCGATTATGCCAAGGCTTTTGATAGCGTTCCGCATACCTGGCTAATCGATATCTGTATCGCGTTTATCCGAAACTAATAAAGTTTTTGGCGACAGTCATGGAAGGGTGGCATACCACCTTATCAGTGCGTATATCTGAGGGTGCTAATACATCCGCACATGGAGAACCATCTTCCAGGGGGCTCATTGAGTCCCCTTTGGTTTTGTATGGCACTAAACCCCATTTTATGGCTTATGGCTATGATGTTAGAGGGCATAGTTTTGCAATAAAGTATGGCCTACGTGCTAGGTGCGAACTGACACACTTGATGTATTTAAATGGCGTCAAGCTGTATGCTAGGACTGACAACCATCTTATAAGTCTGTTGCGAATAATAGACATGTTGAGCCGTGATATTCGGATGGAGCATGCCGGACATAGCATTGGTGACCTCCACATTGCAGCTGTGACCGAGACAGACTTCTACAAGTACCTAGGAATTCTGCAAGGAGCCCATGCTCGAGTTGGTGAACTGAAGGATGCTCTGCTGTCCGAATTCCTGCGACGTGTAAAGCTGGTGCTGAAATCGCATCTCTCGGAGAAGAATAAAATAAGTGCATCGAAATTCCAAATATGCCGTGGAGCCGATGAACCTGCCTCGTGACATCGGATGTAGGGGCGTGATTGATGTCGCGGCACAACATCATCGCCAAGTCGACTCGCTGCGCGCTTATTTTTACAGCAAAGAGCAGGCGAGTCTCTTGCATGCGGCTGTCTGCGACTGTGGACTGACTGCATTGACTACTAACTTGAAGGATCGATCTTTCAATCCTCTGAGTGGGGTGAAGTCGGACCAAGAGCGGATCGATGAATGGAAGTCGAAGGCAATGCACGATAAATACGTGAATTGTCTTTGGCAGCCATTTGTCGATTTCAATTTTTCGAACAGATGGCTATATGCTGGCTCTTTGCTGAGACGGAGGGGTTCATGTGTGCCATTCAGAACGGCGTGCTCGCCACCCGAGCTTATAAAAACTTCATCATGAAAGAACGGGTGGAGAACGACCACTGCAGAATAGGTGTTTCGGCGTTAGAGACGTTGGACCATCTCATTTCTGGCTGTAATGTTATGGTACCGCTGCAATACATCACCATGTATTGCTGTATGTAAGGTCATGCATCAAAACCTTGCAGACAAGCATGGGTTGATCAGGGGAACATGTCCAGTTTATATTTATAATTTCATTTAACCTCGTGTGAAGGCTGTTCTTTTTCGCTTTTTTTCGATTTTTTTTTGAAGAACTGGGTAAAGGTACAAATACGAATTTTTCACCATATATTTATTTATATCTTGGGCATGTGTAATAATTTACAGCCCGATAGTATAGTTCATTATTGAAATACAGGGTAATTTATACACTCATCTCCAAAAAAAGGTGTTGTTTTGCTGCCACGCTAGAGGGCGCTATGACCATGTAAACGGCATTTTAACGTACGGACTTAACCACAGTTCGCAAACTAGGACTAGGACAACGATCGACATAAACCTGGCATTTGATATTTTATAACACCACTGTAATTTCTAAACGATTCTGAATCACTTTGCCCATATATTCTACACTATATCTAGATACAATTTATTCCAAAAAAAATCGATTCCTCGGATCCGACACACGGGATGACCCCCTTAAGCACTCATAAAAAATGGAGGACTCTTCGAAAACCATGGAAAAGTTAGTTTAAGAATCATCGTTTACTATACAGGGTGTCCCGTTGACAATGGTAAAAACTTTAATGGTGGATAACACCACTCGTTTGGGAAAATTTTTCTATGGAATGTGCGCTCTCTTTTTTACCGGTACGGAGTTTTTCACAAATAGTGTCAACATTTTCGGAAACCATCTAAAATTTGTTATGAAGGGTCACTCGAAAAGATAGTTGTTCATATATAAAAAAAATAAAAACCGATTGTTCGTCTAAATTTTAATATGCAATATTTTAATTGTACTTTAAACTTCTATACTTGCAAAGTTGACAAAAGTTTTATTATGTTTATATTAGCTTTCAAATGACACGTAAAACTGGTGAGGTTAATTCTGGGAAATTTACCAAATGCATTCTTCATATAAGGGCACGTTTTTTACACCATTTAATGCGTAAATATTCCCAAATTGTGTTTCTGAACAGGATGTCGAGCAACGCCAACCACAGACTCGATGTAATCATACTTACAGATGTTTGACCATTACAGCTCATAATGTAACCAGTACTTTTTAATCAAGAACAGAAGGCTTCCATTCCTGAGGTGCCAAGTTTCTGATTTTAAATTTGTTACAAATGCAATTCAGTTGCCAAATAGGCCAATAAGCCACGACTAATACCAAATATTTAAAATTATGTTTTTCAGATAGGCGGCCTTCTGTGCATATAATACAGCTTGATAATGAGACAACCTCTCAGACGGCATACACTGTCGGGAACGAGGAAGTTGGATCGTGTCCAGAAGTGCTCACAAATTCTGGATATGAACACGATATGGACATTATAGTAAATGGTCAGTACAAAGTTCTAACAGTTTGCCAATCTTCATTTACTTGCGAATCTCTTTTCAGCGCCACCGCCTTCCTACGAAGAGGTAATGAGACAGCCTGGAATATATCCCAAAGTGCAGGATTTAAAATATATATAAAGCAATTTGAGCGACGATATTAGTATACATCATCATATGCACTAGAGCATTCACCAAGCAATGCCTTAACGATTCCTCTCATAGAATTTCTGCTGTGGTTTCAACCGCATTCGTGCAATAAAGGATGTGATTACATTTTTAATAATTGTTTAACATAAGTTGTCTTTTTAAGGTTTTGTATGAAGTAAAACCTTATCAAAATCGGTTTTGTGTTTGTTCGTCCGTCCGTCCGAAAAGCGGGTGCATGCGGTGGCATCGTCGTACGTTCAGTTGGGCCCAAGGGGTTATCTGACCTAGCAAGACTGCGGAAAATATCTTATAGATGGTACACAGGTACGTGACTCCTCTATAATTGCTGCACTACACACATCCTTTTTATATATGGGACAGATACCGCCACGTTGCCAGTCATCAGACATAGGTTTTTGAACCGCTTGGTGTCCTGACGACTTATGATTTTTAATCCAGTGAATTACATGGATTGTTTTTTGTATACTTGGTGGTGGCAGTATTTGTTTATCGTCTTCAGTTGGCGGGTTCGCCGATGTTCTGATTGTTCAGCAATTCATCAAAGTACTCAACCCATCGCTCCAAAATGCCCATTCTGTCGGAAATCAGATTTCCCTCTTTGTCTCGACAGGATGAGCATCGCGATGTATAAGGCTTCATCCTGCTAACTTGTTGGTAAAACTTTCGTGCCTGGTGCGGTTGCTCCCTGCACTTTTCGAGTTCACAGACTTATTGGTTTTCTCAGGCTTCCTTTTCCGTCTGTGAAGCCGCTTCTCTGTTCGACGGAGTTTGTGATAAGTCTCTGCGCGTGCGCGCGTTCTTTGAGAATGCAACATTACTGGGTATGCAGCATTCTTCCGTTCCGTAGATACCTTACATTCATCGTCAAATCAGCCGTTCCGACTTTTCTTGCGGTTGGGCCAAGTATGTTTGTGGCCCTATCAATGATAACGTCCTTGGGGTGGTTGTAATTATTTGCCGATGATTCATCTTCAGGTTTTCTGTTGACTGCGGTTATTACGGCATCCATTTCTCCCTATATGATATGGAGGACTCTGTTGTGGATGGCCTCACTGTTAACTTTCACCTGATTGCCAGAGGGGATTCTAAGTGGTGTTGTTATTTGAGCCTGGAACACCATGCCAACGAGATAGCGATCCGAGTCTATATTGTCCCCCTTTTTGTTCAGACATTTATTAAGGCTGAAATGTGGCGGCGTTCAAACAATTTGGTTAGAAGTGCTTCCGTCTAGAGGGACCCAGGTTTGCTTGTGGACCGCTTACGCGCAGACCAGGTACTTCCAACAACCATTTCGTATGGCATTGAACAATCCGCAGTCTTTATCATTTGTATCTGATATCATACCTGGGACAGGCTTCGAGGGTTATTTCTACTGCCTCGCAGAAGTTATCCCCCTCTGACTCCACAGTCTCCTCTGTATGAGTGTGAACGTTAATGAGCCTTCTATTTCCAAATTTTCCTCGCAAGCGCAAAGTGCATAGTCGTACGATTATGTTTTCAAAGCCGATAACAGCAGGTTCCATTTTCTGGCTGACTGACCTGTTTCGAGCACATGGTTGACTGGATGGCCGCTATATTATATGGTGTAGTGGCTCTTCGCCAGGAAACCGGTCCGTGTCCAAAACATCTCTTATAACGCTGCTACATCAGCTTTATATTGGGGCAGGGTATCGGCTAGCTGCTGAGCAGCATTTGATCTGTACAGGCAGCGCATATTCCATGAGAAAATGCACAAATCGTTATTCCTTTGTCGTTGCCGGATTTGTCGTTGTGTAGTCAATCCAGTTCGAGGCTCCTTTCGTAGCTTCATAACTTCAATTTTCCTTGTAGGGTTGTTAGTTCTACCCAACCCCCAGCCTGCAGGACCAGTTGGTACAATTTTTCTCGTTTTTAGGCGCGGAAAGAAAGAGCTCCTAACGGTCACCATGTAGAAGTGGAGTTAGGGTTTAGTAATAGAGCTGTTGGTGTTGGTTCAACTGGCGTTTCCTAGGTTTTTTGCTCCATCGTGGGTACTAATCCACATTCCGCCCGCGACCTATACTACCCTTTGACCACCACCACCAACCACATACAATCGCAAATCAACTTAAGGGTTCATTGCTCATAAGACGGACCAATGCATTATACGATTCATCAGTAACCAATTTTTCCGCTCCGGAAATAAATTTCAAAACGCTTCCATAAGAATGTAGCTCATCATATTCACTCCATGCAGCTAATGACTCCATGATGAACGGTCGAAAAAGAAATGAATTTTTCAATGGATTGTCATATAGGCAGATTTTAAAATGCCTCTGTAGGAAAGAGGGATTTTTCTTTTGCTGTTCTGCTCTTGCTCTGTCAAACTGCTGTCAAGAAGCAAAATGTTTGTTTTTCTGCGACTGTATTTTCTCTAATTAAGTAAGGGAAGCAATGCTTTAAAATATGTAAAAAGGAAAAAATCTAGAAAGAAAATATTTATCACTAGAATAACCACAGGTCATGGAAAAGTAAAAGATCATTCTGGTCCACAGGGTTCAGAGTGAGGATTTTTGTTAGAAACCGGCCACCTCCTCCCGCCTTTCCAGACCACAAAGGCACAATGTATCCTTTATATAAAAAATGTAAGTCTGTATTGCAGATAACATTATACCGAAAGTCGAAAAATTAATTAAACTAGTGCGAGAAAATAAAAGTCGTACCCGAAAAGGATTAGTTTAGGAAAAAAGGTAAAGGTACATGTATTACGTAGAATATTTCTCTTTTTCTTTGATTCATGGTTGTTGTGTGCATCGCGACCAAAGCATCATTCCTATTCGGCTATTTATGGCATGACGAGGAAAATGTCGAACCATCTATACTTTCTGGGTGCCAACGGAAAACTTCGAGACGAAAATATGTTACACACGAGTGACGAATGACTAGCTCAAGATGGTCTAAAGTGGAATTTCATACTTCCTGGAGGAGTGGAGAATGAATAAATTGCTCAGCTGAAATCTGCTTTAAGTATTGTCGCCATCTGCCCGTTGCGGCTCGTCGGTCGGTAAGTAAAATATTGTTTTCGTCATTAACACAATAGAAGATATCCTATGTACTTTGGTGCCGGGTTTTGATAAGTGAATACAAATCTTTCTCGCCACCCCGAGTCTCCAGTTTATCGTAGATATCTTTGTAACAGACTGCTAGGGTAACAGTGATAACTTTCATTGCTTCCTGGTTGGCAATCTTGTGAATTTGCCAATTGGCCAGTGTTTTATTGAGGAGAGACTTATATTGCAGGCGTTTTTCCCTCGGATCTTCATTTGAACATCGTCATTCTAAAGTCAAATGTCTCCGTTAAGGCTAATGCCGATTTGTGTGTTTCTCGCTTAATTTCACGCTTCTCCGACATTCGTAATGATCGGCTATCTATTGAGATTACTTCTTTTCTTTTCAGACGAAGTCATCACCATTTAATGGGCGGTATTCCAGTGCATTTCTCACATTGTTTTATCAGTGGTTCGATTCGCAAGACAGCAATTAACGTGACAGTGACGATCATAAAATGCTCGCATTTCATGGGGATATAGTCAATTTACCTTTTTTCTTTTCTCTGTATCAGATTGTGAGTGTCCGCATAATCGCTACCATATTGTCATCAAATCACTCGACTTCTTTAATTGCGCCATGTCATCAGATATGGTAGTGTTGACCCTGTTTATAACCATTTTTACTGTAGTTCCGTTCTATGTTGTAGCATTCATCCGAAAGGCTCTTCCGAGTTCTGCCGTCTTTCCAGTGGAGGTGCCTATATTTAGCGCGCAGGCACTGGTTTGTTTTGCTCCGAATAATTGGATCCAATCCTGACGTCTTTAATGCCTCGAGAACCTTAGCTCACTTCTCACTTCGATTGAGTCTTAACATTTCTTCGGGGGTTTTCATTCAACGAGATCATTTTTTAACGACATTGAACGTGTTTTCTTATTCGGCTTATCACGAGGCTTATCATCAAGAGGAATCAGGCAGGATTTAGAATAGTAAAGGTGCGCTGGATGAAACCCTCCTCTTTTATCTGGGCTTAGGATCAGCATGATATGTGAATAACATAGCAGAGACAAGAGGAGACGAGTCTGAGTTTATTTAAGCAATCGAATCGTGAACAATGAAATGTTCATGAGTCGAAGGACAAGAGAATACTTACAACGCTTTCAGCAAAGACCAAAAATGGCTTAAGTCACAGGGAAACTTAAAATAAGGAGAGCTAACAGTATTCAAAAAAAAACCATCACTACAATAGCGATTAGCAAGGATATTAACCACTCATCCGGGCAATGTTCTTGTTTGGTTAAGCTAAAGCTACATGGAAATGTTACGAAATGGCATTTTTCAAACATCTCCCGTTTCCACTTAATATCCACCCAGATGAGTTACCCAAAAAGATCCCAAAAAGCCATCTCAACTATCAGTAATTATGAAGAAGCGGAATCCCGCTTATACTGATACGGAAATTGTGCCTTCGAAGCAACCAAAAGGCGAGCGAAAACCGACGGCGTGAAAAGGAGGACTATGCTACTCAAGACTTTATCAGCATTATTCGTCTTCTTCACACCAGCTTAGACAGCAAACATTACCTGCCCCGAAGGTTATATTCATTGAGTGTATAGGCGCAGGCAAAATAATAAAGGTTCCAAGATCAGGTGGTGTTGGTGAATGGTGAATGAAACGTTTAAATATTTTTGCTGGTAGGGGAGCGTTGAAATAGAGAAAATACCAGCAACAGCTTTGTCAGTCATCTTTCTAAGCTAAAGAAAACACCCTACACGAAATCGAAACCCAACAGCTCATCACATGCTGCCAAGCAAATCACTACCCCGGGCTTCCGGGCTTATCTGCAGGAGAAAGTACGGGAGAATATACTTCTTCAAAGCGGATCTCTCCGTACTAAAACGAGACACCGAGAAGAACTTGACCTCAGTTCCCGCCTCCCAAAGCGCTGTGAGCTCCTTATTGGGACATATGGGAGCTATAAAATCCCACGCATGCAGTGCGTGACGTGGCTCTCCATACATGTAAAGCGGGAATGTAAAAACTTTTTTCACCGATTATAGTCATGTCGGGTATCAAATAGAAGAGTTTGATAATACTTTCCAAAACTGATATGAGTTTTGACGTGAGTAAAGAGTCAAAATGTGTACACTTAAGGTGAGACAGGACTTATTTTCGGAAACTGCCCAATCCAAAAATCTCAAAAAAATGAGGGTGGTGCGCTTATATAGAAGTGTTTCACCAAGGGAAATTCTGTCGTCACATATCTCTTAATTGCAAACACTTAGTAGTTTTTAAAAACCTGTGGGACAAAAGTTAGTTCCTCCATCTTGATCAACAGATTTATTCACAGTATAGTAGAGAGCTAGTCCAAATATATAAAGTTATACCACAGAGACCGTATAGTTATTTGCTGGTGGATTTAACGCAAGGTAAAAACGAAATCCTTAGATTTCGAACTGAATTTTCCTTACAGTACAAGGAACAATCATAGTGTCGAAAGTGAGAATTTAAGAGCTCAATGCTAAATCCTGTTTAAGAAATGCAATAATCAAGACCGCCGATCCGAAGGTGATAAAAGCGATATGTGAAATAACACTAAACACCCTCTATGGTAACCACCTTCCATGCAGAAGAGTATTTAATCTAATGTAAAGTAATAAAGATGCCCGTCGATGTAGAAAGCAATGACTTTCCCTTTTAAACAATAGTTCATTGCTCTTTTACGTTGATAACGCACACGTACGTTTTCGAAATATATTAACAAGATTGTGGAAACTAAACTATATTTGGTGTATGGGAATTACAGAACTAGCATTGCGCATTCCGGCTGAATTTACACTAAACACAAAACAATCCGACACTGCTGTAGACAAAGTTATTTTGAAAAGTTATACATAATCCTCTATTGAACACCCTTATGATTATAGATCAAATCCGGAGGCTGATAACATTTTAGTATTCATTATTGTTTTAGGTGAAACTTTGCCCCCACCACTGAATTTCTTAGGAAGATTCCAACTGCTGATAGTGCAGTATTATTAGAGTAGGTTAAAACAATAGAAAGGGATATTCATCGTAAAATTAAAAGGTTCCCAGATGAAAAAACCCGCATCATCTGAAAAAATACATGAAAAATCATCATCATCAACGGCGCAACAACCGGTATCCGGTCTAGGCCTGTCTTAATAAGGAACTCCCAACATCCCGGTTTTGCGCCGAGGTCCACCAATTCGATATCACTAAAAGCTGTCTGGCGTCCTGACCTACGCCATCGCTCCATCTTAGGCAAGGTCTGCCTCGTCTTATAGGTTTGTCATGCGGCGAGTTTGGCAATGAAATATACATTGAAATTTGACTAGCCTCAATAGAATTTTTCACGATTTCATTTACAACTTCGCTTAAGGTATTTGTAAGACTTTCCAAAATATTTTCCTATATTGGCCCCCCTATATGTTCTGACATTCATCAAGGCTGAGAGGTGGCGGCGTTCGATCAACACGTGGTCAATTTGGTTGAAAGTGGTCCCGTCTGGAGAGGCCCACGTATGTTTGTGGACCGCTTTCCGCGCAAACCAGGTACTTCCAACAACCATTTCGTGTGACCCTGCTAATTGAATAGTCCGCAGTCCGTTATCATTTGTTTTTTCGTGTAAGCTATGGGAGCCAACGTATCGCCTGAATACGGGCTCCGTCCCTACTTGGCTGTTAAAATCCCCAAGTATGATTTTGATATCATATCTGGGACAGACTTCGAGGGTTCGTTCTACTGCCTCGTAGAAGGTATCCTTCTCCGACTCTGCAGTCTCCTCTGTGGGGACGTGAACGTTTATGAGGCTTATATTTCTAAACTTGCCTCGCAAGCGCAGAGTGCATAGCCGTTCGCTTATGTTTTCAAAGCCGATAACAGCAGGTTTCATTTTTTGGCTGACTAAGAAACTTACTCCGAGCACATGGTTTACTGGATGACCGCTATAATATATGGTGTAGTGGCTCTTCTCCGGGAAACCGGTCCCTGTCCATCGCATCTCTTGTAAGGCTGTTATTTCAGCCCGATATTGGGACAGGGTATCGGCTAGCTGCTCATCAGCTTCATCTCTGTACAGGGAGCGCACGTTCCATGAGAAAATGCGCAAATCGTTGATCCGTTGTCGTCGCCGGGTCCGTCGTTTTAAAATCCGTCCTGTCCGAGGCTCCTGTTGTGACTTCGTAACAAGTTGTTTTCCATATAGGATTGTCAGCCCTACCCAACCTCCAACCTGGAGGACCAGTTGGTACAATTTGTCCCGTTTTTAGGCGCGGGAGACTCGCCTTCATCCTTCTCCGTCTGCAGCTTTTCGTTAAGAAAGAGCTCCCAGCGGTCACCACGTGGAGGTGGAGATAGGGTTTGGTAGTAGAGCTGTTGGTGTTGGTTCAGCAGGCATTTTCCCAGGAATGGTGACACCAATGACAATGGTGAGACCGACAAGGGTGAGCGATAAATTCGTACGATGCCTACGTGTAATACCACTGGAAGACTGTGGAAAGTTGTTAAGATGTGATCATATTTTCTATATGGAGGTGTTGGGAGTTTCTTTAGAGGTTTAGTGCGATAGGCAAGCCCGTTGGGCTCGGCAGGAGCTACAACCTTAAAACTATAAGCAGTAAAAACTGGTAAGGCAATACTATCAGAAGTAGGAAGTAAACCGATTGGGACCATTCTAAAGAGGCAAGCTAAAATTGCTGGGAGCTAACCCATAAAAGTATAAATAAACACTTCAGAGGTTTACACAATGTTGCTATCAATAATCATACATGTCGAAAAAGACCAAATCTCGTTAGGGCGAAAAAATCAAGATCGATTTCGAAGTTTGAACGCAGGTGGAATTCGAAAGTAGGAAAATCTCCAAAGTAAGGAAAACAAAGCAAAACACAGATACGTAAACGTGTGGTAGATATAAATAGAATGTCACTGTGCAAAGAGTGTGTGAAATCTGAAATAGATCTCAAGGTCGCCAATTCAAGGTAATTTTTTAAAAGAAAGGAAGTAGCAGATAAGCCCATAGCTTCATTAGATCACTCTACCGTGTTAGAATTTGTTTTGTTGGGTGACGGCGACACATACCGCGATCTGTTTAACATATATTTTCGACTAAAAGTACAATTTATAAGAGCAAAAGTTGGTAAAGAGGAATTGTAAGATAAAGCTGCTCTATCAATTGGTGTTGTCAATAAGGCTCTGCTTTCGCTGTTCAGACAATCTACAATGGTAAGCCAATGGCGCGAATTTACCATAATGGTATCTCGATGAGAATGAGATGGACATATCTGAAAGTGGAAAGCCATCTGATTCAAACCAAGGATTTAGTAAAATATCTATAAAATATCCAAATTGCTTGCATACATTAATGCGGTAGAATTTATGGGAAAAGCTCATGGAGATAACTTGAATAAAGGCGCGAAAAACCCGAATTTTACTAGTATTGTAAAGACGACGTTCAGCTATAACTAATAAAAAATAATTATTGAGGTGACAGTGTACATGAACCATGTAACTGTCAATCCGAACATCTTACATGAGTATGACAGTGCTCTCCAAAGTGCATTACGACATATCCGTATTAACGTGCAGAAGTGAAAACACATACTCTACCTGTAAACAAATGTTCGCTTTCACTTGATAATGTGGTGATTGGACAATTACCTAACTTGCTGGCGTTCGGTATGGCAGACACTGATCCATGTACAGGAAAACGGTCGAAAAATTCATACGACTTTAACACAATGATCTGACAAGGTTGAATTTATCAATTAATGGAGTGTCCGGATAGCTGAGTGATTAGAGCGCAAGGCTGTCGTACGGAAGGTCGCGGTTCAAATCTCACTGGTGGCAGTGGAATTTGTATCATGATTTAACGTCGGATATCAGTCGACTCAGCTGTGAATGAGTACCTGAGTCAAATCAGGGTAATAATCTCGGGCGAGCGCAATGCTGACCACATTGCCTCCTAGTGTACCGTTACGGTCTTGAATGAAGTGCTCTAACACACTTCAAGGCCCTGATCCAACATGGATTGTTGCGCCAACAATTATTATTTTCCGAGTTATCACAATCTCGGCAGATGCCGGATTTTACCTAATACTAGCACTAAGTGCCAAGCATTTAGGCTCGGACGATCCTACCTACTTAAAAACTAAAAGGGGCAGTGGTGGTAGGTCAGTGGGAGAATCCGTCGAGTACTCTCCGCAACATCGAGCACGTATGCAGAATGGTGTACTTCTGCATGGTTTGAACCACACTGTGCGAAAGTCCCAGGACATCAAGGGAAGCCGTCAGGGATTTAGGTACAATACCTGTAGCTGACAATATTATGGGAACTACAACCACTCGAGACGCCAAATTTCTTTGATTTCCCGAGCCAATGGCTCATAGTTCACCTTCTTCTCCACGTATTTCCGTTCAATGTTGCAATTATGGGGGATAGCAACATCAATAATATACGCGGAGCGACCCGTCTTGTCAACTAACAGTATGTCAGGCTTATTGTGTGCGGTATGGCGATCAGTCAGAATTTGCCGGTCCCAATACATGCTGTAAGCAGAACTATCAAGCACTGCTTGCGGCTCATATCGGTAAACCGGACATGTTCCCGTGATCAGCCCATGCTTATATGCAAGGTTTTGATGGATAACCTTACATACAGCATTATGCCTGGTGATGTATTGCACCGGTGCCATAACAGTACAGCCAGAAATGAGATGGTCCAACGTCTCTAACGCCGAACCACACATTCTGCACTGGTCGTTCTCCACCCGTTCTTTCATGATGAGCTTTTTATAAGCTCGGGTGGCGACCACGTCATCCTGAATGGCACACATAAACCCCTCCGTCTCAGCAAAGAGCTCCCCAGCACACAGCCATCTGTTCGACAGATGCAAATCGACAAATGGCTGCCAAAGACAATTCACGTATTTACCGTGCATTGCCTTCGACTTCCATTCGTCGATCCGCTCCTGGTCCGACTTCAGCCCACTCAGAGGATTGAAGGATGGATCCTTCAAGTTAAGTGGAGTCAGTCCATAGTCTGCCTTACAGACAGCCGCATGCAAGGGACTCGCCTGCTCTTTGCTGTAAAAATAAGCGCGCAGCGAGTCGACTTGGCGATGATGTTGTGCCGCCACGTCCACCACGCCTCTACCTCCGATGTCACGAGGCAGATTCATCCGCTCCACGGCAGACTTTGGGTGATGCATTCGGAATTTGGACATAGTTGTCCGTATCCGCCGCTGGACGTTTTCCAGGTCGGTCTTCGTCCACGGCAATATTCCGAATGCATAAGCCAGTGAAGGGATGGCGAATACATTCAACGCGCTTATTTTATTCTTCCCCGAGAGATGCGATTTCAGCACCAGCTTTACACGTCGCAGGAATTCGGACAGCAGAGCTTCTTTCAGATCACCAACTCGAGCATGGGTTCCTTGCAGAATTCCTAGGTACTTGTAGAAGTCTGTCTCGGTCATAGCTTCGATGTGGAGGTCACCAATGCTATGTCCGGCATGTGGCTCGTGATGACCTTTGCGGATGGCTTGGATTCGACACTTGTCTAATCCAAACTCCATCCGAATATCATGGCTGAACATGTCTATTATTCGCAACAGACTTCTAAGATGGTTGTTAGTACCAGCATACAGCTTGATGTCATCTAAGTACATCAAGTGTGTCAGTTCGCACTTAGCACGTAGGCCATACTTTATTGCAAAATCATGCCCTCTAGCATCATTCAGTAGCCATGAAAGGGGGTTCAGTGCCATACAAAACCAAAGGGGACTCAATGAATCCCCCTGGAAGATGCCCCTCCGTATACGCACTGATAAGGTGGTATGCCACCCTTCCATGACTGTCGCCAAAAACTTTATTAGTTTCGGATCAATGCGATACAGATGTAGGATATCGATTAGCCAGGTATGCGGAACGCTGCCGAAAGCCTTGGCATAATCGATATAGCAACTGAAGAGGTTTCTTTGGCCTCTAGTTGTTTGTCCTACAACTACCGAGTCGATAATGAGTTGCTCTTTGCAACCCCTTGACCCAACTCGGCAGTCCTTCTGCTCCTCGGACAGAATGTTGTTGGTCTCGAGGTGCGCATTGATCCTTCCACTAATAATGGACGTGATGAATTTATAGAGGGTTGGTAAGGAAGTGATTGGTCTTGTGTCTGCGGGGTCCTGCACCGTGTCCTTCTTAGGGATAAGGTAAGTAATCCCGGCAGTGAGGAAAGGTGGAAATTCCTCCGGCCGACTCATGACCTCATTTATACTGCGTGCCAACCGACTGTGTACGCTGGTAAATTTCTTATACCAGAAATTCTGCACCTGATCCAGACCTGGGCCCCTCCAGTTCTTCGAGCTGTTTATGGCTCGTCGAACTTCCTCTTCGGTAACATCCGCAAAATTCATGCCAGGTGTATTGGCATGGCGGGTGCTTTCGGTGGTGATCCACTCAGCATGCTGGGCAGGTAACCCCCAAAGTCCACCCCAATACTCTTTCGCTTCCGTCACCGAGAACTGTATTGTCTGGGCGCTCTGTTGGGATTCGTTGAGAGATCTGAAAAAGCTCCGCTGGTTCCTCGCGTATGTTGCATTCTGGACACGTCTGGAATAACTTTCGCCATACCGTCGTACCCGACTGCATATGACAGAAAGTTTCTGTTTTAGTGTGTCCAGAATTTCAACAACGGGTGTCTCACAGGGAATGGCATAGTTCCGGTAAACCCTCTGCACTTTATTTCTCACCCGTCGGCTGGCACTGCCAGTGCTGATCTGAATCAGTCTAGCAATGTCCTGCCTTAGTGAGTCCCGCCGACGTTCCAGACGAATTTTCCATGGTGGATCTCTTTTGTCACTCAAACCAATAACGCGAAAGCGAATCTTCTGACCGTGCAATCTAATAGCCGCAACTGCACCACAATACACAAGTGATTGTAGTTGCAGCAGCGACATATCAGCACACAGTCGAGATGCAATCTCATCATTGATTTGAGATAGAATTCCCGGAGTTACTGGAGATACATAGAACCTGGGAATACCTGGTCGATGGAAAGGATCCATATCCGAGAATTCCATACACGCTCTTTGGAATTCGTCCCGAACCTCAGCGGAAACCTCAGCTGGACGGTGGAGAAGAGTGCTTCGGCGAGTACTGAACCTGTTGCCTGCAGTGCGGCGTGGTGTTGTTGATGCCGCCGCCTCTGCCCCCATCGACTCTCGGTCACCAGTTTCCCCGATGACTTCAAGTCGAACACGCTACCTGATGGTGGCCGGGATTTTGTCGCTGCGAGTAATAAAGCGGTACTGGTCTGCGACTCGCTGCACAGTCGCTTGCGCGAATTGCGGGAAACGCTCGACGAATCTCTGGTGCAACAAGGGGCGGTAAGATGTTGTACCCGCCCCCGCCGTTATTTCGTAGTAGGAGCGGATGATGAAGAGGTTCATTTCTTCAGTCCATTTCATCCGCTTCCTACGCGAACCTGCTGAGGTGGTCGCCACAGATTGTGGCGAAACAGCTGCAGCAGGCGGAGCTGTGCTCCTGGTCGTCGTGGCGCCTAGACGTCGAACCGCCCCACGACTAGCGGTTTCGACGCCGTGCTGTCCATTACGAGAGCCCGACCCAGTCACCAAGTCAGACGACTCCCGCCGGTTATCCGTACCGGACCTCAAATTTCTCCTTCTTCTCATTGTTGGTGGTGCATTTTATCCCTAGCTGCCAGGTATTGAGATAGCTTCCTTAGTGAGTAATCTGCAAGACTGCAAAGTTCCTGCACTTTCCTCACCTACCCCCTGAGACGCTGCGGTGGCGTACAGCCATTCAGACTGAAGCTATCTATCCCTCCTCCTTTCGCAACCGGGCTTGGGACCGGCTTCGGCGGAGTTATTATTATTATTAATGGAGTAGAAGTACCAAACCAACCTCTGGAATTTGATTTTTCAAATGAAACCCCCCTTATTACGTGAGGATATCTAAGCATCTTTAAGGGCACTGGAATTGATTATTCCGGCAAGGGTCATCAAATATCAAAAAATTCTTCGATAATGGAGCGTTTGTGGCGCATCGGTGTTAACAACATTCGAAATTTATTGCGATGTCAGTTTTTAAGTAATAGAGTGGAGAAAAGTCTTATTCATCGAAATGAGTTGTATTTAAATGAAAATAAAATTACATAAAACCAAAGAACTCTGTATTTTCTCAGAAACGAAGCGAGTTGTATTTAAATAAAAATAGATTACACTCAACGAAAAACCTCAGTAGAAGAAAGAACTCAGAAGGCGAAGGAATTGAAGATTTTCCTAGAAAGAGCCAACATTATACTCAGCATTTTCTCAGAAAGAGTAATTTTATTAACAATGGTGATCTCGACGTGATCTCCTCCGAGTGAACAGTCTACTACCTTACCGGTGATATTTGGATATTTTCATCCAATTTGTACTTCAAATCTTGTGTGACGTCAGCGGCGTTGAGAACACGAACTAGGAGCGATTGTCCGGTCGTCGGCATCATATAAGTTTACAGCAAATCGACTGCAGCCAGTTCGGCGAGATAAACTCAACAATCAACTGTCTTCGACGACGTCGCCGCAAAGAGCCACCGAAAGGAAAAAAATTAAGTTTTTATACAATTATTTATTATCTTTACTTCAGTTTTTATATATATATATATATATATATATATATATATATATATATAAATAAATAATTTGATACACATTGCTCATACGTTTGGCGGAGTTTCGCTTTTATGGCGAGTTCTTTTCGTTTCTTGTTGACCTAAGCGTTCGCTTCGGAGTGCGTTGGTGGCGTCTGCGTCTCGCGCGAGCGGGCATTTGGGGGTACGGTCTGCCGTAGTTAGTGCAGGGCCTTGTTGGAATCTGATACAGCCAACACTTGTGTCGTTAACTTAGCTTCAGTTATGTCGTTTGACAATCGAGACGCGGCAGGTCCATCAGACCCTCAGGTGAGCGCCCTCGCTGTCCGCGTCCCTCCATTTTGGCGACGGAATTCGGAGCTGGGGTTCGTCCATTTGGAGGCACAGTTCCACATGTCCTGAATAACGGCGGACGCAACCAATTAACCACGCGATTGTAGGTCTGGATGAGGAGTACATCCTCCTGGTAGCCGACATGGTGAAATCGGCCTCCGACACACTGTTGAAGACCGATTTAATCATACGCCTGTCGGTGAGAGAGTCAGCTAAACTGGATCACTTGCTGGCCACTTGCTTCGCGAAATGAGGAAATTGGGAAGGAGCAAGATCGACGACGGCTTGGTAAAATCACTCCGGCTGCGACGACTCCTGGAGTGCACCCAGGCGGTCCTCGGGTGCATCTCCCGTTCTTTGGGGGAGCTGGCGGTTGCGGTCGATAAGGTGCACGGAGTGCACGTGCGTCCAGCAATAGCGGCGGTTCAGCAGCCTTCTGACGAGGTTGGCGAGCTGAAGCGTGAAATAGTCGCGCTAGTGGCGTTGGGGCGGCAGGTCGCGAGCTCGCTCGCAGTTTTCTGCTCGAAAGGGCGATCGGGTAGCAGGTCGTCAGGACAACCTACGGACCGAAGTATTTGTTGGTTCCATCGCAGATTCGGCGAGAAAGCCACCAAATGTACGATCCCATGTAAATTCGCACCTACCTCAAAAAACTGGGTCCACGGGGGTCCTGGCGACGGCCACCCAGAACGCAGCGCCACGTCGCCTAACGATCTATGACCCTCTCAGCGGAGGTTTTGGTTCTTCCCGTACCCCGGCACCATCGACTATTTCCTCAACCGTTGGCAACAAATTCCTCCCGCATTAACACCTACGGGTATAGGCAAGTGGACGAGAGTTTTGGCTTGCGTAGGACGTTTTCGTGGCGATTCATTCTGGCGGATGTCAGCTTCCCCATACTAGGCACAGACTTCTTGTGCCACTATGGGTTGCTGGTGGACTTGCAATACAAATCTTTTATAAATTACACGACCAACCTTAATTCGTCGGGCGAAATGGCATCTCACCCAAGTTACAATCTTTCCGTAATTTTGGAGCACATTACTGACTTTCGTGTTCGGGCACTCCTCCAAAAATTCAGCCAGATTACTACCGAATGTAGTCTCTCTAAACCAGTGAAGCACAATATGCAGCACCGCATTAACACTACTGCTTCCCCTATCTTCTCGAAGGTGCGTCCCCTACCACCCCAGAAGTTGGCCATTGCACGGAAAGAGTTTGAGCAACTTATTCAACAGGCTATCTGCAGACCTTCGGACAGCTGTTGGTCTTCCCCACTCCATATGGTCCCTAAGCCAAATGGCGAATGGCGCCCCTGTGGGGATTATAGAAGGCTAAACGCGCAGACTGTTCCAGACCGATATCCCATCCCTCTCACCCATGACTTTGCTCATCATCTCGCAAACTGCCGCATTTTTTCAACCTTGGATTTAACCAACCTAAACGTTAAAAAATGCAAGTTTCTCCAGACACAAGTGAATTTCTCGGCCACATCATTTCCCCTGATGGAATACAGTCCGAGACAGACAAGGTGCAAGCAATCTCAAGGTTCCCGCGTCCGAAAACCGTGAAGCGGATGTCCTTCGGCATGCTAAACTTCTATCGTCGTTTCCTGCCCAAGGCCGCCCAACACCAGTCCGTTTTGAACGCGTTCTTTTCTGGCCCCTGAAGAGGCTGTCCGCGCGTTCGATAAATCCGGACAGCATCTGGCTGATGCTACACTCTTGGCATTTCCTCGAGAAGATGCACCCTTAGCCATTGTTGTTAATGCCTCTGACATCGCAGTAGGTGCTGCTCTTCACCAAAATATGAACCAAGTGTAGCAGCCGTTGAGCTTCTTCTCCACTCAACGGAACTACAGCACTTACGATCGAGAACTGCTCGCCGCGTACTTGAGCATTAAGTACTTCTGCTTCTCTCTTGAAGGCAGGTTGTTCACAGTGTTCACGGACCATAAGCCTCTCACATATGCTTTGAAACAAAAGCCCGGCAAAGCGTCCCCTCGTCAGCTTCGACACCTGAGCTTTATAAGCCAGTTTACGTCAGACATCCAGCACGTCTCCGGCAAGGACAACATACTTGCTGACGCTTTGTGACGTGTCTCCGAGATTAACATCTCCGCCGCACTCGACTTCTCGGCTATTGCCAAGGCGCAGGAGGATGACACAGTGCTCCAGAGCCTCAAATTCTACCCCAAATACAAATTTCGGGAGTCGCCCATCTTCGGCTCGAACCTCTTTCTATGCTGCGAAGTCTCGGAAAAGAGACCCCGGCCTTGGATTCCGGCCACCTTTCGCAAGGAAGTGTTCCACGCGATTCACGACTTAGCGCATCCAGGCATCAGGACAACAAATCGACTAGTCACCGAAAATACTTTTGGCCGTCCATGAATAAGGTCGTAAACTCCTGGGCTCCTGGCCTGCATCGCATGTCAGAAGTGTAAAGTCACTAGGCATGTAAGAAAAGAAGTGGGCTCATTCCCCCGCACTGCCAAGCGGTTCCACACCATACACCTCGATATTGTAGGACCTCGATATTGTAGGAGACTCGCACGGTTACAAGTATTGCCTTACAATCATCGACAGGTTTACGCGGTGGCCTGAGGCAATACCTCTGAAGGACATTACGGTGTGGCGCGGCAGGATTCGCAGCATTCGAAATTTATTTCGAATGTTGCGAGTGCGAGCGAATAGATGGCGCGGATCTATCCACTTTGCGTAGCACGCCACGGGAGTGGAAGATCGGAGAAAAGTGTGCCATGAGTTGTTGTCTAAAACGTAGTAGACACACAAAAAATTAATCTAATGCAGTAATTATGTTTTTCGTAAATGTCTCTGATATGTAATATTAAGTTTCGAATATATGAATAAATACTGAAGTCTTTTGAATTGAAAATAGTAAAACGGGAGTTGAGTCCGCCGACTAAGATTAGAGCAAATAACATGTATAACTAATTTAATAATAAATGTTAACTTAAGTATTATAATAAATATAAGTAATGTTAAATACTTAATTGGTGACCCCGATATTTAAAAAACGACAAATTATCCGCCATCGCCGCCATTGGTGAAGTTCTATTGACGACAAAATTCGTCCGAGCAACACGGCAGAAATAGAACTTTCAAACACCGAGAAATCTATCAAAAACATCAGTAGACCGTACGGCAAGCGATTTTCACGCGTTCGCATCTACAGTTGAGTGTGGAGTGCCGTTGTAAACATCACGAAAACGTGTCGCATCTCCACATCCCGAGTCGGAGCAGAGGCAAGAAAAAACGCGAGAAAACCTTCTCTACACAGTGTACTGCGCGACACACGTCGGACCCTCACCAGAAGTAGATTTTCACGCGACTTCCCGTACGCACGCCCTCCTGCACAACACCTTTCACGCACCGGACTAGTCATCATTGTCACAACGATCAACAACAGCAGCAAACGGCTGTCCCCGTCGCCGTCACCGCTGCCGTCCACAGTCGCCGCAACCACCACCGCTGCCATCACAGACGCAGCAGCTGTCACCGGTGCTGCCACAGACGCAGCAGCTGCCACCGCTGTCGCTACAGACGCCATCAACGCAGCCCCAGCCACCATCATTGCCGCAGCCACTTCCGCCGCCGGAATCGTCTCCACCATCGCCGCAGAGGTCGAAGCCGCCGCCGTCACTGCAGCCCTCGCCGTCAAGATCAGCGCAGCTGACCGACACCAGCATCACCGCTATCAGGCAGACACCGAAGACCCCGCCACCATCGCTGCAGCAGAAGCCGCCACCACCGCCGCCGCCTTCACATCAACGCCGTCTTCACCAAAGAGGCCGCAGCAGCGAAGCATTATTGTAATTTATTATTGTTCAATATTGTTCAATATTGTTCAAGATTGAAATCGCTGCAAGAGACGGCGAAGAGGTGTTTAGCATCGCGAGTTCTCCATTTTCATTGGTGGTGTTTTTGGTCTGCGCTGGAGAGCGTCCGCTTCGCTCGTCATTTTTTCTCGTTTCGTGCGTGCATTTGTGGGTGCGGCCTGCCGTGTCGGTGTAAAGTTCAACGCGTTTCAGTATAAACTCACCGCGTTTACATCTCAATCTCGTACTTCTCTGTAAGAAAAATGTCTTTTGACAATAAAGACGCGGCAGGCCCATCGGACCCGCAAGTGACCGCCCTCGCCGTACGCGTTCCTCCGTTTTGGCGGCGGAACCCCGAGCTGTGGTTCGTACATTTGGAAGCACAGTTCCAAATGTCCGGCATCACATCGGACGCGACCCGTTTCAACTACGCGGTGGTCGGCCTGGACGAAGAGTCCATACTTCTGGTGTCCGACGTGGTGAAGTCGACATCGTACGTGCAGCTCAAGAGCGAGTTGATCAGGCGCCTGTCGGCAAGCGAGTCGGCAAAATTAGACCACTTGCTGGCGGGTTTAACGTTGGGTGATCGAACTCCCAGCCAATTGCTTCGCGAAATGAGGCAATTGGGTGGGAGCAAGATCGGCGACGACCTGATCAAGTCGCTCTGGCTGCGTCGGCTCCCGGAGGGCACCCAGGCGATCCTCGCTTGCGTCTCCGGTTCCTTGGAGGAACTGGCAGCGACGGCCGACCAGGTCCAGGAGGTGTACGTACGCCCACCTTTGGCGGCCGTTCAACCACCGTCGGATGAGGTGGGTGAATTGAGGCGCGAGATTGCTGCTTTAACAGCCAGTATGGCCGAGATGCGGGCGACGTTGGACGCTCAGCGTTCGGGCGCCAGATCGCGAGCACGCTCACGGTCTGCCACCCGAAAAGGGCGATCAGGTAGCAGGTCGTCAAGACAGTCCACGGACCAAGGGATTTGCTGGTACCACCGCAGATTCGGGGATAAAGCGACAAGATGTACGCTACCGTGTAGATTCTCTCCTACCGCAAAAAACTAGGTCCGCGGGGGGTCTTGGCGGCGGCCACCCAGAACGCAGCGCCACGTCGCCTAACTATTTTCGACCCCCTCAGCGGGCGCAACTACCTCGTCGACACGGGTGCGGAGGTTTCGGTTCTTCCCGTACCCCAGCATCATCAACTTTTCCCTCAACCGCTCAAACTTGCGGCAGCAAATTCCTCCCGCATAAACACGTACGGGTATAGGCAAGTGGACGTGAGTCTTGGCTTACGTAGGACGTTTTCGTGGCGTTTCATCCTGGCGGATGTCAGCTTCCCCATACTAGGCGCAGACTTCCTGTGTCACTATGGATTGCTGGTGGACTTGCAAAACAAGTCTCTTATAGATTCCACGACCAAACTTAATTCGTCGGGACATATGGTATCTCACCCAGGCAATAATCTTTCCGTTCTTTTAGAAGACATTACCGACTCTCGTGTTCGGGCACTTCTCCAAAAGTTCAGCCAGATTACTACCAACTGTAGTCTCTCCAAACCAGTGAAGCACAATGTGCAGCACCACATTATCACTACTGGTTCCCCGATCTTCTCGAAGGTGCGTCCTCTACCATCTCAGAAACTGGCAATTGCACGGAAAGAGTTTGAACAACTCGTTCAACAGGGTATCTGCAGGCCCTCAAACAGCTGTTGGTCTTCCCCACTGCATATGGTCCCTAAGCCAAACGGCGAATGGCGCCCATGTGGGGATTACAGAAGGCTAAATGCACAGACTGTTCCTGACCGATATCCAATTCCACTCATCCACGACTTTGCGCATCACCTCGCGAATTGCCGCATCTTTTCGACCTTGGACTTAACCAAGGCTTATCACCAAATCCCAGTAGCTCCTGAAGACATTCCAAAGACGGCAATATGCACACCCTTTGGACTCTTCGAGTTCACCCGGATGACTTTCGGATTGTGCAATGCGGCGCAAACCTTTCAAAGGTTCATTCACTCAGTCCTGCGAAACCTCGAATTCTGTTTCGTATATTTGGATGATGTTTTGGTCGCTTCTTCCACTGAGTCTGAGCACTTAGCCCATCTCGAGTGCATTTTTCAACGTCTCCTTGAGGCCGGTTTAGTCCTAAACGTTGAGAAATGCAAATTCCTTCAACAACAGGTGAGATTCCTCGGCCATTTCATTTCCCCTGAAGGAATACAGCCCGACCCAGACAAGGTGCAAGCGATAACAAGCTTCCCGCGTCCAAAGACAGTGAGGGAGTTGAGGAGGTTCTTGGGCATGCTAAACTTCTACCGTCGTTTCCTGCCCAAGGCCGCCCATCTCCAGTCCATTTTGAACGCGTACTTGTCTGGCCCCAAAACTAAGGACACACGAGAGATCGTGTGGTCTGAAAAGGCTATCTGCGCGTTTGACAAATCCCGTCAACAACTGGCCGACGCTACACTCTTGGCATTCCCTCTGCAAGATGCCCCCCTAGCCGTTTTTGTTGATGCCTCTGACATCGCAGTAGGTGCTGCCCTTCACCAAAAGGTGGACCAAGTTTGGCAGCCGTTGAGCTTCTTCTCGAAGCAGTTGAATCCCGCTCAACGGAACTACAGCACCTACGATCGCGAACTGCTCGCCGCATACCTGTCCATCAAATACTTCCGTTTCTCCCTAGAAGGCAGGCCGTTCACAGTGTTCACGGACCATAAGCCTCTCACGTTCGCTTTGAAACAGAAGCCCGACAAAGCGTCCCCTCGTCAGCTTCGACACCTGAGCTTCATAAGCCAGTTCACGTCAGACATCCAGCACGTGTCCGGGAAGGACAACATTGTTGCTGACGCTTTGTCTCGTGTCTCCGAAGTTAACATCCCCGCCTCACTCGATTTCTCGGCTATTGCCAAGGCGCAAGTGGATGACGCAGCACTTCAGAGCCTCATGTCCAACCCCAAATACAAATTTCGGGAGTTGCCCATCTTCGGCTCAAACCTCTCGCTCTGCTGCGAAGACTCGGAAAAGGGACCTCGGCCATACATTCCGGCCACATTTCGCAAGGAAGTGTTCCACGCAGTTCACGACTTGGCGCACCCCGGCATCAGGACAACAAACCGGTTAGTCACCGGAAAATACTTCTGGCCCTCCATGAACAAGGATATCAATTCCTGGGCCAGAGAGTGCATCGCATGCCAAAAGTGTAAAGTCTCCAGGCATGTAAGGAAAGAAGTGGGCGCATTCCTCCGCACTACCAAGCGTTTCCACACCATACACCTCGACATAATAGGGCCTTTGCGAGACTCGCACGGTTATAAGTATTGCCTCACAATCATCGATAGGTTCACGCGGTGGCCTGAGGCAATACCTCTGAAAGACATTACGGCGCAATCATGTGCTGAAGCCCTCTGTCGAGAGTGGATACCTCGCTTTGGCGTCCCTGCAGTGGTCATCACTGACCAGGGAATGCAATTTGAGTCCACCCTTTTCTCCGAGTTAGGCAAACTCCTTGGTTTTAAACGCCAGCGGACTACTGCATACCACCCGCAATCCAATGGAATGCTAGAACGTTGGCACAGGACGCTGAAAGCCGCCATTATGGCACGCGACGACCCGTCCTGGACTCAAGTCTTGCCTCTCGTCCTACTCGGCCTTCGAACAACCCGCCGAGAGGAATTTGCGGCCAGCCCCGCGGAGCTGGTTTACGGGGAGAACCCAAGACTCCCAAGCGATCCGGTCTTCGACAAGAGATCGGGTCTCACGGAGTCGGGGTTGGTGCGTCTGCTGAGGGACAATCTCCGACGCATCAAGGCGCCACCACCCACTCGACACTCGTCCATACCTGCCAGTTCGCCCAAGGAGCTGGACACTTGCACGCACGTGCTGATCAGGACGGATGCCGTCCGGAAGCCGCTGCAGCCTCCATATGAGGGCCCGTACCGCGTTCTCGAGCGGGGAGAACATTTCTTCCAGCTCGAGATCGGTGGTCACAAAAAGGCGGTCTCTTTGTCCAGGCTGAAACCCGCGTGCGCCCCGAAGCAACGTCGTGTCCGCTTTGTGGATTAACGGCGAACGAAGTTCGGGGATCAGTCGCCGAAACCCCTAGGTTTCATCTGGGGGCGGAGTGATGTGGCGCGGCAGGATTCGCAGCATTCGAAATTTATTTCGAATGTTGCGAGTGCGAGCGAATAGATGGCGCGGATCTATCCACTTTGCGTAGCACGCCACGGGAGTGGAAGATCGGAGAAAAGTGTGCCATGAGTTGTTGTCTAAAACGTAGTAGACACACAAAAAATTAATCTAATGCAGTAATTATGTTTTTCGTAAATGTCTCTGATATGTAATATTAAGTTTCGAATATATGAATAAATACTGAAGTCTTTTGAATTGAAAATAGTAAAACGGGAGTTGAGTCCGCCGACTAAGATTAGAGCAAATAACATGTATAACTAATTTAATAATAAATGTTAACTTAAGTATTATAATAAATATAAGTAATGTTAAATACTTAAACGGCGCAATCTTGTGCCAAAGCCCTCTGTCGAGAGTGGATACCTCGCTTTGGCGTCCCTGCAGTGGTCATCACTGACCAGGGAATGCAATTTGAGTCCACCCTTTTCTCTGAGTTAGGCAAACTCCTGCGTTTCAAACGCCAACGAACTACAGCATACCACCCGCAATCCAATGGGATGCTAGAACGTTGGCACCGGACCCTGAAAGCCACCATTATGCCCCGCGAAGATCCGTCCTGGAGTCAGGTCTTGCCTCTCGTCCTACTCGGCCTCCAAACAACCCACCGAGACGAATTTGCTGCCAGTCCCGCGGAGCTGGTATACGGGGAGAGCCCAAGGCTCCCAAGTGATCCGGTCTTCGACAAGAGATCGGGTCGGACAGATTCGGGATTGCTGCACCTGCTGGAAGACAACCTTCGCCACGTTAAAACCACACCTCCCACACGACACTCGTCCGCTCCTGCCTGCGCGCCCAGAGAGCTGGGCACGTGCACGCACGTCCTGGTCAGGACGGATGCCGCCCGGAAGTCGCTGCAGCCTTCATACGAAGGCCCGTACCGTGTTCTCGAGCGGGGAGAGCATTTCTTCCAGCTCGAGATCGGGGAACAGGAAAAAGCTGTCTACTTATCCAGGCTGAAGCCCGTTTGCGCCCCAAATCAACGTCGCGCTCGCTTCGTCATATGATGGGGAACGCAGTTCTGAAGTCGGTCGCTGAAACCCCTAAGTTTCATCGGGGGGCGAAGTGGTATCGTGCAAATTTATTTCGAATGTTGTTAATTCGATTGACAGTGGCCACCATCGGTGTTCTCCGTAGCGGAGCAGGCCATGATAAAAATGATAAATTTGGAGAAAAAATGAATTGTTTTTTTTTGTGGAATGTCAATTTTTAAGTGATAGACGAGAAAAGTCAGTTCATCGAAATGAATTGTATTTAAGTGAAAATAAAATTACATAAAACCAAAGTACTCTGTATTTTCTCAGAAACGAAGCGAGTTGTATTTAAATAAAAATAAATTACACTCAAGGAATGCACTCAGAAGACGAAAGAGCTCAAAAGACGAAGAAACTGAAGATTTTCCTAGAAAGAGTCAGCATTATATTCAGTATTTTTTCAGAAAGAGTAATTTAATTAAAACCTTCTTGTTGGCATTTGACTTCACTTCGGACAATTCCTACAATTTAAAAAGTGGAAAACTACTGAAACAGTGCATGATTAGGATCGAGGGGCGATTCAAAGACGCTCCAAAGAAAAGCGACACATGTTTACGCAGAGTATGATAGCATTATCGAGATAGGCAAGGCCAAGAATGTTTTCACGAGCTGTTAAAATCTAGCTTTCTTTAAAAAGGTGTTATTCGCTGGTATTATTGCCAATAATTAGTTGTTCACCAGAGATTTCACATTTAGATATCCTTTTATAATAAGCCCTGCTAGTGTGAAACAATTGAGAAGATGGCAACTTGCAACTTGTAGCCGAGACGGTTGGATGAAGACGTTATAAAAACATTGGCGAAATTTAGTACCGTATTTGTTCAAGATTACGGCGTAAAGGAATTTATAAAGCACTATGTAATATCGCATTCGAAAATTATTAACATTGAAGCTTGCAACTTTTCTGAACAGGAATGAACGCGATCGAACTAGACTGAACACTTAGAACGAACAATATACCATCAAGATTCTTCAAAGCGTTTTCCCAAGCAATAATTTACCGAAACGGATAAGAGAACAAAAATGGCACCCATTGGGTCGCTTTCTTTTTTCCGAAAAAAGGAACTGCGGAGTATTTTGATTCATTTGGAGGAGTTCAAAAGTTTCTACTGACTAATTCGCCCGTATCTGTGAATAATAAGAAACGACTACAGAGTGCGTTTTTATCCACCATATTGTTGCATGTATCTTTACTGGCGTTGTACCAATTCCCATCAAATGATTTCACTTGGATGTTACTTCATACAGAAAAGTGTATTTAAAGAATCAAATGCACAACAGGAGGAAATTTATGTACTCGTCGAGATGAAAACTGAGTATAAAAACCCGAAACGAAAGGTTTTACATCCAGTTTTAAAACTATTATACATTTATTAATGATGAAGCCTGAAAGCGAGAAGTTAAAAAATGAGAAAAAAATAAAATCCGTTGGCCGTGAACTTTTCGAGTTAAATTTTTCAGCCGGGAACGGAGTCAGTATTCAATGTAACTAGCTCTTTTACAATCCGTTGCTTATTGTTACCGACTATAAACTGAGCATCAACAACAACCGACTTTTCGTTGGATTCCATAACTTATTACCTTATTATCTTTTCCAAATCTGCGATCAGAATATTGAAAAGTAAAAGAAGCATCCATATTTATATTTTACGTTTTTCTCTTCTCATTCTTGGAATATAATTCTTTCAAAGCATTATGGTCTGTCAACTTCACTTAGGGCATGGAAAATTGACGATATTTGCATCAATCTCTATAATATATCGAAATGAAATGTTGAACTCGACTGATTAATACTTGATATTAATGACTTAATGTCGCTTACAGGTCTTAAACTATGTTAGACCATTTAGGTTTCTCATGAGGCGAGTTTGGCAATGAAATATACGTTGGAATTTTATTGCCCTCTGTAAAGTTTTTCAGGATTTCATCAACGACTTCGTTAAAGGTATTTTTAAGACCTAACGGAATATTTTCCTCAGGACCTTTAAACTATCAGACGAAAAAAATTTCTTGAAATTTTCGAAATTATTTCGACTTTTTCTTCTGAACTGACTTGATAATTTTGATTAGAAAGCTTTAAGTCAGAGTTGCTATTGCTGCGCGTATTCGTAACAGTAGTAGCAAACATATCGATGAAGTGGAAGCTGCCGATCCACTTATATCGTTGGTTATAGGTGAATAATTTGACAATTTTACACACTCATATGTAATTTTGAAAATTTATGAAGAACTGCATCATCCTGATTTATTTTAAACTCTCTAGAACATTCAATAAGAATCTTTTCTTCCACTGGTATTGAAACTTTTTGTTTCTCCAAGTAGCTAATAACAGTATACCACCTCATCGGAAAACTCTTTAGCAACAGAATTTTGTAAGAGTTGAATTAAATGAGAAGTGAGAGATATTTTTAGAAAAGTTACTTTACTTTATGCTTTCTTTCTTTGCAACTTCTGTACTTTGTATAATTTTGATTGAATTTCAAAAGCTTTCGTTTTTATGCCGGCTATTTTTTGCTTTTTCATTAACATATGGAATTTTAATTCTTCTTTCATATTTTCATATTTCCGAAGCAATCTTCTTCTATAATAATTGGCCTTTGGTTAGCTGCTTGATCCTGCAGTGGTTTTTGTAGATGTAATTTGAAGGAGCTTATTATCAATAACAATAGCAAACGGTAAATTTGAAAACATTTCAAGTAATGTGAAATGGGTTTTATTATTATCGATCTTTTTCTTTAAAAAAAGCGAAAGAACTAAAAACTCATTATCAATACTGTTACCTTGGCTCAAAAGTCGATGGTAAATTTTTAGCAGTTTCAATGCGATCATATCACAGAGAATACAATTAATCATTCTGAAATAATAGTAGAAAATTGTATTGATTATTTGTTAAAAAACTTTCTCTGTATATTTTGAAAATTTCCGCACTATTTATAGATATTCTCTAAGGAAGTGTGTATTTTGTTGTTTCCAAACAACGTAATCATGATCGCAATGATCGCATGTATTTTTTTATGCATCATTTTGCAAATCATGCGAAGTGTTGCAATCAATCATAAAATAGCATATTGTCCCCAAGCGCTTGGCTGCATAATATTATGAATTTGTGGGAAGTTTACATTTGCAGATGTTGGGTAATTAATTTCAGTGAACACAAAAACATCGCGAAACTGCCTTGGATAAATAAGGCAAGTATCATGAGTTATGTAGATATCTTGAAGATAGCCATATTACGCTCTCATGTAGCGAATACATGTATAAAAGGAATTTCTTTTGAAGGCAATTATCATTTGCAAGGCTGCATTATGCAAACATGATAAGTCTTTTTAATATTGATCTGATTTTTTAATACTGATTCGACGCGCTTTTAGCGCAAGAAAACTCAGCGTTTGGGTTACTAATGTTTATTGCCTATTAACTGGGGGGTACTATCATTAAATTGGTTTTGAAATAAAATTCGTTGCGTTGTTATTCTATCCCCTCGCTTCTCCGAAAGGATTCGTAACCAGAAGTAGATCGATGAGTTAAACGCCATACAGGAGCACTATTTCGATTTTAAAGGAGCGGATGTGCAGAAACACAATTATTTCAACATGAAATTTGTTCAAAATTATAATTATTCATCTTATTCACTATAATTTAAGGTAATATTCAAAATATCGCATAATATTGTGAAATAGTTTTATAGGATAATAAACGTTTTAAATTCGTTTATGAATATTTAAGTGGAGCCGGTCACTGATTTTTTTTAGAAAAACCAAAATTATTTCCTTTAAGTCCGTGAGTGATTTATTGTCCCAAATGTACATTTCAGTAGCAACTTGCTATCTTCATCAGTGGGTTATGAAAGAAGAAGGCAATACCTTGTTGTATTTATACTTATTCCTAATACTTAATTTTGAAACTTGCGTATTTATACTATCCTACTATGTTTATCTTGGGATTAGCAGGCAATGTGCGTTTCCTAGGCCCACATTGAGTCAAAGAGCACATAAATCAAACAGAATCAGCCAAAAGGCACAGCATATAAAATCATACGTGGCGAAACACATAATTGAAGAAGGACATTTAACGGACGAGGTCAAAATACTAAGAGAAGTCAAGCAGGCTAAGCTTGACCCGTATGAAAGTTTGTTCATAGAAAGGGCGTAAACCCGAAAGCTCGCCGAACGAAGGAAACGGAGCGAGCGAGATAGCACGCTTGCTTAAAAGCTTTGTCATGGTATCTCACTCTAACACATAGAACTGCCCAATAACTACTATTATACCTTTCTCTTTAAAACATCTGTTTCTTTTTCTTATGCTTCATATAATATGGTTGTTATCCGCCTTGTGAGGGGTATGGTGCGTCAACCACACCTATGCGCCATAGTTCGTCTCCGACGCCCGCATTCCTCCTCTACCGTTCTGCGCCAAAAGCCCGGGGACCGATCCAGTCACCAACCATCTTAGGGGGGCGGGCATGATGTACCCAAAAATGCAGTTCTTGGTCTCCTTAATATGTGACCTAATCACTGCCACTCCCATCTGCAGATAAGATCGCCCCTGGGTGACAGACCCATGCGCCGGCCATGTCCTTCGTTAGAAATAACATTAGGCCAGCGTACTTCGATGATTCTTCGCAGGCAGGTGTTGAAGAAGGATTGGAACTTTCGAGTGGCAACGGGGGCTACCCCGATATATCAACACAGAAAGAACGCTAGCACGAAATATTCTCAACTTGAGCTGCATTCCGAGATTTCAAACAAGGCAGCGAAAGATAATCTAGAGCTGTTAATGCATCGGCCGGCATTCCGTTTTTGCTACCGTCAGGCTTCTTAAATATGCAAATTGATCGACACCTTCAATACTCTGGCCATTAATGAAGGTAGGGAGAGTGAGATGACCAGTCAGATTGAGAATTTTGATTTTGTTGGTGTTGATGGCAAGATGGCATTGCACATTGAAAGCCAACATGAGCGAAATAACAACGGTGACAAGATATAATCCTGGCGAACTTCGCTTTGGACCTCCAATTCTTCTGAAGTTTTACCTCAATGCATCACGTGACATTTTGCACCATTATACGTCGGTCTAATAATAGCTATTAGTTTCACCGGGATGTTCCTCCTGCGTAGAGCACTGCAGATAATCTCTGTCCACCCTTTCGAAAGCTTTCAACAAATCGATGAAAAGCAGGTGAAGCGGAGATATAAACTCAGTGCAATATTCCAAGATAACAATTACGCTATTAATTTGATCAGCGCAGAACGATCCGGAGTGGAAATCAGCCTGCTCTCTTTCCATCAAGCTTTCAATATGTTCTTTGAGACTTTCCGGAATTATTCTAGCTATTATCTTTGCGACGACAGAGAGCACGCAGATTTTCGTAGGATTGGAGATAGCAGATCTGCTGAAACTACAGGTGCATCGATATACATATAACTCTGCTGGGAGATATTAGGCGATGACGGCTTTACGGTTTCTTACTAGGGCAGAGGCAAGTCGTCAGACGCTGCCTCACCTCTGCCCTGGGAGCAGCGTGACCGAAGCGGCCCGCAGATGTTAAGTGCTCCTTTATATATTTTGCAGAACACAACATGACTACGAATTATATTGAGCGTAAATCCACCTATACTATTGGGCAAAGCTTGGCCAGAGCTGAAAATATTTTATCTAAGTGCCGCTTCGGTCAAGCTCCTCCCAGCGGAGAGGCGAGGCAGCGTCTAACGATTTGCCTCTACCCTGGTAAGAAACTGTAAAGCCGTGATCACCGAATATTTTTAAAGTCTGGGTGCTAAGGCCTAAACGAGGAGTCCGTGGACCAAGAGGGATTTAGTTGCTCTCCATTTGGTCCGGTCTGGTATTAAGTTGATGCGGACTTAGGACCCCACAATTCTCAGAAAATATTTTCTGCTGGGAGGCCGTCGAGCCGGGCAAAGTGGAGTAGTTCTGGGGAGACGCCATCTACTCCGGGGGATTTCAGTGGTTTAAAAGTTCTCACTGCACACCGAGCATATCTCTTTTGTTGGTTTTCAGTTCTATTCTTCCCATTTAGTTCATTGTTGGGGCGCCTGGCAGAATGTTGTCGCCTTTTCGTATGAGGATGTTGAATGTAGGTAAGGTTTTTTTCGAAAAATATTGTGATAAAAGCATTTTTCTCGAAACATCGTATTTTAAGTTAGCGCAAAATTGTAAACAAGTCCGGAAACTAAAAGCTGGACGTTTCAGGTATGAACGATTTTATGTATATCTTATATAAAAAGATTTGGGTGGTCATTTGGCTCAATAGTGCTTAGCACGTAATGTGTATGCATATATGTATTATGTGAGAATACTTACTTTCGGATGCTACTGACATTCAAAGTCTTAGAATTTGCACTAAAACGAAAATTTTGACCTATTATAATTTTGTTAGTAACAGTGTGATTTCCACCGCCACCATTGGTAGAATCATGCTTTTATTATAGGCTGAAAAATTTCATTATTCTAGTGACTTTTTGGCCTCTCCCCTGTTGCATTAAATGTCAGAACTGAGAGCAGTTTTGAAAAGTACTAATCGACCCTACCCCATATGATCATATTTTGGGAAAAATATGCACACGTGCGTGGCCGTTCAGAGTTCCCACCTTTCCATCAAATTTGGTGTCAACCGATATGACCGTTTCTGAGGAAAGTGCGCATCACAGACAAGAAGACAGAGAGCCAGTAAACCGATTGTAAGATTATGTTTTACACAAAATCTTAAAAGACCAGTCGTTTTGAAATTTGAATATGTTATTATCGGCATTCAAAAGGATAGAATGGCCTATGATGTGGTAGATTTTTTCCAAATATTTTGATTTAAGGGGTCCACATCATGTCAAACAAATGCGCAACAATACAATAAGCAATGCTGCATTGCTGCATATCACATACACTCACTAAAATTTCCTATAACCAGCAAAGTTAATAAAAATTGTCCCATTATGGTAGCTTTCAAATGACATTTAAAAGTGATGGGCTTAATTCTGGAAAATCTACAAATATTACGCGTTAAATGTAAGAAACCGTGATCGTGATATAGAGCAAGTTTACTTAAACCTGGTAGTTTTAAATACTAACAATGGAAAATTAATATGCCAAAACACTGGGATCATGCAGCGTATCAAGTCCTCGTTGTTTCGGTCGGCCTTTTGGTTGTTTCCCATCGTTCAATGTTCAGACCAATCTTGGCAATTGAAATTAAATGAAGCGACAAGGCGAACGACATTGCACAAATTTTAGATTTGAGAAGTTTGTTGGTATGCCGACCGCAAAGAACGCCGGCTGTGGAATGCCACTTCATCCAGGTAAAACTTCATAGGCAGTTTTCCATAGGCTGATAGTATTGACCAGTTCTGGGTAGGTTACTGCCATTGAGAGAGATTGTGTTTGTTTCAGGGGGATCAGTCGCCAAAAAATCGGTTTCATTCGCATCCAATCTGAGACCGTGTTGTAAGAGGCGATAAATCCATTTTTGGGCAAGTTGTTTGAAATAATCTTCACTATTAGGAAAACTTTATCTGCATAAAGCAGTGTATAGGGCTGGATATTGAATGTCCCATGGGATAGTGTCCATAAGAGGAAGAGAAGTGGAGAGAGGGGTGATGAACATCGACAGAGACACGAAGCGGCTTTGATTCACCCGCCACACTTCGACTTTACCTTTCGAATCGTGGTAGAGCAATTGTACCCTATGCACGAGTTCTTCTGGCACTAGGTGTTATCGTATTGTATCGTGAAATATTCTCGCCACATATCCGTCGCGGCTGGTCGGTCGGTAAACAAAGTACGACTCTTATCATTAACGCAAGAGGAGAGTTCGATATCCTGTGTGCGCTCCTGTCGGCTTTTGACAAATCGATACAGATCTTTCTCGCCATCTCGAGTGTCCAGTTTATCGTGAAGATCTTTGCAATGGACCACTCGGATGACAGCGATGGCATTCCTTGCTTTCCTGTTGGCATTCTTCTAAATTATAAGCGTTTTTTCCACGGACCTTCATTTGAAGTGGCGAAGTATCTCGGTTGATGGGCCACTTACCTGGCTTGGTGATCCCGAGGGTTGCATCGGCCACTTAGTGAATCGTGTCTTTAACTTAGTTCCACAATTCTACCACATCCGTAATGGTTGGTAATCGCGTGTGATCATTTTTTAAGGTTTTGTGTGAAATAAAATCTTATTAGAATCGAGTCGATGTCTGTCTGTCTATCTGTCTGTTACAGCCGATTAATTCTGAAACGGCTAGACCAATTGTCACGAAAATTGGTGGGAGCATGTGATCTGTTGTTTCCTTTACATGTAGTAAGTGGCGCCATTTAGTGTTAAGTTTAAGGGGGGCACAACATTTTTTTTTATAAAATGTCGTCATGTGGGGTATCAAATTAAAGGGCTCAATTAGTATTGGATCCACATTTGATAGCGGGTGAAACATAGGGGAGTGAGGGCTCAAAATATAACCATCAAAAAGTGTAACAGGTTTCGTGCTCAGTACTTATCCAACTGGAAAATCTGAAAAAATCACAGAAGTGTATCTCTACGAAATTTAGGCCTCAAAATACAACCCGTTCCCATATCCGCACAAAAAAAGTTAATAATAATTATGTCCATCCCAGAAGTACAAAATTTGGCACGGGTATAAGGGATAGCCCAAAATTTGACCAAGTTTGAAGAAAATCCAATTATTATTAACAAAGTTATAGGTGGTGAAACTGCCATTTTTTGTGAATTTCGTGAATTCTACAACATGCATGACGTCATTATCCTATATCAATTCGGCAATACCACAACGAAGTAAATTCATATGAATGGGGTCGCAAAGAATTATTTTGTTTTAGTTTTTTTAGTCATTTGTATATGAATATCAATTACTCCAAAGATACATGTGTGTATGAAGGTATATAGTAAATGCGTGCTAATGAAATTTGCGGGTAGCATCTAATTCATATATATATATATAGTTCAAAAAGCCCACGGACCCTCTTCCCGCCCAACCGGACCGAGGGGCGACCAACCTAAGGATGGGCTGAAGGCAACATCCAAAGGCTCGCATCACAGCGATGATGCGTTTTAACGCAAAGTGTCTGCGACCATGCGAAAATGTATTGCTACATCCCGATTGTCGCAAACACTTCAGCCAATGACGCGGAGGTCCTACACTACAGAGACATGGATCTTATATTGAAGACAGTGCGGATCAAAACTGAAACCCATTAGGTCAGATTGTTACCGGACAGGACTCTTCGGACTATAGCACAGGTTGCAAGGATAACTGCTTTTTGCATCTCCATGTATAGTCCAGCTCTAAGATCGAGCATTTTCAGCGCTTTATGTAAGTTCTGCGGGACTAATCCCGTCGCTGAAATTATTACTGGGACTACTTGGATCTTTTGTAGTCTCCAAGTCTGCTTCATATCATCTGCCAAGGGGCCGTAGTTCCGGATTTTTTCGTGCTGTTTTTCAACAGTGTTCCGGTCCAACGGTACGGCTACATCGATTATAAAGCACGCTCGTTCTTCCTTCAGAAGCAGAACTAGATCGGGTCTGTTATGATTAACACTGTGGTCGGTGGCAATAGTGTGGTCCCACAGTAGTTTGACCCGATCATTTTCCAAGATTCTCTGCGGAGTATACTTATGGTAAGGATGGTAGGTTGCCACTAAGTTATACTTCAACGCAAGGTTTTGATGGAGAATCTTGCAGACGGAGTTATGACGATTGTTGTACTCGGTACCGCTCAACATCCTGCATGCAGATGTTATGCGCTGGATGGTCTCCTCTTCACAGTTGCATAACCTACAACTGGAGTTGGTGATTGAGGAGTCGTGAAGAATGTACCGTTTATAATTTTTTGTTGGGAGCGAAGCATCCTGAATTGAAGTTAGGAATGCTTCGGTCTCACAGAAAAGTACACCATTTGTCAACCATTTGTTGGAGGCTTCGATGTCAATGCCTGACAACAACAAATTTTTTATATGACCTCCGTGAATGGGTTTCTCTTTCCACATGTCGATCTTCTGTTGGACTGAAGTAACATTCGACATGGGATCCCATTCTCTGCTTCTCAAGTTCAAAGGAGATAATTTATTATCTGCCATGACGGTAGCCTGATGTATTTGGCTAGAGGATTGTTTCTCATAGAAAAACTCACGAAGAGAATGCACTTGATTGTAGTGCATCGTTTTTAAATCAAGTACCCCCCTTCCTCCCTGATGACGTGGGATAGTGATCCTCAATTTTTCGGCAGCTCTATTATGCATGTTGTTGTTTGCAAGAACTACCCTTACCCGTCTATTGACAGATTCTAAATCAGTATTACTCCACTGTATCACACCGAAAGTGTATAGAAGGACGGGAATGGCAAAGGTGTTGATTGCCATGATTTTATTTTTCCCGTACAGCTCAGTTTTAAGGACAAGATCCAGACGCCGCTCAAATTCCCCCAGCAACTTAGATTTCATAATTGCCCCAGCAGGTGTTGTGGCTTGCAATATGCCGAGGTATTTGTAGACGTCGTCCGAATCCATGCCCTCAATTCGGATATTATTTTGGCAGTATCCTTCATTGTCGGTGTGTTTTCCCCGAACAATTGTTTTTATGCGACATTTCTCCAAACCCAACTGCATGCCGATATCCCTGCTGAACTGGATGGTGATGTCCAGCAAGGAGCGAAGTTGGTTCTCGTCTTTGGCATACAATTTGATGTCGTCAATGTACACTAAATGGCTTAATGTGCATTTCGACAATATGCCATGCTTGACTTGGAACCCGTATTTGCTTTCATGCAAAAGATGGGATAGCGGATTCAAAGCCAAACAAAACCACAGTGGGCTTAGAGAGTCGCCTTGGAAAATGCCACGCCTGATTGGTATCTCTCCTGATGTTTGCGAAGATACCGATAGCTTCGTGCTCCAATTCTTCATTACTGTTCTCAGTAGAAGAACGACATTCGGGTTAATTTTATACAAGCGTAACACTTGTAGTAACCACGAATGTGATATGGAGTCAAAGGCTGATTTATAATCGATGTAGGCTGGCGAGATGTTTCGTTTTTGGTGGACAGCCTGCTTTACAGCTACCGTATCGATTATAAGCTGTTCTTTGCAGCCTCGGGAGCCTTTTGCGCATCCTTTTTGCTCCTCAGCTATCAATTTATGAACATCAAGATGTTTTGAGATGTTCGCGCACAGAACTGAAGTGAAGACCTTGTAGATGGTAGGAAGACAAGTAATTGGTCGACATTTTGAAGGGCAAGAGACACCCTGTTCCTTGGGGATGAGGAAAGTTATCCCCTTGGTGAAAAATGGTGGAACTAAATCAGGATCGGCAATCATCTGATTAAATTGATTTGCCAATATCCTGTGAGTGCTCTTGAACCGCTTCAGCCAGAAGTTGTGAATCTTGTCAACTCCTGGCGCCTTCCAGTTACCTGCCTTGTCAAGGGCTGCTTTAACGTCGACTTCAGTTACGTCAGGCATGGTCATTTCGGGGAGGGCCTCGCATGAACGCATAAGGTGTGGGAGCCACGCTGCTTCTAAATTGCAACGACTGGATTCGCTCCAAACACTTCTCCAGAAGTCTTCTGCCTGATCCAGATTGAGGTTACTTTCCCTACCTGAGTTGATGAGATTTTTGTAGAATTCTCGTTGGTTCTGGAAGAACAAGGTGTTGTCTGTCCTTCGCTGAAAGCTTTTCTGATACCTACGGATGCGATTGGAGCATACCGCAAGTTTCTGCTTCAGCACCTCGAGGATTTCTTCGATTGGCATATCATTGGACAGATGGTAGTTTCCAATGATGTTCGCAACGCATCTGTGCACTCTTGGTGATGGATTTCCAAGGAGTGCTTGCGTCACACGACCAATCTCCTTTCTCAACTTTTCGACTCTTTTGTTTAGTCGAAACACCCAGAACGGTAAAGTCCATCTGCGCATACCTCTGTTATTCGCTCTAAGATGTTGGTTATGGAGACGAATAACCGTGGCAGCTGCAACGTAGATCAGGCTGTGAACCTCTGTAGCAGTAGTCTCGCTAGCCAAACGATCAGCCAAAATTCTGTCAACGGCAGCAATGATGTTAGTAGTTGCCGAAGTAAACTTCAGTTTTGGGATCCCTGGCCTAGCGTCTGGGAGAATCTCAGCATACTCTGTGAATGCGACCTGAAATGCGGTCAAAGCCTCATTATAAATTGGGTCGACATCCCCAGTTACTAAGCTTCTCCTGACTACTGGATTCATGGAGTGCCTTACAGGTGGAGTACTTGTGTTACATGCCATTCTTTAAATGGGACCCCAGGGACACGAAGACAGTACCCAACACGGTTAAGGGTCGTTCAACAACATCAGAGCGGCTCTTCGCCCTTGGATGTTTTGGCGGTTATGCCGTCAACCACCAGGGACGGGAGACCTAAGCGTCGTATGGTTTGGACGAACCAACTCAACGAATTTATCGTCCGCGCCTATTACCGTGTCACGAATTTGGAACGGAATCCATCAGGGTACAGACATCGACTACATGACGCTTTCATAACCCGATTTCCGGAGCTAAGTCATGTTCCGGAACAGAACGTCGTCAACCAGTACCGAGTGATCGTGAATAACAACCGAGTTGCCTTACCAACTAGGCAACAAATCTTCCAAGAGGTTTCACTTGAGCTCGGGCTGGAGTCATCAAATTACCGGACTAGTCAAAGGAGTAACACAAGTACTCCACCTGTAAGGCACTCTATGAATCCAGTAGTCAGGAGAAGCTTAGTAACTGGGGATGTCGACCCAATTTATAATGAGGCTTTGACCGCATTCCAGGTCGCATTCACAGAGTATTCTGAGATTCTCCCAGACGCTAGGCCAAAGATCCCAAAACTGAAGTTGACTTCGGCAACTACTAACATCATTGCTGCCGTTGACAGAATTTTGGCTGATCGTTTGGCTAGCGAGACTACTGCTACAGAGGTTCACAGCCTGATCTACGTTGCAGCTGCCACGGTTATTCGTCTCCATAACCAACATCTTAGAGCGAATAACAGAGGTATGCGCAGATGGACTTTACCGTTCTGGGTGTTTCGACTAAACAAAAGAGTCGAAAAGTTGAGAAAGGAGATTGGTCGTGTGATGCAAGCACTCCTTGGAAATCCATCACCAAGAGTGCACAGATGCGTTGCGAACATCATTGGAAACTACCATCTGTCCAATGATATGCCAATCGAAGAAATCCTCGAGGTGCTGAAGCAGAAACTTGCGGTATGCTCCAATCGCATCCGTAGGTATCAGAAAAGCTTTCAGCGAAGGACAGACAACACCTTGTTCTTCCAGAACCAACGAGGATTCTACAAAAATCTCATCAACTCAGGTAGGGAAAGTAACCTCAATCTGGATCAGGCAGAAGACTTCTGGAGAAGTGTTTGGAGCGAATCCAGTCGTTGCAATTTAGAAGCAGCGTGGCTCCCACACCTTATGCGCTCATGCGAGGCCCTCCCCGAAATGACCATGCCTGACGTAACTGAAGTCGACGTTAAAGCAGTCCTTGACAAGGCAGGTAACTGGAAGGCGCCAGGTGTTGACAAGATTCACAACTTCTGGCTGAAGCGGTTCAAGAGCACTCACAGGATATTGGCAAATCAATTTAATCAGATGATTGCCGATCCTGATTTAGTTCCACCATTTTTCACCAAGGGGATAACTTTCCTCATCCCCAAGGAACAGGGTGTCTCTTGCCCTTCAAAATGTCGACCAATTACTTGTCTTCCTACCATCTACAAGGTCTTCACTTCAGTTCTGTGCGCGAACAACTCAAAACATCTTGATGTTCATAAATTGATAGCTGAGGAGCAAAAAGGATGCGCAAAAGGCTCCCGAGGCTGCAAAGAACAGCTTATAATCATACGGTAGCTGTAAAGCAGGCTGTCCACCAAAAACGAAACATCTCGACAGCCTACATCGATTATAAATCAGCCTTTGACTCCATATCACATTCGTGGTTACTACAAGTGTTACGCTTGTATAAAATTAACCCGAATGTCGTTCTTCTACTGAGAACAGTAATGAAGAATTGGAGCACGAAGCTATCGGTATCTTCGCAAACATCAGGAGAGATACCAATCAGGCGTGGCATTTTCCAAGGCGACTCTCTAAGCCCACTGTGGTTTTGTTTGGCTTTGAATCCGCTATCCCATCTTTTGCATGAAAGCAAATACGGGTTCCAAGTCAAGCATGGCATATTGTCGAAATGCACATTAAGCCATTTAGTGTACATTGACGACATCAAATTGTATGCCAAAGACGAGAACCAACTTCGCTCCTTGCTGGACATCACCATCCAGTTCAGCAGGGATATCGGCATGCAGTTGGGTTTGGAGAAATGTAGCATAAAAACAATTGTTCGGGGAAAACACACCGACAATGAAGGATACAGCCAAAATAACATCCGAATTGAGGGCATGGATTCGGACGACGTCTACAAATACCTCGGCATATTGCAAGCAACAACACCTGCTGTGGCAATAATTAAATCTAAGTTGCTGGGGGAATTTGAGCGGCGTCTGGATCTTGTCCTTAAAACTGAGCTGTACGGGAAAAATAAAATCATGGCAATCAACACCTTTGCCATTCCCGTCCTTCTATACACTTTCGGTGTGATACAGTGGAGTAATACTGATTTAGAATCTGTCAATAGACGGGTAAGGGTAGTTCTTGCAAACAACAACATGCACAATAGAGCTGCCGAAAAATTGAGGATCACTATCCCACGTCATCAGGGAGGAAGGGGGGTACTTGATTTAAAAACGATGCACTACAATCAAGTGCATTCTCTTCGTGAGTTTTTCTATGAGAAACAATCCTCTAGCCAAATACATCAGGCTACCGTCATGGCAGATAATAAATTATCTCCTTTGAACTTGAGAAGCAGAGAATGGGATCCCATGTCGAATGTTACTTCAGTCCAACAGAAGATCGACATGTGGAAAGAGAAACCCATTCACGGAGGTCATATAAAAAATTTGTTGTTGTCAGGCATTGACATCGAAGCCTCCAACAAATGGTTGACAAATGGTGTACTTTTCTATGAGACCGAAGCATTCCTAACTTCAATTCAGGATGCTTCGCTCCCAACAAAAAATTATAAACGGTACATTCTTCACGACTCCTCAATCACCAACTCCAGTTGTAGGTTATGCAACTGTGAAGAGGAGACCATCCAGCGCATAACATCTGGATGCAGGATGTTGAGCGGTACCGAGTACAACAATCGTCATAACTCCGTCTGCAAGATTCTCCATCAAAACCTTGCGTTGAAGTATAACTTAGTGGCAACCTACCATCCTTACCATAAGTATACTCCGCAGAGAATCTTGGAAAATGATCGGGTCAAACTACTGTGGGACCACACTATTGCCACCGACCACAGTGTTAATCATAACAGACCCGATCTAGTTCTGCTTCTGAAGGAAGAACGAGCGTGCTTTATAATCGATGTAGCCGTACCGTTGGACCGGAACACTGTTGAAAAACAGCACGAAAAAATCCGGAACTACGGCCCCTTGGCAGATGATATGAAGCAGACTTGGAGACTACAAAAGATCCAAGTAGTCCCAGTAATAATTTCAGCAACGGGATTAGTCCCGCAGAACTTACATAAAGCGCTGAAAACGCTCGATCTTAGGGCTGGACTATACATGGAGATGCAAAAAGCAGTTATTCTTGCAACCTGTGCTATAGTCCGAAGAGTCCTCTCCGGTAACAATCTGACCTAATGGGTTTCAGTCTTGATCCGCACTGTCTTCAATATAAGATCCATGTCTCTGTAGTGTAGGACCTCCGCATCATTGGCTGAAGTTTTTGCGACAATCGGGATGTAGCAATACATTTTCGCATGGTCGCACACACTTTGCGTTAAAACGCATCATCGCTGTGATGCGGGCCTTTGGATGTTGCCTTCAGCCCATCCTTAGGTTGGTCGCCCCTCGGTCCGGTTGGGCGGGAAGAGGGTCCGTGGGCTTTTTGAACTATATATATATATTTATACATTTAATCAGCCGTATTTAATATACGTACATATATATGCTTTTGTGCACGAAGTAAATCGGAAATATGGGTACGATCAAGTTATATACGTGCAAGTATATGTACAGTGTTGGGAAATAGGTAGTTTGTTTGTTTGGGGTGAGCAAGTTACATATACACCTACTCATATTACAACAAACTTCTCCAACGATACATAAAGTAAACATAACAAGCAAACAAACACACTCTACACAACAAGCCTTACGTACTGTTAGTTGACAAGACGGGTCGCTCCGCGTATATTATTGATGTTGCTATCCCCCATAATAGCAACATTGAATGGAAATACGTGGAGAAGAAGGTGAACTATGAGCCACTGGCTCGGGAAATCAAAGAAATTTGGCGTCTCGAGCGGGTGGTTGTAGTTCCCATAATATTGTCATCTACAAGTATTGTACCTAAATCCCTCACGGCTTCCCTTGATGTCCTGGGACTTTCGCAAAGTCTGGTTCAAACCATGCAGAAGTACACCATTCTGCATTCGTGCTCGATGTTGCGGGGAGTACTCGACGGATTCTCCCACTGACCTACCACTGGCCACCACCACCAGCGCCCCTTTAGTTTTTAATTAGGCAGGATCGTCCGAGCCTAAATGCTTGGCACTTGGTGCTAGTATTAGGTAAGATCCGGCATCTGCCGAGATTGTGATAACTCGGAAATAATAATAATAATCATACTTACCGTTATATTTATTGCATATCTGTACTTTAAAAATAATAAATCAATCAAAATTAATATAAACAAAAAACGCACAGAAGTTATTGGAATTACCCTTTAAATATTGTTGAGGGCAACAATAAACATAAGGAGGGAGGAGTTACATATACACCCACTCATATTACAACAAATTTCTCCAACGACACATAAAGTAAACATAACTTAGAATCATTGGAAACACTTTACCATTAATCAATATGTTTATTATCAACATTCAGTCAATTTAATAACAGAATACTTTGTATAAACAATAAATATGAACCACTCATCAATAGTTCTTATAAACACTTATCCGATCTAAACATTCAGAAGATGCATATCTATAATAGCATATTCCTTATCCTCCAAAATATCAAATTACAAAAGATGCAATTCGGCATTTTACATCTTTTGTTCCATATCAATATAAATATGAGCATTCTGATTCCACGGAAAGGAACAATTCTTCTTTTATCGTTTAGGTTTCCGTAACCAAAACTAGCATAACATCTATGGCTGCAATATGAACGTATATTTTGTAGTTTGGAAACGAATGAATGATGAAGAAATATGTTGGATTTGTTGCTATATACGGATAGAAAAATGTGCATTCACGTTTCTTACGTAAGATGAACACAAAACCTTTATATCCGAAACGGGAGCTTCCGGTATTCCAACTTGTTCTTTCTTTTCATGAAATCGTCACCATTTAATACGCTGCCGGCATGTGCATTCCTCGTGTTGTTTTATTGGTGGCTTGATTCAATGGCCGATGTTGAGGTGCTATGGTCTCAAAGGGAACGGCGTTGTAGTCAGTGACGGTGGTAAAATGGCGGCGCCTTATGAGAATATAGTCGGTTTACGTTTTACTTTTCCCACTATAAAATATAGAAAGATGAGACAATCGTTTTATAAACCATGTATTCACAAGTACAAGGTCATGGGTGGCTGCAAAATTAATTATATGCTCGCCACCCTAATTATGCATTCCAAACTTTGTTCCTCTGTGGCCCCTGCTTTTCACTCAATAGACCATTAAAGCCGCCCGCAATGATGATTAGTTGTCAGCAGGCACGTTGCAGGTCTTTTCATCGAGAAGTTGCCAAAAGGCATCTTCCTCGGCATTAGGCACACCCATCTGTGGTGCCTTTGCGGTGAATATATTTTGAATTTAGCGGATATTTAATTCGATGTGGTACATTTTATCTCGTAGAGAGTAATCATTTGACAGCAAAGGAGTAATTTCGACCTAGTGTAACTTATGATAATTCCTATTAAATTCTATCTCACTGAAAGGCACACAATTAGGAGATGAAATATTTTCTAAGTAAAGTTAGTTTATTACTTTGCGATTTGGTACCTGGACTTACTTATGGAGCTGTAAAATTTGAAACAATAACTGCCGCCCAAACACTACGAAAAACAATTCGAAAATCGGAAGCTTTGTGCTTTAGGTATGAAAGGTGTTGTGTACTTCTCATAGAATAATATTTGATTGCACAGCCGCTCTATTTGGATATAGCCAGCAATGTAAATGCATTTAATATATCAGACTGTTCACTTTGGTGTGGTATTGATGTTCAGTGTTTTAGGTTACAGTAGATTTACTCAAAAGAGACAATTTTGACCTACAATAACTTGATGAGTAATATTAGGATTTTCACCAAACTTGGCAATACCATGCTCTATATTATAGACTATATTACTGCAATGACTCACTCTAGTGTAAAGTCAAGGGGGATTTCCAGTCAAATGGGTCCATAAAAAAGAACGATTACTTTCTCCCGCAATCGGCCCCTTTAAAATAAATGTCAGAAATGATGGCTTCGAAAGGTAATAATCGAGACCTTTCATTTGATACCCTCATGCTCGGTATATTCAGTAAAAAAATTACACTCCCCTTCGCATAAGCTCAACGTAGAACCATTTTACGCATTGAGTACGAGGATATTCATATTTCCAACTTTGCTATCAAATTTTGTGTCAATCGGTATAACCGTTTCAGATAAGCAGATAAAAAAATAGTCAATGAACCGATTTAAGTAAGGTTTTGTTTTGAACAATCTGAAGGGGTTCGGATAGTAAAAGTTTTAAAAAAACCAAGTTTTGTTTTGCTGCTGCAAGTTGGCCGGACTCACCTCAACTTGGAAAAATTCTGATCGATTGACTTGATATTTAAACTGCGTATTTGTGGTTATATTGTACATGTATATATGATTTTTCCATTTTCTTTTAATAAGTAACTTTCGCAAATCTTTCTGGAAAATTTTCAATTTTTTTGTTTTCAAAAAAATAATTTATACTTATATTCACAATTAAGGTACTTTACCAGAATTTTAATTTATTTTATTGTCCCGCTGAAAAAAAAACCTGGGCACGCCAATGTGTGGGATATTTATCTACTAAAACCAACCCAAATCGCCCTCTGCCCCGCGGAACCACCTTAAGGAATTACATTACGGGGTGGAATCAGTTCACTCTAAGTGGTCACCTCTCTTCTTTACGTCACGCACGGCCTTTTCTCCTACCTTCTGCCTTTCGCACTTTGTGTTGGATAGATGCGATCCTGGAGTAGGTCGCATCGCAATCTTCGTCACATGCTACCATTCTCGGCACCAGTTTTTGTGGTACCAAAACCTCCTCCGGAGGATAGTTGAGTGGTTAGAGCACAAGGCTGTCGTACAGAAGGTCGCGGTTCAAATCTCACTGGTGGCAGTGGAATTTGTATCGTGATTTGAAGTCGGATACCAGTCGACTCAGCTGTGAATGAGTACCTGAGTCAAATCAGGGTAATAATCTCAGGCTAGCGCAATGCTGACCACATTGCCTCCTAGGGTACCGTAACGGTTTTGAATGAAGTGCTGTAACGCACTTGAAGGCCCTGATCCAACATGGATTGTTGCGCCAACGATTATTATTATTATTATTAAAACCTCCTCTAGAGTCTCTGGTTTCCTCGTTTCTTCCACAAATCTTAGCTAGTGGAAAAGTACATGCCCTAGGTCCTCTGGGACACCATCGCAGTTTGGACAATCGATATCCTCCATGCCCAGAAAGAAACTGATGGCGACACCACAACGGCTAAACTGACCACGAAAAGTCACCAGGGAGATAAGGAGATCTTATAGTATTCTGCTTACTTCCCGTATGCCCCAGACGAAGTTCCCAGCGGAATAATCATCAGAACTAGCCAATATGCCAAAAGTAAAGGCATAGAGATAATAGCAGTATGTGGTATTATCTCCCACCATAACCCCCCCCCCCTGACATTGCGGTTTTTATCGGAAAATGGAGAGTATTAAATTATATCACGCTCCCGGATCACACGCGAATTGATTTCGTAATTGGAGTGGATCCACCTCCAACCAATCCATTTCGGAATTCACGTAAGGCAGATTAGGCGACGTACGAAACAGAATCGAGCGAAAGACGCATGAAATCTATTGCTGGAATTGAGAATCACAACTACCATGAGAGAAGCTTTCGAAGAGAACAATCCTCTGATGATGCCAAAGAAGGGTTAAACAGCGTGGTGGAACTCAGATTTGGCGAAGCAATGGAGAACGGCAACCGAGCCTTGACGCCCGATTCAAACACTGGATGGAATCGGTACAAAGAGACTCAAAAATTTTTAAAAACCAGCATAACGCTATCTCACCGATCATCATGGAGACACTTTTGCGAAAAGATCAAGTCCCTCGAGGCCACCTCAAAGCATAAGCGGGTTTTTGTAAAAGAACGTGGCTAGCAGCTAGGTTACCTAGGTTTACAGGGCAGGTACACAGAAAACGATGAAAAAGCTTGAAGTGCACCTCCCATGCAGCATACACAATTTCATCTCGGAGTTGACAGCTACATACAGCCCTCAACCAAATGATTGAACTCTGGATTGCAAAATAGAATTACTAGAACGAATGAAATGGGTATTTAACTCGTTTCATAGAGACAAGTCAGCAGGTACGGATAGCATTATTCCTGTTCTAGTAATAGAGGAAATGGATGGCTTTGGTCTACATATTCGAAATATATATCGTGATGTGAAAGTAATATTTATTCCTAAACCATGTAAACCCACCTTTATGGACGCAAAAAGCTTCCGACCGATCAATCTAACTTCCTTTCTGATTAGAGAAAACTAGCAGATTGGTTGATAAGGGATACATACATCCTTAAGCGACCACTTCACTGTAGGCAAGGTACACACCTGAAATCCACGGAGACAGCATTCCATAGCTCACCGCAAAAATTGAAAAGGCGAACATCGAAGGCAACTTCAATTATATCTAATTCGCGCCGATTTGTAACGCAGCAAGAGAGCATCAAATCGATTCGCATTCTGCAGATGCAAGAGTGGAGGATGATCCATATATTGGTTGGAAAGAGTCTATTTAGGTAGGATGTCTTAGGAATTGCCCACAGAAAGGGTTCCCTCTCCTCTGGTATGCCTCCTGGTTGTGGACATCTTGCGATTGATCCTGGAAGACACAAGCGTTTTGGCACAAGCAGTAGCCATAATAAAGTATATGTCTTCTTAAAAGCAACTGTGCATGTGATCTAGTTAGGTTCACTAAGAACGTCAGGTGGGGCAGTCACATGGTACGCACCTTAGAAGGGGCGGAAATCCAGCTGGTACAAACATGTCGGCTCCAAGTAAACGTGGAAGCATCATATCATCATCATCATCAACGGCGCAACAACCGGTATCCGGTCTAGGCCTGCCTTAATAAGGAACTCCAGACATCCCGGTTTTGCGCCGAGGTCCACCAATTCGATATCCCTAAAAGCTGTCTGGCGTCCTGGCCCACGCCATCGCTCCATCTTAGGCAGGGTCTGCCTCGTCTTCTTTTCCTACCATAGATATTGCCCTTATAGACTTTCCGGGTGGGATCATCTTCATCCATACGGATTAAGTGACCCGCCCACCGTAACCTATTGAGCCGGATTTTATCCACAACTGGACGGTCATGGTATCGCTCATAGATTTCGTCATTGTGTAGGCTACGGAATCGTCCATCCTCATGTAGGGGGCCAAAAATTCTTCGGAGTATTCTTCTCTCGAACGCGGCCAAGAGTTCGCAATTTTTCTTGCTAAGAACCCAAGTTTCCGAGGAATACATGAGGACTGGCAAGATCATAGTCTTGTACAGTAAGAGCTTTGACCCTATGGTGAGACGTTTCGAGCGGAACAGTCTTTGTAAGCTGAAGTAGGCTCTGTTGGCTGACAACAACCGTGCGCGGATTTCATCATCGTAGTTGTTATCGGTTGTGATTTTCGACCCTAGATAGGAGAAATTGTCAACGGTCTCAAAGTTGTATTCCCCTATCCTTATTCGTGTTTGTGTTTGACCAGTGCGGTTTGATGTTGTTGGTTGATTCGTCTTCGGTGCTGACGTTGCCACCATGTATTTTGTCTTGCCTTCATTGATGTGCAGCCCAAGATCTCGCTCCGATTACCGCCTGCTCGATCTGGATGAAGGCAGTTTGAACGTCTCGGGTGGTTCTTCCCATGATGTCGATATCGTCAGCATAGGCCAGTAGTTGGGTGGACTTGAAGAGGATCGTATCTCTTGCATTCACCTCAGCATCACGGATCACTTTCTCGAGGGCCAGGTTAAAGAGGACGCATGATAGCGCATCCCCTTGTCGTAGACCGTTGTTGATGTCGAATGGTCTTGAGAGTGATCCTGCTGCTTTTATCTGGCCTCGCACATTGGTCAGGGTCAGCCTAGTCAGTCTTATTAATTTCGTCGGGATACCGAATTCCCTCATGGCCGTGTACAGTTTTACCCTGGCTATGCTATCATAGGCGGCTTTAAAGTCGATGAACAGATGGTGCAACTGTTGTCCATATTCCAACAGTTTTACCATCGCCTGCCGCAGAGAGAAAATCTGATCTGTTGCTGATTTGCCTGGAGTGAAGCCTCTTTGGTATGGGCCAATGATGTTCTGGGCGTATGGGGCTATCCGGCCTAGCAAGATAGTGGAGAATATCTTATAGATGGTACTCAGCAACGTGATACCTCTATAATTGCTGCACTGTGTGATATCTCCCTTTTTATGTATGAGACAGATTATGCCTCGCTGCCAATCGTCAGGCATTGATTCGCTGTCCCATACCTTGAGCACAAGTTGATGAACCACTTGGTGTAACTGGTCGCCTCCATATTTAACCAATTCGGCTGTAATTCCATCGGCTCCTGGCGACTTATGATTTTTTAGCCGATGAATTGCACGGACTGTTTCTCCTAAACTTGGTGGTGGCAGTATTTGTCCGTCGTCTTCAGTTGGCGGGACCTCCAACTCGCCGATGTTCTGGTTGTTAAGTAGCTCATCAAAGTACTCAACCCATCGCTCTAATATCCCCATTCTGTCGGAAATCAGATTTCCCTCTTTGTCCCGGCAGGATGAGCATCGAGGTGTATAAGGCTTCATCCTGCTGACTTGTTGGTAAAACTTCCGTGCCTGGTGCGGTTGCTCCCTGTACTTTTCTAGTTCACAGACTTGTTGGTTCTCCCAGGCTTCTTTTTTCCGTCTGTGAAGTCGCTTCTCCGCTCGACGGAGTTCGTGATAAGTCTCTGCGCGTGCCCGCGTTCTTTGAGAATGCAACATTACTCGGTATGCGGCATTCTTCCGTTCCGTTGCTAGCTTACATTCATCGTCAAACCAGCCGTTCCGACTCCTTTTGCGGCTGGGGCCAAGTATATTTGTGGCCGTATCCATGATAACGTTCTTCAGGTGGTTGTGAAGATCATTAGTTGATGCTTCATCTCCAGGTCCTCTATTGACTGCGGTTATTGCGGCATCCATTTCCCTCTTATAGGTGTCGCGGAGGGTTGTGTTGTGGATGGCTTCAGTGTTCACTCTCACCTGATTGTCAGAGGGGATTCTAGGTGGTATTGTTATTCGAGCTCGGAGCACCATGCCAACGAGATAATGATCCGAGTCTATATTGGCCCCCCTATATGTTCTAACATTCATCAAGGCTGAGAGGTGGCGGCGTTCGATCAACACGTGGTCAATTTGGTTGAAAGTGGTCCCGTCTGGAGAGGCCCACGTATGTTTGTGGACCGCTTTCCGCGCAAACCAGGTACTTCCAACAACCATTACGTGTGACCCTGCTAATTGAATAGTCCGCAGTCCATTATCATTTGTTTTTTCGTGTAAGCTATGGGAGCCAACGTATCGCCTGAATACGGGCTCCGTCCCTACTTGGCTGTTAAAATCCCCAAGTATGATTTTGATATCATATCTGGGACAGGCTTCGAGGGTTCTTTCTACTGCCTCGTAGAAGGTATCCTTCTCCGACTCTGCAGTCTCCTCTGTAGGGGCGTGAACGTTTATGAGGCTTATATTTCTAAACTTGCCTCGCAAGCGCAGAGTGCATAGCCGTTCGCTTATACTTTCAAAGCCGATAACAGCAGGTTTCATTTTTTGGCTGACTAAGAAACCTACTCCGAGCACATGGTTTACTGGATGGCCGCTATAATATATGGTGTAGTGGCTCTTCTCCAGGAAACCGGTCCCTGTCCATCGCATCTCTTGCAACGCTGTTACATCAGCCCTATATTGGGACAGGGTATCGGCTAGCTGCTTATCAGCTTCATCTCTGTACAGGGAGCGCACGTTCCATGAGAAAATGCGCAAATCGTTGTTCCTTTGTCGTTGCCGGGTCCGTCGTTTTAATATCCGTCCTATCCGAGGCTCCTGTTGTGGCTTCGTAACGGTTGTTTTCCGTGTAGGGTTGTCAGCCCTACCCAACCCCCAACCTGGAGGACCAGTTGGTACAATTTGTTCCGTTTTTAGGCGCGGGAGACTCTCCTTCATCCTTCTCCGTCTGCAGCTTTTCGTCAAGAAAGAGCTCCCAGCGGTCACCACGTGGAGGTGGAGATAGGGTTTGGTAGTAGAGCTGTTGGTGTTGGTTCAGCAGGCATTTCCCAGGTTTTATGCTCCATCGTGGGTACCAATCCACGTTTCGCCCCGGGACCTATACTACCCTTTGACCACTCTAGACTAGATTCGGATGATCAATTGAAAGAGGATTCGGTCGGTCACTAGCCTGAAGAGAGTTCCGGCAAGCCGTATGCCGTTATCGAACAGGCTAGTTAGCGCTTTCCTCACGATATTAATCTTTAGTTTGACGTTTGCCACGCCAGGGTTCAACTGATAGCGCCGGTACATGTCTGGATTTTCCGGTTCAAAAGGCGGTCGGGTGGACTGTTACTATTCTAGCTCTATTCATACGATCCAGCAACTGGCGTGTCTAGCACTGAACGTGTCAGATATAAAAGAATTGTTCCATACATTTACTATAAGTGTATTCATACGATTCAATAGCAGGCGTCTTGGATCCGCTTAGACACTGCAACGGAACATCTTCGTCTCCATTACCGCAAGACGCCAAGTGCGAGTACGAATTTGTTTGTAACGAAATGGAAGTATCCTTCTGGATACCGAATATTAGCGCCTTAATGATCTGATCATGTTTTACGTCTGTATGGTGGAGTTGGCTTAATATCCAATAAGAAAAATAAATTTGAAAAATATTTTCAACATTCAACATTCTCCTTCTTCTGGAGTTGTGTAAATACATTTGCCTGTATCAGATATCACATAGACAAATGACTGTGTCAGACAAAATTCTGTTTCAGTTTTTTGACGCAAACAGGAAGTTGGCAAATCGACTCAGACAATACTACCATTTCGATATAAAGAAATTCGTATTCGCACTTGGAAATATAGCCAATAGAAGTCGTATTCGTACTCGTAAATACGAATACGTTTGTATTCACTTTCGGATGTGAGAATACAGCCGTATTTGTATACACTTATGTAAATATCGGGATATTCACTTTTTCGAATACGAATGCATTCGTATTTACGAATAGAAATATGCCCAACACTGTCCTAGAAGTACAACATTTGGTACAGACGTCTCAAATTTAAAATTTACCACAATATCGTCCGTTCTGTAGCTCTCTATGGTTCTGAGTGTTGGTTGATTATAGAAGACAATGGACGTCGTCTTGCAGTAATGGAGACGAAAACGTTGCATTGGACTAGTGGTCTTCGATGGTATGGTCGGCCGAAATAACGGTGATTTGATACGCTGTATGGAGATACGAAAGTTCCGCGATTGCATCCAGATCAGGCTTTTGATAGAACCAAATAGCGAATCCGATCACGACGAGCGGACTCCCCACGGACAAAGACTGAAGAAAGAAGAAGATAAAATATAGCATCGTGCATAATTTTGAAAAGTTCGATAAAAATTGAACAGATACTAACAAAGTTATAAAAGGCGTGTATAACGTCATCATCATATAAGCGGAACTCATATGAACGTCGAAGTGGAGTTTGGAAATACATATATATATCAAGGATTATTTTGAATTGGAGGTGCATGCGAATGGCAAAACGTGAGTGGAGAATTTCTCACACAAGATGAACAAAAAACCTTTGCACCTAAAGCGTCTAGCGTGGAACGGAGGATATATGCAATGATTTTCTTCTACTATACAAATTCAAGCCAGGAGAAGAGTGATATTGGTTTCTACAATATCGTATCTGGCACACTCCGTGCTGGCTCTAATATTAGAGGAAGGATTACATATTCTCGATTGTATCCAAATCTGGAGAGCACGCTCACCAATCTAACAGTGGAAAATAGAGAGGAAGAGAATTAGTTCAGTCACTGAAAATTAAAATCGGGTGGGACCTCCGATTTCTTCCGGTCAAGCCCAATGGAAACGAAATTTGAGGTGGGAGCAGAGGCTGGGAAAGTTTTCGTACATTCGTATTCATGTTCAAGTATGTCGTCTTTCATCGAAAATTTGCATGCTTTTAAACGATTTTTCCTAAATAACTCGAAAGCCATACGTTCAATATAGAAATGATGAATTATGATGATAAACAAAGCATACTCAATAACAAAAACATTGAACCTTTTTAAGATTTTGTTTACAAAACCAAACGGACCCATTCTCAGAAACTACCCAACCGAAAATCTGAAAAAAATCATGAAGCTGCCTCTACATATATGATGCCCAGGGCTCAAAATACTCTCCATATCGATATGTGTTCAAATTAAGTTAATAATAGTATATTACCATATTTTTGGGAAAATTGAGCAAAAGCCCCTTAAGTTTATCTCATATAAAAGTTGGTAGTAGTATAAAATATAATATGAAGCATATTATCTGCAAGTTTGATCAAAATCATACTATTAGTAACAAAGTTACAGTAGCTCAAAGTTGTCTTTACCGTGTAAATTTACAACCCGAAGTACTAAATCTGACATGCTAAATGCATATGTTATTCTTAACGCCCTACGTACAATCGGGATAGTTCTACACTCAAATATACTCACACAAGAGGCAAACAAAACCTTTCATACCTTTAGCGCAGCTTCCGGTTTCCCGACTTGTTATTTTTTGTAGGCGCAATATGACTTTTTCTTCATCTCCAATAAACAAGTGGGAAACCGGAAACTCAGTGCGTCACGATGGTTCCATCTTGCATAGCTCATAGTGATATACGTTGAATATGCCCGATATTAGGTTCGATGTTGTACTGATATTTTATCTCTTAAAGAGTAGCAATTTGGAAAAAAGGAAGTAATTTTTACATGTTGTAAGTTTGTTAATAATAATAGGACTTCCATTATGATGTTTCATATAAAACCTATATTATCTCCTTAAAGTCCTTAAAGTAATTAACCCTTTTCGGACCCTCATTGCCTCTCTTTGCAACCGATATCAAAACCAATATTTGATTCGAAAGTACTAATCAAGCCCTTTCCGTTGATACCTCACATGATTACATATATTCGGTGAAAAGTATCCATGCATGCAATGTAATTCACCGCATGTATGGGAGTTTACAGTTCCAAATTTTCTACCAAATTTCGTGTTAATAGGTGTAAACGTTTCCGAGAAAATTGCGTGCCACAGATAAATAGAGAGACAGACAGTGAATCGATTTTAAAAGGGTTTTGTTTTCAAAAAACGATCGATTTTTTTTAAGCGGGTGTTCAGCTCTGTTATCCCGCTTTGATTTATGTAAGAAAACCTGGCACGCATTCATTTCAATGTGATCCACTGCCTCAGGGCGAAGCACGAAATTACACAAAATGGACAAATTTGACCTATTATTACTTTGTTAATAACAGCAGAATCCCCACCAAACTTTGCACCTGCCTTTTGTTTCTTTGAAAAGACCCTTTGAATTCAGCATACACCTGCTTTCGTCTTTTCTGTTTTTCGAGTCTCCAGGATCATGACCTATATTGCTGCAAAATGGTGAATATATCAAATGCAATTTTCTGAAATATAGTAGATGAATAGATAGTGGCCTAGAAGTCTAGAAGTACAGTGGCTGTCATAAATAAGTAAACAAACCGATGCCTGTAATTGAAATCCATTCCATTCCATTCTCTTTTTAGAAATGAAAAACTAGCAATTATTTTTGAAAATAAAATTTTTCGGTGTCTAAATTAATTAAAAAAAACTTATTTAAAATAAACGATAATTTAATTCAAAATAACAACAAGAAAAAAGAAAAATTTTATGCGTCCTAAATAAGTAAACAAAATTTATAAGGTCCAAAATGGCCGTCATTATTTTGGGACATCCTTGCCAGCAGACTTAGTAAGGACAGCACGTACTTTCTGCACATTTTTGGAGGAAAAGTAGGACAAACCTCCAAAATTAAAGTGCAGGGCCTCTCACACTTGTTTTTGTTTCTAGTCAGGTCCATCAATTTTCGATGGGCGATAAATCAAGACTTTGAGGTAGCCACTCCAAAAGGATAAAATTCAACTCAGATATGTATTTTTAAACAATTTGGACTTTTGAATGTGTGTGCGTTATCCAGTGGCTGACTAAAATCTACACCGATTGAGTCCACCGACCCTTTCCCGAGCGTTCCCACCGCTCTTGCCATCTATTTATGGATCTCTCCCTCTCAGCGTTTTTCGTCTGCGATAAGGGAGAGATTGACTTCGCATTGTATATATTCGCCATCTCATCTGCCAAGATGTCAATCGGCATCATTCCAGAGATGACGAATGCTGCATCATTTGAGATAGTCCTGAAGGCAGAGTATACCCTAAGGGCTGTTCTCCTGTAGACTGTGTTCAGCTCGCTAGTGTTAACTGACATCCGCAACGCCTCGCTCCAAACTGGGGTCGCATAGAGCATGATTGAGGTCACCATCCTGGATGTAAGCAACCTGGAGGTACGCCGTGGCCCTACCACGTTCGGCATCATCCTCGCCAGGGCCATACTAGCAGTAGATGATTTATCACAAACATACTGTACGTGTTGCTTATAGCTGAGCTTCCTGTCTATCACCACCCACAAATATTTGATGATATGATTCCCGATTCTAATACAGGCGTAATTTCTCTTCCAGGGCTTCGTGATGAGGACCGCTTCTGTTTTTTCCTTCGTCAGCGTCAGACCAGAGCTCCATAACCAGCATTTGACAGCACTGATTGCCTCGCTTGAGTATAACTCAGCATCCTCGAGATGCTTTGCGACAACAACCAGCGCTATGTCGTCAGCGTAACCCACCACTGTGGCTTCCTCCGGAAGAGGAAGATTAAGTACATCGTTGTACATGATGTTCCACAGTAGTGGGTTTAATACGGAGCCCTGTGGGACACCCGCGGAAACAACGTGTGCTTCCTGGGGTCTGTCACCGGTGTCATAGCAGAGCCTCCTTTCAGTTAAGTAACTATCGACAATAGCAGCAAGATAGGCGGGAATACCAATCTTCGCTAGGGATTTACATATTAGATTCTAATTGGCCGAATTGAATGCATTTTTCACGTCCAGGGTTACTACCACGCAATATTTGCTGGTGCTACCCTTTCGGCGGATTGCATCTTCGGCCAAGCCAGTAACCAATTTGATGGCATCAATGGTTGATCTGTCTTTTCGGAACTCATACTGCCGATTTGAAAGGCCCCCTTGGTTCTCAACAACAGGGAGTAATCTATTATAGATTACCCGCTCTAACATTTTCCCTACCGTGTCCAAAAGACATATGGGTCGGTATGACGATGGTTCACCTGGAGGTTTGCCAGGCTTAGGCACAAGTAACTTCTGTCGCTTCCATGCCGCTGGAAATACTCCCTCGGACATGCACGCTTCGAACAACTCAGCGAACATGTCCAGCCTGGATTTCACTGCAAGCTTAAAGGCCTTATTCGGTACTCGGTCCAAGCCCGGCGCTTTATTGTCTCCTATTCTACCGCAGATCTCCAGCAGCTCGTCTCTGGTGACTGGCGGGATTGCCATCACATTCAGAGGTGGTTGGAATGTGTCGGTGCTCTCCTCTTGCTGGGGGAATAACCCCTGGATGATTTTCAGCAAGAGGCTGGGACACGTGATCTGCGGAGATGAACGGCCTCTGAATCGTCCCATCACGATTCCATAAGCTCTCCGCCAGGAGTTTACGTCTGCTTCTGAGCAGAGCTCCTTAAAGCATTTTCTCTTGCTTCGCTTGATGGCGAGCTTGGGGGTTTTGCGGAATGCCTTATAGGCGCACTCTTTCTGCCCTCGATCGACTCTACCTATCGCCCTCTGAGCCGCTCTTCTGGCTCGGTGGCAGGCTGATCGTAGGTTGGTCAAGTCATCATTCCACGAGTAGTGGAGCATGGACGCGTCACATGCTTTGGCGATGCTTGAGCCAGATTGACGGCTTATTCCATAGCGGCGCCTGCTTCATCAGGTTGATCTAACCACACCTCTATGAAGGTCTGCTCATCCAAAAACTTTGCAGGCCAGCCTGAAATCTTTTTCGGTTTCGGGCATGATAGCTCTTTGCCCTGTGGCTCGTCACATTTCTAAAAGAAGATTGCCTGGTGATCGCTGTAGGTGTAGCGTTCGCTAACGCACCAGGACATACTAGGCGCCAGCGAACGGCTTGCGAAAGTCAGATCTACAACCGAGCCTGACCCCCCTTTCTGGAAGTTGTTTACAGCACCTTCGTTAGCCAAAACTGTGTCCATCTGCGCGAAAGCTTCTAATAAATTGCACTCCCTGGCATTTGATTTTCTGCTACCCCACTCTAGGGCCCAAGCATTGAAATCACCAGAAATCACCTTTGGAGTTCGTCCCCTTGCGTCGAGAACCAGATTATCAAGCATTTGCTCGAATTCCGACAGTGTCAAACTTGGTGGGGCGTAGCAACTGTATACATATACACCACTTATTTTCACCCACACAAAGGCACTGGCTGCCTGACTTGCAGTACATTGTATGGCCTGTCGACCACAAGCCCATATCGCCGCTTCACCAGTCGAAATATGGGCATATGGGTCGCAATGCCACCGTGACGGTCTCTATATGGTTCACCTATGATGGCAATTTCCATCTCAGATTCGAACGTGGTCTGCTCATGTAAATCCTGATCGATCCTGGACTGATTCATTGCAGTGACCGCCTTCTTAAATTCCGGACATTTACTACTTCCAGCAATATGCCGGTTATCCTATCCCTGTTTTACTTCGCACAATAGGCATTTGGGGTCCCTATTGCACTCTCTGGCAAAATAACCTCTCTCCCCACACTTTCTGCATCGATCGGATCGATCAATGCTGCTGGTGTATGTCTTCTCGAGATACCCAAACATGAGGCATTTAAAGCACCTCGTCAGTGAAATTTGTTCTCTTAAACGGCAGACAACCCATCCAATCCGAACCCTTCTGGCAGCTAACAACATCTGGGCTGCCTCCGCTGGTACTCGTATTGTGGCCATTTGAGTACCACCATAGGCTTTTCGTAAGCTCACAACAGACTCCTCGATAAGTTCTTTCAACTTGAATTGCTCCTTCAGAGCAGTACAAATTTCTCCTTTCGATGTCACTTCATCGAGATCCTTGCATTGTATATAGATCTCATGTTTTTGGGCACGCACTGCGGCATTCTCCCCAAGTGAGTTTTTCACTTGAGTGTGAAGGTCATCAGTTTTGCCACCCCTGGATCTTTTCAGCTCGAACATGAGATCCTCTTTCTGTGTTCTTCGGATTCTGTTCACATTTCCGCTCAGATCTTTTAGGTCGGGATCAGCTTTGATTTTTTGAGTATCTCCGCGTAGGACACATTGCCCTTACTGGAGATAACAATTGCATCTGAACGGATTCGCACTTTTGCTTTTCGTTCCGCTTTTTTGTTGGTAACTGTAGTCCATCCATCCGCCTTTTTTTCTCTTAGGCGCCTGCTGATTATTTAAAGGATCCCCCTCTTTTTCACGTACTCGTTTATTTCGGCGCGATTCGATGGTAGTACGGTTAGGTGTCACTTGGGTCGCGTGTGACACTGCTGGCACAGTGGGGTTCGGCGTACAATTATTATACTTTTCCTCCATCTGTGATCTATTATAGAGGACTCTAATAGCCCTCACCATATTCTTTACGGCTTGGTGCGCGTTGTGCTTGTCCTTAATAAACTCGCATAGCTCAACTATTTTTGCCCCAAGCTGGGTGAAGGGTAGTTCGTCCGGATCGGGACTCTGTTCCCTATAAGTTCCGGCAGGGTTACTCCTTTTACACGGTCCTCCAATTTTGGTGTTTATTGACCTTGTCTGTACTTTATCCTTCATTGTCTTTGGCGTTGGTTTAGATCTCAAAGTTGATGAGCTTCTTTTGAATAGATCCCTTTCTTGTTCTTGGAGCACCTCCTGCAGTCGCACATCTTGAACATATGCTGTGGGTGTTGTCAAGATTTTTGTTGCCTTTAGTTCATCTTTGTTTGGTCTTGTTATCGGTGTTCTCGGTGAGGTCGTACTTCGCTTGAACACCTCCTTCTTCAGATCCAAATCACTTGTAGCATTATATGCTAAGGTGGCCAAGTTGTCCACCACCGAGGCACTGCGGTCGAGGGATATCGACGACCGGGAGCTCGCTTGCTCACTCCCAAAAGCCGCCGGTACTGGGATTCCGAGCCCATGGTGGTTTTATGTGCTGGGTATCCTTCCCATAGCCATTTTGGTCCACGCACCAGAGATGAGCAAACACTAGCCCATGCACAGTCAGAAAAGAAAAGTGCATGAACACATATTTACACATCAAGGTATAGGTATGCCCCAATCCGCCAGCTGGGGTCGCGTCTGATGGGAGATCTGACCACTCTTCACAGGCCGTCTGTCGGTCAGTCCGTCTGTCTGTTTATCTGTCTGTCTGCCTTTTTTTTTTGAGGAGGTGGAAATCTTTAAAAGATACTGGCCTGGACACGCCAGCATGTGGGATTCTTACCCATTAAAACCACCCCCGACTCCCTCCCTGCCCCGTGGAACCACCATATGGTATTACATCACGGGGCGGAGTCAGCTCATTTTAGCTTCGTCCCCTTTCGTCTCTACGCGGCTTACGTAACCGCGCTTTTCTAGTCTCCTCAGCCTTTCGCAGTTTGCTCTGGTAGATACGACCATGGAGTTGATCGCATCTCAGTCTTCCTGACATTCTAACATTCTTCGCACCAGTTTTTTTGGTACGAGCACCTCTCCTAGAGTCTCTTCTAGGTTCTTCCTTTCCGCCACAAACCTTGGACAGTGGGAGAATACATGCTCTGGGTCCTCTGGGACTCCATCGCAGTTTGGACAATCGGGTGAGGTACCTAGTTTAAACCTGAACTGGCGACAGATAGACAAGACTATGATCTTGCCAGTCCTCATGTATTCCTCGGAAACTTGGGTTCTTAGCAAGAAAAATTGCGAACTCTTGGCCGCGTTCGAGAGAAGAATCCTCCGAAGAATTTTTGGCCCCCTACATGAGGATGGACGATTCCGTAGCCTATACAATGACGAAATCTATGAGCGATACCATGACCGTCCGGTTGTGGATAAAATCCGGCTCAATAGGTTACGGTGGGCGGGTCACTTAATTCGTATGGATGAAGATGATCCCACCCGGAAAGTCTATAAGGGCAATATCTATGGTAGGAAAAGAAGACGAGGCAGACCCTGCCTGTATTAGAACTGATGATATGATTCCCAATTTGAATGCGGGCAAAATTTCTTTTACGACGGTTGACGAGGAATGCTTCCGTTTTTTCCTCCGTGTCAGACCAGAACCCTCTAGCCAACCCTTAACAGCACTGATCGCTTCGCATGAGTATAACTCAGCATGCCTCGAGAGACTGAGTACACTCGGATCGTCCAACCCTTCTGTGGAATCGGAAATGGTTTCATGGCTATGAATCTAAGAAATGAAGAGGAACAGTTGAGGGAACTATACTGGGCGGGCCTACCAGGGATGGAGCAGTCCGGGGTACTTATTGGGGGATACAAACCTATATGCACAAAGGATTGCGTAAACCTCACTAAAAAGAACCTCCGAATCATAGTCAGAATTCTCACTGGTCATTGTCGGCTGAACTATTACCTAGGGAAGCTAGGGATATCTACTGACACTGCCTGCAGGTTTTGTGAGGAGGATGACGAAACCTCTATGCTCTGGGACAGTGTCCGCCACTTGTGCAAAGTAGGTCGAGGCATCTGTTCGTTCTTATAAATAGCTGTTAACAATAGTTGCAAAATAGGCATACCAATCTTCGCCGGAGATTCCCGTATTAGGTCCCAATTGGCCGAATTGAATGAATTTCTCACATCCATGGTCAATGCTATGCAATGGTTGCTTGTACTGCCCTTTCCGTGGATTGCATCTTCCGCCAAGCCAGTAACCATTTTGATGGCATCAATGGTTGATCTGGCTTTACGGAAATCATACTGGCGATCTGAGAGACCTTCCTGGCTCTCAACAACCGCAAGTAATCTGTAATAGATTACTCGCTCCATCATTTTGCCCACAGTGTCCAAAAGGCTAATAAGTCTGTAGGAGGTTGACTGGTGACTGGCGGTATTGCCGTGTCGTTCAGAGGAGGTTGGAAGCTGTCTATACCCTCCTTTTGATGTGGGAATAACTTTTGAATAATTTTTAGCAAGAGTGAAGGGCCCGTGATCTGCGGAGATGATCGGCCTCTGAATCCCCCCTTCACGATTCTATAGGCGCTCCCCCACGGGTTTACGTCCGCTTCCGAACAGTGTTCCTTAAAGCTTTCCCTCTTGCTCTGTTGGATGGCGAGCTTGAGGATTTTGCGGGCTTCCTTATAGGCGCGCTTTTTGCCCTTGGTCGATTTTGCCTACCCATCTCTGAGCCGCTCTTCTAGCTCGGTGACAGGCTGAGCAGTTCAGTATTCCACCAGTACTTCTACTGGGGAATGGGCACCCCCTTGGCATGGACGCGTCACACGCTTTGGCGGTGCATTGGACCACATGGACGGCTATTTCCGTAGAGGCGCCTGCTTTATTAGGTTGGCCTAACCACGCCTCTATGAAAGTCTGCCCATCCAGAGCTTTAGCGGACCAGTCTGATATTTTTCTCGGTTTCCGGCATGATGGTCTTCTGCGCGGTGACTCCACCCACAGCCCAAAAAAGATTGCCTGGTGATCGCTGTGGGTGTAGTCCTTGCTGACGCACCAGAGCGTGCCAGTGCAGGCTGACAGAAGTTAGGTCTACGATTGAGGTAGACCCCCCTTTCTAAAAGGTGTTTACATATTCTTCGTTGGCCAGAATGATATCCAACTGTGCGAAAGCGTCCAATAGACTGCGGCCCCTTGCATTTGTCACCCCACTCACGGGCCCAAGCATTGAAGTCACGAGCAATCACACTTGGACCATGATCCCTTGCGTCTGTGTGCCTGTCTGCCTGTCACAAGCACTTTTCTCAGAACCGGCTATACCGATTGACACGAAATTTGGTGAGAATGTGGGAACTGTGGACGCCATACATGCAGTGAGTGATATCCCTCTACGTTGAGATTTGGGGGGGGGGGGTGGGTCTGCATGCATAACATTTTTTTTTGCTAAATTTAGCCATGTGAGGTTTCAAATGAAAGGCCTCGATTACTAAGATTTAAGGGGTCCCCATACATGTAAAAGGGGGTGTAAAATTTTTTTCCACTGAATATAGTCATGTGGGCCATTCTCGAAAACTACCCAATCGAAAAATCTGAAAAAATAACGAGGCTGCTTCTATATGGTGCCCAGGCCTCAAAATCTTCTCCATATCGATATCCGTTCAGATGAAGTTAATAATAGTATATTACCATATTTTTGGGCAAATTGGATAAAATCCCCCTTAAGTTTATGCCAGAGTTATAAAAGTTGCTAGAAGTATAAAATATAATATGGAGCATTTTATCCCCAAGTTTCATCAAAATCATACTATTAGGAACAAAGTTACAGTAGCTCAAAGTTGACTTTACCGTGTAAATTTATTGCTACTAAATATCAATATCACACTAAAGTGGGTAGTCAGACATACTAAACGCATATACATAACGGGCTACGTACAAATGGGATAGTTCTACATTCAAATATACTCACAGAAGAAGCAAACAAAACCTTTCATACCTGAAGCGCCCAGCTTGCGGTTTCCCGACTTGTTTATTTTAAAGATAGCAGTCGGTTTCGGTCGTCAATTAGTAATTATTAAAAATTTCGCTAAGCCTAATTCGATTTTGAGGACACGGCAAGGAGCACTTATAAATACAAACGCGATCGGGAACCTGAAAACAAACGGTCACCGTAACACCAATTGTGATTCCGGTCAACCTCAAAAACCTTAAATAACATGTCGGGAAACCGAGAGCTGGACGCTTCAGGTACGAAAGGTTTTGTGTATTTCTTAGTACGTAGCACGTAATATATCCACATATTATCTGAGAGTATCCACTTTCGGGTGATATTGACATTCATAGCCTTCAATTTTCAAAGAAGCAACAATTTTAACGTATTATAACTTTGTTGTTGTGCAATTTCTACCAAACTTGGTAGGATCATGCTCCACATTATAGCCTCCATCACTGCAAGATTTCGCGATGCTACGATGAATTTAATTGGGGTTTCTAGCCAATTACAAAAATTATAGTAATATACTATTATTAACTTTATTTGAGCAGATATCGGTATGGAAGGTATTTCGGAGCCCAGGTATGGTACCTGGGGGCAGCTTCCTGATTTTTTTCAAATTTTTCGGCTAGCTAGTTTTTGAGAATGGCCCCCTTAAAGAAATGATCACTTTAAACCCCCGGACTCCCCACCTTTCCAACAAATGTCAAAACTAAGGCTTTAAAAAGTACTAATCGAGACGTTGAATTTGATATCCCACATGACCATATCTGATGAAAGAAAAATGTACACCCCCCTTTTGCATGTATGGGGACCCCCCCCCCCTTAAATTCAACCTAAAAGGATGTAACTCACTGTATGTATGAGCGTTCACAGTTCCCAGGTTTGGTGTCAAACGCTATAACCGTCTGCGAGAAAAATGCGTGTGACGGGCAGGCAGACAGACAGATAGTAAACCGACTTTAATAAGGTTTTGTGTATACACAAAAAATTAAAAAGGGTATTACAACGCCCAGACTTTAGAATTTTAGAAGAATTCGGGTCAAAACAAATTAAAAAAGGGTAGCATCGCCTCATAGGACGAATTTTAAGAGAATTCTCCTCCAACCAGGACAATCTGAGTTGGCTAATATAAAAACAAGTAACATTAATAGTGAAAGTGATATATTAAAAAGTTATCACCAGATCCTGAAAAAAAAACATAAATGAGAATGGAACGCTACCGGTGGGGGGAGTATGCCTACGGAAGTATTAAAATCAGTTCAACTATAAATCCTGAACAACTGTAGTTCATTACCAGCATTCAACAGTGTCTCAACTTTGTAGACATTCACACTAACACCGCAAAGTAAGCATCTAAGGAACCAGAGGCCTTAGGTGAAACCTTTGAACCAACCAACCAGCCAGCCAATCAACAACAAACAAACCTACAAAATGGCTACATAACAAGCACCCAGTGTCAATAGATCAGAAGTCCCACCCTTCACAATCCCATATAACGAAGTCCTTCGACGAGCGGAAAATATACCGAGATTCGATGGCGAAAAACACATGTCGACTACATGGGTATCACATGTCAAGAAAATCTTAGCATTAGCACCCTTTGGCGAAGAGAGAATGTTCGTCTACGACATAATAATCCAACGAATAAAATGCAGAGCTTTACAAGCCTATTTAAATCTCTCAGACAAGGGATGGGACTCCGTTGCAGCAGCATTCAAAAAAGAATTTGGTGTTTCAGAATATTACGACTCAATCATCGCAAGACTACACAAAAGAACTAATTTTAAACATAAATTAATCAAAAATTATACAATATATGAATTATATCCTAAATTCTTAGAAATCAAAAATCTGGTTTCGCTTAAATATGAGCAGGATCCTAAAACTAGACTCTATCATCTACAATCACAAAAATTCAGACAAAATTGTCTTAAGTAAATTCTTAGCACTTCTTCCTAGGGCAGAATGTTAGGCTCTAGACGCAAAAAAAACAACTAATTCAGCTGAAGCTTACAAGTACCTCAAAGAGACCATTGACAGAGTGGATGCTACGGCAATGAAAGAAAAATTTCAACCCACTAAATATCAGAAAAGCCCAATGATAATAAAAATACAACAAAAGTTATAACAAATATAATAATCAAAACATTGAATATCCACAAAACAGGGATAATAGTAATTAAACTCTCAAACAAACTAACCAAAGTTATAATAAACCTCAAAGGAACTACAATTCCGAATGTAAATATAATAAATCCAATAACCATTCTCAAAAAAGGAATCAAACTAATAGGTCAGAAACTCCTGACGCATCTATGCGAACACAAATTACCAATCTTAAATATATTATAACTCAGGATATATATATAGACCAAACCTAGACCCAAAGGACATGAGTCATATTTCCAAAATGTCCACACAAACCATACAACCTGAGCAAAATTTTCAAACATTTGCCTCGGAAACCCTTTACCGTAATAAATTTATTAATCGATGGTGAAACAATGAATGAGTACCTGAGTCAAATCAGGGTAATAATCTCGGGCGAGCGCAATGCTGACCACATTGCCTCCTAGTGTACCGTTACGGTCTTGAATGAAGTGCTCTAACGCACTTCAAGGCCCTGATCCAACATGGATTGTTGTGCCAACGATTATTATTATTATTATTAATAGAAGGATTAGGTGGTAACTACAATGTTACATACAAAATTTAGACAAACATGCCAAAACAATTCAAAATGCCAGAAGATCACAAAATCTTATGGAACATCATGGATTTTTCAAACAAATCTTTCAAAGGCATGATAGGACGAAGTTTTCTATATACACTGAACGCAGCAATATTCTCTGGATTTGGATATCTACAAATAGGACCAACCAGAATCCCTTTCAACTACGCTCCAACAGAGGAGATCAATAATGCTGAAGTGATAGAACCCGTTATTGAACAAAAATACCAAAATTTAACCAAAAATTACAACCTAGAGGAACAACAGTCTCTCACCAGAATCCTAAAAAAAATTCAACAATTTAATGAATAAATACGGAGATTCACTTACAGCATCCTGTCAAACCTGTCACAAATTGGACTTAATGTCAGACAAACCCATGTATACAAAAATTTACAGATTCTCACCTGTCCATGAGCAGGAGGTGAACAGACTAATAACCGAAAAGCTAGAACAAGGCATTATCAGAAAAAGGCAATCACCTTACAATAGTCTAATTTGGGTGGTCCCCAAAAAACTTGATAAAACAGGGAAACAAAAATGGTGAATCGTAATCGACTATCGCAAATTAAACGAAATAACTATCGGAAACAAAACCTGTTTAATAAACTCAGAAAGGCATTATACTTCACTACATTGGACCTTGCGAAAGGATTCCACCAAATCGAAGTAGAAGAAAAAGACAAGTTCAAAACAGCCTTCAGTACACCTCAGGGACACTTCGAATTTAATCGAATGCCCTTCGGTTTAAAAAATGCACCTGCCACTTTTCAGCGCATGGCAAATATTAGCGGATCATATCCAAAAAATTTGCATTATCTATCTAGATGACATCTCAATCTTTGGCACCTCCATACAGGAGATGGAAGACAATACCCAATTAATCTTCCAAAAATTACAGGAACATAACCTGAAAATACAGGTTGACAAATGCAAATTTTTCGCAAAAGAAACCGAATTTCACATATTAACTTCGGATGGTATAAAACCCAATCCAAATAAAATTGAAGTCATAAAAAAACTTAAAATCCCTAAAACTCCGAAACAAATTCGCAGTTTCCTAGGAATCACTGGATTTGATAGAAAATTTATCCAAAACTTCGCAAAAATAGCGACACCATTAACAGACTCACTTAAAAATGAGAATCAGATCGATTATAGCGATCCCAAATATATAAACTACTTTGAAAAACTCAAACAAATGTTAGTCAACTATCCAATCCTGAAGTATCCAAACTTCAAGGAAAAATTTACTCCAACCACAGACGCTAGCAATAAAGCCATAGGAGCCATTCTATCGCAGAAAGGACATCCAATATCTTATGCTACGAGAACCCTCAATGTACATGAACGGAATTACTCAACCATAGAGAAAGAGCTTTTAGCAATCGTTTCGGCTACAAAATATTTCAGACCCTGCCTTCACGGTAGAAAATTCGAAATCAAAACCGATCACAGACCGCTAGTATGGATTCAAAGTCTCAAGGACCCCGATTCAAAAACCCTTCGTTGGCGTATAAAACTCAACGAATATAATTTCAATATAAGTTATGTAAAAGGTAAAGAAAATCAAGTTGCTGGTTTCTTAAGCCGCATTAACACGGACCAAAACGAAATTAACTACCAAAATAAAATACCATCAGATATAGCAACAATTCACTCAGGAAAAGAGGAATTGAACGACTACATACGCATCCGAGAAGGAATAGTAAATACTTGCAAACATCAAATAATATTAGTAAGGGAAAAACAAAAAGAACTCAAAACAGTTCATAAAAATAGACATCTCTACATCGACGAAATAGATCTCGACAGTGAAAATTTGACAACTGAAATCTTAAAAATATATATATAAATCTTAAAAATATATATATAAATATACCAGAAAAAGGAAAAATCGGAACATCTAGTGAACTTCCATATTCAATATACAACAAATTACAAATATTAATTGTGAAACTATTTAGTAAGAATTTAAAATTGCACTTTATAAAGTATAGCAAACCAGCAATCGACCTATTAGATCAAGAACAAACACTCAAAATAATAAAAAAAGAACACCAGGAAAACAGACACCTCGGTGTTAATAAAACCTATGATAACCTAAAGGGAAAATACTATTTCCCAAAACTTGCGAAACATGCGCTAAAACCAAATACGACAAGAAGCCGTATAGAATCAAATTCGAAGTTTCAGAAATCCTAGCGACGTTAACGAAATAGTCATAATGGACATTTACATAACTAAAAATAAAAATTATTTTACAACTTTCGACAAATTATCGAAATATCTCCTTGTAAAATATACCCTCAATAAAAACCCTGTAATCCTAATAAAACTAATAGAAGAATATATAACGACATTCGGCAAACCCAAAAAGGTTACATTCGACAACGCTTTCGACGTAATATCAATAACACAATTTCTAAAGTCAAGAGACATAGAATACCACACAACAACTCCAGGATTCCATACAGGAACGGCAGACATTAACAGATGTCGCAATACACTCATCGAAAGGATTAGAACTATCCAAGAAATAGACAGACAAAAGGATTTAGACTTTGTCATATTATAAGTTCTAGAATCAAACAACAACACGGTACATTTCACAACAGGCTATAAACCCCACGAAATTCAATTCATTCATATTGATATTGAACAGAAAGAATGAAAAACAGAAAAAACATATGGATTTCAAAAATTAACTACAAACTCAAAAAAAATCTGATACAGAAAATAAACAAATCTACGTAAAGAAAACTTTTAGAAGAAAAAACAAACCTCTATTCGAAAGAAGAGAAAAAGAGAAAGGCAGTAATAAAAATATAATCCAGAAAAAAAATAACAAAAAAATTACAAAAGAATTAATAAAGAAAGACCCTATAAAATTCCCAATAGAGAAATACGGTATTTCCATTTACGAAAATGATCTAAAAACCCTAGATAATCATCATAATAGAAAATAATAATAAAGTATATATTTTCAATACCTTCTTCATAAACAAATACTTGAAACAAGGATACGACTCTATTAAAAAATGGACCATAAAAGTCAACTTATTAAACTACGACACAATCTTGATACCAACCCACACAAGAGGCAATCATTGGACATTAATCGTCATTAACAACAAAACCAAAACAATTTTCAACTACGATTCCCTTGGAAATAACAACAACTATACGAAAAAAACTACAGGATTATTTAAATTTGGAATCCCTAGACAAACTCGTAAAAGAGCTACCTGAAAAATATATAACTATTAACGAAATAGACATCCCTCATCAGCACAATAGTTATGATTGTGGAGTCTACACTATTAAATTCGCAGAACTAATAACTCAAAATAAACCCCTAATATTCACTCAATCAAACATACCTTTGTTTAGACATCAAATCAAAGAAAATATCCTTAACGGAAAAATAATTTGAAAAACTTTCTTTTTCAGATGATACCAATCATCTTTATCATGTTACTCTCCATGGTAACTAGCGAACCCCAGTACATTAAAACCGAAAAAATTAAATCAAACTCAGGAATAATATTGATCCCCAAGAACGAACCGGCAACTTTAATAAAAGATTGGTATAGAATTTATCACACCATTAACCTAAAATCATATGTAAAAGCCATAAATAATATCCAAAATACAAAAATCAACAATAATTTCATTAAACACACAATTAACTTAATAAAATCAGAATTAACACTAATTAATCCAAAAATTAATATAAAAACCTCTCAAATAATCACAAATAGCAAGCCAGAAAATCACAGGTATAACAAATGGAACAAAATCCTAGATCAAGAAAAGAAAAAAGAATTCGAAACTTGGAATGAATGCACCTTCCTGAAATACAACGAAACATGGTTTTGATTTGTATCAATCTCAATTGCCTGTGCGATTCAGCTCCATCCTATATACCGGACATCTGCTGCTTCCCGCAACATGCTGGTCGTCTACGTCCTCTTTCCCACTACACAGCATACACCGTGAATCTCCGGTGCAATCTTTGATGAAGTGACCCTCTTCCCCACACTTCCTGCAACTTCTCGACCTATCATGCTGGCTAGTGCATGCCGCCGCAATGTGGTCGAAATCGAGGCAACTGAAGCATCTCTTTAGAGATATTTGCTTCCTGAGCCTGCACACGACCCAACCTATTCTTACCTTCCCCGCGGTAATCAACTTAATAGCTAATTCCGCCGGCAAACAAATAATAGCTCTGTGTGTGCCGCCATATGCCTTTCTCATCCTTTTTATGACACTCTGGTCTGTATCGCTAAGGTTGAACTGTTGCTTTAGCGCAGCACAGATGTCCTCCGATGAGGTGACCTCATCTAGGTCCTTACATTCAACCACTATCTAATGCTTCCGAGCTCTTACTTCAGTTTCCTCTCCTAATACCTTTTCCACCTTGTCTCCGAACTTATCGGCCGACTTGTCGGCGGATCTACTTAGTTCCAGCATCAGATCCCCTCTCTGTGTTTGGTTTATTTTCGGGGTATCCTTCCCATAGCCAATTTTTATCAACGGGTGGGCGTTTACTTCCCACCTACCCGGCCTGCGCATAAGAGTGCCCATACACGCACATCTCCGGATGCCCGCATGTGCATGCCCATGACACATTCGCCGAGCATTCCCTTATCCGCACGAAGGGACGCGCCTGATGGGAGATTTGGCAATTCCACACAGGCTATATATATATAGATATATATTTTCTTTGTTTTTTTTTTGTTTGTGCGTAGCAAGACGCAGCCCCGCCGCCCGAATGCCGGAGCTACAGCGGGCCGTGTGGGATTCGCACCCACTAAAACCACCCCCGGTTTTCCAGCCCCAGCCCCGCGGGACCACCATTAAGGTACTACTTGGCGGGGTAGGTTTGCCCTTAGACACTCGTCCTTCGCCTATTTGCGTCTTTCCTCCTTCAGCAATTTTTCCTGCATTTGGATGATTGCGGAGCCAACCGCAAGCCACTTCTCCTCGGACTCCAGCATCTCCGCAGCCAGCTCTCCGGGGTCCCACTCCTGCCCAGCAGCTGGTTTAAGCTCCTTCTCTCCATCGCAAATCGTGGGCAGTGAAACATCACATGTTCTGGATTATCCGGTATGCCAACGCATCTGGGACAGTTCGGAGAATCATCCAACCCAAAGCGGTGCAGATACTGCCTGTAGCAACCACCGTGTCCCGTGAGGAACTGGGTAATGTGGTAGTTGGCCTCCCCATGTTTTCGCTCAAGCCACACCCTAATGTTGGGAATGAGCCTGTGCGTCCATCGACCCTTCGTAGACTCGCCCCATCTGCGTTGCCAGAGATCAAGCGGCTCTGACCTTGTCGCATTTATACGCTGTGCATGCCCCTCCATACGTCGTGCATGGTACAGGACACTCATTTCTTTGGCAGAATGTCAACCGGAATCATGCCTGCCACCACCAATACTGCCTCATCTGATGTGGTTCTAATAGCACTGCAAACCCTCAAAGCCATCCGCCGGTAACCGACTTCACCTGCTTCCGTCTCTGAGAGTTTGCAAGCGCTTCTGCCCACACCGGCGACGAGTAGAGCGGGATGAAGGACACCACTCCGGCTAGCACGAACCTCCGGCAATGTTTCGGTCCACCAATATTTGGCAACATTTTTGCAAGTGCCGTGGTGGCACTGGCTGCCCTTTGGCATGCATACTCTAGGTGTTCCCTAAAACTCAATTTGGTGTCAATTATTACCCCCAGGTAGTTTATAGCCGGCTTTGATACAACCGTATGTCTACCGACAGTGTTATTTTTCCTGCGGTTCGTTATTAAGACCGCTTCCGTTTTCGCGTCCACCAAGGTCAGCCCGGCCTTTTCTACCCAGGACTTTACCGCTCTCACTGTTTCCTTTGAGTAAATCTCCACATCTTCTAGGTGTTTTGCTGCAACAACCACAGCTACCACATATTTCCCGCAGCTCGTCCACAGTTACTGGAGGTATTGTGCCGTCATTTAGCTGGACAACCGTTCGCCTTCCCTTATTTTCGTGGTGAGGGAACAGAGTGTTTCAGAAGATGCGGACAGGTCACCTGGGTTTATTTCAGTATGGTCACACAGCTGTTTGAAGCAGTTCTTTTTGCTCCTCCGAATGGCTTCCTTTAGGCCGCCACGCAATTGCTTGTGTGCATCCTCTCGACCGTCGCCATCGGGTTTTCCCCTGAGACTCTGGCAAAGCTTCCTTGCCCGAGAACATGCAGCTCGCAAACTTACGATTTCGATGTTCCACCAGTAGTTGGGTTGCCTACTGGGGAGCAATCGCCTTCTGGGCATAGTAGCATCGCATGCTTCCGTCATCCATCGGGTGATTTAGGTAGCTTTTTCTCCAGCTGTACCATTCAGGATATGTCGGATTTGAGCACCGCGGAAAGCGTGTCCGCTTGAAAACTTTCGCTGTCTAGCCGAGCATACCACCAGGCACTCTGCGAGAACTCTTTGTCGAGCTCGATCCGCCCTTGATTTCTATGCAGATTATCTGGTGGTCGCTGTGAGTATAATCCTCACTGACATGTCAAGCGACTCTACTGGCTAAAGTGGCACTCACGTATGTCAGGTTCACTATAGACCCCAGGCGTCTTCCCCGGAAGGTGTAAGAAGACCCAATATTCGCCAGTGTCGAGGTGAACACGTCCCCTCACATTAGTTATCCGGCTGCCCCATTCAAGAGCCCACGCATTAAAATCGCCTGCTATTACGGTCGGCAAACGTCCTTTGCATTCAAAACAAGAGCAGCAAGCATCTGCTCATACTCGACGAGTGTAGCCCTGGGTGGAGCATAGCAGCTATAGACGTGGACGCCCTTCACCTTTGCTCTAATGAAGCCCTCCTCCGGGTCCTCGAAGGCCTGTCCTCCACAAGTCCATAGCGCTGCTTGTCCCGTTTGGTCTTTGACTCAAACGCTACCACCGTGGTTTCGATATGGTTCACTTATTATGGCCACATCGATGTTTTTCTCGCGGATGGTTTGCGCGAGTAGACCCTTCGCTGCCTCGCAGTGGTTGAGGTTGATTTGTATCAACCTCATCTGCGATTTGTGCTAAGGGCTCTCCTGTATTCCGGGCACCTGCTGCTGCCTGCAATGTGCCGATGATCCACACCCTCCTTTCCTTTGCACAGTAGACAGTTTGGGTCAGCTCCGCAGTCCTTGCTGATATGGCCTTCCACTCCGCATCTCCTGCATTGCTTTTACCTGTCATTTGAACTAGTGCATGCCTTCGCAATATGACCGAAGCCAAGGCATCTAAAGCACCGTTTTAACGCCACCTGTTCCCTAAGGCGACACATAACCCAGCCTATTCTCACTCTCCCTGCTGCTCACAATGTGAGTGCGTTCACTACTGGTGAGCTGATGATGGCGGTTTGTGTTGCCCCTTAGGTTTCCTTGGCATATTCACTACTGACTCTTGTAGTCCAGCAAGATCGAACTGCTTCTCCAACGCTTCGCGAACCTCCTCCTTCGTCGTGATTTAATCTATATCTTTGCAGATTATAGTGATCTGCGGCCTGCTAGCTCTTATGTCGGCTTCCTGGTCTAAAGTCTTTCCGATTTGGCTCAAGAATTTGTCCGCGATTACATTCTTGCATTTATCAGGGTTAGAGTTCCAACATAAGATCTCCCTTTTGGGACTGTCTAATGTCGCTGACATTGTCTCCCAAATTGGTGAGTTCGGGGTCTGCCTTCACTTTCCTGAGGATGTCGGCGTATTACCCTTCGCCTCGTTTGGAAATGATAATCACCTCCCGTCTTATCTTTCTCCGATCATTTCTTTTTCGCAGTTCTACTTTCCTCCAAGCTTCCTCATCCGCCTTTGAAGGTCCGAACCCTTTTCTCGAGGTAGCCACTGCAAAATTTTCACTGGCAGCTTCAGTTGTAATTTTCATGAACTCCGCCTTTTTGGGAGTTGAGTCCTTTTTTTCTTTTCGGAGTTTGCTGGCCTGTTGAGTCATCCAACTTTTCGCGCAGCCTCTTCCCCGGTTTCTCCCCTTTTGCGTTTCAACAGGCGTTGCTTGAGTTGCCTGGTTCACTTTTCCAATTGACGACTTCCCTACTCGTTCATCCTGGGCCTTGCGGTACGCCAAAGGAATGCCTCTTATCATGGCCCTTATATTTTGGTGAATATTCCTGCGCTCCTTTATAAACTAACACAGCTCCATGATCTTTTTACCTAGGGCAGCTCCAGACAGATCATTGCCTAAAACTTCGCTCGGGTGGTTCGGCGTCAGCGATTCTTCCTCATCGAAGACTCCAGCTATGCGCTTCCCGCTGGTGGTAGCGATCGTGGGGGCTTATGCCCGTGTGGGAGGGGATCTACGAAGAATCGAGCTCCTTCTGAACAGGTCCCTCAATGGAGCTCGGCATCTTTTAACAGCATAAATACTGTTTCTAAATAATAATAAACGAAAATGTATCTGCGCTCTTCTTTCCTCCGTATGACCCTTATAAATATTTCGGTCTTTATCATTTTCCATATCTCGTCATACCCGACTCAGGTCAAATGTTTTTTTTCACAACATGTCCTGTTGTTCAATAATAAACGAAGATGCATTTGCGCATCTTCGCTGCTCAGAATGACCCTAATAAAAGATAATATAATCTACGGATTTATAGCATTTTACCATATGTTAATATGTGTTATATATTAGATAGTTTCATAGAAGATAAAGAACATATGTATATTATGTAAACAATTTTAAGGAAATATAAATACGAGGTGACCGAGAAGAAGGGCACTCTCGTTTCGATACGACATGAGTCTTGTTTCAATATCACAGTACGGAATTACTAAAATAAACAACTGTGTAACAAATACACACTAAGTGTTGTTACTTAACTGGCGCAGTCGGTTTGCGGTTTTAAAAAGATAAAGTGAAAATTCATTTTTACGCAAGATCAGTAAAACCGTGAAAAAGAATCTCGTTCTGAAGTCTTCTCCAAACCTTTTTTGGTCTTTGTGCGACGACGAGAGACCGGGAAGATCGAGAAACTGGAAGAATCAATTAAAACATTCGATTCAGTCCAAATAAAGAAAAAGGATGGACTACAAAAAGTTATCATCGTTTATTTCATCCATCCCTCCGTTCGATGGAAATCAGTCGGATTTGTATCCATTTATCAGGGCCATAGATGCCATCAAAAGTGATTTGAATCATAGTGAATTTAAAGTGCAGCTGACGCAGCAAATATTATTGCGAATCGCCGGAAGAGCAAGAGAGGCGATATTGACGTATAATCCGGGCTCGTGGAACGACGTAAAAAGGACGCTCATCACTCATTTCGACACAGCAGAGACGGAATTGCAGCTACAAAAACTAATATGCGGTGCGACGTTCACAACAGCAAGCTGACTATATGATTAGTTTTGTAAGTGCCTTTGCTATAAGCCAAAAAATTTTAAATGAGAATTCATACGCTATAAGCCAAAAAGATGAAATAATTAAAAGTAGATATCTCATGGCAAAAAACATATATATAGATAAGTGCCCAGAACCACTCAAAAGTGTTCTCTTAGCAAGAAATCCTGCCACTTTGGAGGATTTTAGAGTAATCCTTCATGAGACAGGCTTTCTCCATTTTCGACAGAATAAATTTGGAGGGAAGCCAAATTCCCAGAATTTCAATAGAAACTTTAAATCACAATTCAGGTACGCACGTTAATTATACTATGAATCCCCAGTGGTTAAACCAACAGCCACAGTACCAAATTGGAAACAATAATTTGCGTTTGAGTAACAATTCGCAAACTAATAATAATCCTTCAAGGAATAGAGGTCAGCTCAAGAAACTATCATAACCAACCTGTAGACCATTCATTACCACCTGATAGGTCTATGAATACGGTTAATTCAAATAACACATCACTACATATACATGATGATACTCAGGATTTTCATTTACCTGCCTCGGATTGTCAAAAACAATTTTACCCATTCTTAAATTAACTATCAATGGTCATTTATTTCGTTGCTTGATTGATACTGGATCATCAACAAGTATTATGTCAGCCGCAAAAGTACAATATTCTAGTAGGGAAAAATTGAGAGAACCAGCTTACCTCCATACACTTGATGGGAAAATTGAATGCACTGAGTTAATTAAGACATTTGCACCAGAAGAGTTTGGTGTTAAAGCTATTATGAATTGGAAAATAGTCAATATTTATTTTCAAAATTTTGATGCTATAATCGGAATGGATATTTTAGTAGCATTAGGAGCCAGTATTCATATATCTCGTTCCGAACTGATATTCCGACTCAAATCATTCAGGAATTCTCAAACGCTATTGATAGCATTGAGACCCAAATAGATCAACAACCAGGACCTAATACTCACTCTATTGAAGAGGTAGAATTAATAGAGAGAATTAGAAATGAATTTCGTGATTTGGAATATGATTCACATAAGAAGTTAACATTCACGAATGAAATAAAACATACTTTGAAATTGAAAACTGGTGAGCCAATTTACCAGAGAAACTATAGATTGCCTTTTCATACTAAAGACTTTATTAAAAAACAAATTAAAGAAGATTTGGCACAAGGAATTATACGGCCACCTTCAAGTCCATATAATTCGCCCAAATACGGTGGTACCCAAAAAAGGAGATACATATCGATTAGTTATCGATTTTCGAAAAATCAATTTGGTAACTGTCGAATTCACCCGAATGCCATTTGAGATAAGGCCATTTGCTATGCATTACGAACACTTAACGATACTGAGACGCGACTTGCAACTATCGAGAAAGAACTTTTAGCGATAGTTTGGGCCGTCAAATATTTCCGACCTTATTTATATGGACGAAGATTCGTACTCCAAACAGATCATAAACCACTTACATTTCTACAAAGTATAAACTTTTCAGGTGGAAATTGAAATTGGCTAAGTACGATTATGAAATCAGATACATAAAAGGAAAATCTAATTTCGTAGCTGATGCTCTGTCAAGAATCCAAATAAACGCAATAGACGTTGAACATAATAAATCAGATTCCATGGCTACACAGCATACAGCTCAGGGAGATAATACAAATTTCATAAGCATTTCAGAAAAACCGTTAAAATGTTTTAAAATACAGATTATTATAAAAAATGGAAAACGTATCCATAGCAGTACCAAAACCTTGTTAAATGGCAAAAGGATAGTATTTTACTACAAACGTTTCACTGCGAAAAAAGCTCAGCACATACTAGAAGGCCACATTCCAGATGTAGGAAGAGTGGGACTTAAAGTTCCCAGTAAAACTATATTATCAACTTTTCAGAATGAATAGAAGAAATGGAAACTAAATCATCCTCAACTCACTATTGAGAATTGTAGTTATGTTTTGAAAGATTGTTCACATTCAGATATGTTAGAGATCATTGCTAAAGAACATCAATAAACAAACCATTTAGGGATTAACAAACTATACGATAAACTACTAACAAAATGTATTTTTATCCCAAAATGAAACAAAGAATTTCCTATTATATTAATAAGTGCACTATCTGTGCGACTGCTAAATACGACAGCCATCCTCCAAAAGAACCATTTAAGATGACTTTAACTCCATCAGATATTAGAGAAATCTATCAACTAGACATTTGGTTTCGGGATAAAAAACACCCATATCTCACGTGTATAGATAAATTTAGTAAGTTTCTTACAGTACAACAGCTAGAAAACAAACAATGGGACACTATTACCAACGCGTTACAGTGAATATTTAACAGAATAGACTCTCCTAAATACTTAGTTTTTGACAAAGAGGGTGCTATCACTAGTATAAAAACTAAAGAATGGTTAGAAAAACAAGGGAATTTCTTACCATTTATCTTTCCCGTACCATAAAACAGGAAACTCCGACATAGAAGTAGCTCATAGAACACTTAACGAACAACTGCGTGTATTTTTGCAAAGGCAAAAGCACGAAGATTCTGACCTAAAACTTTTGGATCCAATAGAGCAATGCTTGTATTACTATAATAATAATAAGCACTCTGTAACTAACGAAACACCTTTCAAAGTATTCTTTGGAAAAACTGAGCTAAGCAAAACTGAGATACTAAAAAACCTGCAAAACAAGAAGGAAAAATGGATTGCTAGGTCCAATCAGAACAGGAAACACGTTCCTCTTGACGACAAATATAAAAAGAATATTCCAAAGAATAAGTTAGATTTGACATATGTAGTTGATAAACGTAATTCTAAGACACACCCTCAACGACAGAAAAAGTTAAGAAAGCATCACAATATCTACAGGGATACTGGTGGTGATGTTAACAATATTCCCAGCTCTGCTTAGAACACAAATCACAATTACGCCACTACCTCAACAAAACGGGTACATTCATAGGAAAACAAAGAAAATCATCGTCGGGCATCCTATAAACGAAACAGATTTAACGAATATGGTATCAACTTTATATGGTATGTTATACAAAATCGATGGAGACGACTCCAGTTTCGTTCCAAAATATTCCTTTCAAAGTTTGGAGTACTTGGAAGCAGAAGTCAAAACACTATTTCCCAAGCAGGAATGAGGTATCTTAAATTTTGTTGGGACAATTAGAAAATGGCTAGAGGGTACCTTGGATAATGAAGGCAGAGAGCTGATTCAAAGAAACTTCGGAAATATTGAGTCCAATGAAGAAAAACTTAGAGTAAATGAAAACACAATTCTCCAGTCAGCAAATACTCTTCGGTCTGAGATAAATAGAATAACTAATTCTATTAACGAAGATCATGGTATTCTCAACGTCAGTATTAATAAGATTATAAAAGTAGGAAATATCACAAAAACAAAAAAAAAATTGATAGCAGATATAAGGAATTTTTTACAATTTTCTCAATATTTATCCATGGCCCAGGAGAAAATTGATAAACTTTCAGAGTTAGTATTGAATAATCAAGCCCACACACTCCATAGAAACATATTATCCGATCCAGAATTATTAGTATATGAATTAACCCCGCTTAAATTAGAAAATATAAAAACCGATATCTTGATTGAACCTCACAAATTAGTTATATTTGTTGAAATTTCATTAGAACTGGCAGAGCTTCCAATATATCAAATATTCCCGATACTAAATAATGAAGATTTCCAATTAGGAATGGATGTTCCATTTTCGAAGTTCATAAGTAAAACAAGCGTTATTTATCCCGTTGGATGAAGTTTGCCTATTCACGATAAATGTATTCTTAGCATAATCACTGGAAAACCAAACAATTGTACTTTGATTAAAAACACACAAGAATCAATCACCCGAATTTCAAATACGATGTTTTTGTTAATAAATATTAAAGATAAGTATTTACAAACATTTTGCAACGAATCAAAATCAAAAATCAAAGTCTAAAAATTTCTTATTACAATCAAATAACTGTAATTTCTCGGTTAGTAAGTACTCCATCTTGAGAACAACAATTAGCAATTATATACCTACTTTGGAACCTCAATTGTATCCTATGACGAACATAAGTTATATGGAACCAATTTCCATGCATCATATCCAAAACTTAGAAAATAAGATAATTTGTTATACATAACTAAATTGGAAACACTTACGGACAATAATTTTAACTTATCAGTAGTCATATCATTACCCATAATCGTATTCGCCTTCATTATGATAATACTTTTCGTAAAACCTTTTTGTAAGAAAAAATGTATAAAAACAACCATAAAAAATAAGACAGTAACAGACAAAGTTGAGGACAACTTGAATCTTAAAGAGGGGAGGAATTGTGGAACCGTCCGCACCGTCGGCATCTTTTAACGACCAGCATAAATCCTGGTTCTAAATAATAATAAACGAAAATGCATCTGCGCATCTTCTTTCCTCCGTATGACCCTTATAAATATTTCGGTCTTTATCATTTTCCATATCTCGTCATACCCGACTCAGGCCAAATGTTTCTTTTCACAACATGTCCTGTTGTTCAATAATAAACGAAGATGCATTTGCGCATCTTCGCTGCTCAGAATGACCCTAATAAAAGAATAGGATTTTACGTAGATAAGAGAGATTTTACGTAGATAAGAACCATATGTTAATATGTGTTATATATTAGATAGTTTCATAGAAGATAAAGAACATATGTATATTATGTAAACAATTTTAAGGAAATATAAATACGAGGTGACCGAGAAGAAGGGCACTCTCGTTTCGATACGACATGAGTCTTGTTTCTATATCACAGTACGGAATTACTAAAATAAACAACTGTGTAACAAATACACACTAAGTGTTGTTACTTAACTGCCCACACACGCACATCTCCGGATGTGCATGCCCATGACGCATTCGCCGAGCATTCCCTTATCCGCACGAAGGGACGCGCCTGATGGGAGATTTGGCAACTCCACATAGGATATATATATATATTTAAAAAAACCAACGGATCCTCTTCCCTCCCAACGGGACTGGGGGGTGACCAACCTAAGGATGGGCTGAAGGCAACATCCAAAGGCCCGCATCACAGCGATGATGCGTTTTAACGAATAGTGTGTGCGACGATGCGAAAATGTATTGTTGCTTCAAGCGATGATTGCTTCCGGAGAATGATCTGTTCGATCTGTTCGCGATGATGAAGTGAACTTTCTGTCAGATAGTAAAATAGACGCAGATCTAAATTGTTTCCGGAGAATGATGTTCGATCTATTCGCTGTTCGCAATGATAAAGTTTATTTAAAGTTTCTTATTCTGACCGACAGAGCTTCCGCTCGCTTCTAGTTAACAAACTTATCGACATGTCTAGCCCGCAAGCTATAATACATTTAAAAGAAAAAGGCGATTACGCAGCGTTATGGAATTTTAGAAAGTAATGAATTCCAAAGTCTGCGAAAAATTTAACGTAGACAAAAATTTTAAAGTGCGTGTAATCAAGTCACGTTTGTTTTCAACGTGATAGTATGATTTTCAAATCGTAACATATATATATAAGATAAATTGATTAAGCGGCCCCTAGACAATGAATATATACGTCATTATATTGTCTAATAATTGGCATTGCACAATAATATTGTACGTCTGTAAATCACTTAAAAATATTGCGCAATAACATATATTGAATCAATCAAAATCAGTTTGATTTTCATCATACAATCTAGTAAATATTCGCTTCGTCTATTGGCAATATTGAAGAATACTGGTTCACTTTGGCGTTCGCATAGAAAAATATGTAAAAACGAGGTTCGTTTAATCGTTTATCGCAGCTAATCCGCTCTGTAGGATAACAAAAGTAAAGATTGCAGCACCGCAATTAAACAAGTCGGAAACCGGGAACTCGGTGCTTCAGGTATAAAAGGTGATTTATCCTTAATGTAATAATTTTTGGTTACGCGATGGTTCCATTTATGCATAGCTAGCAGCGCATATCCGTTGATGATACCCGATATTCAATTCATTTGATCTCTTAGGAAGTAACAATTTGACGCAAAGGAGGCAAGTTTGAGTTACTATAACTTCGCTAACAATAGTACGATTTCCACCAAACTTTCCAGTATGCTGCTTCATATTAATGCCTATATTAGTGCATGGACTTAGGGAGTACTTAAGAGGGACTCACAGTAAATGTTAAAAATATGTTAATATAATAGGATGGTATTGCGAAACCTAGATATAATATATAGGTATCATCATGATTTTTTCAGATTTTTCTGGTGACAGTTTCTGAGGATAACCCGTAAATTGGTTTTTAAAACTAAGACCAGATTCGGAATGCCTTAATCGAGACCTTGTATGTTTTGTTATTATTTACAACCGTACCAACATTTTGTTTAAGAATCGATGGATTGCTAAGTTCGCCGTCCACTTAATGTTGCTATCCAACTGGCCCGGTCCGCCATTAAATGAATGGCGGAGTTAGGAATTGCTTGATTCTTAAACAAAATTTTTGTGTAGCCTCGGCCGGCTTAGGATGGATGTGGATGTGTGTTCGTTATAATTCATACACATGACGTGTTTTTGAATTAATAAAAGGGAGGAAATACTACCTTGTAACACTTCGATCATGCTGCTCCCAGGGCGGAGCTGAGGGACCATTTGATGAGCTGCCTCCGCGCTGGACGAAACCGAAAGTCATTAACCGTTCCAAATTTCGTTCTTCTAGAAAATTTCTAAAATATGGTAATATGCTATTATTAACTTTATTTCCGAGTTATCACAATCTCGGCAGATGCCGGATTTTACCTAATACTAGCATTAAGTGCCAAGCATTTAGGCTCGGACGATTCTACCTACTTAAAAACTAAAGGGGCGCTGGTGGTGGTGGCCGGTGGTAGATTAATTGGAGAATCCGTTGAGAACTCCCCGCAAAATCCAGCAAAATCCAGAATGGTATACTTCTGCATGGTTTGAACCAGACTGTGCGAAAGTCCCAGGACATCAAGGGAAGCCGTGAGGGATTTAGGTACAATACCTGTAGCTGACAATATTATGGGAACTACAACCACCTGCTCAAGATGCCAAATTTGTTTGTTTTGCCGATCCAATGGCTAATAGTTCACCTCCTTCTCCACGTATTTCCATTCAATGTTGCTATTATAGGGAATAGCAACATCAATAATATACGCGGAGCGACCCGTCTTGTCAACTAACAGTACGTCAGGCTTGTTGTGTAGAGTACAAGACAATATTGATAATTAAATACTATAAACTAAACACAAAAACTTGAAAGACAACGGACGACAGAGAACTTAACAGCAATAATTCTAACGCTTTCCCAGGATAAAGTCAAAATTTGAGTCCCCAAAATTATCATCGTTCAAGTTAAAATAGAAAAGATAACAATCCATGGAGGCAAACCTCTCCAGAGGCCAAGGATATTAAAGAAGTGTAAGGTAGCCAGGGTGGTGGCAATTCAAAAGAAGATTCTAAACAAAGCAGAACGAATAATTCAAAAAGTTCAACCAAAGAAAGTGAATAGTACTGAAGATCAAGCGTTTTTCTAAATCAGCCTGGGAAAAATTACGACTCATAGAAATAACAATATACAGATGTAAATAGGCAGCCCTGATTAATATAGGGGCATCATTCATTATAATTGACGATCGAGTCAAAACCAAAGAACGAACAACATCGAATCGCATAAACGAAAACAATTCTTTAGCCCACATAATGACGAAATCTATGAGCGATACCATGACCATCTGGTTGTGAATAAAATCGGGCAATATCTATGATAGAGAAAGAAGACGAGGCCTAGACCGGATATCGGTTGTTGCACCAGTGATGATGATGATGATCGGGTCAAATGCTTCAAAAAATCAAAATAGAACTTTTTAGTTTTCCATCATTACTGGTAAAAATACTATCGAATACGAACTACATAGCCCGGAACGGAAAAAATTAGCCCATCTCTGTCTAAGACTATGATATGAAACGGAAAGAAGGCAGACTACAAAATCGAAGATACCAATTTATAATAGTTGTCGATTTGCTCAATAATCTAGATACAATAATTGAGCGAAAACAAAAAATTATTATTTTTAATAGAATAGCATTAAATTTATCAAATAAATACCTTGGAGAAAATTGATACGAATTAGGTTTGGAAGCTAAAGTTAGATCATTTGAATGATAAATTCCCTCTACCAAAGATTGACTCCATTCTAGACAAACTGAGCGGAGCACGGTATTTTTCGACAATTGATCTCACCAAAGGATACAACCAAATCCCCGTAAAAGAGGAAAACAGGCACAAAACAGCTTTTGTAATGATAAAGCAAAAATTATCCAATCGCTGGAATTACCAAGGGTAGAAAAACAAATTAAAAGCTTTCTCAGATTAACTGGGGACTACCGGAAATTCGTAAATAGTTACGCAAAAATAGCCCAGCCAATTACCAAATACCTTAAGAAGGATCAGACAATAAATGCGAATAATCCAAACTAAATTGGAGCCTTTGAGTAATTAAAAACACTTATTAGTTTTCAAAAAAGAACGAAAAAATTGACTGACGGTTTCGTCCAGGGCAGGGGCAACTCATCAGACGCTACCTCACCTCTGCCCTGGGAGCAGCGTGACCGAAAGTAACGAGAGGTTTTAACTCAAAAAAGAGGAGTCCGTGAACTACAAAAGAGGAAGTAAGTTGCTTCCCAAGTGGTCCGGTCCGTCACTAAGTTGGTGCGGACTCAGGATTCCCAGCATCCTCAACAATACTTATTAGTTCTTCCCCGTATTTTGATTTCCGAATTCTAATAATCCCTTTTAACTAACTACAGATGCTTCTAAATACGCAATAGGAGCGGTTCTATCATGTCATGTAATCTCATGTCAGCAATTACTCCGCTACAGGCAAAGAGTACTGTTTTCATCGATCACCAGTCCATTAAATGTCTCCACCCTTAATATAGCGGAAATGACTTAGCACCTAGCGTTGGTGCCGACTAACGCTGGCTGTTCAAATCAGGAGAATACACATTCAACATCGGATACCTTAAAGGCAAAGATAATAAGATACAGATTTTTTACGTAAAGCCAAAGAAATCGACCATGAAGATACAAAAACAAATAAAACTGGAAAAAGGACCAATTCATTTTTAGATCTGGGGATCTGGAGCAACTATACACTCCGCTGACAAAGAGCTTCAAGACCACATTCCGAACAAAGAAGAGATCGTTAATAAGTACAATATTCAATTTATTCTCACCAACAACAAAACGAATGAGTTTTATATTATTCATAAGAAAAGAATTATATATATAGCGGAACATCATTTCCATTACCTAGAGGACATACTTAAAAGATTTTAAACAAGTCGGAAAACCAGAAGCTGGACGCTTCAGGTATGAAAGGTTTTGTGTAATTCTTTTATAAAGAAATTTGAGTGTGCATTTGTCCCATTAGTACGTAGCACGTAATATTTTATTTTGTGACAATATCCACATTCAGGTGATATTGACATTCAAAGTCTTGAATTTGCAAAGAAGAGACAAGTTTGACCTATTGTAACTTTGTTAGCAATAGTGCCATACTACTAGAATGAATTTACTAAATTGAATTTATTTGCAGCCAATTACTAAAAATTATAGTAATACACCATCTTACAGAAGATAAATTTAATCTCATAACTCGCAAACTTTTGTACCCATATGACTATTTTAACTCTTACGATAAATTCACAGAAACAGCAATCCCTGACTTTTCCTAGTTTTATAACAAATTAAATGACGAAAGTGTATGTCACGAAGATTATGTGCACACCTCTAGAATTTGGGAGGAATTTTCAATAAAAAATTTTGGCGAATACTCTGATTTGTATCTAAAAATTGATGTTTTTCTTCTGGCGGAGGTTTTTGAAGAATTCGTTCAAGTTGTCATAATACATACGGTCTTGACCCAGCTCACTACTTCACACTTCCTGGTTATACCTGGATGACTGATATAGATATGTTAATGTTTTTTGAACGCGGTATTAGAGGAGGACTTAATCAATGTTTCAACTAAGCCGTCTAAATTCTTGATTTATAATGATATTAATAATCAATATGGGTGGGCAATGTGTCAATTTCAACCACAAAATAGTTTTGAGTGGCTGGAAAATCCAGCAGATTTTAAAGTAGATGAGTCACCTATTGGCTATATCCTAGAAGAAGATCTGGAATATCCGAAAGAATTACATAATCTGCACAATCAACTCCCCTTCTGTCCAACAGTGTACCGTCTGGATCAAAAGAAGAAAAATTGTTGGCTATTTTAAAAGATAAAGTTAAATATTATATATCATCCATTACCGAAACTTGAACCAAGCAATGGAGCATGGTCTAAACCCTACTAAAATTCAAAGAGTTCTCAATTTTAGGCAGTCTCCTTGGCTCAAACCTTACATTGAACTCAACACACGCCTTCGAACTTTATCAAAAAATGACTCTGAAAAACATTTGTTTAAACTGATGAACAATGCTGTGTTTCGCAAAAAAGTGGAAAACGTTCGTAAAGATAACATTGTGAAACTAGTAACGCAATGTTCAGGTCGTTATGGAGCAGAATCGTTAATTGCAAAGCCTGAATTTAAAGCGTCAACTGTTTTTAATGAGAACCTTGTATAATAGCTATTGAACTGAATAAATCTGAAATTTACTTCAATAAGCCGATATATGTAGGCATGTGTATTTTGGATTTGGCAAAAACCACTATATATGATTTTATATGATTCCTGAATTTGGTTTCAACTGTACATTGTGTTATACGGATACAGATTCCCTTATATATGAAATTAAGAATTACGAAATATTACGAAATAATTAAACGTGATTGTCGCAATCGCTTTGATACTAGTGATTATCCTTCTAATAACATTTTTGGAATACCCCTCGCAAACAAAAAAGTATTGGGCCTTATGAAAGATGAGAATAATGGGAAAATTATGACCGAATTCGTTGGTTTACGCTTAAAAATGTATGCAATTCACGAGGCAGGTGAAGATAAAATCAAAAAAATCTAAAGGTATTTAAAGTCAAATTGTAAAAAATAGATTATCATTCGATGATTTTGTAGACTGTTTAAAAAATAACACTCGAAAAGAAGTAAATCAAAATTCCATACAATCTCAGAAACATAAGGTGAGTTCAGTAAGACAACTCAAAATTGCCCTGAGCGCTAATGATGATAAGAGGTACATAATAAAAGATACTTTCGAAACTCTTCCATGGGGTCATCATAGTATTATGGATGTAGATATAAGTGATAAGGTAGCAAATAAGGAAATATTGTAAACTATATTATGTATTAGAATGTTCTTTTAAATTTAAAATATGAATTATATCCTCTATTGTAATACACTTAATTAATTCAATAAATAAATTCCTTATTTTACCATATTGAAGCTTCATTTACCCTTCACTTCTTTCAACCGATATTGGATAAGTATCAATTTTTCCTTTCTCAAATTATCAATTGAATATAGCACCGAGGCACATTGACCAGATAAGTGATCATCAAAAGAGAAGGCATTGAATTAGGTATTTACCGCATGCGTGTGTATTTGAAAACTGACTGAACTGGCTGGCGTATATTGTAGTACTACCTAGCAGGAAAAAAAATAATAAAAAGGTGAACTAAAAGAAGATATGTCTTTATAATTGATGATGTGTTATTCATATTGTAATTAAGTATTTATATACGTGGGACTCAAGAAAAATCTTTAAGAAGCTTTTTAATCTAACTTAAGTGGGGCCAATAATAGAAATTTAAATATCAATATTTTAGCAAAGAACTAATTCGAACTCAATCCCTCTACATTAAGCTTTTACACGCCATTAACCGACACAGCGCCATCTATTGAGATGAAAAATCACTGCCAATTCACTTGAAAAGCTATTTCAGAATATAATGCAATATTATGTAATGAGCTTTTTAATTTAATTATTAACAACTCCGCATATTATGCAATTTATTAGGAAAAGCTTGTGACGTCACCTAAAAATCCAAGATGGCGGAAAATGTAAAATCGGAACCCGCTTTGAAAATACATGGGATTTTGGCGCAGAACCCGCATAGCTATACTACTAACCTCATACGCTTCACACTCGGAGTTTAATATTATTAGCAAAGGTGAAGAACTTAACCTACAACAGATACAAAAAGGGTTTGGGGAGAAGTAGATTCTTCATGGATCAAATTTTATGATTTCACTCGAATGTCAATTATTATCGTTAATTATGACGTCGGCATCTTATTTGTACGGCTTAGGATGCCGTAAATTCGCACTAAATTGATAAGTTTTAACTGCTATAACTTTGAAACTAATAACGGAGTTTTTATGAAACTTGGCATGCGTATGCACGATACTGCCCTCTATGCCAGTGCACTGCTCCTAGGATGAACTTAACGGGTTTTCGGACAATTTGTAAAAGTTAATAATATGCTATCAGTAAGTTTATTTGACATCTTTCGAGGCCTAGATTTCAAATAAGTGTTTTACACAAAACCTTAAAAAAAGAGGGGGGGGGGAAGTAGATTCTTCTTAAATGCAACTTTAATATTTCACCAATCAATTATTCTCGTTAATTATGACGTCAGCACCTTATTTGCATGGCCTTAGAAATAATAAATTCAGTCGAAATTGGTAAGTTTGTACTGCTACATTTTTGACGTTAACGACCAGATTTCCATGAGATTGTACATGTACGGGACATTGTCTTCTCTGTTTCTGGTACCCCTAAGGTGAAATTAAGAGCGATTTCCAGTTAATTTCTAAAAGTTGGTAATATACTATTAGTAAGTTTATTTGTGCAGATATCGAAGCAGCACATATTTTGAGGCCTAGATTTCATATAAGAGTAAATTCCGGATTTTTGAGTTAGGTGGTTTCCGAAAATGAGCCCTGTCTCAATTTAACTATGTACATTTTGACTCTACTCGCGCACTTTACAATTCAAGTCAAAACTATCGCATCGCGTCAGTTCCGGAATTGATATCACACACGACTGTATTCGGTGAAAAGAGCCCTTCTTTAAACTCCACGTAAATGTTATATCACTCGCTGTATGCGTGGGATTTCATAGTTCCCATCTGTCCACCAAATTTTGTTCGCTGACTCAGATTCGACCCTGAGTTAGATGAGGATCTTTTTATAAACATCTTAAATCTAGGTTTGGTTCGCAAGAATCTTCAGTGGTACGTCAGTGAAGAATATACATATCGCGACCACCAAGCCATCATTTTTGGAATCATACATGGTGCACAAATGAAGTGGTCCTGGACGACAGCTGAAAGAAAAAAAGCTCTGTAGCAAAGTACAGCACTTGAAGCAAACGCAGAAGATAAAGCTTTACAGATTGGCGCAAAGTAACGGCGAGCATATGACGTCTCCATGCAAGGGTGTGTTTTATCCGAGAAGCGAGTCAAACTTTGAAATCGGAGGATACCAAAGGGCTGCCAGAAGGCGCCGTCAGCGAAATAGAAATCAATCTGGAGACGAATAGCTACATGAAGAATACAAAAACGCTCGGACGAAATTACATGTGGCTATAATAAAAAGGAAGAGTGAACATTTTATGGGCTGTGTAAGGAAGCTGACGCGGATCCCTGGGCTCGCGCCTATAAGACAATAATATCGAAAGTCAAAGACAAAGGTTCCCCACCAATTTCTTGTCCTACTCTGCTTAATGAAAAAGTAGTGGATTTTTCCCACAAAATGTGAGTACTGCCAACCTTTCTACGGTCGAAATTCCCATGGTAAGTGCAAAGGAGGAGGATGTTTTACACAAATCCTTAAAAAGGGCTGGGGAGAAGTAGCTTCTTCCTGAATGCAATTTTAATATTTCACTCGTTACTTATGACGTCTGTATGTTATTTTCATGGCTGGGATGCAGTTAATTCAGGCCCTTTCCTATCAATTTCTAAAAGTTGGTAATATACAATTAGTAAGTTTTTTTGAGCAGATATTGTAATGGGTCATATTTTGAGGCTGAGATTTCAAATAAGTGTTTTACAAAAAACCTTAAAAAAGGTTGGAGACAATTAGATTCTTCATAAATGGGACTTAAAAAGGAGAATGTTACGCCGTACAGCAATTATAGAGGTATCACGTTGCTGAGTACCATCTATAAGATCTTCTCAGCAGTCTTGCTAGGTCGGATAGCCCATACGCTCAGAACATCATTGGCCCATATCAAAGAGGCTTTACTCCAGGAAAATCAGTAACAGATCAGATTCTCTCCCTGCGACAAGCGATGGAAAAACTGTTGGAATATGGACATCAGTAGCACCAGCTTTTCATCGACTTTAAAGCCGCTTATGACAGCATAGCCAGGGTAAAACTGTACACGGCTATGGGAAGAATTCGGGATCCCAACGAAATTGATATGACTGACAACTCTGACCCTAACCAATGTGCGAGGCCAGATAAAAGCAGCAGGATCACTCTCAAGACCATGCAACATCAACAACGGTCTTCGACAAGGAGATGCCCTATCATGCGTTCTCTTTAACCTGGCCCTCGAGAAAGTGATCCGCTATTCAGATGTAAATGTGAGAGGCACCATCCTCTTCAAGTCCACCCAACTTCTGGAATACGCTGATGATGTTAACATCATGGGAAGATCAACCCGAGATATAGAGTCTACCTTCATCCAGACCTAGCATTCGGCGCGAGATCTTGGGCTGCGCATTAATGAAGGCCAGACGAATGTCTGCTAATGAAGTTTACGGGTAGTGTCTAATTCAGATAGATATATTTCCACATTAAAGCAGCCGTATCTCATATACGTACAATATGTGTACATACGTAAACTTTTGTGCAAGAAGTAAATCGGAAATATGGATACGATCCATTTATATACGTGCATATATATGTCCAGTATTCGGAAATAGGCAGTTTGTTTGTTTAGGGTGAGGATAATATCTATGGCTGTAATATGAACGTATATCTTGTAGTTTGGAAGAGAACGAATGAATGAATGATGAAGGAATATGTTGGATTTGTAGGTATATAGGGATAGAAAAATGTGCGTTGAAGTTTCTCACATAAGATGAACACAAAGCCTTTATACCCGAAGCGCGGACTTCCGGTATTCCGACTTGTTTTTTTTTAAGACGGAGGAAATCTTCAAAAGACACTCACCCACTAAAACCACCCCCGATTCCCTCCCTACCCCACTGAACCACCACACGGTATTACATCACGGGGCGGAGTTAGCTCATTCTAACTTAATCCTTTTTCATCTATACGCGGCGTACGTGACCGTGTTTTTCTCCCCTCCTCTGCCTTTCGCAGTTTGGTTTGGATAGATGCGATCATGCAGTTGACCGCATCCCAAGTTTCTTGTTGTGCTAGCATTTACGCCACTAGATTTTCTGGCACCCGAGTACATACAGTGACAACGTCAGGGCCAAAACCAAAAGAACAAACAGGATCGAATCGCACTGGTCAATCAAAAACAATGAAGATAGACGACTACAACTTTGAGACCGTTGAAAATTTATTCTATCTAGGGACGAAAATCACAATCGATACCAGCTATGGCGATGAAATCAGCGCACGGTTGTTGACTGCCAACAAATATTTCAGCTTAAAAATCTTGTTCGCTCGAAACGTCTCACCATAGGGTCAAAACTCTTACTGTAGAAGACAATGACCTTGCCAGTCCTTATGTATTCCTCGGACACTTGGGTTCTTAACAAAGAAAACTACAATCTTGGTTTTCTCTAGATCCAGAAATGCAATGTAAAGAGACTGATGCTTCTCACATTGTTTCCCCATGAGTAACCGCGCAGCGTGTATTGCGCCAATAGTTCCGCAGCTACCTACCTACGGTTGTCAAGAATGCGTTCAAAAATATTCATGGTAAGGAAAAGTAACCGGATCGGACAGTAATTTGAACATTCTGCTGAACTACCTTTCTTTTTCCATGTTGGAACAGTGGTACTTTCTTGCCAGTCAGATGGTGTTCTTTCTTCCTGAATAACCCGATTAAAGAATTCACTGAGCGAGAATTCACGGTGTTGGGTCCAAGCTCTTCGCTTTTCAGAGCTCAGATGCGATGTCGTCAGGTCCTGTGGCTTTCCTCGATTTCATTTGTTTTATTGCCTCCTCGATTTCAGCTGCGCTGGCAGGTGGAACTGGTGCAAATGTCGGCAATGATTTTGGAAGTGGAGGATGAGGAAATCCTTCAGTTGAAATCTAAAGTATTCCAGCCATCATTCCGTTGCGGTTCGACAGTTGGTAAGCAAAGTACGGTTCTTGTCGAACAGAAGTGTTTGGCATCCTCTGTACGTTCGTTACGCCTTTTAGCAGTTCGATACAGATCTCTCTCGCCATCCCGAGTGTCCAGTTTATCGTAAAGATTTTTGTAATGGTTCACTCGGGTGGCAGCGGCTGCTTTCTTTGCTTCCCGGTTGGCATTCTTATAAATTTGCTAATTGGCCAGCGTTTTATCGTCGAGAAATTTGCGGGAGAGGCGTTTTCCTTTCACGGACCTTCATTTCAACATCATAATTCCGAAGCCAAGTATTTCGGTTGATGTACCGCTTATCCGTCTTGGTGACCCCGAGTGTTGCAGAGGCCGCTTTGTGGATCGTGTCTTTCATTTGGTTCCACGATTCTTCCGCATTCGTAATGGTTGGTAATCGCGTAAGTGAGATCATTTCTTCTTTCTTCTCACGAAATCGCCACCATTTAGTGCACCGTGGGCCAGTGCGCTCATCACGCTGTTTTATCGGTGGTTTAATTCGCAGGACAGCAATCAATGGCCGATATTGAGGTGCGATGGTCTCATAGGGAACGGCTTTGCAATCAGTGACAGTGGTAGAATGTCGGCGTCTTTGAGAATATAGTCGATTTTCGTTTTACTTTTCCCACTATAAAATGTAGTAAGATGAGACAATCGTTTGACGAACCATGTATTCATAAGTAGTAGGTCATGGGTGTTCGCAAAATCGATTATACGCTCGCTACCCTCATTGCGCGCTCCAAATCCCATTTTCCCCCTGGCAACTGTTACCGTCTGCCTTTTCACCCACATGATCATTAAGGTCGCCGGCAATGATGATATAGTCATCAGCAGGCACGTGAAAAGTCTTTTCACGGAGAAGTTAGTAGAAGGCATCTTTCTCGGCATCTGATCGAAGTGTCTGTGGTGCGTATGTGGTGAAAAAGTGAATATTGCGATCAACTGATATAATGGTGAGCTTCATCAGCCGATCATCAAATCGTTCGACTTCTGTAGTGGCAGTAACTTGCTTACCTCCTGACGCCGTCCGTGCATCAAGAGCCCTTGCCCATTTCTCGACAGGACCGGCGCCTGCCCTACCGCGTCAACTGAGGTGGACGCCATAGCATTTCTCACTCCGGTCATCATGTTTGTAACGACATTGTATGCATTTTCTTGATCGGCCTGTCGCGGGACCTGCCACCAAGGGAGATCAGGTAGGATTTAGCATAGTGGAGTAACTCCAACTATATTCTATTTATCTCTTTCCCTGATCTCAGCATTTTATTTTTGTTTTACTGAGTAGTACAGAGTGCGTTGCCTCAAATCCTTCTCCTTTACCTGGGCTTGGGACTAGCATACTATGTCAATAGCAATTCCTTGTTGCCAATGTTTATTATGGGTGAATCAAGCTTATGCTTATATTATATATAAGAGCGGTATATAAACCGTTTTAATATACATGTATTATGTGCAATATTTAATATGAATATTCAATATTTTAGACCACCCCGTGTGGGTGAGTAATTCGTTTTTCGTATCAAAGTAATAACAATAATAATAATCGTTGGCGCAACAATCTCGTTTGATCAGAGCCTTGAAGTGTATTAGATCACTTCGTTAAAGACCGTAACGGTACACTTCAGGTTTACAGTACCCTATAAGAGGAAACGTGGTCAGCATTGCGCTCGCCCGAGATTATTACCCTGATTTGACTCAGGTACATATTCACAGTTGAGTCAACATGTATCCGACGTCAAATCACGATAAAAATTCCACTGCCATCGGTGAGATTTGAACCGTGACCGTCCGTACGATAGCCTGGTCCTCTAACTACTCAGCTATCCGGGCACCGTACAATAAAAGTAAACCGGATAGAGTTTAATTTACTGTTAACTTCCTATGAAAACCTGATTAATCGATTTCCCTTCATACTTTAGCTAGTTTAGTTTAGTTCTGTTAAATGGGGGGAGCCGCAGCTCCGAGCACTCAGGCCATTATTAGGCCCATTGTACTATCCCCGTAAGTTGCCTATTCAATGGTTTCCCGCCTACGGTGTTCGCAGGCTTTAGCGAATCTGAGAACATTCTCAAGAGGCAGAGAGTGTGCAGATTCTTCATTGAAGAAAACCTTGCCAAGGTGTCTTCGTCTGAGATCTGAAGATGCCGGGCAGCTGCATAAAAAGTGCAGGGCAGTTTCCTCCTCCTCCTCACATTGGCTGCACACAGCCGAAACCACTACCCCAATCTTTTCCATATGGTAGTTTAAGGGGCAGTGTCCCGTCAAAAGCCCTACTAGGGTTTTCATGTCCCACTTCTTAAGGGACAACAAAAATGCCGCTCTAGTGGCCCTAGGCTCCTTCACAAGGATTTTCGCTTCCCGGCAAGAGTCCAAATTTTTCCACTCGGTTGCGTGAATCCTTGCAATTTCACCTTTCAGAGTAGACTTGACAGTAGATGGTCGGATTCCAAGAGCTGGTTCTGGGCCCACCATTGTGGATCCAGACCCTCGGCGAGCCAGTCTATCAGCCCCCTCATTACCGGCGATGTTAGAATGCCCCGGCACCCACATCAGGAATGTTTCGTTCAGTCGGCCAAGTTGCAGCAGCACCTGATGACAACTCCACACCAACTGGCTTGATATGTTGTTGCCATCTAGTGCTGATAATGCCGCCCGACTGTCGGAACAGATTCGAATGGTGCGACCCCTCCATTTTTGTCGCAGACATTCTTCTGCTGCCAATGAAATGGCATATATCTCCGCCTGGAATGTGGTCGTCATTTTTCCGAGGGGTCGGGCCAGTTCTATAATCGGATTCTCCGAGAACACCCCTGCACCCGATCCATCCTCCGTGACTGACCCGTCGGTGAAGATTATTAGGTCTGTAATCTGAAAAGACTCATGGCCACTTGTCGGCCATTCTTCTCTTTCGGTGATTACGACAGTGTATGTCTTTTCAAAGACGAATCTGGAAACCATATGATCGGTCGGCATCAGGGCTACCGGATGTTTTTCAAGGAATTTCCATATAGACGCATGCCCGTTGAATTGGCCGCCTTTCCACGCCCCAATGGTACCGAGTCTATATGCGTCGTTGGCTGCTTTCCGTTTCACCTCCAAGTGGATGGGGGGTAAATTTAGGATGGCTTTAAGTGCCGCAGTCGGCGTAGTACTCATTGCTCCAGTAATACTTAGGCAACCAAGTCTCTGAATCTGCGTTAGCACCTTCCTGCTGTTAGCAAAGTTTAGTCTTGGCCACCAGACGATGCATGCATACATCAAAATGGGTTTTATTATGGATGTATACATCCAATATATCCGTTTAGGTGAAAGTCCCCAGGTCTTACCTATCGCATTCCTACAGCATCAGAGCAATCTGCAGGATTTCTGGTATTGTTCCTGGATATGATGCTTCCACGTTAACTTGGAGTCGAAATGTACTCCTAAGTACTTGACTGTTTGTGCCAGCTGGATTTCCGCCCCTGCTAAGGTGGGTAGCGTATAGCTGCCCCACCTGACGTTCTTAGTGAACGTAACTAGTCCAGTCTTTCTAGCGTTCACCGTGAGTCCATTGCGGAGGCACCAGCTGTGGATTACATGCAGAGTTGCATTCAAGCAGTCACATACTGTGTACGCAAACTTGCCGGTAATTATTACGGCTAGGTCGTCCGTAAATGCTTGCGCGAAGACTTTTTTGTCCTCCAGGAGCCACAGCAGGGTATCCGTCACCAAGAGTCATAACAGTGGAGAGAGAACCCCTCCCTGTGGGCAGTCCCTGAGACATCCTGCTTCAATAGACTTCTGGCCGACCGATATGTGGATTTTTCTCCACTCTAGCATGTGAAGGATCCAACTGATTAGCAGCGGTTCGATTCCATGCTGTCTTGCCGCATCACAAATTGCCGCAAATGAGGCATAATTGAAGGCACCTTCGATGTCCATTAATGCGCCTAAAGCGTATTCTTTATCGGACATCGCCTTTTCAATTTTTGCCGTAAGTTCATGGAGTGCTGTCTCCGTGGATTTGCCTTTCTGGTAGGCGTGTTGCCTATGGTAAAGTGGCCATTTAGGAATGTGTGTATCCCTTATGAACCGATCTACTAATCTTTCTAGTCTTTTTAGCAGAAAGGACGTTAGGCTAATCGGTCGAAAGCTTTTTGCGTCTGTGTAGGTGGGTTTTCCTGGTTTGGGAATGAACAACACCTTCACATCCCGCCAAATAATTGGAATATAAGCGTGTGCTAGGCATGCCCGATATATATTCCGAATGTGTCGACCCAGGGCATCCATTCCTTCTATTACTAGCGCAGGAATGATGCCATCCGGACCTGCAGACTTATATCTGTGGAACGAGTTAAATGCCCATTTCACTCGCTCCAGTGATACTACTTTACATGCCAGATTCCAATCTCTCGGTTGAGGGCTGTATGCACCTGTTGGCCACGAGATTAGATTTTGAATGCTGCCTGGGAAGTGTACTTCCAGCAAATGATTTGCCGTTTCTTCATCGCTTTCTGTGTACTTCCCATTCTGTAAACGTAAGTAACCCAGTTTCTGGCTACGTTCTTTGACCAGAATCCGCTTCAGCTTTGAAGTTGCCTCAAGAGAGTTTGTCTCTTCGCAAAAGCGTCTCCAAGATTATCGTTTAGCCGATCTTATGCCCTTCTTTAGAGCCTTCTGTGCCTCTTTATACCGATTCCAGCTAGTGCTTGATTCGCCCTTCAGAGCACGATTAAGGAGCATCCTTGCCGTTCTCCTCTGTTTTGCCAAATCCGAGTTCCACCATGGTGTTTTACCCTTCTTTGGCATCTTGAGTGGACAGCTTTCTTCGAAAGCTTCTCTCATGCTAGTTGTGATCATCTGGGTTGTCTTCTCAATTCCAGCAATGGATTTGATGCGCCTCCCAGGGATCGTGACTCGGGCGTTCAATTCTGTTTGATACATTACCCAATCTGTCTTCCTCGGATTCCGAAATGGAGTGGGTGGAGGTAGATCCATGCCCATAACGAAATCAATGCGTCTGTGATCCGAGAGTGTGATATCGTTTGATACTCTCCTCTCTCCGATCAGAGCCGCGATGTCAGGAGATGCCACCGTGATGTCGATGACCTCTCGCCTGACCACGTTGAAGAAAGTGGGTTCATTACCCACATTTAGGATCTGCAAATCGGTTCCTACTAGATACTCCAGTAGTCTCGATCCTCTTGCATTGATGTTTGAACTTCCCCAGCATATGTGGTGAGCGTTGACATCACATCCTGCTATTACCCCCATACCTCTACTTTTGGCATATTGGATAGCTCTGATGAATGTTCCACTGGGAACGTCTTCTGCGTCGTAGAGGAAGTATGCAGAGCACCATAGTATCTCTTTATCTCTCTGTTGACTTTTTGTGGTTAGCTTAGCCGATGTGGTGTCGCCATCACATAGATCGTTAACCAGGTTAGCCTGGAAGTCTTTGGAGACTACCATGCAGGTGCGGGGTCGATCGCTTCCATTGGCATACAATAGGTCAGCATGTTGGAAGTTTAGGCCACTGACTGCCCCACCAACAACCCACGGTTCTTGTATGAGGTACATAAATGTCTTGCAGCTATTGATCCGACGACTGATAAGTGCAGTCGCCGCTTTACAATGCTGCAAATTTACTTGGGAGATGTGGCACCTCATTTATGTTTCAGATGTAGATGCCGGGGGCTGCATGTCCCCTTCAATGGTTTTAGGAGCCAACACTTGTAACGTGACGGTCCCCAGCCCATAGTAGAGTCGGCAACCCGATTTTTCCCGAACTTTCTTCACATCAGGTTCTGGAACGCCGATAGTGAGAAAAGTTCCCGGCCTATCGGTTTTCTCTCCTGTTTTGCTGCCTAGCAGCAACCAGGTGGAAGTGTTAAGGTTGTTCTGTACACCAAGTTGTTCCAGAACCCCGACACCATTTCGCTCTTCTTCTGGAAGCCAGAGAAAGCACTTTTTGATCGATGGCAGCTCAGAGACCCTTTTCAAGGTTAGTTGCGCACCCTCCCACACATCGTTAAGGGAGGAGCAGTACTGCCTGAGCCACTCGTTCGTGTCTTCGTCGGCAAAGTTCAGCCGTAACATTTTGCGGTATACACCTACCGACTCAAAGCAAAGCTTAATGCCTTGCGCGGACGCAGTCCTTACAGCTAGGAGGAGTTTCCTTCTAAGCTGTTCGCACTGCTCAGTATCGTAGCCGGATGGATTAGAGTCGTCATACAGGACCCATCCATCGGCTTCGATAGCCTTGGCTGCAAATGAAGGCCTAGCCGTTGCCGGCCGAGCCCTCTTTGCCGCCTTTTGTGTCGAAGAGTTAGGATCGTCCGAGGACCGGTGCCGCTTCGGTTTCCCCTTAGCCGCAGGTGACCCGAACGCTCCTTTCCCCTCAACCTTGGCACAGCTCTTTGGTTGTGCGTTGCCCGGAGGCGGTTTGCCCGAAGGCGGTTTGCCCGAAGGCGTTTTACCCGGAGGCTGTTTGCTTGAAGGCGGTTTGCCCGAAGGCGGTTTGCCCGAAGGCAGTTTGCTGTCCGTGGACAGGTGCTTACCCATGGGAAAGACTTTAGCCTCAGCAGGTGGCGCCGATTGGAGCCTGGGGTCAGGAGTACTGACAGAAGGGGCCTGCTTCGGCTCATCCGTTAAGGACTGGGTCCCAATTGAATTGGTTCCCACTTGAATAAGTGGGGAATCTGAGTCTAGACTCAGGTTCTCCATCGATGAGCTCAGGGTGGCCCCTTCACTCGGGGTTGGATCGTCACGATCGAAGTTTAATTGTGTTTGCTTAGTAGGTTTGTGTTTTTGTTTTTTTGTTTTTTCATAGTTGGCTGCCATGGCCTCAATTTTTCCGGGGAAAGTAAGTCGATCTCGGCAGAGCCCCTTTTTGCCGAGACAAGGCTAGTTGAAACTGGGGGTCGCCTGGTACCCAGAGTTCACCGTTTACGGTCACATCTTAACCCCTGTGACCATTCAGCCCTCGGCACGGTAGTCACACCTTGGCTTGGGGTTTTGATTACCACTTGGCTTCAGGTGTCACCTCCCGTTTCCTGGAGGATCTTCCTTACTGAGCTCCCTCACCACGTCAAGGTAGGTAATCGTCGAGGGAGCATACTTTAGCTAACTTGTGATTGCCAATCTAACATATTAAAATTATATATCGTTAAACTTGGCGAACTTAAAATTAAATGACCTTTTATACGATATTCAATGAAATCGCCCAAGAAATTAACATTTTGCCATTGAACAAATTCTAAAACCAAAAGTGAAAGGATAGCCGCACTATAGTTGACAAAGGGAATGAATAGTAAAGCTAAAGTACATAAGTAAGAATTTTTCGGACGCTATAAAACCAGCTTTATTTACTCCAGTCATTAAAATCCCCATCCCAACCCACATCCTAGTTCCTTCCCCCCCGCCCGCTTTTATAAAAAATTCAACTAATGGAGGTTTTTTTTGCGACTTTTCCTCCAGAGAACAGGTTATATATTTTGACATTTATTCTTCAGTGATAAGTTAGTTTAAGCCATAGATTATACCTTAGATTAAGCTAGGCTGTTAAGGTAGTACATAAGTTAGGTTAATTTAGAATTGTATATTTATAGGTGTAATAAAAATGTTTGTTTTCGGAATGTTTGTTTTCCAGTCATTAAAATCGAAAATGGGGTACGACCTCTGAATTCTTTCAATCAAGGTCGATTGACGTGAAATTCAGGGTGGAGGTAGAGTTTGGCATAAGAAACAAACGCCAATGTACGCCCCTCCCTGAAGGGTGTGGCACCCCCACCATGATGGATTTTTTTTCGAAATAACCACAGATATGGATTAAATAGTCGATTCAACGCAAAAAATGTTTGGTGGAAATTTTTCGTACAAGTAGAATTTTCGCGTTATTCCTTTTTTTGAAATAATTAAAAACTTGCTTGTTCCTATGCGCTAGTCTTATTTGTTGGCCTTGCAATTCCGGTATTTCGGGAACCACTTGTTCCCTTCATCAGTGCTAACAAGTATCGCCATTTGTTGCTTAGAATTGACCATTTAATCGATTTCTGTGGTTATTCCAAAACAAGTCGTAATTTCGGAAGGTTGCGCTTCGGGTATAAAGGTTTTGTGTTCATCTTATGTAAGAAACTTCAACGGACATTTTCCTATCCGTATATAGCTTCAAATCCGAACATACTCCTTCATATTTTTTCAAACTACCAAACATACGTACATATTACAACCATAGATATTAACAAACTGCCTATTTCCAAATATTGTACATATATATGCATGTTTCCGATTTACTTCCTGCACAAAAGCATGCATATGTACATATGTAGTACGTATATTAAATACGACTGGTTTAATGTACAAATATATCTATTTGAATTAAACACCACCCGCAAACTTCATTAGCATGCATAGACTACATACCTACATAAGCACATGTCTGTCTCGAGTAATTTTTATTCATATAAATGAGTAAAAAAACTAAAACAAAATAATTCTTTCTAACGCCATTCATATGAACTTACTTCGTTGTGGTATTGACGAATTGATATGTGATGATGACATCATACACGTTGTAGAATGAACGAAATTCACAAAAAAATGGCAAAGTTTCACCTTGTTTGTTTGTTGTTAATAATATTTGGATTTTCTTCTTGACCAAATTGTGAACTATGTTATCCCTTACCCATGTCAAATTTTGTACTTCTGGAATGGACATAAAGGAGGTTGCCGGGTAATTTTCTAAAATGTGGAAATATGCTATGATTAACTTTATTCGTGCCGATATCGGAATCGAATGTATTTTGAGGCCTAGATTTCGTAGAAATGCACTACTGTGATTTTTTCAAATTTGTCGGTTGGATAGGTTCTGAGAACGAGAGCTGTTACACTTTTTGATGGTCATCTTTTGAGCCCTCATTCGTCTATGTTTCACCCGATATCAAAAATTGAGCCCTTTCATTTTATTTCCCACCTGGCTACATTTTAAGAAAAACAAGTCGGAATACAGGAAGCTCGCGCTTCGTGTATGAAGGTTTTGTGTTCATCTTATGTAAGAAACTTCAACGCACATTTTTCTGTCCGTATATAGTTACAAATCCAACATAATCCTTCATATCTTTCCAAACTACGAGACATACGTACATATTACAGCCATAGATATTATCCTCACCCTATACAAACAAACTGCCTATTTCCGAATACTGTACACATATATGCACGTATATAAATTGATCCTACCCATATTTCCGATTTACTTCTTATATATATTTGAATTAGGCACTACCCGCAAAGTTCATTAGCACGCATATATTATATACCTACATACACACATGTCTGGCTGACAAATAACTTAAAAACTAAAACAAAATAATTCTCTGCGACCCAATTCATAAGAACTCATTTCGTTCTGGTATTGACGAATTGATATGTGATGATGATGTCATGCAGGTTGTAGAGTGCACGAAATTCACAAAACAATGTGAAGTTTCATCCCCTATAACTTTGCTAATAATAGTTGGACTTTCTTCAAACTTGACCGAACCGTGCATTATATTCTTGATTATACGCATGCCAAATTTTGTACTTCTGGCATGAATATAAGGGGGGTGCCGGGTAAATTTCTAAAATATGGAAATATACTATTATTAACTTTATTTGTACAGATATCGGAACCGGATATATTTTGAGGCCTAGATTTTATAGAGATGCACGACTGTGATTTTTTCCAGATTTTTCGGTTGGGTAGGTTCTGAGAACGAGACCTGTTACACTGTTTGGGGGTTATATTTTGAGCCCTCACTTGCTTATGTTTCACCCAATATCAAATATTAAACCAGTTTCGAAAAGTACTAATTGAGACCTTTCGTTTGATATCCAACATGGCTACATTCTGTGAAAAAAAAATTTGGACCCTCCTTTCACTTGTATGGGGAGCCCCCCTTAAATTTAACACAAGATGGCATCACTTATTGCATGTAAAGGGAATACCAGATTACATACTGTCAGCAATTTTCGTGACAATCCGTCTAGCCGTTTCCGAATAAATCGGGTGTGACAGACAGACAGACAGACAGACAGACAGACGGACAGACGGACAGACGGACAGACGGACAGACAGACACCGTCTCGATTCTAATAAGGTTTTGTTTCACACAAAACCTTAAAAGTGTTGCACCCTTCACGTGTATGGGGAATCCCCTTAAACTTAACACAAAATAGCGCCACTTGCTGCATGTAAACAACAGATCACACGCTCTTACCAATTATCGTGACAATCGGTCTAGTTGTTTCCGAATAAATCGGGTGTGGTAGACAGACAGATTGACAGACTCATAGCCAGATACCGACTCGATTCTAATAACGTTTTATGTTTGCCCAAAACCTTAAAAAGGAATTTCTTCCCTATGCCCCTTTTTGGGAGAGGCGCATAACGGCACTATATAACTTTTGTTTCTTATGCCATCCTCTACCCCCCACCTTAAATTTCATGACAATCGGTCTTGACGGAAATTATTATTATAGAAATGTACAGAACTCATACCAATTACGGATAGAGTATACATATGCAAGATTGCAAGGATAAGAAACATGAAGTGCAGTAGATAAGACTCTCACACATTTTTGATCAGCACATACATATTATAAAAGACAGACACTGTATTAATCTCGACTGTCTACATTTACTCTAGCACTAGCAACATAACATACACACATCAATCAGCAACCAAGCGATAATAATAACCCAGCCCAGAACCAGTGCAAAGCCCGTGCTCAGTCAGCGCAAAGCCAGCATAATATCAGCCCAAAGTAGCCAAGAGAACAAGTAACCATAACAAAAGTAGATTTAAGCGACGACGGCTTTATGGTTTCTTACCAGGGCAGAGACAAATCGTCAGACGCTGCCTCACCTCTGCCCTGGGAGCAGCGTGACCGTAGCGGCTCGCAGATGTTGAATGCTCCTTTATATAATTCGTGAAACACGACGTAGGCATATAGTTCAAAAAGCCCACGGACCCTCTTCCCGCCCAACCGGACCGAGGGGCGACCAACCTAAGGATGGGCTGAAGGCAACATCCAAAGGCCCGCATCACAGCGATGATGCGTTTTAACGCAAAGTGTGTGCGACCATGCGAAAATGTATTGCTACATCCCGATTGTCGCAAACACTTCAGCCAATGACGCGGAGGTCCTACACTACAGAGACATGGATCTTATATTGAAGACAGTGCGGATCAAGACTGAAACCCATTAGGTCAGATTGTTACCGGACAGGACTCTTCGGACTATAGCACAGGTTGCAAGGATAACTGCTTTTTGCATCTCCATGTATAGTCCAGCCCTAAGATCGAGCGTTTTCAGCGCTTTATGTAAGTTCTGCGGGACTAATCCCGTCGCTGAAATTATTACTGGGACTACTTGGATCTTTTGTAGTCTCCAAGTCTGCTTCATATCGTCTGCCAAGGGGCCGTAGTTCCGGATTTTTTCGTGCTGTTTTTCAACAGTGCTCCGGTCCAACGGTACGGCTACATCGATTATAAAGCACGCTCGTTCTTCCTTCAGAAGCAGAACTAGATCGGGTCTGTTATGATTAACACTGTGGTCGGTGGCAATAGTGTGATCCCACAGTAGTTTGACCCGATCATTTTCCAAGATTCTCTGCGGAGTATACTTATAGTAAGGATGGTAGGTTGCCACCAAGTTATACTTCAACGCAAGGTTTTGATGGAGAATCTTGCAGACGGAGTTATGACGATTGGTGTACTCGGTACCGCTCAACATCCTGCACGCAGATGTTATGTGCTGGATGGTCTCCTCTTCACAGTTGCATAACCTACAACTGGAGTTGGTGATTGAGGAGTCGTGAAGAATGTACCGTTTATAATTTTTTGTTGGGAGCGAAGCATCCTGAATTGAAGTTAGGAATGCTTCGGTCTCATAGAAAAGTACACCATTTGTCAACCATTTGTTGGAGGCTTCGATGTCAATGCCTGACAACAACAAATTTTTTATATGACCTCCGTGAATGGGTTTCTCTTTCCACATGTCGATCTTCTGTTGGACTGAAGTAACATTCGACATGGGATCCCATTCTCTGCTTCTCAAGTTCAAAGGAGATAATTTATTATCTGCCATGACGGTAGCCTGATGTATTTGGCTAGAGGATTGTTTCTCATAGAAAAACTCACGAAGAGAATGCACTTGATTGTAGTGCAACGTTTTTAAATCAAGTACCCCCCTTCCTCCCTGATGACGTGGGATAGTGATCCTCAATTTTTCGGCAGCTCTATTGTGCATGTTGTTGTTTGCAAGAACTACCCTTACCCGTCTATTGACAGATTCTAAATCAGTATTACTCCACTGTATCACACCGAAAGTGTATAGAAGGACGGGAATGGCAAAGGTGTTGATTGCCATGATTTTATTTTTCCCGTACAGCTCAGTTTTAAGGACAAGATCCAGACGCCGCTCAAATTCCCCCAGCAACTTAGATTTAATTATTGCTACAGCAGGTGTTGTTGCTTGCAATATGCCGAGGTATTTGTAGACGTCGTCCGAATCCATGCCCTCAATTCGGATGTTATTTTGGCTGTATCCTTCATTGTCGGTGTGTTTTCCCCGAACAATTGTTTTTATGCGACATTTCTCCAAACCCAACTGCATGCCGATATCCCTGCTGAACTGGATGGTGATGTCCAGCAAGGAGCGAAGTTGGTTCTCGTCTTTGGCATACAATTTGATGTCGTCAATGTACATTAAATGGCTTAATGTACATTTCGACAATATGCCATCCTTGACTTGGAACCCGTATTTGCTTTCATGCAAAAGATGGGATAGCGGATTCAAAGCCAAACAAAACCACAGTGGGCTTAGAGAGTCGCCTTGGAAAATGCCACGCCTGATTGGTATCTCTCCTGATGTTTGCGAAGATACCGATAGCTTCGTGCTCCAATTCTTCATTACTGTTCTCAGTAGAAGAACAACATTCGGGTTAATTTTATACAAGCGTAACACTTGTAGTAACCACGAATGTGATATGGAGTCAAAGGCTGATTTATAATCGATGTAGGCTGTCGAGATGTTTCGTTTTTGGTGGACAGCCTGCTTTACAGCTACCGTATCGATTATAAGTTGTTCTTTGCAGCCTCGGGAGCCTTTTGCGCATCCTTTTTGCTCCTCAGCTATCAATTTATGAACATCAAGATGTTTTGAGATGTTCGCGCACAGAACTGAAGTGAAGACCTTGTAGATGGTAGGAAGACAAGTAATTGGTCGACATTTTGAAGGGCAAGAGACACCCTGTTCCTTGGGGATGAGGAAAGTTATCCCCTTGGTGAAAAATGGTGGAACTAAATCAGGATCGGCAATCATTTGATTAAATTGATTTGCCAATATCCTGTGAGTGCTCTTGAACCGCTTCAGCCAGAAGTTGTGAATCTTGTCAACTCCTGGCGCCTTCCAGTTACCTGCCTTGTCAAGGACTGCTTTAACGTCGACTTCAGTTACGTCAGGCATGGTCATTTCGGGGAGGGCCTCGCATGAACGCATAAGGTGTGGGAGCCACGCTGCTTCTAAATTGCAACGACTGGATTCGCTCCAAACACTTCTCCAGAAGTCTTCTGCCTGATCCAGATTGAGGTTACTTTCCCTACCTGAGTTGATGAGATTTTTGTAGAATCCTCGTTGGTTCTGGAAGAACAAGGTGTTGTCTGTCCTTCGCTGAAAGCTTTTCTGATACCTACGGATGCGATTGGAGCATACCGCAAGTTTCTGCTTCAGCACCTCGAGGATTTCTTCGATTGGCATATCATTGGACAGATGGTAGTTTCCAATGATGTTCGCAACGCATCTGTGCACTCTTGGTGATGGATTTCCAAGGAGTGCTTGCATCACACGACCAATCTCCTTTCTCAACTTTTCGACTCTTTTGTTGAGTCGAAACACCCAGAACGGCAAAGTCCTTCTGCGCATACCTCTGTTATTCGCTCTAAGATGTTGGTTATGGAGACGAATAACCGTGGCAGCTGCAACGTAGATCAGGCTGTGAACCTCTGTAGCAGTAATCTCGCTAGCCAAACGATCAGCCAAAATTCTGTCAACGGCAGCAATGATGTTAGTAGTTGCCGAAGTAAACTTCAGTTTTGGGATCCTTGGCCTAGCGTCTGGGAGAATCTCAGCATACTCTGTGAATGCGACCTGAAATGCGGTCAAAGCCTCATTATAAATTGGGTCGACATCCCCAGTTACTAAGCTTCTCCTGACTACTGGATTCATGGAGTGCCTTACAGGTGGAGTACTTGTGTTACTCCTTTGACTAGTCCGGTAATTTGATGACTCCAGTCCGAGCTCAAGTGAAACCTCTTGGAAGATTTGTTGCCTAGTTGGTAAGGCAACTCGGTTGTTATTCACGATCACTCGGTACTGGTTGACGACGTTCTGTTCCGGAACATGACTTAGCTCCGGAAATCGGGTTATGAACGCGTCATGTAGTCGATGTCTGTACCCTGATGGATTCCGTTCCAAATCCGTGACACGGTAATAGGCGCGGACGATAAATTCGTTGAGTTGGCTCGTCCAAACCATACGACGCCTAGGTCTCCCGTCCCTGGTGGTTGACGGCATAACCGCCAAAACATCCAAGGGCGAAGAGCCGCTCTGATGTTGTTGAACGACCCTTAACCGTGTTGGGTACTGTCTTCGTGTCCCTGGGGTCCCATTTACAGAATTTAAACCAAAGTCCCCAATTTTATTCCCACGAGTAATGGGGAACCAGTCAGCCCTGCAACAGAGCCCCAATGTTGCAATGCCCCATGGTTACCTCCAAAGGTAGGGAAGGTATTTGGAGGGGAGCCGCTGAAATACAGTGTAACGTCACTGCAATTCATCCGATAGGCGCGTCGATCCCTTCACCCCGGATTACGGATTTGTTAAGGAGGTTTACTCCCCCTGAACGGGAAGAATCGGTAAGGGAGGACGAACACAAAGGGAAACGTTCTGCTTGTCCGCGGCTACTTATTTACAAGATTAACTTGCGATATTCGTAGCTGACCCGGTGGGTCATGTCATTATCCGCAACCCATGACACGCGCCTGGTCGCATGCAGCTCTGCGTTTGCAACTCAGGTGAGGATAAACCTGGTACGCCAGGCGCCATATATTGTTCAAAAAGCCCACGGACCCTCTTCCCGCCCAACCGGACCGAGGGGCGACCAACCTAAGGATGGGCTGAAGGCAACATCCAAAGGCCCGCATCACAGCGATGATGCGTTTTAACGCAAAGTGTGTGCGACCATGCGAAAATGTATTGCTACATCCCGATTGTCGCAAACACTTCAGCCAATGACGCGGAGGTCCTACACTGCAGAGACATGGTTTTATATTGAAGACAGTGCGGATTAAGACTGAAACCCATTAGGTCAGATTGTTACCGGACAGGACTCTTCGGACTATAGCACAGGTTGCAAGGATAACTGCTTTTTGCATCTCCATGTATAGTCCAGCCCTAAGATCGAGCGTTTTCAGCGCTTTATGTAAGTTCTGCGGGACTAATCCCGTCGCTGAAATTATTACTGGGACTACTTGGATCTTTTGTAGTCTCCAAGTCTGCTTCATATCATCTGCCAAGGGGCCGTAGTTCCGGATTTTTTCGTGCTGTTTTTCAACAGTGTTCCGGTCCAACGGTACGGCTACATCGATTATAAAGCACGCTCGTTCTTCCTTCAGAAGCAGAACTAGATCGGGTCTGTTATGATTAACACTGTGGTCGGTGGCAATAGTGTGGTCCCACAGTAGTTTGACCCGATCATTTTCCAAGATTCTCTGCGGAGTATACTTATAGTAAGGATGGTAGGTTGCCACTAAGTTATACTTCATCGCAAGGTTTTGATGGAGAATCTTGCAGACGGAGTTATGACGATTGGTGTACTCGGTACTGCTCAACATCCTGCACGCAGATGTTATGTGCTGGATGGTCTCCTCTTCACAGTTGCATAACCTACAACTGGAGTTGGTGATTGAGGAGTCGTGAAGAATGTACCGTTTATAATTTTTTGTTGGGAGCGAAGCATCCTGGATTGAAGTTAGGAATGCTTCGGTCTCATAGAAAAGTACACCATTTGTCAACCATTTGTTGGAGGCTTCGATGTCAATGCCTGACAACAACAAATTTTTTATATGACCTCCGTGAATGGGTTTCTCTTTCCACATGTCGATCTTCTGTTGGACTGAAGTAACATTCGACATGGGATCCCATTCTCTGCTTCTCAAGTTCAAAGGAGATAATTTATTATCTGCCATGACGGTAGCCTGATGTATTTGGCTAGAGGATTGTTTCTCATAGAAAAACTCACGAAGAGAATGCACTTGATTGTAGTGCAACGTTTTTAAATCAAGTACCCCCCTTCCTCCCTGATGACGTGGGATAGTGATCCTCAATTTTTCGGCAGCTCTATTATGCATGTTGTTGTTTGCAAGAACTACCCTTACCCGTCTATTGACAGATTCTAAATCAGTATTACTCCACTGTATCACACCGAAAGTGTATAGAAGGACGGGAATGGCGAAGGTGTTGATTGCCATGATTTTATTTTTCCCGTACAGCTCAGTTTTAAGGACAAGATCCAGACGCCGTTCAAATTCCCCCAGCAACTTAGATTTGATTATTGCCACAGCAGGTGTTGTTGCTTGCAATATGCCGAGGTATTTGTAGACGTCGTCCGAATCCATACCCTCAATTCGGATGTTATTTTGGCTGTATCCTTCGTTGTCGGTGTGTTTTCCCCGTACAATTGTTTTTATGCGACATTTCTCCAAACCCAACTGCATGCCGATATCCCTGCTGAACTGGATGGTGATGTCCAGCAAGGAGCGAAGTTGGTTCTCGTCTTTGGCATACAATTTGATGTCGTCAATGTACATTAAATGGCTCAATGTACATTTCGACAATATGCCATGCTTGACTTGGAACCCGTATTTGCTTTCGTGCAAAAGGTGGGATAGCGGATTCAAAGCCAAACAAAACCACAGTGGGCTTAGAGAGTCGCCTTGGAAAATGCCACGCCTGATTGGTATCTCTCCGGATGTTTGCGAAGATACCGATAGCTTCGTGCTCCAATTCTTCATTACTGTTCTCAGTAGAAGAACGACATTCGGGTTGATTTTATACAAGCGTAACACTTGTAGTAACCACGAATGTGATATGGAGTCAAAGGCTGATTTATAATCGATGTAGGCTGTCGAGATGTTTCGTTTTTGGTGGACAGCCTGCTTTACAGCTACCGTATCGATTATAAGCTGTTCTTTGCAGCCTCGGGAGCCTTTTGCGCATCCTTTTTGCTCCTCAGCTATCAATTTATGAACATCAAGATGTTTTGAGATGTTCGCGCACAGAACTGAAGTGAAGACCTTGTAGATGGTAGGAAGACAAGTAATTGGTCGACATTTTGAAGGGCAAGAGGCACCCTGTTCCTTGGGGATGAGGAAAGTTATCCCCTTGGTGAAAAATGGTGGAACTAAATCAGGATCGGCAATCATCTGATTAAATTGATTTGCCAATATCCTGTGAGTGCTCTTGAACCGCTTCAGCCAGAAGTTGTGAATCTTGTCAACTCCTGGCGCCTTCCAGTTACCTGCCTTGTCAAGGGCTGCTTTAACGTCGACTTCAGTTACGTCAGGAATGGTCATTTCGGGGAGGGCCTCGCATGAATGCATAAGGTGTGGGAGCCACGCTGCTTCTAAATTGCAACGGCTGGATTCGCTCCAAACACTTCTCCAGAAGTCTTCTGCCTCATCCAGATTGAGGTTACTTTCCCTATCTGAGCTGGTGAGATTTTTGTAGAATCCTCGTTGGTTCTGGAAGAACAAGGTGTTGTCTGTCCTTCGCTGAAAGCTTTTCTGATACCTACGGATGCGATTGGAGCATACCGCAAGTTTCTGCTTCAGCACCTCGAGGATTTCTTCGATTGGCATATCATTGGACAGATGGTAGTTTCCAATGATGTTCGCAACGCATCTGTGCACTCTTGGTGATGGATTTCCAAGGAGTGCTTGCGTCACACGACCAATCTCCTTTCTCAACTTTTCGACTCTTTTGTTGAGTCGAAACACCCAGAACGGTAAAGTCCCTCTGCGCATACCTCTGTTATTCGCTCTAAGATGTTGGTTATGGAGACGAATAACCGTGGCAGCTGCAACGTAGATCAGGCTGTGAACCTCTGTAGCAGTAGTCTCGCTAGCCAAACGATCAGCCAAAATTCTGTCAACGGCAGCAATGATGTTAGTAGTTGCCGAAGTAAACTTCAGTTTTGGGATCTTTGGCCTAGCGTCTGGGAGAATCTCAGCATACTCTGTGAATGCGACCTGGAATGCGGTCAAAGCCTCATTATAAATTGGGTCGACATCCCCAGTTACTAAGCTTCTCCTGACTACTGGATTCATGGAGTGCCTTACAGGTGAAGTACTTGTGTTACTCCTTTGACTAGTCCGGTAATTTGATGACTCCAGCCCGAGCTCAAGTGAAACCTCTTGGAAGATTTGTTGCCTAGTTGGTAAGGCAACTCGGTTGTTATTCACTATCACCCGGTACTGGTTGACGACGTTCTGTTCCGGAACATGACTTAGCTCCGGAAATCGGGTTATGAACGCGTCATGTAGTCGATGTCTGTACCCTGATGGATTCCGTTCCAAATCCGTGACACGGTAATAGGCGCGGACGATAAATTCGTTGAGTTGGTTCGTCCAAACCATACGACGCCTAGGTCTCCCGTCCCTGGTGGTTGACGGCATAACCGCCAAAACATCCAAGGGCGAAGAGCCGCTCTGATGTTGTTGAACGACCCTTAACCGTGTTGGGTACTGTCTTCGTGTCCCTGGGGTCCCATTAAGAGCATTTAAATTGTTTTCCCCAATTTTATTCCCACGAGTATTGGGGAAGCAGTCAACCCTGCAACAGAGCCCCAATGTTGCAATGCCCCATGGTTACCTCCAAAGGTAGGGAAGATATTTGGAGGGGAGCCGCTGAAATACAGTGTAACGTCACTGCAATTCATCCGATAGGCGCGTCGATCCCTTCACCCCGGATTACGGATTTGTTAAGGAGGTTTACTCCCCCTGAACGGGAAGAATCGGTAAGGGAGGACGAACACAAAGGGAAACGTTCTGCTTGTCCGCGGCTACTTATTTACAAGATTAACTTGCGATATTCGTAGCTGACCCGGTGGGTCATGTCATTATCCGCAACCCATGACACGCGCCTGGTCGCATGCAGCTCTGCGTTTGCAACTCAGGTGAGGGTAAACCTGGTACGCCAGGTATATATATATATATATATATATATATACTTACATAAAGCGCTGAAAACGCTCGATCTTAGGGCTGGACTATACATGGAGATGCAAAAAGCAGTTATCCTTGCAACCTGTGCTATAGTCCGAAGAGTCCTGTCCGGTAACAATCTGACCTAATGGGTTTCAGTCTTGATCCGCACTGTCTTCAATATAAGATCCATGTCTCTGTAGGGTAGGACCTCCGCGTCATTGGCTGAAGTGTTTGCGACAATCGGGATGTAGCAATACATTTTCGCATGGTCGCACACACTTTGCGTTAAAACGCATCATCGCTGTGATGCGGGCCTTTGGATGTTGCCTTCAGCCCATCCTTAGGTTGGTCGCCCCTCGGTCCGGTTGGGCGGGAAGAGGGTCCGTGGGCTTTTTGAACTATATATATCTTAGGGCTGGACTATACATGGAGATGCAAAAAGCAGTTATCCTTGCAACCTGTGCTATAGTCCGAAGAGTCCTGTCCGGTAACAATCTGACCTAATGGGTTTCAGTCTTGATCCGCACTGTCTTCAATATAAGATCCATGTCTCTGTAGTGTAGGACCTCCGCGTCATTGGCTGAAGTGTTTGCGACAATCGGGATGTAGCAATACATTTTCGCATGGTCGCACACACTTTGCGTTAAAACGCATCATCGCTGTGATGCGGGCCTTTGGATGTTGCCTTCAGCCCATCCTTAGGTTGGTCGCCCCTCGGTCCGGTTGGGCGGGAAGAGGGTCCGTGGGCTTTTTGAACTATATATATATATATATGAAGGAAGAACGAGCGTGCTTTATAATCGATGTAGCCGTACCGTTGGACCGGAACACTGTTGAAAAACAGCACGAAAAAATCCGGAACTACGGCCCCTTGGCAGATGATATGAAGCAGACTTGGAGACTACAAAAGATCCAAGTAGTCCCAGTAATAATTTCAGCGACGGGATTAGTCCCGCAGAACTTACATAAAGCGCTGAAAATGCTCGATCTTAGGGCTGGACTATACATGGAGATGCAAAAAGCAGTTATCCTTGCAACCTGTGCTATAGTCCGAAGAGTCCTGTCCGGTAACAATCTGACCTAATGGGTTTCAGTCTTGATCCGCACTGTCTTCAATATAAAACCATGTCTCTGCAGTGTAGGACCTCCGCGTCATTGGCTGAAGTGTTTGCGACAATCGGGATGTAGCAATACATTTTCGCATGGTCGCACACACTTTGCGTTAAAACGCATCATCGCTGTGATGCGGGCCTTTGGATGTTGCCTTCAGCCCATCCTTAGGTTGGTCGCCCCTCGGTCCGGTTGGGCGGGAAGAGGGTCCGTGGCCTTTTTAGACTATATATATATAATACAGTAAATGTAATTTAGCAGAAAATTAAAAGGTCAGTATCATATCTTCTTTCATTTGAAGTATATATGCATATTACATGATTTTAGTACGCTTACATACGATAAAATGTTGGTCTAATAGTAACAGTTAAACACTTTTTCCGGAATTACTAACAACGTGGAGAAAAAAACAATAACATTGGTATTAAGTTTATCACAATAGTTAAGTTTTCTAAAAATAGTGGCACCGCAGATTCAGATTTCCTACAAAGTTGTAGAAGCCTGTAATTTGGAGTACCCACTTCCTCTCTCATGATCCATAGTTGGACCTGCTGGGTTCTGGAAGCATCGAGTTGACGAAATAGACGAACATATTGAAATTCTGCGTATTTTACTTATTCCCCACAAAAATAAAGATATAGTGGCAATGGTCGCTCCAAGATAAATTCCGGGAAGATAATTGTTAATATTTCCGCAAAGTCCATACACTGGATTCTTTCTTTGCATCGACTTGCTATCTTCGTCATCAATTTTGGAATTGGTCTCAATGCTTTCCTTTTCTTCGATGGTTTGTATTTCCAATGAGGTATTGGGTTTCCGCTCTAGAATCCCCTTTCCAAATTTAATTGATTGTTCATTAGTTTGAAGTTTTGTAACATTTGAACATCCGATTTCCAGTTCTGGGTCTAAATTCTTTTGAGAAATAAGTACGAGGCAAAATCGATATCTGAAAAAAAAACTATGAAGAAAGCCGAAGAAATAAAAGTAAATATGGATGGACATACCTCTCTTCTAAAAGCAAAGTATAGCTATTTGGGACAATAACGTTGATGGTGTTTTCCCCGTTAATTCGCTCTCGCTCACAGTGAATCTGAAATTACAAGGTGATAATTATATTATAACAAATGAAAAACCGGAAACTGGGTGCTTCAGATATGAGAGGGTTTTTTATATTTCTTACGGAAGAATATTTAAGTGCATCACTGCTCCATTTCTTGGTAGCTAGTGAAGTACACACACTTTTCAAGTATATCAGACTATTCACTTTAATATAATATTGATATTTACACAAAAGAGGACACTTTGACCTACTATAATTTTGTTAGTAACTGTAGGATTTCTACCAAGTTTTTCACAAAACCTTTAACAAATCGGCAATTAGAAGCTTAGCACTTAACTATGAAAGGTTATGTGTTATTTCATATGTAAGAATATTTAATTACAGGGCAATACATTTTGTACCTAGCTAGTAAGTCATTTATTATATAAAAATTGAAGTTGATTTGAGATTTATAGGACCCGAAACCGTTCAACCGATTGCAACGAAAATTGGTATATACATACATGTATTTTTCAATGGAAAAGGGTGACGTTGCCAAAAATAACCTTCTCCACCGGTCAACCGATCGTCGCTGTCACTGCAATGGATCAACTTTTACACCTTTCAACCAGTCATGATGACAAATAACGACAGTGATTGGTGAGACGTTAAATTCCGAAAATTATTGAAAATGCCGCCACAAAAATCGAACATTGGAAGATCAACCAGATATGCAAGGCAACTGTGAGCAATAAAGCAGCATTTAAATACAATAAAGACTACGCAACTACGCGTCGAATTGTTATCATTAATCTAATGACTATACCGTTACATTATCGCGCTTTGAAGTTTCAGTAAGAAATGCCAGGCATGTGTTGTTTTCCTGGCAAGGTGAATTTTACGCAACTTACTGAGACACCGGAGCAACTTCTACTAATATTGCTGGAGCTCTTGAAGAATCCAAAGACTTTTTACAGTATATTCGGAAACCGATGCATGCTTTCAATTGGCACCGTTTGGAGCAATAAATATTGTAAAATATGGTGAAAAGTGAAAAGATAAGTGCATTATCAAATTAGTTTACTTCTTTCAGTACGCGAGGAAACTCGGCAGTTTTTGCAAATATACACGGTCCAGATAGTAGCGTATATTAATTTAATCCACTTTAATATGGTGCTGGCTGTCTATGCTCTTTGAAGGTACACGTCTAGAGCTTACATATGGGCTTCTTCGTAATTTTTTCAGATTTTTCTTGTCTCACTTTAAAGACCTATTTTAGTGTAAGAGTTCAAAATTTAGGCACCTTTTTAAAATTTAGGGCAGTATTTATTACAAAGCGAAGTATATGTGAAAAATATTTTCATGAAAAAATTTGTATAACTTTTCGATTCGAAATCATAGCACCACTCTTGTAGTGTTTGTGATTGATAGAGTGCCTGGATCATGCAACTTTGAAATGATTATTTAAATATAAGCTATTTCCTGAACCATAAACTAGGATTCTTCAAAAAAAAAAAAAAAAAATTTTGCGAAATGGAAAAGTTTTGAAAGAAAAAATGGAATTGAATTGAATTAAATTTTTCATTCAATTTAAAAAATTTTAGTTGTTGGCAAAGAAGACTACACACAGGACATGAAACTGCTTAGGCAAGCCTGGGACTTTCACAGGATAGAACAGATAATGTCCGATGGGCGAAGCTTTTAAGTCAAGATCGCAGCCGGGTTCTGCGTGGCTTCATTGGCATCGCTTCCAATTTACTTGATGTTGTTAGTGCACATGGCTTCGTTGTTTATAGATATTTTCTAGCTGAACAACCGTGGAAGGGTTTGTTTGTAGCGGTTGCCAAGTCACATGGATTCGCATACAGAGAAGTGCTTTAAAACCCCGACACACGATACAATAAAAGATGCGCAGAATACACTGCGATCTTGACTAGGTGAAACAAAACAACACAAACACAGAAAACCTTATTAAAATCGATTCAATGTCAATTTGGCAACAGTGTAGCAGATAATCTAGGACATAATTGTGGAAACTAGTTTGAAGGCAATTCAATTATTATTAAAAAAATGATTGGAAGTCAAATTATTGCATTTCATGTAAATTTATTGCATTCTAGGACGTCATCATCGTCTGTGAACTTATATGAAAGGCGGTAGGTTTTTTTAGTTATTTGACTATCAATATCAATTACTGGAGGCAGACATGTGTGTGTATACGTAAATGCTAATGAAATGTACGGATAGTGTTCTATAAGATGGAGGTGTGTGTGCGTAGATATGGTTTCGTGCACAGAGTAAAGTGGAAACGCATGAAAATGCCTTAAATTAATTTTGACCACAATATTTCTGTCTCAAATATGGATGTACATATGCATATTTTGTTTAGCAATATATCACGGAATATTTTCTGTTCATACATAGCTGACTGGGAAAACATGAATAGAAAGTTGCTTATATAAGATGAACGCACCACCTTTGTACTTGAAGCGCCGAGCTTCCGGTATTCCGACTTATTTTAAGGTTTTTTGTGAGTCGATGACGGTCTACGTTGTGAACGGAGGGTGCAAAATTTTTTCACAGAATGTGGCCTTGTGGGGTATCAATTGAAACAGCTCAAGTAGTAGAAGAAACTGGCTACATATTTGATATCGAGTGAAAAGTACAGGAGTGATGGATTAAAATATTAAAATATGACCCTCAAAAAACGTAACAGGTCCCGTTTTCGGATCCTATCCAACAGAAAATCTGAAAAAAATCCCAGTGGTGTATCAAAATGAAATCTAGGCCTCAAAATGCATTCCGTTATGATATCTGAACAAACAAAGTTAATAAGAGTATATTAGCATATTTGAGAAGTTTAGCCGAGAACCTCCCTTAATTTCATACTAGAACTCATACTGGTACCTGCATAACATAAAGTATAACTCTGGGAAGGTTAACCGAAATCCAACTATTGTTAACAAAGTTATAGACGGTGAAACTTTAACATTTTGTGTGAATATCGAGCATTTCAAAACGTGTATGATGCATCACAACATAACAATTCGTCAATACCACTGCAAAGTAAGCTCACGGGAATGGAGGTCGCAGATAGACATTTCGTTTTAGCTTTTTAATAACATATAAATGCTACATCAATTTAAATTACTCGAGATAAACATATTCTTCTTTTTCTTCACCCCGTGTCCCGTTCACAAGGAGGGTCGGCTCGCCGTGAATGTAATTTCGAGACTTTTAAATTCCCATCCAGCGTATCAAGCCACCGTTGTTTCGGCCTGTAGTTTGGTCGTTTACCATCGACTTCGATGTTCAGATCAATCTTGGTAAGTGACTTCTTGTTAGCGCGAATTGCGTAAACATACAATCGAAGACGCCTCTCGCAATTTTTCCACGATCGCGGATATCCTCATTTCGGATGTGATCGAAACGTGCCACACCAGTATTCCAAAGTAACATCGCAACGCAATTTTTCCACCATCGCGGATATCCTCATTTGGGATGTGATCGAAACGTGTCACACCAGTATTCCAAAGTAACATCTTCGTCTCCATTACCGCAAGACGCCGTTCATTGTATTTTATAGTTGGTCAACGATCAGAACCATAGAGGGCGGCTGGACGGACGACATTGCGGTCGATCACAAAGAGCACCAGTTGTGGAATGCCACTTCATCCAGGTTGCGTTAATGCGTGAAGCAATTTCATAACGCAGTTTTCCATTGGCTGATGGCGTTGACCCGAGGTATTTAAATCGCTCAGTTCTGGGCAGATCACTGCCGCTGACAGTGATTGTGTCTGTTTCATGGGGATTGGCCATTCAGTTTTGTTTAAATTGAATCTGAGACCGTGTTGCATGAGGCGACCATTCCATTTTTGCACAAGTTGCTCGAGATCATTTTTACTATCAGATGCTAGGAAAACATCAGCGCTCCCTTGACTAACACCAACAGAAACACGGAGCGGTTTTGATACACCCGCCATACTTCGAACTTTACTTTTCGGATCGTGGTAGAGTAATTGAACCCAGTGCATGAGTTCTTGTGGCACAAAGTGTTGTCGTAAAGCATACCAGATGAGTTCATGTGGCACACGGTCGAACGCTTTCTCTAGATCCAGAAATGCAATGTAAAGAGACTCATGCTTCTCACGATATTTCTCCATGATTAATCGCGCAGCGTGTATTACGTCAGTAGTTCCGCAGCTTTTGACAAATCCGGCTTGATTCACGGTTATTTCAGCGATTTTGCGAGTACGGTTGTCAAGAATACATTCAAAAATATTCATGGTATGGGAAAGTAATCGGATCGGACGAGAATTTAAACATTCTGCTGGACTACCTTTCTTGTCCATATTAGAACGGTGGTACCTTCTTGCAAGTTAGACGGTGTTCTACCTTCCTGAATAATCCGATTATAGAATTCACTAAGCCACAGTGTTGTGTCCCAGCTCTTCGCTTTCCAGAGCTCAGATGCAATGTCGTCAGGACCTATGGCTTTCCCCGATTTCATTTGTTTTATTGCTTCCTCGACTTCAGTTGCGCTGACAGGTGGAACTGGTCCAAATGTCGGCAATGATTGTGGAAGTGGAGGATGAGCAAATTCTTCAGTTGAAATCTGAAGTATTTTAGCCATCTTTCCGTTGCGGTCGAGCAAAGTACGGTTCTTGTCGAACAGAAGTGTTTGATATCCTCTGTACGTTCGTTTCGGCTTTTGGCACGTGGATACAGATTTCTCTCGCCATCCCGAGTGTCCAGTTTATCCTAAAGATTTTTGTAATTCACTCGGGTGACAGCGAGCGCTTGCTTTGCTTCTCGGTTGGCATTCTTGCTGATTGCTAATTGGCTAGCGTTTTATCGTTGAGAAATTTGCGGGAGAGGCGTTCCTTTTCATGGACCTTCATTTCAACATTATCATTCCAAAGCCAAGTATCTCGGTTGATGAACTGCTTACCCGGCTTGGTGACCCCGAGGGTTGCAGAGGCCGCTTTGTGGATCGTGTCTTTCATTTGGTTCCACGAATCTTCCACATACGTAATGGTTGGTAATCGCGTAAGTGAGATCATTTCTTCTTTCTTCTCACGAAATCGCCACCATTTAATGCGCCGCGGGCCAGTGCGCTCATCACGCTGTTTTATCGGTGGTTTAATTCGCAGGACGGCAATCAATGGTCGATGTTGAGGTGCGATGGTCTCATAGGCAACGACTTTGCAATCAGTGACAGTGGTAAAATGTCGGCGTCTTATGAGAATATAGTCTATTTGCGTTTTACTTTTCCCACTATAAAATGTAGTAAAATGAGACAATCGTTTGACGAACCATGTATTCGTACGTAGAAGGTCATGGGTGTTCGCAAAATCGATTATACGCTCGCTACCCTCATTGGGCGCTCCAAACCCCTTTTCCCCCTGGGAACTGTTACCGTCTGCCTTTTCACCCACATGATCATTAAGGTCGCCGGCAATGATGATATAGTCATCAGCAAGCAGAGCGCAGTTTCTCGGTTTCTCCAGTTAGGGTACCAACATTTAGCGTGCAGACACGTGTTTGTTTTGTTCGGACTAACTTGCTTACGTCCCGAAATGCTGAGATCAGGGAAAGAGATAAATAGAGTATGGTTGGAGTTATTCCACTATGCTAAATAGGTCCCGCGACAGGCCGACCAAGAAAATGCATTCAATGTCGTTACAAACGTGATGATCGGATTGAGTCACAAGCCTCGGAGAAATGCTATGGCGTCCACCTCAGTGGACGCGGCAGAACGGGCCCCGGTCCTGTCGACAAATGGGCAAGGGTTCTTGACGCATGGACGGCGTCAGGACGTAAGCAAGTTAGTCCGAACAAAACAAACAAAACAAACACGTCTCTGCACGCTAAATGTTCGAACCCTAACTGGAAAGACGGAGGAACTCGCAAGAGCCCTTCGGAAAAGGCGCATTCATATCTGCGCTCTGCAAGAAACCTGATGGTCTGGTGCCAAAAGCTGCGACATTGAACGCGAACGCGGTAAAAATGGCTATAGACTCCTCTATTTTGGTAACCCACACACTCAATATGGTGTTGGTATTGCCATCCCAGAGGGTTTCCGTGATGCCATTAAAGAAGTCGAACGGTTTGACGATCGGCGGATGAAGCTCACCATTGTATCAGCTGATCGCACTATTCACTTTTTCACCGCGTACGCACCACAGACAGGTCGACCTGATGCCGAGAAAGATGCCTTCTGGCAACTTCTCGATGAAAAGACTTGTCACGTGCCTGCTGCCGACTATATTATTATTTCCGGCAACCTTAGTGGTCATGTGGGTGAAAAGGCAGACGATAACACGTACCATGGAGGAAAGGGGTTTGGAGCGCGCAATGAGGGTAGCTAGCGTATAATCGATTTTGCGGACAGCCATGACCTTGTACTTATGAATACATGGTTCGACAAACGATTGTCTCATTTTACTACATTTTATAGTGGGAAAAGTAAAACGCAAATAGACTATATTCTCATAAGACGCCGACATTTTACCACTGTCACTGATTGCAAAGTCGTTGCCTATGAGGCCATCGCACCTCAACATCGACCATTGATTGCCGTCCTGCGAATTAAACCACCGATAAAACAGCGTGAGGAACGCACTGGTTCGCGGCGCATCAAATGGTGGCGATTTGGTGAGATGAAAGAAGAAACAATTTCACTCATACGATTTCTGACCATTACGCATGTGGAAGAATCGTGGAACCAAATGAAAGACACGATCCACAAAGCGGCCTCTGCAACCCTCGGGGTCACCAAGACGGATAAGCGGTACATCAACTTGGTTTCGGAATTATGATGTTGAAATGAAGGTCCGTGAAAGGAAAACGCCTCTCCCGCAATTTTCTCGACGATAAAACGCCTGCTAATTGACAAATTTATAAGAATGCCAACCGGGAAGCGAAGAAAGCGGTCGCTGTCACCCGACCGAACCATTACAAAAATCTTTACGATAACTGGCTTACAATACTTGGCTTCGGAATTATGATGTTGAAATGAAGGTCCGTGAAAGGAAAACGCCTCTCCCGCAAATTTCTCGACGATAAAACGCCTGCTAATTGACAAATTTATAAGAATGCCAACCGGGAAGCAAAGAAAGCGGTCGCTTTCATCCGAGCGAACCATTACAAAAATCTTTACGATAAACTGGACACTCGGGATGGCGAGAGAGATCTGTATCGAACTGCTAAAAGGCGTAACGAACGTACAGAGGATGCCGAACACTTCTGTTCGACAAGAACCGTACTTTGCTTACCAACCGTCGAGCCGCAAAGCATAGGTGGCGAGAATACTTCGAGCAGATTTCAACTGAAGAATTTGCTCATCCTCCACTTCCACAATCATTGCCGACATTTGGACCAGTTCCACCTGTCAGCGCAACTGGTGCTCAGAGGTGGCGGTGAGGAAGATGGGGCTGCAACTCTATCGCCCAAACCAAAACCAAGTGGCTGAGGAGAACCTCCATAGTGGTGGCACCGGGAGACGCTGTACTCACTTTGGTTTGCCGGCCGTGATGCAGTAGGCGAATGCTCCAAAGGCCTAATCAGGGCGATTAGACCCGAGTCAGCACGGGGACTCATCTGAAGTGGCAAATTGGTCACGAAACCTTACCAGGGGTATACTGGTACCATGGGAACCGGGAAAGCCCCTGTTGTATGTGAGAAAGGCTCGGTTATTTGCGGTTGGCCCCCCTAGTGGGAGTTTCATGGTGGTTGTGGTTGTGCTCAAGCGAGAAGAGACCTTCGGGCCTCGACGTGGTGTTGCGTATCAACACGGGTGCCGTACTCCATAGTTCGGTAGAGATTTAGGTAATTCCTGCATCCACCAGTATGAATGTTAAGCCATGCACTTGGTATAGACTGGTACCGTTGTTGCTTGTCTCAGCGGGGCTCTGATTGTGGTCACAAAATGAATCCGTGTCTGAAGAGGACCGTAGGATTAAGTCTCACGACAGGTACCTACGTTAAACACCAAGGGCGTAACTGTCAGCGCAACTGAAGTTGAGAAGGCAATAAAACGAATGGAATCGGGGAAAGCCACAGGACTTGACGACATCGCATCTGAGCTCTGGAAAGCGAAGAGCTGGGACCCAACACTGTGGCTCAGTGAATTCTTTAATCGGGTTATTCAGGAAGGAAGAACACCATCTGACTGGCAAGAAAGTACCACTGTTCCAACATGGAAAAAGAAAGGTAGTTCAGCAGAATGTTCAAATTTTCGTCCGATTCGATTACTTTCCCATACCATGAAGATTTTTGAACGCATTCTTGAGACCCGTATTCGCGAAATCGTTGAAATAACCGTGAATCAAGCCGGATTTGTCAAAAGCTGCAAAACTACTCACGCGATACACGCTGCGCGGTTACTCATGGACAAACACTGTGAGAAGCATCGTCCTCTTTACATTGCATTTCTGGATCTAGAGAAAGCGTTTGACCGTGTGCCACACGAACTCATCTGGTATGCTTTACGGCAACACTTTATTCCACAAGAACTCGTGCACTGGGTTGATCTCGAGCAACTTGTCTGGAATGACCGCCTCATGAAACACGGTCTCAGATTGAATCTAGACAAAACTGAATTTTTGACAACCGATCCCCATGATACAAGCACAATCACTGTCAGCGGCAGTGATCTGCCCAGAACTGAGCGATTTAAATACCTCGGGTTAACGCTATTAGCCAATGGAGAACTGCGTTATAAAATTGTTTCACGCATTAATGCAACCTGGATGAAGTAGCATTCCACAACTGGTGTTCTTTGTGATCGACGTGTCGCTCTCTATGGTTCTGATTGTTGGCCAACTATAAAAGACAATGAACGGCGTCTTGCGGTAATGGAGACGAAGATGAAACGTTGGACTAGTGGTGTGACACGTTTTGATCACATCCGAGATGAGGATATCCGCGATCGTTATAGGGTTGCACCGATCGTGGAAAAGTTGCGAGAGAGGCGTCTTCGATGGTATGGTCACGCAATTCGTGCTAACGAGAATTTAATTGCCAAGATTGGTCTGAACATCAAAATCGATGGTAAACGACCAAAAGGCAGACCTAAACAACGGTGGCTTTATACGCAGGTCAGGCATTCGATAGAGCCAAATGGCGAAACCAATCACGACGAGCCGACCCCGTTTGTGAAAGGGACAAAGGCTGAAGAAAAAGAAGAAGATATACTTCTAATGATAACTTTGTTAAATAAATATCATGTATTAAAACATGTTAATATAATTTTTCTTATGACCCGCGATGAAAAAATATTTGGTGGTCGAACGTCTCTTTTTATACAATGCATATATTATGCGATCGGAGGGTTTTTTTTGAAGTACAAAAGAAAGTTCATATCTCATGATTAAATAATATTTTTTCATGTGTTTGTCCTTCGTCTTATTATTACTTACTATAAAAAGAACCAAACTAACTGGATTTAACTAAAATTCCATATATCGGAAGACAATAAAAAATCTGTAGATTTACGGAAAAATCCTGCCCGACTCGACGGTCGGGAATTCCCCTGTATTTGTCTGTGGTGTTATTTGTTTATTGTTGTTTCTGTCTGTGCTCCGTGAAATACCCCATCTATTAAATTGTCTTTTGCCTGTTTTGTTTTAATGATTATTTCCGATGTAAACATAAACACTAAATTATAATACAAAATGTCGAAAAGGTTGAATCTGGCAAAACGAAAAAAACTGTACACGAGACGAAAGTAATTGGAAAGTTGCTAAAATTAACATCATCTTTTTCTGTTAGGTAAAGTTCTGTAAGTAACAGTCGATCAATATTTTTCCACATGATGAGTTGTGTCAATAAAAAGTAATGGGATTTTCTAAATCGTTATATTCAATTGTCAATTTTAAAGAGCGGATTGGATTAGAAAGCGACCGTGCCTCTAATGAAGGTACAACAACTTCGGTGACTTTTTCAACACCGCACAACACCACAACAACAATTTTCCAACCCTGAATAAATATCACACGACCCCCCCCCCCGATTATTTTCATGAACATTTTTCAGAAAAATTCGCAAAATTTTGATTCGTAAAGAACCCGTATATTTTCAAAATAAAGATTCTGATTTCTCAGTGGCAATCCAGAACCTACAAAGAAGGCAGAAGATAAACAACTAAATGCTTGAACAAAGAATTATTTATTCGCAAATTAAAGAACAATGAAAACGTCAAAAGAAAATGGCTTCTGTATTCGCCTTCCAAAAAAATCAGTATTTTGTTTTGCATACTGCTTGTTTAATCCTCCTGATTTAAATCTATGCTCTGTGCTAACTAGAAGCACATTCATCAAATAATTTTACCACACGAAAATAGCCTAACACATAAGCGATCTATGACGACATATCTGGCATGAAGTAAAGCGGTTGGTAGAGCAGATACAGATTTATTATCTCAGTATCAAAAAGAAGTGAATTGCCAGAGCAGTTGTTCTTAAAAGAATTGTATCTGTTGTAAAATGTTTTTAGTAGCTTCGTACTGATGAAGGGGGTAAGTCGCTCCCGAAATATATATTTACATTTAGAACTAAAAATTGTAGTTTGGAGGAAGCTACCCCTTGCCTATCAATTTTAGGCTAGACTACAAACAGCAGACAAAATTCTAATCTTTAAGATGGTCAGCCCGATTTGATGCAGTGAGCGGCTTTCGTGAAGGTCATAAATAAATTATAGTAGCTTTCATATCCATCGCAACATATACAGAACAGGCACAAGAAACTAGAGAAAACACTGACCAAATTGCTTCCTACAGTGACACTAATTGCCGGATTTCCATGAAACTTGCCATGTGTATGCCCCGTGTAAATTTGGTACTTCTAAGATGAACCTAAAGGGGGGTTTTCTGTTAATAGGTAAAAGTTGGCAATCTATTATTAGTAAGTTTATTTGGACAGACATTGGAATGGGACATATTTTGAGGCTTAGATTTCATGCAAGCGCCCCTTCATATTTTTTTTCGGATTTTAAGTTGGGTAGTTTCCGAAAATGAGTCACTTTAAATATGTACAGTTTGAACGTATTCTTGACAACCGTATTCGCGAAATCGCTGAAATAATAGTGAATCAAGTCAGTTTTGTCAAAAACTACGGAACTACTGACGTAATACACGCTGCACGGTTACTCATGGAGAAACATTGTGAGAAGCATCAGCCTCTTTACATTGCATTTCTGGATCTAGAGAAAGCGATTGACCGTGTGCCACACGAACACATCTGGTATGCTTTACGACAACACTTAGTGCCAGAAGAACTCGTGCATTGGATTCAATTGCTCTGCTACGATCCGAAAAGTAAAATTCGAAATATGGCGGGTATATCAAAACCGTTTCGTGTCTCTGTTGGTGTTAGTCAAGGAAGCGCCCTCTCACCACTCCTCTTTGTTCTTGTTATGGACACCGTCACACGGAATACCCAACATCCTGCGGCCTACACACTAATTTATGCAGATGATGTTATCCTAGCATCTGATTGCAAAAAGGATCTCTCTCGAATGGAATGATCGCTTCATACAACATGGTCTCAGATTGAATCTAAACAAAACTGTATTTTTGACAACCGATCAATTATCTACACAGAACTGAGCGATTTAAATACCTCAAGTCAACGCTATCAGCTAATGGAGAACTGCATTACGAAATTGCTTCACGCATTAACGCAACCTGGATGAAGTGGCATTCCACAACTGGTGTTCTTTGTGATCGATGTATCAACGAACGTCTCAAATCTAAAATTTACCGGAATGTCGTCCTTAGTGTCGCTTTCTATGATTCTGAGTGTTGGCCGAATATAAAAAACAATGAATGACGTCTTGCGGTAATGGAGACGAAGATGTTGCGTTGAACTAGTGGCGTGACACGTTTTGATCACATCCGAAATGAGGATATCCGCGATTGTAATGCGGTTGCACCAATCGTGGAAAAATTTCGAGAGTGGTGTCTTCGATGGTATGGTCACACAACTGGCGCAAACGAGAATTCACTTTTCAAAATTGGTCTGAACATCGAAGTCGATGGTAAACGGCCAAAAGCCTCGAGATTGCACCCGGATCAAGCATTCGGTAGAGCCAAATGGCGAAACCGATCATGACGAGCCGACCTCGCTAGTGAACGGGACAAAAACTGAAGAAAAAAGAAGAAGAGTTTGACTCCTTACTCGCGCACTTTGCAATTCACGTCAAAACTAACATCCCCCCATTGAATGTATAGAGCGCCAAAATTTTAAAAAGATGTAAAGCCGAGCCCTTTATCCCCATAATTGACACCCTGGGCGTTCATCTAAAACAGCGATTAAGTTCGTATAAGAACATTAGTCAACGTTTTGATTTATTTTTCGCTTGAAAACTTTAAATTCCGAAGAGTTGAGACAAACTTGCTAAAAATTTGCTGAAATCCATCTATAATTAAACGAGAAAGGGTTAGAAATGAAATGCTCCCATTTAACAGAATACTTGAAAATTGATCCAAGTAAAAATGATATACTATACTGGAAATAAGAAAACAAACTTGAAGATACCTTGCCTTATGTAGGAGTCGCACTGAGAGAAGCATGATGGTAGTTAATTGCAGTGAGGAACGCTCCTTCTGCAAAGTGAATTAAGAGGTACCGCGCATCGAGAGAGAGTAAGCAGGTTGTCGCTAATGTCAGTAGAACACATGCTCAAAAACACAGATTTTGGAGATGTGGTTAACGATTTTGCGCAAATCAAATCTAGAAGGGTACCTCTTCAAACAGCGTAGATACTTATATAAGGAGTAATCGTGGATTCTGGTTACTTCGTCTTGATTACATTATTTTACCTCCTCATCTTATTATCTAATGTGAAGAAATAAAAATAAACCTAAAATTTTGCATATCTACGTTCTTTGTCTATTCTACCAAAATAATGCTTTATTATAATCATAGGAACCCCATTATTTTAATGTGCCCAGGGTTTCTATGTAACTCATGAAAGAAGGCCTTGTCAACCTCCTATGTATAGTCTTTTGGTGATGGTATAAAGAAATGTGTTTGAAAGATGCTGTCAAAATTTCAAACCGACCAGATGTTTTGTTGTTGTTGCAGCAAACTTGAAAAATTACTCATTTTTATACGATAAGATGATATTCTACCATTGTAATAACTAATCCGCTATCCCTAGGTCGCACAATTCACTTACTTCATCTTCAGAAAGAACCTGCTGCTTCGTTACAGCTTTTTCTCTTGTTTGGCCTGTTTGCTTGATAAATTCATTCATAATTCCTAACATTCTCGAAATACTTTTAGAACCGCCACTAAAGGTTTGAACAGCAAGAGAGTTAGGAAGTTGGACAGTTTTGCTACATTATAACTTTCATTGTTATTCTGGGTGTTGCCTCCGTCTATTAGTTAATAATAATTAATTAATTGGTCAAAACGTGTGTTTGTACATTCTATATCGACGATGGTCTCCCACAGTAATGTAACGTTGGAATCATATAACTTCAAAACCATTTGGAGTTCGGCCCCGAAATTCTAATGGCGTAAGCTATCGAAAAATGGCAAGAAACGAAAACCTTTCCACCAGCTAGGCGCTCAAGTTCGCAGTTCTTAATCCCTCATTCCTCCACTGTGTAACCGATGTGATATCTGAGAGTGCAAATTGATGCCTTTTTGAAAGAAAGAAGAAGAAAGAAATTTCGCAGCCTATCTTCTGTTGCATAGGAACCTACTCTTTAAACCCCTCACAAAATCATGCCTTTCATTGGATGCTTAGGATTAAGGAGTCCGCTAATGTCTATCAAATTTCATCTTAATAAATAACCGTTTCCGAGAAAAGTGCATGTGGCAGACGGACAGTGAAATGATTAGTTTTTAGGCAAAATCGTAAAAAGTCAACATCTATTTTCCAATTGAAGTATTTTATTTTGCTGAATATTATATTTACCGTTTGAGAAGGTTTTAGAAGTGAAATTTTTGTAAAATATTTATACTGCGTACTCAGGAACAGATGCAGAACTAGGGATTTGTAGTGAAAGAATCCTTGAAAATGCTGTGCAGTAAAGGAAAGGAAAAGGCTGCGAATGAACAAATGAAATGTTCATGCCAATCCACACCAATGAAAAGCCAAAGATTGTTAGTAAATCGTGAGACTAGCGAGCTGGGTTTCCGGTAGCGCACGTCAAAAGGAACATGGCTTATCAGTCAACGTGTGGCATTGAAGGATATAACTGACACATATTTGACACCATTATTGTCGAGGTGAAAAACTATTTAAAATATTCAGTCCTGACTTTCATGACGTCTTGTACATTCGCAGGTTCCTGTTGTGTCCGTAGTATACCACAACAAAAATGATTTGATAGGCTAATTTCTAGCGGATGTGCTCCATTAACTGCACTTGTATTTCAGGGCAATCGAAATCAAATTTATCGCATCACATGAATTGCGCTATACGTATGTCCAGTTTTGTGAACATCTTATGTGAGGAACTTTCAATTCTTCTCCACGTTTTTATTTTAGCAGATACTAATAAATTCAAAATATTCATTCTCACATTTCCAAAGTTTCAGACATATGTACATATTGAAGACATAAATATCATGGTCATCCTAAACAAACATTGTCTGTTATTACATCCTGACGTGTTCATATACATATGTATATATAAACGCACATACCTATCAAAATTGATAGCACGAATCTCAATATTTCCATTTCACTGCATGCGGCAGAGCATACATACATATATAAGTACCGAAGTTGAACACCGCTGATACCACCCTAGATATAAGTATATCCATCTGGGTGGAGCAATACCAGCAACAAATTTTGGGGCTTGTCAGTTCCCATCGCAGTGTGGAGGCGATCTCATCAGACGCTGCCTCGCGCCTTCACCCTGAAGAACAGCGTTACCAAAATTGGCTACAGGTGGAAATTTACTTTTTAAGGTTTTGTGTAAAACAAAACCTTATTAAAATCAGTTTACTGTCTGTCTTTTTAAGGTTTTGTGTTTACACATTATTAGAATCGAGTCGGTGTCTGTTTGTGAGTTTGTCAGTCACAACCGATTCATTCGGAAATGGCTAGACCGATTGTCACGAAAATTGGTAAGAGCGTGGGATCTGTCGTTTCATTTACATGCAGTAAGTGGCGCCATTTTGTGTGAAGTTTAAGGGGGCTCGGCCATACATGTGAACGGGGGGTGCAAGATTTTTTTTCATAAAATGTGGCCATGTGGCCAAATGAAAGGGCTCAATTAGTACTTTTCGAAACTGGTTCCATATTTGATATCGGGTGAGACATAGGGGAGTGAGGCCTCAAAATATGGCCATCAAAAAGTGTAACAGGTCTCGTTCTCAGAACCTATCCAACCGAAAAATCTGAAAAAATCACAGTAGTACATCTCTACGAAATCTAGGCCTCAAAATACATTCGGTTCCGATATCTGCACAAATGAAGTTAATAATAATATATTTCCACATTTTAGAAATTTACCCCTTCTGTCTTTCCACAACTGGGTCAAGTTTGAAGAAAATCCAATTATTATTAGCAAAGTTATAGGGGGTGAAACTTTGTCATTTTTGGTGAATTTCGTGCATTCTGCAACGTGTATGACGTCATCATCACATATCAATTCGTCAATACCACAACGAAGTGAGTTCTTATGAAAGAAATAAAGAATTACTTTGTTTTAGTTTTTTTACTCATTTATTATTTAGTATAGTTAGTATTATTATTTAGTATCCATTACTCCAAACAGGCATGTGTGTATGTAGATATGTAGTATATGTGCTAATGAAGTTTGCGGGTAGTGTCTAATTCAAATAGCTATATTTGTACATTCAACCAGCCGTATTTAATATACGTATTACATATGTATGCTTTTGCGCACGAAGTAAATCGGAAATATGGGTACGATCAATTTTTATACGTGCATATATACGTACAGTATTCGGAAATAGGCAGTTTGTTTGTTTAGGGTGAGGATAATATCTATGGCTGCAATATTTACGCATGTCTTGTAGTTTGGAAAAATATGAAGGAGTATGTTGGAAGGTAAAATGTCCGTTGAAGTTTCTTACATAAGATGAACACAATACCTTTATACCCGAAGTCCGAGTAGGTAGAATTCTGTCACTGGCCTGAACACACCAGTGTGTGGGATTCTTACCTACTAAAACCACCCCCGGCTCCCCCAAGCCCCGTGGAACCAACATAAGTTATTACATCACGAGGCAGAGTCAGCTCACTCTAGCTCGGTCGCCTTTCGTCTCTACGCTGCGCACGTAACCACACTTTTCTAGTCTCTTCTGCCTTTCGCAGTTTACTCTGGATAGATGCGACCATGGAGTTGATCGCATCCCAGTCTTCCTGACATTGTACCATTTTTCGCACCACGTTTTCTGGTAAGTCTCCTCTAGGTTCTTTCTTTCTTCCACAAATCTCAGACAGTAGAAGAATACGTGCTCTGGGTCCTCTAGGACTCCATTTCAGTTCGCACAATCGGGGGAGGTATCTAGTTTAAATCTGAACAGGTACTGGCGATATTCTCCATATCCCGTGAGAAACTGGGTAAGATTATAATTAATCTCACCGTTCCGTCTCTCCAACCACACCTTGATGGCAGGGATCTGCCTGTATATCCACCGACCCTTTCTCGGGCACTTCCAACGATCTTGCCATCTATTTAGAGATCTCTCCCTTTCAACTTTCTTCGTCTGCGATAAAGGAGAGGTAGGCTTCGCATTGTATATATTCGTCATTTCATCAGCCGGAATGTCAATGTGCATCATTTCCGAGACGACGAATGTTGCATCATCTGAGACAGTCCCGAATGTCGAGCACACCCTTAGGGCTGTTCTTCTGTAGACCGAACTCAGTTTGTTAGCGTTAAATGTAACGTGCAATGCCTTTCCTCAAACTGGAGCTCCATAGACTAGGATCAAACGGCGCCACCCTTTGGATGTAAAGGGCCACACGGACCACACGTTCTCTCCAAATGTCCTTACAATCGGTTCAGCCATTGCGGAGCAAATCGGGTGTGACAGACGGACAGCGAGGCGTTGCTGATGCCAGTTAACACTAACAAACTGAATGCAGTCTACAGGAGGACAGCTCTGAGGGTATGCTCTGCCTTCAGGACTGTCTCGGACGATGCAGCATTCGTCATCTCTGGAATGATGCCGATTGACATCTTGGCAGATGAGATGGCGAATATATGCCATGCGAAACCAATCTCTCCCTTATTGCACACGAAGAACGCTGAGAGGGAGAGATCCATAAATAGATGGCAAGAGCGGTGGGAACGCTCAGGAAAGGGTCGGTGGACTCACAGGCTCATTCCTGCCATCAAGGAGTGGTTGGAGAGACGACACGGTGAGATTAATTATAATCTCACCCAGTTTCTCACGGGACATGGGGGATATCTTCAATACTTTCACAGGTTTAAATTGGAGACCTCACCCGACTTCCCAAATTGTGATGGAGTCCCAGAAGACCCAGAACATGTATTATTCCACTGTCCAAAATTTGTGGAAGAAAGGAGGAATCTAGAGGAGACTCTAGGAGAGGTGCTGGTACCAGAAAATCTGGTGCCGAAAATGCTAGCACATCAGAGAATTGGGATGCGGTAAACTCCATGATCGCATCTATCCAAAACAAACTGCGAAAAGCAGAGGAGAGGAGAAAAACGCGGTCACGTGCGCAGCGTTTAGAAGAAAGATGACAAAGCTAGAGTGAGCTGACTCCGACCCGTGATGTAATACCTTATGGTGGTTCCGCGGGGCAGGGAGGGAGTCGGGGGTGGTTTTAGTGGGTAAAAATCCCACACGCTGGTGTGTCCAGACCAGTGTCTTTTTGAAGATTTTCACCTCCTCAACAAAAAAAAAAGACGGACAGACGGACAGACGGACAGACAGACAGACGGACAGATGGACAGACGGACAGACGGATAGACGGACAGACGGACAGACGGAGAGACTCATCAACAGTCGACTGAGCCAGGCGACCTTTAAAACGCTCCGCGTCTATTTCGTGTTTAACAATAAATTTTGGAAGCAGTGAGCAAAACGAAAAACAAAAACAGTGAAAATTGGTGAATAAGGTGAAAGTGACAAACAAAAGTATATAATTATCTGAATACTTTGCAAGAAATTTTTTCATTGACTCTTCAGAAATAATTTTCCCTTTGTTGATTTCATTTCCTTTGATTGCCCTCTGTATTGAGCTAGATATTAACTAGCCGTTTACTTAATAGCGGCTACAAACTGGACTAATGAATAAACAAGTCGGGAAACCGGAAGCTAGATGCTTCAGGTATGAAAGGTTTTGTGTATTTCTTTTATAAAAAGATTTGAGTGTGCATTTGCCCCATTAGCATATAGCTTGTAAAATATGCATATATTATGTGAAAATAGCCACTTTCAAGTGATATTGATATTCATGGTCTTGAATTTGCAGAGGAGTGACAGTTTTGACCTAGTATAACTTTGTTAGTAATAGTGCGATGTTCACCAAATTTAGCAGGGTCATGCTCCATACTGTAGCCTACATTGCTGCCTTCTGTGATTCTAGGATGAACTTTAGGGGGGGTTTTTCTGTCAATGATTGAAAATTATAGTAATGTACTATTATTAACTTTATTTGAACAGGTATCGGTATGGAGGGTATTTCGGAGCCTAGGCACCATATGGTGGTAGCCCCCTGATTTTTTTCAGTTTTTTCGGTTCAGTAGTTTCTGAGAATGGGTTCGTTAGAAAAATGACCACTTTCAACCCCCCGCACTCTCCACCTTTTCAACAAAAGTCAAAACTAAGACTGGCTTCGAAAAGTACTAACCGAGACCTTTAATTTGAATTCGATGAAAAAAAAATTTACAACCCCTTTTGCATGTATTGGGATCCCCCCTTAAATTCGTCGTAAAAGGATGTAACTCACTATATGCGTGAGCGTTCACAGTTCCCACCCCAAATTTAGTGTCAATCGCTATAACCGTCTCCGAGAAAAATGCGTGTGACGGACAGACAGACAGACAGACAGACGGACACACAGACAGACAGACAGTAAACCGATTTTAATAAGGTCTTGTGTTTACACAAGTGTGTCATATACGTGGTGAGGTGGGAGCTTGTCTGCTCGTCAATCACGAAGACTCAGGTTCGAGCCCGAGTAAGGACGGAACATTTTAAATCTTGAGTTTTGTTCGTATAGTGCTGCGTATAACTTACTGATACTCATTCACCAGAATTCCATTTCCACCCCGGGTTTGAATCCCACTGAAAGCGAAATATAAATTTAAATTTTCTATTCGTCAAAAATTACAGCTTATTATCTTCACAAACACTATGGAATGCAGTGCTGCGGTAGGTAACTTGCTTGATTTATTTTGATTAGTAGTAGATTATTTGAATAAAAAAAAATAGAAGGTGAATATAGAGGAGAAGAGACATTCGCCCGAACGTTGGATGGTAACACAACATCCAGTCTGGTCCCCACTAGTAAGAGCGTCGGCGAGAAGACGCCACTGGTAAATATTGGAGGCGACCCATTTAAGAGGAGCAGTAAAGTAATGCGATCCCCGACAACAAAGCCCGATAATGCTCACAAAATTAGCCAACGCGCCTCGATTAAGGATGCGAGTAGTGAGCCGGAGGCGATAACTAAGCTAGGGACGATGATAAAAAACCTCATGGAGTATGTAAACGCTCGACATAATGTCCATCACGCGATTAAAGACCAAGTGCGTACTATTAGAGCTGCGTATCTTGACGTACGAGAAGAACTAAAAGAAAGTAGTGAAGGAAAGAAACAGGGAGAAACTGCAGCACTGCAGTCAACGCCCAGAGTGCTGCTTCCATCTAGGGGCAGCCCCTTCACTATTAAGGATGCACAACGTATACTCGGCACAAAGGAAACTCCGGAGCTCCGTAAAAGACCGGGTGAGTCTAATGGGGAACCGAAATCTCCTCGACGTAGCCAAAAACGCAAAATGGAGAAAACGCCTCCACGGCAAATTCGCGAAAGACTACCAGACCCTGCGGCGAAAGACGGTAACTGCAATCAAGGTTCCACTTGGGCTAAGGTGGAAAAGAAGAAAAAGCTGCAGAAGAGAAGCAGGCCCGATGCGCCAATAATAACAAAAACAAGTGGGCTTACGCACGCTGATATTCTGCAGAAGGTCAAAACAGACACCTCGTTAATGGAGCTAGGTAAAAGTGAGAATTGCATAGGGCGAACACAGAAGGGCGACCTATTGCTGGAATTCAAACCAGGCGAAAACAAGTGAGAAGACTTACAGAAAAAATTCGAGTCGTCACTGGGTGAGGCAGCAGAAGTGAAGCTCAGTCAAAATCGTGTGGTTATTGAATGTAAAAACTTGGACGAGATCACAACGAAGGAAGAAATTTGTCAAGCGCTACGATCCCAGTTGGGAATACAGTCGGTCCAGGAGCGAGATATTCTACGGCAGATGAAGGCATATAGCGGCACATAAACTGCGTCCATAAGCCTAACACTTGAAGCGGCCAAAAGGGCTATCACAGCCAGTAAAGTTCGGATTGGCTGGTTCGTCTGCCGACTACGAGAGCAGATAACTCTGAAAAGATGCTTCAGGTGTTTGGAATTTGGGCACGTGGCGAAAAAATGTACTAGCGTTCACGATAGGTCCGACCTGTGTCGTAAATGCGGAAATAAAGGCCACATTGCAAAAGCTTGCGAAGAAAAATCCAATTGTATGTTCTGCAGGCAAATAAACGACATTGACAGCGCCCATATCACAGGCAGCAGCACATGTCCGGTGTATAGGAAGGCGATCAACACTATGCGCAAATGAGGTTCCTATAGCTAAACCTGAACCATTGCCAAGCGGCTCAGGACCTGCTCTCCCAGACGATATTGGAAAACAAAATCGACGTTGCTATTATCTGCGAGTAGTACAAAAACCTAGACAGTGGAGTATGGGTCGCGGATAAGAGCGGAAAGTCAGCGATATGGACATGCGGAAATCGGGCCATAGAAGGAACCATCAAGATCCTCGAGAATGGCTTCACTAGAGCAAAAATAGGCGGAATATCTATGTACAGCTGTTATGCCGCTCCAAGCCTTACGATAGAGGAGTTCCATTCTTTGGTGGAGAGGCTAGCAACAGATGCACACAACCATAGTCCTAAGATCAGCCACTATCACTATCTAGATTTCAACGCATGGGCTAAAGAATGGGGCAGCCGAGAAACGAACGCAAGAGGACGTATATTACTCGAAGCTCTTTCTCGTCTGAATCTTGTAGTGGCTAACACTGGATGCGTGAACACTTTCCGTAAGAGTGAAATGGGGTCCGTGATAGATGTCACTTTTGTTAGCGATGTTTTAGCTAAGGATCTGCAGTGGTATGTCAGTGACGAATATACAGATAGCGACCACCAGGCCATCATTTTTGAAATCAGACATGGTAAACGAATGAAACGGTCTTGGACGAGATATGAAAGGTGGGCAGCTAATAAGTTTGACGAGGAGATTTTCGAAGAAGTTCTACAGCAAAATACAGCGCTTGAAGGAAGCGCAGAAAATAAAGCTTTTCAGATTGGCGAGAAGTTGCGACGAGCATGTGACGCATCCATGCCAAGGTATGTTGTATCACAGAAGCAAGTTCCGAACTTTTGGTGGAATTCTGAAATCGGAGAATGCCGCAAGGCCTGCCTCAAGGCCAGAAGGCGCAGTCAGCGAAATAGAGACCGATCTGGATACGAGCAATTACATGAAGAATATAAAAATGCTCGAAAGAAACTACATGTGGCCATCATGAAAAGTAAAAGCGAACACTTTAAGCGACTGTGTAATGAAGCTGACACGAACCCTTGGGGTGCGCCTATAAAACCGTCATATTGAAAGTTAAAGGCAAACGCTCCCCACCGATCTCTTCCCCTACTCTGCTTGATGAAATAGTAACGGACCTTTTCCTACAGAATGTGAGTACCGCTAACCTTCCTACTGTCGAGATAGACACCGCCGAAGTCCCCATGGTAAGCGAAAAGGAGGTCCCCGAAGCTGCGGATAAAATTGTTGGAAATAAATCACCTGGCTTGGATAGCATCCCCAATAAAGCTCTGAAGGCAGCAGTCAAAATAACTCCAAATATGTTTGCCGAGGCGTTCACCACATACCTTAAAAAGGAGCATTTCCTACACAATGGAAGAAGCAGAAATTATTCTAGTCTCCAAGCCAAACAAACCTTTGGGTGAAGCTTCGTCCTACAGGCCGATATGCCTTCTAAATAATACTGGCAAACTATTCGAACGAGTAATCTATAACAGATTAATTCGAATTGCCGAAAAGGATAGCGGTCTCTCCGAAAATCAGTTCGGTTTTCGAAAGGGGAGGTCTACAACGGATGCATTTGTCCAGCTAAGACCGCACTTGACGAGGGCAAATGTTGTGCAGTGATTACACTTGATGTGAAGAATGCCTTGAGTCCCTAATTAACTTAGGCGTGGCGAAGTACCTGGTGCGTATCGTTGATGACTTCCTAATCGATAGGATTCTGTGCTGCGAATCAGATGAAGGAATGAAATCATACCAAACGACATGCGGAGTTCCACAAGGGTCTGTCCTAGGGCCACTCTTGTGGATTATTATGTATAACGGGGTACTGACCCTAAACCTTCCTACTGGTGTGGCCTCCATTAGTTTCGCGGACGATATTGGTGTGACGGTTGTTGCACGCCTTCTCGAAGAAGTCGAGCTCTATGCAAATGAAGCAGTCAATGAGATTAAATCCTGGTGAGAGAATGCTGGTCTACAGCTCGCAGAGCATAAGACGGAAGTAGTACTTATTACCAAGCGGAGAAAGTGCACTTCCATGAAGATCAAAGTTGGGACGCAAACAATTTATTCCAAGCCTGCACTTAAGTAAGGTATAAGGTGTAATGATTGACCAGAGGTTGAATTTCAGATTGCATGTGTAGGGTGCAGCAACCAAGGCATATAACATCGGAGCGCTGGTTGCGAGAATGCTACCAAATATAGGTGGTCCAATGTCGAGCCGTCGACTCCTTATTTCAAGGGTGGTTCGATAATCGCATAAGTGTACTCCGAACATGTTGCGCTTACAGAACAATTTCCAATGAAGCAGCTTGCGTGATGGCAGGAATGGTACCGATTGAGATTCTGGCGAAAGAAATACAACGACTTTACGATCGAACGTACCTCACCGGAGAATCTCCTGCCCGTCGGCGACAGTTAGCACGAGCTGAAAGTATCGCGGAATGGCAAGAGAAGTGGGACGAGTCAGAAAAAGGCCGCTGGACTCACAAAATCATATGGGATATCCGGAAATGGATCGAGCGACCTCACGGCGAAGTAGGTTTCGACCTAACTCAATTCTTGAGCGGACCCGGAGGCTATCGAGCATATCTGTATCGATTTGGGCGTGATAATTCGCCATATTGCCCACAGTGTGCAAACATTCCAGAGGACGCAGAACACGTCTTTTTTCACTGCCTCAGATTCAAAACCCAAAGGGCTACATTAGAAGGTACAACCGGGGAGCACTTTACACCTGAAAATATCATGGAGCCTATGGTGAAAGCCAAGGGGATATGGACCGAAGTTGAAAAAGTGATAACAAAAATCGGAAAGAAGCTTAGGCAGGAGGAAGTCATCCGAAAGAATGAACGCGAGAGGAACACGAATGTTGACATGAGCGCAGAATCAATTCTGATCCAGCCCCGCGACGTAATACCAAATGGGAGTCCCGCGGGGAGAGTGGAAGGAGAAGGAGGTGGTTTTAGTGGGTAAGAACCCCACATAACCGTATGGCATGAGCCTGCGGTAGCTTTTGAAGCTTTCCACCTTCCATCGGGAAAAAAAAGACGGACAGACGTACAGATGCACAGACGGACAGGCGGACAGACGGCCTGTGAGGAGTGGCCAGATCTATTGATGTGTAAATATGTGTTCATGCACTTTTCTTTTCTAACTGTGCATGGACTAGTGTTTGCTCATCTCTGGTGCGCGGACCAAAATGGCTATGGGAAGGACACCCAGAAAATAAAACCAAGATGGACGAATTGAGGAGGAGTAAAGTTACAGTGCAGGGGCTCGGAACCCCAGTACCGGCGGCTTTTGGGAGTGAGCAAGCGGGCTCCCGGTCGTCGATATCCCTCGACTGCAGTCCCTCGGTCGTGGACAACTTGGCCACCGTTGCATCTAATACTACAAGTGTTTTAGATTTGGAGAAGGAGGTGTTCAAACGAAGCACAACTCTGCCAAGAACACCGATTGCAAAGGCAAAGAATGACGAGGTAAAAGGAGATAGCTGGCCAAAAAAGGCGATTTCGACACCCATCGGCTTTGATCAAGAGGTACCCCAGCAGCAGCAAATAGATACATTCAGGAGAAGCTCATCAATTTTACGATGGCCTCCAATACAAAAGCCGGCAAAAGAGAAGGTCCCTGGCAACTCAGTAATTGAAAAAGGTGAAGGAGTCAGTAAAAGTAGTAATCTGGCCAGGACTCACCGAGAACAGAGCCCTGACCCAGAAGAACTACCTTTTGTGCAGCTTGGGACTAACATAGTTGAGGTGTCCGAATTTATCAAGGAAACATGAGATCTATATCCACTGCAAGGATCTCGGAGGGGTAACATCTAGAGAAGAGGTCTGCACTGCCTTCAAGGAACAACTCAAGTTGGAGGAATTCAGGGAAGAATCTATTGTGAGCCTAAGAAAAGCTTATGGCGGTACTCAAACGGCCACAATGCGACTGCTAGTGCAGTCAGTGCAGAAGATGTTGGCCGTGGGGAAGGTTCGGATTGGATGGGTTGTTTACCGACTAAGGAAACAGATCCCTTTAAAACGGTGCTTCAAATGCCTAATGTTTAGACACTTCGCCATCGATCGGTCCGATCGATGTCGAAGGTGTGGGGAGAAAGGACATATTGCCAAGGAGTGCAATAGAGACCCAAAATGCATTCTGTGCAAAGAAAAGGAGGGAAGGGATAACCGGCATATTGCCGGAAGTGGTAAATGCTCAGAATTTAGGAAGGCGTTAACTGCAGTGAAAAAATGAGGTTAATACAAATAAACCTTAATCATTGCAGGGTCGCCTAAGATTTGCTTGCGCAGATCACTTACGAATCCGCGATGGAGATTGTTATCATTAGTGAACCGTACAGAAATCTTGACGGTGGTGTATGGGTCACAGATTCGAGTGGTGGAGCGGCGATATGCGCTTGCAGTTGTCAAGCCATACAATATATCATGGGTCAGGCGGCTAGAGGCTTTGTGTGGGCAAAAATAAGCGGTATATTCGTATATAGCTGTTACGCCCCACCGAGCCTCACACTGCCTGAGTTTGAAGACCTGCTAGACGATCTTGTTCACGACGCAAGGGGACGAAGTCCAAAGGTGATAGCCGGTGACTTTAATGCATGGGCTATCGAGTGGGGCAGTAAAGAGACTAACACAAGGGGGCGATGCCCATTAGAAGCATTTGCCCAGTTGGATGTGGTTCTGGCCAACGAAGGCGATATAAACACTTATCGGAAAGGGGGAACTGGTTCAATTGTAGATCTGATTTTTGTCAGCCCTGCGTTAGGGCGTGACATGTTCTGGCAAGTTAGCGAGGATTTCACGTACAGCGACCATCAGGCAATCACCTTTGAACTAAGGATGGAACCACAAGGCAGTAGACCCGCACCCCGCAAGCCAAAATCCAGAAGAACACCAGGATGATCTGCAAAAGCGATGGATGAGCGGACATTCATGGAGGTGTGGCTAGACTTGCCTAGCAAAGCAGGCACCTCCACAGATAGACCTCTCCATGTCACATAGAGCGGGCTAGAGTCGGTACCAGCGAGCCTCTTGGACCACAGCAAGTCCCGAAGAAGAAAAAAGCCTCTTCACCAAAGAAGGCGGAGCCGGCGAGAGTACCCGCGAAAGTCGGTAATCTCACGATTGCAGCCACAACACCTACAAAAGTGGAAAAAACCAACGCCCGGAGGCTCGAACAATGGACTAAGGTGAGCAACAAGAGGCAAAGGGACAAAAAGAAGCTCCGCCCGGAAATAATAATTATTTCCAAGAAGGGAAATATGTCCTATGCCGACATCCTCCGAAAGGTGAAGTCAGACCCGCAATTGAAGGATTTGGGGGATAATGCGAGCCGTATTAGGCGAACACAGAAAGGGGATCTGATGCTGGAGTTAAGTAAATCCGCCGACAAGTCGGCCGATAACTTCCGCGGGAAGGTGGAAAGTGTACTTGGAGAGGAAGCTGAGGTAAGAGCTCGGAAACAGGAGATAGTGGTTGAGTGCAAGGACCTAGATGAAGTCACATCACGGGAGGACATCTGTGCTGCGCTAAAGCAGCAGTTCAACCTTGGCGATATAGACCAGAGTGCCATAAAAAGGATGAAGAAGGCATATGGTGGCACACAGACCGCTATTATTAGTTTGCCGGCGGAATCAGCTATTAAGTTGATTACCGCGGGCAAGGTAAGAGTAGGTTGGGTCGTGTGCAGGCTCAGGCAACAAATCTCTCTAAAGAGATGCTTCAGATGCCTCGATTTCGGCCATTTTGCGGCGGCATGCACTAGCCAGCATGATAGCTCGAGGAGTTGCAGGAAGTGTGGGGAAGAGGGCCATCTCATCAAAGATTGCACCCGAGATCCACGGTGTATGTTATGTAGTGGGAAAGAGGGCGTGGACGGCCGGCATATTGCGGGAAGCAGCAGATGTCCGGTATATAGGAGGGAGCTGAACCGCACAGGAAAATGAGATTGATACAAATCAATCTCAATCACTGTGAGGCAGCTCAGGACCTGCTCTCGCAAACCATTCGAGAGTCGAATGTCGATGTCGCGGTTATTTGCGAGCCGTACAGAAACTACGGCGGTGCGACGGTTTTATAAGGACGAAGGTCAACGGTGTCCATATTTACAGCTGCTACGCTCCTCCTAGTGCAACCTTAGCACAATATGAGGAGATGTTAGACAGTCTGGTGTTGGATGCTAGAGACCGCAGCCCTAAAATCATTGCGGGCGATTTCAACGCATGGGCCCTGGAGTGGGGAAGCCGATCGACGAACACCAGAGGTCAAATTCTGTTGGAGTCATTTGCGGAGCTGGACATCGTGCTGGCCAACGTTGGATGCGTGCCGACCTTTCGAGGAAGAGGGTCGGGTTCGATCGTTGACCTGACATTTGTTAGTACTTTACTGGTGAGGGGGATGGCTTCGCAAGTGAGTGAGCACTACACACCAGGCCATCTTCCTCCACATTGGAAACCGGGGAAGCAGTCAACGACGCTCTGGAGGTGGAAAGGCTAAGGCGGTTGGCTGGTCTATCGGCGCTTTCGACGAGGAGACATTCCTGGCCGCATTGGAGGGAGTCCATGATCCGGATGGAACAGCGGTGGAAAGGGCCACACAGCTGTCTCAGCGTGTAACCGGAGCATGCGACGCTACGATGCCACGACGACGTTTGCACCACGGCAAGAGGCCAAACTACTGGCGGAACACGGAGATCGCTGCCCTGAGATCCTCTTGTCTCCGAGCGAGGAGACTTTCCCACAGGACAAGAGGAAGGCCAGAGCACCAGGAGCGTGAGGAGGAATACAGGGATATGCGAAGCAACCTTAAGAAGGCCATTCGGAGAAGCAAGCGGGAATGCTACCAGAAGCTCTGCATGGAGGCTAATACGAATCCGTGGGGTACAGCCTACCAAGTTGTAATGAAGAAGATCCGCGGGCGAAAATCACCTCAGGTGACATGCCCACGGCTCTTGTTGCAAATAATTGCAACTCTTTTCCCGCAGCAGGAGCAGGACGAAAGAGAACCCCAACAGGCAGCTCAGCAGGACGTCTTCTCGATCCCTGATGTTATCGAAGAGGAACTTTGGGAAATCTGCAGACGTATTGGGGACAGCAAGGCTCCGGGATTGGACGGAATTCCGAACAGGGCTCTGAAGGTGGCGGTCAAGACCAGACCAAGGTGGTTCGCAAGCACATTCGAATCGTGCATGGCGGAAGGAGTGTTTCCCGCCCAGTGGAAGAGGCAGAAACTGGTGTTGCTACCGAAGCCTCGAAAACCACCCGGCGTGCCCTCTTCATATCGCCCTATTTGTCTCTTAGACACCATGGGGAAGATGTTGGAGAGGGTGATATACAACAGGCTGCTCCCGTTCATCGAGCTTGCGGGTGGTCTTTCAGAGCGGCAATATGGGTTTCGGCGAGCCCGTTCTACGGTCGATGCAGTAGCAAAGGTCGTGAAATTGGTTCGAAATGCGATGGCCATGGGCAAATGCTGTGCTCTGGTGATGCTGGACGTCAAAAATGCTTTTGACTCAGCCAACTGGGGCTGGATTAAGGGCGTTTTGGCCAAACTGGGTGTTCCTAGCTACTTGGCTCGGCTCATCGAAAGTTACTTTTCGGATAGACTTCTCTGGTACGAGAAGGACGACGGGCCGAAGGAGTACATTGTGACAGCAGGTGTGCCTCAAGGTTCTGTATTGGGACCGCTGCTGTGGAACATAATGTACGACGGAGTGCTTGGCCTTCGCGTGCCGGAGGAGACAACGCTGATTGGTTTTGCGGACGACTTGGCGGTAGTTGCAATTGCAAAGCATCCCGAGGACGTGGAGCTTTATACAAATGAAGCCATTCATACCATCAAGTCATGGTTACGAATGGTCAAGCTGGACCTGGCGGACGAAAAGACGAAGGCGGTCCTCATTACCAACCGTAGGAAGAACAACACGGTTACCATCCGGGTTGGTAATCGTGAGGTCGTCTCAAAATCGGTTGTCAAATACCTGGGGGTGATGATCGATGCCAAGCTGAGTTTCAAGGGACACTTGGATTATGCGCGAGAAAAGGCAGCAAATGCCAGCTCATCCCTTGCAAGGATGATGCCTAACGTGGGAGGGCCGAAGTATAGTCACAGGTTACTCATCGCGGGAGTGGTGAGGTCGATCCTGCTATACGCGGCCCCTGTCTGGGCGGGAGCGTTGAACCACGCTGTCAACCGGAGGAAGATAAGTTCGGCATACCGGCCAATTGCGCTAAGGGTGTGCAGCGCATTTAGGACGGCGTCGACGGAGGCAGTGTGTGTCATCACAGGAATGATCCCTATAGATCTTCTAGCGAGCAAGGCACACTGGCTCTACGAAAAACGGAAGGCAAATCCATCAGAGGTGAATGCGGATTTCCGAAAAGCCATCAGGAGAGAGTTGTGTGGCAAGTGGCAACAACGATGGGATAACTCCGACAAGGGCAGGTGGACCCATACATTGATCCCGTGCATCGAGAAATGGGTCAACCGAAAGCACGGAGAATTGAATTACCACCTGACACAGTTCCTTACGGGACACGGTGGCTATAGGAAGTACTTGCATCGCTTCGAGTTGGACGAGTTTCCCAACTGTCCTGAATACAGTGCTACACTCGAGGACCCGGAGCACGTTATGTTCTATTGTCCCAGATTTCTGCAGCAGAAAAGGAGGTTGAACAGCATCTTAGGGGCGGACATCGAGCCCTCCAACCTGGTGGAAGAGATGTTGAAGTCGGAGGAAAACTGGATGGCGGTAAATGAGGCAGTAGCCGTGGTGCAGACAAAACTCCTGGAGTTGGATCGAGCTCGGAAGGCGGCGCGACGGAGACGTAACATGGACGAGCTGGTATAGCGAACCAGAGCCTCCCCCGCGAAGTAATACTTCACGGTGGTCCCGCGGGGAGGGGCGGAAGAGTGGGGGTGGTTTTAGTGGGTGTGAATCCCACACACTGCTGCAACCTGGCGCAGCAGCGTCTTTCTAAGATTTCCACCTCCATCCATAAAAAAAAAAAAAAAATGTCACATAGAGCATCTCTAAAGCATGTGACGCGTCGATGCCTAGGAGATGCTCATTCCCCACTAGAAGACCCAATTATTGATGGAATAGTGAACTTGCCAGTCTTTGATCGATTTGGACAGAGCCAGACGAACGACTCAGAGGGCAATAGGTAGGATCGATCAGGGGCAAAAGGAGCATGCCTATAGGGAAGCTCGCAAGAACCTCAAGCTCGCCATCCAGCGGAGTAAGATGGAATGTTTTAAGGAGCTCTGTTCGGAAGCGTAGATAAATCCGTGGGGTAGCGCCTATACAATCGTGACAGGACGATTCAGCGGCCGAAAGTCTCCGCAGATCACGTGCCCTATACTCTTGTTGAAAATAATCCAGGGGTTATTTCACCAATAAGAGGGGGGTACTGACACCTTCCAGTGTGCCCTGAATGTGACTCCGATTCCACCAGTTACCAGGGACGAGCTACTGGAGATCTGCAGTCGAATAGGCGACAGTAAAGCCCCGGGTCTTGACGGCATACCCAATAAGGCCCTCAAACTTGCCGTCAAATGTAGATCGGATATGTTTGCGGAACTGTTCGAAACGTGCATGTCGGAGGATATCTTTCCTACACCATGGAAGCGGCAGAAGGTGCTGTTGCCTAAGGCTGGCAAACCGCCAGGGGAACCGTCCTCCTATAGACCCATATGTTTTCTAGATACTATGGGGAAAACGTTGGAGGGGGTAATTTATAACAGATTACCTCCAGTCGTCGAGAGCCAAGGGGGCTTTCAGATAAGCAGTATGGATTCCGTAAAGCCAAATCAACGATTGATGCCATCAAAATGGTTACTGGCTTGGCCGAAAATGCAATTCGTGGAAGGGGTTGTACCAGCAAATATTGTGTGGTGGTGACCCTGGATTGGATGTGAGGAATGCATTTAACTCGGCCAATTGGAACCTTATACGAAAGTCTCTGGCGACAATTGGTGTTCCCACCTACCTCGCTACTATTATAGATAGCTACTTGAAAGAGCGGATACTCTGGTATAATACCGATGATGGACCCAAAGAGTACGTTGTCTCCGCGGGTGTCCCACAGGGCTCTGTGCTGGGCCCACTACTGTGGAACATCATGTATAATGATGTACTCAACCTTCCGGATCCGGAGGAGGCCACGGTGGTGGGTTACGCCGATGATGTAGCACTGGTTGTGGAAGCAATCACTGTTGTTAAGGCTTGGTTAGGGAGTGCTTGACTGGCACTCGCTGAGGAAAAGACGGAAGCGGTCCTCATCACTATCACGCCGCAAAAGAAATTACGCCAGCGTTAGAATCGGGAATCGTATCATCACTTCCAAGCTGGCCATCAAATACTTGGGGGTGATGATAGACGGAGGACTTAACTTTAAGCAGCACATAGAGCATACTTGTAAAAGCGCATCCACCACGAGTATTGCTTTGGCGAGGATGATGCCGAACGTAGGAGACCCGCAGCATACTTGCAGGCTGCTCATAGCCAGGGTGGTGAGTGTGATCATGCTGGATGCAGTCCCAGTTTGGGGAAAAGCACTGCAGGTTTTAGGTAATACACACTGAGATGCAGCGTTCATCATCTCGGGGATGATGCCGATTGACATCCTGGCAACCGAAATGATGGACATATATAACACTAGCTTCATCTCTCCCTTATCTCAGGTTAAAAAAGCCGAAAGAGAAAGATCCATAAGCAGATGGCAACAGTGATGGGACCAGTCAAAAAAGGGTCGTTGGACTTACAGGTTGATCCCTTCCATCGGAGAGTGGCTGGAGAGAAAGCATGGGGTGATCAATTATAATCTCACCCAGTTCTCACCGGTCATGGAGGATACCGTCAATACCTGTACAGGTTTAAATTGGACACCACGCCTAATTGTCCAAACTGCGACGGGGTCCCAGAGGGGAAGAAAGAAGGAACCTAGAGGAAACTCTAGGTGAAGTACTATCACCGGAAAGTTTTGTCCGGAGAATGGTAGCTTGCCAGGAAGACTGGGATGCGATCAATTTTATGATCGCAGTGATCCAGGAGAAACTGCGAAAAGCAGAAGAAGTAAGGAAGGCGCGGTTACGAACCCCGCGGGAAGGCGCAAGGAGACCTAAGCTAACTCCGCCCCGTGATGTAATACCTAAAGGCGGTTAAACGGGGTAGGGGGGGGGGGGGTCGGGGGCGGTTTTAGTGGGTAAAAATCCCACACTCTGGCGTGCCCAGGCCAGTATTTTGGAGATTTCCACCTCCTTAAAAAAAAAAAAGACAGACGGACACAAAACCTTAAAATTAAATTAATTTTTTTACACACTAAACCCTGGAAGTCAATAATCCTAAAAACTGTTATAAGTGGCAATATTCTCGTATACGTATATATTGGACACGTTTATGTAAGTGTGCAAAAGGCAACGACGTTCAATTTTTCAGTTGAGTATCTATGTATGCACTTAGTGAACGGTATGTTGAAAGTCCGCGAAGGAACATTTTGAATTTTAGGTGCATTTGTCAAAATCGTGCATTCAAAGTTCCTTGCAGAAGAAAGTCACAAAACGATTTACACCATTCAGCATCCGGTTCTGTGATTTGTGTAGTAATACTGTTATTAACGACATCGAGAGATTTTAGAGGGTTATACCGTTGTCTATTTCACGCCTCAATGTCTTTCACGAAGACTGCAGTATATTGAATCCCAGGTCAAATCGGTAAGTGATCATTGTGAATCACTGCTATCAATTTTTAAGGTTTTGTTTGCAAAAAAAAACCTTATTAATACTGGTTCAATGTCTGTCTGTCAGAGGCACTTTTCTAGAAACGGCTACGTACAAATGGGGTAGTTTTACACTCCAATACACTCACACAAGAAGCAAACAAAACCTTTCATACCTGAAGCGCCCAGCCTCCGGTTTCCCGACTTGTTATATTATATATTATCCACATGTTTGAATTTGCGATTTGATGTTTTATACGCAAACAAAACTTCGGGGTTGCATACTTTACGTCTGTTCGAAGCGAGACAATGTCTGGAAATACCTATTTGGAGACTTGAAGCTGCGATGGCCGATTTATTTGAGCGTCAGTCTCTCAATTTCGTTCATATTTGTATTCAGCTTAGTGTTGTCTTTGTTGACGGTTCCTCCAGATATCATAACATGTATTTTTTTCCATTTACTCCTTAGCGATAAGTTAGTTTAAGCCATAGATTATACCTTAGAATAAGCTAGGCTGTTAAGGTAGTACTTATAATCGTTGGCACAACAATCCATATTGGATCAGGGGCTTGAAGTGTGTTAGAGCACTTCATTCAAGACCGTAACGGTACACTAGGAGGCAATGTGGTCAGCATTGCGCTCGCCCGAGATTATTACCCTGATTGTTGAATGTTTGATACTGAATTCAATTCACCGCATTTGGAGGCCGTGAAAGTTTATTGCTCCATGCTCAGCCATTATATCACCCTTACTTGTGCGAAATCTAAATAAATTGGAATCTGAAAGATCCTTGCTTCAAATATGAAAAGTTTTGTAGATTTTTATGTGAGAATATCTGGGTGCACGATGCTTTTATTTGTACAATGCTCGTAGTGTATATTCATTGAGTACGATCTGGACTTAGGGTGCAGTAATTTGTTGCAGGAAAGGCAACTTTGATCTAACATATTATAACTTGGTTGATAATAGCACGATTTCTACTAAACTTTGTGGTGCTCCAAACTAAAACTTATATTCTAAAATAAATTTAAGGGATGGAGAGTACTTTGAGGTAGATATCCATGTAGGTAAATGTACCATTACGATTCTTTTTAGATATTTTGGTTTACTATGTCCTTGAAATAAGTGTTTTCTTCCTAAGTTTGTAACAGGATAATTGTTCCGGAAAGCAATAATCGAGGCCTATCACTTGAAACTCCTTTGAATCTTACGTAGAAATGTTATATCGTTAAGTGTAATACTATCTGAGAACAGTGTGTATAACAAACAGACAGGCAAATAGCGAACCCATTTTAATAAGGTTTTGTTCCGATCTTTCTTTCAAATCCAGCAATTTCGGATTAAATGTTTTTCTTAGTTTCCAAGTATTGCCTAAAATCAGTTTTCAATATTTACTTATGGGTTTGCATGAAGTCACAAGTAGGAATTCAGTACCTTAATAATGATAGGTATTATGTAAACGGCAGCAGGATGTAACTCATTAACCGTTTTCCCGTAGTTAAATCATGACTGGACTACTTTGATGATCAATACAGTGTAGGAAGTCCGTAATCAAACACTAGGGCTTTGTAAGTGCTGAAAAAGCCAAACTTTTTTCATTATTACCCCAATTGCCTGGGAATTGGATTAGTGGTTCACTCTCAATTGTTTTCTTGAGGTTTTTCGCTGCTCTCCGTATGGAATAGTTCGAAAGCGGGGTAGGCTCAGATTTGTTAGAGCACATTGAAAGCCCATTTATACGCGCTGCTTAAGGCAGTGTTAGCCAAAAAATAATTTTTTTTAAGCATTTTTTTAAGTGTAAGTATCTACAAATAAGATGTTAAGAATATTTTTTCGGATTCGAAATGGAAAATGGAATTTTAACCAAATTTTCTGACCCACTCCACTTGCTTTCCACGAAACTTAAAGCTTTGAACGAGTTTTCTCAAAACCATGTTTTTCCGCTATTGTCTGATAGCAACTATTATAAATAACAAATGTTTCACATTTTATTAAATCGGAAAAATGGCTGAACAAAAATTGTTTCTTCAGTCCGCTATTTTAAAAATTTTTATCATAAAAATTTATAAAGTTGTAGGACGATAAAAACACAAAACTATAGATTGAAAAAAAAATTTCTACTTGCGTTTCAGACGAACTGTATTTGTCGTTGGCAGCAAACCATCGACCTACCTTGTTTGGAAGACCCCTCTTCGAAACGGTGCAGTGCTTAAACTGCATAAATATATTAAATATATTCTTTTACATGATATTTTTTTTAAGATAATAAAGTGTACATTGTTGCAGGAGGAGGATATTAGTTTCGTTTGGATAGCATCCCTTCTTCCAAGCTGAATACAAATTTCGTATCGATCCTTTTCTATGCTTTTATTCTTGAACGAGACCGTTGGGAACTGATAGTGATTTTTCAGAAACTTAAACAAGATCTAATTTGGCAAATATATGATGATTTAAAGAACATGTGTGCTGCTTGTCAAAAAGCTGGTTACACAAAATTTCTTTTGTTTCACACAAAACTTTATTATTGTGTTGAGTTTAAGGGGGCTCCCCATACATGCGAAAGGGGTACCTTTTTTTTCACAGCATTCCATTCTATTCCATTTAAAAATGTTGTGGAGAATTTGTGCGGTAAAAATAAAGATCCTGATTACAAAAATATAGTCAGAAGAAAGCTAAAGTCTTTTCAAGATTTGGCTTGTTTCATGAGCCTGGAATACATTTTCACCAATCTCCGTCGAGCTATTTTTCTGAGAATTTACGAACCGTGAGTGAAGGACAAGGTGAATGTTCCCATCAAGATATAAAGAGGATGGTATTAAGATAACAAGAAATTGAAGCACAACAATGATGGCAGAATGCAGAGGGAGATTTCAGGTGCAATTCGTAAGATGCACCAAAAGTAACCCTACAGTGAAGAAACAAAGATTTTAAGTAAATTCAAAACACTTTTTATTCAAAAATAAGTCTTTCTAATAATAAATATGACTTCACATATATTTTTAAATACGTTACTTACATTTCTTCCAACTAATACCATTGGAAAAAACGTGCTACGGCAAAGCGCATAAAAAACTATATAAATCAGTGCAAATTTTCAAAACAGCTTTCAAAAAACATTTTTAATATTCAAATTCCACTGTATAGACAGACTATGGTAAATAAAGTAATAAAATGTGTTTTTTCAAAGCAAAGGACTAAAATTTAAGAAGAACAATTTAAATTATAATGAAAATCCTGAAAATTGTATTCGCTAATTCAAAGCGATTTGTTGTTCGCTATTAAGAGCATGTATCATCATCATCATCAACGGCGCAACAACCGGTATCCGGTCCAGGCCTGTCTTAATAAGGAGGAGCATGTGTACAATATGAAACAAGTCAGAATACCGGAAGCTGGACTCTTCAGCAATAGAGGTTTTGTGTTCTTCTTATCTGAGAAACTCTATATGTAGGTTTTTCTATTCCTCGATAGCTAAGAATGCAAAATATTCCTTCATATTTTGCCAAACAAAACAAATATTGTGCTCATCCTAAATAAACGAACTTTACCTATTACTGCATGCCGATGCATATATATATGTGCGTATCTAATCTATCTTCACTTTACTTGGTTACTACCCGTACACTTTATTAGCACATATATATACATATATATGTCTGCCTCAAGTAGTTCAAACGGATATATAAAGAACTTAAAAGAGAAAAAAAAAATGGAAGCTAACATGTCTCCATGGACCCGCTGTTCAAGTAAGTTCACTTTATATGATGATGACGTCATACACGTCTTAGAAAGCAAGAAATCTAAAACTTTCATTTTCTCTAACTTTGTTAATAATATTTAGATTGTGTTCGAACGAAAGAATTATGTCTTATACTAGCTCCTATATTGTTGTACTAAGATGAACTTACGTTCAGGTAAATTTCTTAAACATGGCAATATACTTTTTTTATCTTTATCTGCGTAAATATCGAAATGGATGGTAATTTTTTTCAAATTTTTCGATTGTATAGGTTCTGAGAACGAGACCTCTTTCACTTTATCGGGTACACATTTTGAAATTCCTTTCATTTGATACCCCACATGACTATATTGTGAAAAAGATTTACACCCCTCTTTCGCATCTATGAGGAGGCACACAGTCCGCATCACTGAATTTGGTAAAAATCGGTTTAGCTGTTTCAGGTGTAACAGACAGACGTTGAATAGATTTTAGTAAAATTTTGTTGCACACAAAACCTTTAAAAATTCCGTCGTCTTCCTTTTCTTTAGACTTTGTCTCATTCGCAAGCGGGGTCGGCTCGTCGTGGACGGCTGCGCCATTCGGTTTATCAAAAACCTGATTTGGATGTAGTCGTGAGGCCTTCAAATCACCATCCAGCGTGTCAAGTCACCGTTGTTTAGGCCGGGCTTTTGGTCGCTAACCATCGACTTCGATGTTCAGTCTAATCTTAGCGAGTGAATTCTCATTAGCGCCTATTTGAAATTATTCGCTTTATGGGGGTTCGTTATTTCGAGAATGCCCTGTATTACCCTATTTTAGATCATCCCAGAAGTACAACAGTATAAGTGATAATATAAAGCATAATTCTGAAAAGATTGATCGCAATTTAATTACAATTAACAAAACTCTAGAAGGTCAAAGTTTGTATTTACTCTAAGGTGTGTGTAATATAGTAGTCATATGAACGGCAGGCGTGTTTTCCGTTCCTTTATTTTCTTTTAAGGTTTTGTGTCAGATTAATTACAGTATTGGAAGATACCCAGCAGAAGGGTCACCATTTTGGAATCGGAGATCCCTTTGTTTACAAGAGACCTCAGTCGAATCATTCCGCAGCATCCTTGATTCGGTTCGGATATCGAATGGACACAAAGGCTCATGACGCTGCAGAGTGAGCTAAAGGGGGATGTGAAGCGAGTTGTGGAAGTATTCGGGTGTTCGGGGAGAACTATGAAAAGGTTTAGCATCTACTAGAACGGCAGCACTGTAATCGTCATGCTTTAATAAAAACCAGATCTGGACCCTCATAGATTTACATTACCAAGAAGGAACCAAGTGCCATCGGAAAGCCACTGGACACCATGAGATCTGCGGTTCAGAACTTCAGAAAGTTTGTGTTCAATTGTTATGTGGGTGTGCCGATCATCCTTTTCTCGTTAACTAGTAAGATGGATGTTCTAACACTCAGAGAATTTATTTCTACTCTGAGGAACCCCAAACTTAACTTAAATTTCATAGTAATAACCCTAGCTAACACGAGATGTTGGACTGCCCAAAATCCTATTATCAGAGAAGCCAGCCAGAAAGGAAGGTCGCTCAAGTGGCAAAATCTGATGACGAAAAACAAAAAATATTCCTTTGCTATAAATGTATGGAGGATCATCGAGTGGTCAGGTGCCCAAAGTTACTGGATAGTAGCAACAAGGACCAGTCCTGCGCCATCACAAATTGTGTGCTTTCTGTGCCTCTCATAAATAACGGCCAGGAACGGAACGAATTAATTGTAGATTTTTTTTTATATACATGGTTGCCATTCACCTCTTGGTGAGGTATAGTGCGTCAACCACACCCCCACCCCGATTCTCGAGACGTTCGCACTCATCCTCTGCTGTTCTGCCTCAAGTGCCCTTGGAGCGACCCACTTATTGGCAACCTTGCGGGAGTGGGTTCCACTGCATGGCGTAGCTTGCAACGCAATTTTTGTCCCTGCTTAAAGTGTGACCTATCCATTTCCGCCTCTCAATCACAGAGGGTACGAGTGGCAGGTCTATGCGTTGACCAAGTTCTTGGTTTGAGATGGTGGCAGGCCAGCGTAGTCCGATGGCGTGACGCAGACAAGTATTGACCTTGGAGCTTTTGGGTAATAGTGGAGTTCACTTTCCATGTGCTACTCTCATATAGCAACACAGAAAGTAGACATGTATAGAAAAGTCTCAACTTAATCTTAGTGTTGAGATAATCGCATTTGCAGATTTTAGACAGGGCAGCGGTAGCAGATTTAGCGCTGTTAAGGCGTCGGGCATCTTGCAGTTCGATGCCTACGCCCGCAGAAACAACACTTCCTAGATTTATAAATTAATCGGCTCTTTGCAAGCACTGCCCATTAATGCATTAATCCCCGTCAGATTGAAAACCTTGGTTTCGTTGATTTTATTTTCAGAAAAAATCTACCTGCCCCTTTTTCTAAATCCACAGCCAGTTGGCGAGGGTCCATGACCCGGTGAGAGAGCAAGCAGATGCCATCTACGTAGCCGAGGTGTGTGAGGAAAGGTGTCATTGTCCATTGAATTCCTGCACAAGGCAGAATGAAGAACGTTACCAATAACAAGAAGAAGTAATATCGGTAACAAAGTGCAACCCGGTAGACTCCGCTTTGGACCCCAAAATCCTCCGAGATTCTACCTCAACGCAGCACGTGACATTTCGCGCCATCACGCGTCGCTCTGATAATAGATATTAGCTTGTCCAAAATGATGTGCAGCACCCGAGAAAGTGGAACTTTTGAGAGCGGCACAAAGCTCGTCGATATTTTCAAGACCGTTCGGTCAGCAAGATAGCTCTCCCAGTGTCGAGCAACAGCTGGGTCATACAAGCAGTCGATGTTGAACTTAGGGGGTGCAACCCTGCAACAAGTGCCGAGGCAACATACAAGTGAATGTTAGCGACCATCAGATGATGATCCCTTTCGAGGCCGATATCAGTGCCTATCTTGTAACACACACACAGCAGACAGCTCCCAAAATCTACTAGCCTCCCTTGAATTGTGCTTAATTGATTGTATAAAACCTCCTTCTCCATTATATTCGAAGCGTCCTTTGGTGGGTACCATTGTAAACTTGTGATACTCCTTAACTTGGTCTGGAATCTTGCAGTTAGAAGTCTGTCAGAAACCGGCTCCCAGGTCAAGAGAGCGTGCTCTCCGGTAGTCGTCACAAGCAACCCGACACCGGATTCGCATTTGCTACCGCTTGGCTTTCCAAAGTACAGAAGCACATTGCCGTTATTATACCGAGAGGGAGAGGAGTACTCTTCAGAGTCCTACCAGCTTACTTCGCTGAAGCCCAGAATGTCTAACTTATATCACTGGAAGTTCCGTTCAAGTTGTATAAAGCGAGCATTCTTAGACCCTCGTTACCGTTGTCGAGGAGCATGCGCGCGTTTCAGAAACCAACCATAGCAAAAGATCGCTGCCGTGAGGTGGGTCCTTATCCGAAGCGTTGTCGACGTTTCGGTAGCAATGAAATTTCAAAATTTGCAGGTTAGTAGCCCACAAATTTCTATTCCTTTTAGTCGCCTCTTATGACAAGCTGGGGAGACTTTGAGTATATTCTTAAACTCCAACCCACAGAGCAGGAAAAGTCTACTGTTCTGGCTTATTCCAGTTCTATTCTATTTAAAGCAGTGATCAAGTTGAAAGCAAAGGTTAAACGTACGATTGCAATTCTCAACAGGTGGTGAAATTTGGCAGGTCAAGCAGAAGGTACAAGAGCTCTACGAAAGCTTAAGAATCACTACTGATAAGTAGGCTGCCGATGTCATCCAGAACCTGAAAGCCGCCTACGGACTTGAACGAGTTAGGCGGACCCCAGCCATTGTGAAGGGAGGTGTTAAAGTGGGGATGATGTACATGGGGTACCAGGATGTTAGGATTTGCAAAGAATTAAGAGCACTGCAACATCGGCAGGCGCTTCGTTTATGCTCCGCGTAACGTATTTAGGGTACCATCAGGTGGGAGGTCAAATAAATGCAATTACAGGGCAATAAGACATGGCAATGCTAAAGCAAGAGATGTTGGAGTAATCTTTTGAATTGCAAACGTTGATAGAGGGAAGTTTATCAAGCATCAACAGATAAGCAAGATTCCTCCAGTGAAGGAACTGGAAGTGTACATTCAGAAGTCGACTGAATAGGAGGTGGAAGAAATGGTCTTACCAGGGTTGGAGCGGCCCAAAAGGATTTTCGAGGTTAATCCAGCATCAGCTTGGGAGAAGGATGACATTGAGGTTTTAATCCCACTGGCCCATAAGGATTGATTTTCCCATATTGCGGTTATCGCCATGCCCGAAAATAGGAACTTGGCGCGCCCGAAAATAGGAACTGGTAGCGGTACCAAGCGGTGGACTATTTATTTGAGGAGGATGCTATTGAGATCCCATCACAGTTTTTCGAGACTAAGATTATCCGTTCGGGGCTGGCCTCTGTACAAAAAATCGTGAAAGATGGTAAAAATGCTCAGAATTGATCGTTTCAGTCACCTTTAACACAAGAGAGGTATCCCGAAGCAGGATATTGAACTGGACTCAGCAGTATGAATCAGTGATTCCCAGCTTTCATCAACCTGAGATCTAAGAATCAAGATTGTACCTGAATGGGATGGGAAAATAACGATGTTGAAGCACAAAGTGGAGGAAGCGTTGCGCTTGCAAGCTAGTTTCCAACGATATTCTCCTCAAGGGTGCGCCGGGGTACGATTATTATTAGGTATAATACTAATTAGTGTTATTGTTTTGATTATAAGAAGGAGAAAGAATACCAAGACAGGGACGCCTAGTTTCGTTAGTCAATTATATATCTAGAGGATAGAAGGTTTGGTTGTTGGGGACAGGTGGGTCCGTGCTCAGCCAAATGCAGCTGTCGTCAACCACGCCAACGTTTCAGCGCCCAGACTGTGAAGGAAGCATTACTGACATCACTTTTGCGTCGGAATCTCTGGCATCATCAGTGGACGGGTGGCGAGTCCTAGAAGACTTCTCGGCAACTGATCACCAGTACATTGCGTTCGAAGTGGTTAACGCTACTTGCCGGCGTGCATCACCGTGACGCTCCCCCTGCCTGCGGAATGTCACGAGGGAGGGGGGGGGGGAGTTCGTCGAAGCAAGCAGGGCCGCCCCGGGGAGTGGTAGTGTCGCAGCTGACACCGTCGTAAATTCAGTGATGAACCTGATTACGACGGCGTGTAACGCTTACATGCCCCGGAGAGGCATCAAGGCGCGACAAGCCTGTACTGGCGGACGGCAGAAATTGCCGACCTACGGAAGGAGCATCATAAGCTCCGCCGTTTGGCATAAGGTTTGTACACCAACGAAGAGGCATGTGCCATAAAGGCACGGTATAGATCAGCAAAAATGAGTCTTAAGTTGTTAACGAGGTGAATGGGGAACCGTGGGGACTTGGCTATAAACTAGTCACCCGGAAAATTGGGGCTGTACCGAGGCCCTGCTCACTAGGTACCGACCAGATGGACTGCATTGTGCGGGCATTGTTCCCCAGACACCCTGTGCGGGTTGATGTAAATATCGCGGAAAGCAACGAGGATTGCCCTCTTTTCACAATGAGAGCAGTTCTTACTATGAAATACAAGAGGGCGCAAGACCCTGATGACATCTGGGCTGAAGTTTACAAACTGGTGCTCCGTCAACGGCCAGAATTGCTGCTTGAAATGTTCAACGCTTGCTTGAAGGAGGGCATTTTCCTAGTCGGCCGCAAAAGTGCTCGAGAAGCTCATCAGGAGTAGACTCGCTGAAGCGATCCGCGCTGCCGGGGATTTATCTCCAAGGCAGTTCGGGTTCAGAACAGGGAGATTTACAGTGGATGCTGTTATAGAAGTCGTAGATGCGGTTCATCGAGCCGAGGCACATACTGGTCGATCTCGACGGATAGCACTCCTCACAACGCTTGATGTCAGAAATGCCGTCAATTCCGTAAGATGGGCAGATATGCTAGGCACACTAGAAAACTCATTTAACGTGCCAAGCTATCTCTTGCGGATATTGAGAGATTATCTGAAAGACCGCTCCTTGCTCTATGGGACGCTAGAGGGCCAAAGGAGGATGGAAATCACGTCGGGAGTAGCACAGGGATCCATCGAAGGCCCGGACCTCTGGAACGCTCCTTATGGTAGTCTGCTGAGACTCCATATGCCCCAAGAGTCGCGCCTGATCGGTTATGCAGACGACGTTGCGGCACTTGTTGCCGGACGCACTGACGCACAAAGCAGACTTGACGGGTAAGCGGATGGTTGACTGCTGACGGTCTCAGCCTTGCGCGTGAAAAAACTGAAGTAGTCGTCTTGAACAGAAAGTGAATCGGCGAGTTGATTATAGAGTCAAAAGCAGCGGTTGAATACCTTGGTTTAATGGTCGGCTCGAAGATGACCTTCTTCGAGCAAATCAAAGCAGCAGCCGATAGGGCTGCATCTGAGGTCGCGGCCTTGAGTCGGCTAATGGCGAATGTCGGGGGCCCTATATCAACTAGGAGACATCTCCTTATGGGAGCAACGCAGTCGGTTCTGCTCTATGGTGGGGAGGGATGGGCTGAAGCCCTTGACAAGGAAGTGCATCGTAAACGCCTTGCTCAAGTGCAGAGGCGGGGAGCTTTACGAATGGCGTCTGCTTATCGCACCGTCTCCTAACTGGCTGCGATGGTAATCGCGGGAGTGATCCAATTTGCCTCCCTTACCAAGAGGCCCAAAGTTATCTACCTCCGTGAGGGCGAGAACTTAAGAGGGGGTTTTGCCCGTAAAGAACATCAGCGCATCCTTACCGGGCGGCAACTTTCTTCGCAAAATGAACCAAAAGGTAGATGGACTGCGCGGCTCATCAACAAATTAGAACCGCGGTTGAACCGAACGCACGGTGAGATTGATTACTTCCTTACCCAACTTCTAAGTGGGCAGGGGGTTTTCAGTCTTACCTGCAGAGGATCGGGGAGGCGCGATCTCCTGATTGTGTGTTCTGCAATAGAGTGGCGAGCGACGCTGAACACACATTTTTCTCCTGCGAGCGGCGGGACGGCTTTCGTCAGCGGCTTTATGCAGACACAGGGGGCTCTCTCCAGACAACATTGCCAGAGAGATGCTGAAGAGCACTGGCAGCTGGAATAGTATTGCACATTATCTTCGGGCTATTCTTATTGCGGGGAAGATTGAACTCGACAGGCGGAGGGATCGGGCGGCAAGAGGTTCCCTGAACTGACAACTCCCCTCCCCTCCCATTGGTGAAAGGAGTTTCATGACTTGGAGGATCCCAAAGCCGGGAGGAGCTGGAAGTAATGTGTCAAACACTTCCAGGCTAGTTCTTTGATGACAGGGAGGTGTTTAGTTGGTAGTCCGACAACGTGCTGGTGCGGGAATCCAACACTCTGTGCGTAAACGCATTTACCTACCTTACTCCCAAAAATAAAATACTGAGTCCAGTCCCCATAATACTCGGACCACTACCAAATACGGTGAAGGATCAGAGATCCTATGGGGATGTATTTCCAGAGAAGGAGTAGAGAACATTCATTTTATAGATAAAAATTTTATAGATAAAAATGGGTATGTTCCAATATTTGAACATCCTCAAACAAAGTGCTGAAAATCAAATATACTAGACACATTTGCCTTTTATCAGGACAATGATCCTAAGCACACTTCGCATACTGCTAAGATGTGGCTTATCTATGGTCAAAAATTGAGTAAATTTAATTTCAAAAATGTAAAACTCGTATACAAGAAGAAGGAGGCCATTGAATGGAAATGGAAAAATGTTTCGCCAGAATTCTGCATAAATATAGTTCTTTTGGTGCCCCGACGCTTAGAGGCAATAATAAAAGCAAAGCGATATGCTTCAAAGTATTAAAATAACGGTTTTGGTAACTCTCTCTGATTATACATTTGATGAGAATTGTTGCTTATCTGTTGTATTAGATTTAAGGTTTTGAGTGAAAAAAAAACCTTATTAGAATCCAGTCGATGTCTTTCTGCCAGTCTGTCTATCTGTCACAACCGATTTATTCAGAAATGGCTAAACCGATTGTCACGAAAATTGGTGAGAAGGTGTGGTTTGTTGTTCCCTTTATATACAGCCTTTGTGTTAAGTTTAAGGGGGCTCTCCATACATTGTGAATGGAAGGTGGACATTTTTTTCACCGAATGTGGCTATGTGGGGTTTCAAATGAACGGGTTCAATTAGTACTTTTCAAAACTGGTCCATATTTGATCTCTCTCTATCTATCGGATGATACCATCCTGTGACGTTTGAAACCCAGAAGTTTGCCTAGCTCCGTGAAAACAGTGGACTCAAACTGCATTCCTTGGTCCGTGATAATTACGGTTGGTTCCAAAGCGCGGGATCCATTCTCGAGAGGGCCTCGACACATGATTGTGCTGTAATATTAGCCAGAGGTATTGCTTCAGGCCACCACGTAAACCTGTGATGATTGTGAGGCTATACTTGCATTCATGCGAGTCTTGTTAAGGGTCAATGATGTCGAGGTAAATGGTGTGGTGGTCGACCGAGGGAATACGCCTACTTCCTTTTTTACCTACCTGTTGATGTTACACTTCTGGCACGCGATGCATTGTCCAAGAGTCTATGTCCTTGTTTATGGACGGCCAGAAGTATTTTCGGTGATTATCCAGTTCGTCGTCCTATTGCCTGGGTGTACAAAATCGTGTATTACGTGAAATACATCCTTGGGAAAATCAGTCAAAATAAATGGCCTAGCTCCTTTGTCTGAGGTTTCGCAGAGTAAGTAGGAGTTTGAGCCGAAGACAGGAAACTCCTTGAATTTGTATTTAGCGTTTACGCTCAGGGTCTTCGTCGTCTTTCTGTGCCTCGACGATTGCGTTTAATAGACCGCGGTGGGGACTGTGACCAAGATTCGAGACAAAGCGTCCACAACGATGTTGTCTTTTCCAGAGACGTGTTGCATGTGGGAAGTAAACTGGCCGATGATGATCAGCCGAAGTCAGGTTTTTGTTTAGGCAAGAAAATAAGGGGCTTGTGGTCTGTGAACACGGTGAACGGCCTGTCCTCAAGGGAGAAACGGAAGTATATAATGGAGAGGTACACGGCGAGTAGTTCATGGTCATAGGCGCTGTGGTTACATTGAGGTGCGTTGAGTTGTTTCGCAAAGAAGGTCAACGGTTGCCAGGTTTGGTTCAACCATTCGTGAAGAGTGGCGCCTATGCTGTGTCTGAGGCATCGATGAACACTTCTGGGAGTGCATCTGGCCGAGGAAACGCGAGTAGTGTAGCATCAACAAGCTGTTGTTTGACAGTTTCAACAGTTTGACAGTCTGAACCGCCTCAGTAGACCACGCAACCTCGTGAGAGTCTTTGACTTTGGGCCCAGACAAGTAAGGGTTGAGGATCACTTGATGATGGGCGGCCTTGGGCAAGAAACGACAATTGAAATTTAATATGCCCAAAAACTTTCGCAGATCCTTCACCTAGGTTGGCGGGTGAAAGTTCAACCTTGTCTGGGTCTGTTTGAATTCAGTCAGCGGTAATCAAGTAGCTGAGAAATTCCACCTGCTTCTATTGGAATTTTCATATTTCAACGTTTAGAACGAGCTCGGACTCAAGGAGACGTTAAAAAATGCATTCGAGATGGTCCAAATGCTCAGAGTCGGAAGAAAAGGCGACCAAATCAGTGGAATTGGGCACCGGTCGGGAATTGTCTGAGCATTCAAACGCTTGTTATCTCCGTGAAGCCTCCATTCGCCGTTTGGTTTAGGGACCATATGGAGTGCAAATGAGCAACAACTTTTGCAAGGTCTACAAATACCCCTCATAATATCATTGAATTCCTTCTTTGCAACAGCTAGCTTTTGGGGTGATAGAGGACGCGCCTTCGAGAAGATCCGGGATCCGGTAGTGTTGATGTAGTACTGCACACCGTGCTTAACAGGCTAGTAGAAACTACTTTCAGTAGTGATGTTGCGATATTTTCAAAGGCAACTTTCAAAGGCGCTTTAAAAAATCTTGCGCCGGCTCTTGCAGCGCTTGTATGTTTTTTGCTCATTTACTTAACTTTTAAAACTATTAATAGTAGGGGCTAGCTTAAAATGATGACTTAGTGGCTTACATAATTGCAAAGCTGAACACTGGTTTAGGGGTTGACTCGAAAACATTAGACGAATCGCTAGAAGCTGTCAATCGGGCGGTGGAAGCTCACGAGGCAGCTGGTTGGAACATTTTGGCCCGCAAGGAGAATGTTGCTGTACTGACTGTTAACGTGGGAGCGAAAATATGGTCCATGTTGCGACGCCGGCTTGGCCCCAAAGGCGAATGTTGCTCTACTCACTGTTAAAGTAGGATTGGAAATACATATGTTGCACTGCACTTTTTCCTTGCTCTGTCTGCCCACATACTTGGAAATTGTGAGAACGGCGGCGACGAGTTAAAAGCAATTACGTGACGACGCGGCGAATCAAAGAGGCACTTCTGCCCCCAGCGTGAGAAAATTTTTTTATCAGGGTCACTAATATGGTGATGGCTACCATTTAGACTTCCACCTCAGAGCACTCTTTCTTTTGTTCTCAATTTTTCAATTGTCCGAACTGAAGTATTCTTTTATGTTGGGCGGTTTACTAAAATCAAGTTTTCAATTCTTCATTTGTCCGAATTGAAGTTTTCCTTTATGTGAAGCGGTTTAATAAAACCAAGTTCGCTTAATTTTAACCACTAACGAAAAAAAAATATACAGGGATTCACGGGAGCACCACATCCACACTCGCCAACGGTCACTACAAGTAGGAAGAGGAAGCCTGCGAGGTACGGAATCATTCCCCTAACATCTTCTTACAACACGTGCGAGAGCATCGAATCCCAATCGACACACGTGCCAGAACATCCAACTCCAATTTGCATAATTGCAATCTACAACCCAATCACATGGCGCAAGCCGCTTCAGGTATGAAAGGTTGCTCAGGTATGAAAGGTTCTGTGTACTTCTTTTATAATAATATATCATTTGAGTGTGCATTTGCACCTAATATATGCAGACATTATGTGGGAAAAGCCACATTCAGTCTTGAATTTGCAAAAGAAGCGGCAACTTTGACCTATTGTAACTTTATTAATTGCTGTTAATAGTGTGATTTCCACCAAACTTGGTAAGACCATGCTCTATGTTCTAATCTAAATTTCTGAAAAATTTCCTGGTGCCAAGAGACGTTCTGTAGCTAATTACTTAAAATTATAGTAATGTAATATTATTAACTTTATTTGAACAGATATCGGTATTGAGAGTATTTCGGAACCAAAGTGCCATATAGTGACAGCCTCCTAATTTTTTTCAAGTTGTGTAGTTTCTGAAATTGGATTCGTTAAAGAAATTATCATTTTCGATCCTCCATACTCCCTACCTTTCCAGCAAATGTCAAAACTAACACCGGCTGCAAACAGTACTAACGGAGACCTTTCATTTAATACCCCACATGACAATATTTGATAAAAGAAATGTACATCCCCCTTTTGCATGTATGGGGACCCCTTAAATTCGATGTACAATTATGTAACTCACTGTATGCATGAGCGCTCAAAATTTTCACCTTGCCACCAAATTTGGTGTAAATCGCTACAACCACCTGCGAGAAACACAGAAAGACAGACAGTAAACCGATTTGAATAAGGTTTTGTTTTATACAAAACTTTCAAATTATAATCTATTATACAATGTAAGCATTGAATTGTAATTTTTGATCTAGGCAGAAACGCTGCCCAAATAAAATTCTTATTCCGAACTTTGCTTTTTTTTTACAATTTGGATTCGTGGGGACCATAATTGGGCAGTCAGTGCTTAGGCGGGGGGAAATTCCTTAAAAATTCCGACGGTTTATCGGAAAAAAGGTGGAGGAAATTCCGACGGTTTATCGGCAATTGATCCCATGGTTTATTGGCAGTAAAAGATGGTGATAACAAGGTTTATTGGTAGTAAAAGAAGTGATCAGACGTTTATCGGATCCAAGTGTGGTATTTGCAGCAGAAATCCAGGGCAAGTTTAGCAGAAAGTATTCCAAGGATGTGGATAGTTATTTTCTGGTAAGTTGAGATTTTTTTACCCCTATGTCACCTACTTCACCCAATCCTAATCCACATTCTATTCTCCCACGCAGGCTTAGAATTAGTATTTGTAAGCAATTAGATTCAATTTCGGAAAGTGAAAGTGAAAATAGTATTAGTGAGAATCAACTAAATAACACAAATCCATGCATCAATGAAAAAATTTAAATACTAATAATAATACTATGGCAAACGACGGAAACGAAATAGTTATAACTCCTGTCGATATATTTAATTCTCTTCGCGTTCCGGATGTAATAAAAGATTTGCCAAAGTTCGATAGAAACTTTTCGATTTTTTTTGAAAATGTGAGTGAAATTCTTTCCCTAATTAATTCTACAAGTGGTACCCCAGTAATATAAATATCTATGTTCTTAACCACTTTCATATAAAAATCTTGCGGTTTTCGGAGGGCATCTATGTTCTAATTTTTATATGAAAATCTTGTGGTTTTGTGCCGGCCGGCTTGGCACGTGTTGTGTGAGTTAAATGAACAATACTTGTTCAATTTAAAACAAAAAAAAATTGTGAAAACAATAATATTTATTATTAAAAAAAAATATATATCTTAGCTCTAACACTGACAGTTACGTAATGAGCAACGATTCAATAGTCGTTCTCATATTTATAGTATGGATAAGTAACCATATGTTAAATGACAAGAGAACGACTTTGCTCTGTTGATTTCTTATCATAGAACACAGTTCGGTCCTTATCCTCTCGTTTTATGATCACGTTACATTTCTTCGTAACCATCAGATAAGATACACATTTGTTTCTTAAGATGTTATTTTCTTATCTTTTGGTTTGTTGAAGAAATGCAATTCCTTATCGATATTGGATTGTGAGTGTTTATACATAACTCCTCCATCCTTAGATTGATCAATGTCCTCATGATCATTGTTTACAGTTATTTTGATTGTTTACATTTGTTTACATTTAAAATAGAGATTCATTCCTATTAGGATGAAAATCATTGTTAATATTAATGATGTTCCGAGATATAGTACATGTTTTTGGTATTCGACTTTAATCTCTTTTATTTCTTTGAGATTTTTTTATATGTTTTAGGTGCATTTCATTTTCTGGATAAATTATTTCTAAATTTTTTATGTTATTGTATAATGGTCTAGGAATAATCTGTTGTACTTTGTCATTAGTATTTTTGTATATTTTATTGGATATTTGTACGTTACAGTTATCGAAATTGATGACATATTGTCCGTTTAAAATGTATTCGTGTTCATTACAGTTTTGATTTATTGATACATTGTTCGCATTTTCAATAAGTAATTGGCCTTTTTCCAACTCTTCTATAGTGAAATCTTTATTAAAAAGTTTATTACATTTAGTTTTGGAATTTTCTATGATACTAGTTAGACATTCGTGGGGTTGTTTATATTTACTTAGTATATTTGTTTTGAAAGGATACATTTAATCGTTAATCTTTACGAATTGATTAGTTTCTAACGTAACTTCATAGCTTGCATCATTGGGTGTACCATTTGCTTCGAAAACTTTAAATATTTCTGTTGTATATATAGGTATGGCAACTACAAATACAATTTGTTTATTTTTTGCTAAAACGCTTAGTTTAATATCTTGTGATTTTTCTAAGGTTATATTATATTTTTGTATTTCGTATGTATTTAACATGAATCTTGCCATTTGACGATTTTTCGCATTTGCTATATTGTCTTGAATTTGTTCAATTATATTCTCCAAATGATCTAATAGATTATTGTACTGTATATTCTCGATGACTATTTTGAGACTGTTAATATTTTGATTTTGGGTGTCGATAATATCATATAGGTGTTTTGTTTCATTTATTATATGATTTTGAAGGGTTTTTAAATTGTTATTTATGTCTTCGTTTATTTCAATTTCACTATTGATTGTGTTAATCATATTTTTATTATTGGATGTTACTGCGTGTAAATAATTTATTATTTTCTCTCTGTCCTCTTCATCTAAGACTCCAAAAAGTTATTTAAAACCAGTACCTATTACATTTATAAGTCCTCTTCTAGATCTCGTGGGGTATAAAGTTTGCAATATAATGAATATACTTTCTTTTCTAAGTTGAATTGGTTAATCATCATATCAAGTGTAAAACATTGAAATATTCTGAAATTAGGTTCACTTGCTCTTTTTTCAAAAATGATTATTCCATTGTTACTATTGGTTTCGTGTACTTGAAACATTCCTTGTATTCCTTGTACTACTGCTAGAATTATTATTATTAACTGAATAATTGACTTTCCTAGTATTCCCTCTTCTTTTCGAAAATTCCTTTTCTTGTTCCGGGGGTCCTAAAAAGAATTTCGTAGGTCTTTTTAGATTGTTTTTGCTTATTTCACGATTTCTATAAAATAATTTATTTTCTTTCTGATCTATTGGAACACTTCTAAATTTTGGTAAGTGTTTATGACGATGTGTTTCGTAGTTTTTTATGAATGCTCTTTCATGGTTGTAATTTATATTTTCCCTATTCTTGTTAAAATACTTTAGCCGTTTTTGCTTTATTTCTAAGTTTTTCTGAGAAATTGCTAGCCTTTGTTCTGGATTCATATTGAATTGGATGTTATACGGTTTTTCTTTTAGAGTTGAATGAATAGTTGAGTTATATTTTTCAACAGCTTTATACAAATTTACTTTGAAAGCATTTTCTTTTTGAGTTACACTAAGGATCCTAAAATGTTCTAATAGACTGCTGTGAAATCTTTCAACATCTGAATTCCCTGTATGTGTATTTGGTTTAGTAAAGTGTATTTGTATGTTATTTTCCCTGCAAAAATTTTTTATTTCAATATTGTTAAACTCATTGTCGGCAATAATTTTGTTTGGTTTCCCTAAATTCGCCATTCTTTCTTGAAGTTTTTCTTTTACCGTAACCATTGTCTTGTCTTCTAGTTCAGATATGTGAGCATATTTTGTCATTTTGTCTATACTTGTTAGGAAATAATGATGTTTTATATGGAATGTATCAATGTGAATTACCTCATTAATATTTTTTGGAGTTTCGCTAAGTTGATATTCCATTTTAATTGGATTTCTATCGTATTTACACCTATTACATGTTTCACAATTGTTAATAGTTTTTTCTATTTCTTTAAATAAGCTTGGGTTATATACCTCATTTTTCAATTCCTCATAATTCTCAATTATACCTCTGTGATTTGTTTCTTGATGTTTTTTATCAATAATTTTATGTAGATCTTCTAAATTAGATACATCCTTCAGAAATTTTGTTGTTTTGTAAAATTTCAACCTAGTGTTATGAGAAAAAAGTTCTATTAACTTATTTTGGAGTTTGTTGTATTCACGATCTTCCAATTCACTATATATGGCTATTACCCCTTTAAATATATATCTTCTTAATTTGTTAGATAGATCTTCGGGATTGTTAAGAATGTTTCTTGAAATAAATACTCTTTTTTTATTAAAATGTATTTCTAATTCTGTACTAGGACTATCCTGCAAAATAATTTGTGTTTTATATTTATTCACACAAGTATCATTTATGAAAATATGTTCATTTCTTTCTTCTCAAGAAGTATGAACTGTTGCCATAGTTGCGTCATCGTTTTCGACAATGTGATTTATTTCATCGCATTTTAAACGACTTAGAAAATCTGCAACTTTATTCTCTTTCCCTTGAAGATATTCGATTTCATAATCAAATTCGTTTAATTTAATTTTCCAACGAATCAATTTTTGATTTGGTTCTTTTAGATTATTTAACCAAACTAGTGGTTTATGGTCTGTTTTTATCTTAAATTTTACTCCAAATAAATATGGTCTGAAATACTTAGTAGCCCACACAATCGCGAGTAACTCCTTTTCAATAGTAATTGGTTTCACTATTGTTTAACGTTCTAGAAGCATATGCTATCGGATGGCTGTTTTGAGATAAAACGGCTCCGATTGCGAAGTTAGATGCATCTGTTGTTAGCGTGAATTGTTTCTTAAAATCAGGGTATTTCAATATCGGATCTGATATTAGAACTGCTTTAAGTTTTTCGAAACTCTTTATGTATTTGATGTCATTGATATTAATTTTCTGATCTTTCTTTAAACATGTTGTTAATGGAATTGCTATTTTCGCATAATTAGGTATAAATTTCCTATAATATCCGGTTATTCCTAGGAAACTTTTAATTTGTTTCTGTGTTTCTGGAATTTTAATATTCTTTATTTTTTCAACTTTTTGTGGGTTGGGCTTAATTCCATCTTTAGTTAAAATATGCCCTAAATACTCCGTATCTTTTTGTAGGAAGCTACATTTATCCGGTTGTATTTTCAAATTGTATTCTTTTAATCTGTCAAATATTTTCCCCATGGAATCTATATGTTCCTGTAGAGAAGTACTAAATATAAGTATATCGTCAAGGTATACGATACATATTTTATTAATATAATCCTTAAGGACATGATTAATCATTCTTTGGAAGGTAGCAGGTGCATTTTTCAATCCGAAAGGCATTCTCACGAATTCATAATGACCTGTATTAGTTGAAAAGGCGGTTTTAGCTCTGTCTTCGGGTTTAACCAGAATTTGGTGAAATCCCTTTGCTAAATCCAGCGTGGAAAAATAGTTTGCTCTACCAAGTTTGTCTAAAATGGATTCTATGTTAGGAATTGGCATTTTGTCATCTATCGTTTTTTCATTAAGCTTACGATAGTCAATAACTATTCTCCATTTAGCTTTGCCACTATTGTCCATTTTTTTTGGAACTACCCATATCGGACTGTTATATGGAGAAGTTGACTCTTGAATAATATTTTGTTCCAACATTTTGTTTATTTGTAATTTGACTTCCTCTTCGTGAACTTGAGGGAATCTATAAATTTTAGAAAATATAGGTTTCTCATCTGTCGTAACAATCTCGTGGAAAACGTCTTTTACGTTTGTGAGATTCGTTCCTTCCTGATAGAAGAGGCCTTTATACTCTTTTAATGTTTTACCTAAAGATTTTTTTTCCTCTAAATTTAGGTGACTTAGATTGAACTCGCAATGTTCAATTGGTTCTATATAATTAACATATCCTAATGGACATGAATAAGTAAATGGGATTTGCTTTCCGTTTACTTCAAGAATTCCTTTTCCTAAATGAAGTATCGCATTCATATTCTTTAAAGTGTTATTCCCGATTATTCCTCTAAAGTTTTTATTCCCTAAATCAGTTACATTCCAATACATGTTAGCGTCGTCATTGAATTCTGATGGTAAAGCGGTCAAAGTTTCATGAGTTATAACTTGCGAACCAGTTACCGTTTGGACTCTTAGAGGTTGAGAGAGTTTTAATAAATTATTTACTTCACGTTTATCAAGTAAATTGACAGTACTTCCCGTGTCTATTAATATTGGAAGTTTTTTATTATTAATTGAAAGTATGACTACCGGTAAGATATCTTCGAGGCGTGTATTGTAAAATTTACATCTACATCCATTGGTTCTTCACGGTTTCTAGAAACTTGTGTTGAAGGTTTGATAAAAGATTTTTTTTCAAAATTTTTACGCGAATTATCAATGTTACGATAATTGAAAGAATTATTGGTGTTACGAAAATTTACATATTTATCTTTAGTAGAACTAGCACTAGCACGATTGTGACTATTTCCTTGATGCCTTTTATTACATAATTTCAATAATCTAACTGCGGATTCTAATTCTATCACGTTTTTAGTTTCTAATAAAATAACTTGATTTTCACTCAAACACGATTTAAACTTTTCTAAAACAAACGATTCGTTTCGGTCAGGACTATATTGATGCGGCTTATTTGCGTCTAACTGATATTTCCGATTCATTTTCACTAATATTTGACTTAGGCAGTTGTACACATTTAAAAAGTTTTCATGGTATCTTATACTATTCACCTGATTAATTAGCTCCATGTATTCCTCCTGTACTCCGAATCTGCTGATAAGTGCCGTTTTCACTTGACTCCATGTGGGGTTTATCAATTTTCGAAGTTCTTCTCGAGCTCGTCCTTGTATCTTTGATTTAACAATTTTCGTTAAATACAGCTTTTGCGATGCGTCGGTAACCATAGCCATGATCGTTTCTCCTTCGTCCAAAAAGCACTCTAGATCATACTCCTCGGTTCCATTGAAATTTGGGATGCTTCTCGCTTCTCGTAGAACATCGTTGAAACTGATTGTTGCCATTTTCGTCACTTTGCTGGGAAATTTTCGTTTCAATAATTATTTTCGGGTTACGTTGCTTAGATTTTCCGCAAAGAGCGGAAAAAAATTTTTGGGAATGTTGGCTTTCAAGTTAACTTGCTCGAATTTCTCGGCAAGGGGCGAATTCTATGAAAATTCAGCCTAGTCGTCAGTGTAAGATATTTTTCTTTTTACTTTGTAATAAGGATCTACGCCGATTTCAAATTAAAATTTGACAACGTTTTTATGCTAAGTAATTTCACTTTTACGTTGGGCGATCCTACCGACTGCGCCAGTTAAATGAACAATACTTGTTCAATTTAAAACAAAAAAAAAATTGTGAAAATAATAATATTTATTATTAAAAAAAAAAATATATCTTAGCTCTAACACTGACAGTTACGTAATGAGCAACGATTCAATAGTCGTTCTCATATTTATAGTATGGATAAGTAACCATATGTTAAATGACAAGAGAACGACTTTGCTCTGTTGATTTCTTATCATAGAACACAGTTCGGTCCTTATCCTCTCGTTTTATGATCATGTTACATTTCTTCGTAACCATTAGATAAGATACTAGTCGTTCTCATATTTATAGTATGGATAAGAACGACTCTGCTCTGTTGATTTCCCATCATAGAACACAGTTCGATCCTTATCCTCTCGTTTTATGATCACGTTACATTTCTTCGTAACCATCAGATAAGATACACATTTGTTTCTTAAGATGTTATTTTCTTATCTTTTGGTTTGTTGAAGAAATGCAATTCCTTATCGATATTGGATTGTGAGTGTTTATATATAACTTGTGCGGGTTTGTTGATGGGTTGGGCTGATAAGGGGTTTGGCACGGGTATGTTTGTGGGGGTTAGCGTGCTTCTTGTTGCGGATGGGGTGTGATAAGGTTTGGTCGCGCCTGGATTGTTATGATTTGGGGGTCTATTACATTGTGGCGCAGCAGGGTTAGCAACAAAAATTTATTTCGAATGTTGTTGATTCAACTGACAAATGCCACCACCAGTGTTCTCCGGGGCGTAGTAGGCCTTGCTAATTTTGAATTGTAAAAAAAATAATTGAATATGAAAAAGAAATAATTCAAGATATTAATTTGCGAACCACCGACCGGGCAGGTCGTTTTAATTTCGTATTTTATTTAAAATTTTAATTGTAATTTTTTTTTGTAAAATGAAATGTTTTAATTAAAGTAATTGTAAATACAAGTGGTAAAATAAAATGTATTACTAAATTGATGACCCCCAAGAACTCGCCCGAATGATTGGAACGAGGAAAAATCTGCAAAGCGAGAGCCGACATCGTCGCAGGGCCAGTATCGGGCTGTTTTCTTTGTGCCGCTCGTTGCGGAGACGGCGAAAGGTGGTTAAACCCTGCACCAGAAGGAGCCAGACGCAGCACTGCGAATGCGGCTTCGAATGGGCGATCGTAAGGAATTCATTTCGTGGAACGCCGCCGTCGTGGTCGTGGCCGCCACGTAGTTGAATTTTGCAGAGGACGTCCCGTATCAACGCCGACTGCAATACGCGAAAAATTCCGTTGGTTTTTTGTGCCCCCGATGTCTAGTGATAAAATCATTGATCAGTCCGTTGAGCCGCAGCCGCCGACAAGGATCATTCGCACGCTCAGGAGCTCCAACCTCAAAAACGCTGCCAAGGCAAGCCGCCACAGGTGAAAAGTTTTCTTTAGTTGTAAAATTTTGACATGAATTTCTAGTTGAAGCATAGATAAGTGTAGCGACAAAACTCGATGGACGACAAAGACGCGGCAGGCCCTTCGGACCACCACGTGACCGCCTTCACTATGAGTCAGCTAAGTTGGATCACTTGCTGACAGGTTTGATGTTGAGCGATCGAACTCTCAGCCAATTGCTTTGCGAAATGAGGCAATTGGGTGGGAGCAAGATCGACGACGATCTGTACAAGTTGCTCGGTTGCCACGAATTCCGGAGAGCACCCAGGCGGTCCTCGCGTGCGTCTCCGGTTCTTTGGAAACGCTGGCAGCTGCGGCCGATAAGGTGCATGAGGTGCACGCGCGTTTAACTACAGCGGCCGTTCAGCAGCCTTCTGACAAAGTTGGCGAACTGAAGCGCCAGACGGCCGCAATTGTGGCCAGTATGGCTGAGATGAGGACGACGCTGGACGCTAAGCGTTCGGGCGCCAGGTCGCGAGCTCGCTCGTGATCTACTGCTTGAAAAGGGCGATTGGGTAGCAGGTCGTCAGGACAACCTACGGACCGAAGTTCTTGCTGGTACCATTGCAGATTCGGCGAAAAAAACCACTAGATGTACGATCCCGTGTAAATTCGCGCAGCACCACATTAGCACTACTGGTTCGCCTATCTTCTCGAAGGTGGGTCCTCTACCATCCAAGAAGCTGGCTATTGTACGGAAACAGTTTGAAAAACTTATGCAACAGGGTATCTGCAGACCTTCAGACAGCTGTTGGTCTTCCCCACTGCATATGGTCCCTAAACCAAATGGCGAATGGCGCCCCTGTGTATTGTAGAAGGCTAAACGCGCAGAGTGTTCCTGACCGATATCCCATTCCATTCCACGACTTTGCGCATCATTTCGCAAACTGCCGCATCTTTTCGACCTTCGATTTAATCAAGGCATATCACCAAATCCCTGTAGCTCCAGAAGACATTCCAAAGACGGCAATATATACACCCTTTGGACTCTTCGAGTTCACACGGATAACTTTCGGGTTAGGCAATGCGGCGCAAATCTTTCAAAGGTTCATTCACTCGGTCCTGCGAAACCTCGACTTCTGTTTCGTGTATTTGGATGATGTTTTGGTCGTTTTTTCCTCAGGGTCTGAGCACTTAGCCCATCTCGATTGCATTTTTCAACGACTCCTTCAAACCGGTTTAGTTCTAAACGTTGATAAATGCAAGTTTCTCCAGACACAGGTGAGATTCCTCGGCCACTTCATTTCCCCTGACTGAATACAGCTCGACCCAGACAAGGTGCAAGCGATCTCAAGCTTCCCGGGTCCAAAAACCGTGAAGGAGTTGAGGAGGTTCTTGGACATGCTAAACTTCTATCGTCGCTTCCTGCCCAAGACCGCCCAACACCAGCCCATTTTGAACGCGTACTTGTCTGGCCCCAAAACAAAGGACACACGAGGTTCTGTGGTCTGAAGAGGCTGTCCGCGCGTTTGATAAACAAAGCCGATAACAACTGGCTGATGTTACACTCTTGGCATTTCCTCGGCAAGATGCCCCCCTAGCCGTTTTTTTTATGCCTCTGACATAGCAGTATGTGCTGCTCTTCACCAAAAGGTGAATCAAATCTGGCAGCCTCTCACATATGCTTTGAAACAGAAGCCCTACAAAGCGTCCCCTCGCCAGCTTCGACACCTGAGTTTTATAAGCCAGTTAACGTCCGACATACAGCACGTGTCCGGCAAGCGTAACATAGTTGCTGACGCTTTGTCATGTGTCTCCGATGTGCGTTAATATCCCCGCCTCAGTTGACTTCTCGGCTAACGCCAAGGCACAAGAGGACGACGCAGTACTTGAGAGCCTCAAATCCAACCCCAAATATAATTTTCAGGAGTTGTCCATCTTCGGCTCGAACCTGTCTCTCTGCTGCGAAAACTCGGAAAAGAGCCATACATTCCAGCCACCTTTCGCAAGGAAGTGTTCCAAGCGATTCCCGACTTAGCGCATTCAGGCATCAGGACAACAAATCGACTAGTCACCGAAAAATACTTCTGGCCCTCCATGAATAAGGTCGTAAACTCCTGGGCTAGAGAGTGCATCGCATGCCAGAAGTGTAAAGTCACCAGACATGTACGAAAAGAAGTGGGTTCATTCCCCTGCACTGCCAGGCGGTTCCACACCACACACCTCGACAATTGTCGCCCTTTGCGAGATTCGCCCGGATACAAGTATTGCCTTACAATCATCGGCAGGTTTACCCGGTGGCCTGAGGCAATATCTCTGAAGGACATTACGGCGCAATCTTGTGTCGAAGCCCTCTGTCGAGAGTGGATCCCTCGCTTTGGCATCCCTGCAATGGTCATCACTGACCAGGGGATGCAATTTGAGTCCACCCTTTTCTCGGAGTTGGGCAAACTCCTGGGATTCAAACGCCAGCGGACGCTGAAAGCCGCCATTATGGCTCCCGAAGATCCGTCCTGGACTCAAGTCTTGCCTCTCGTCCTACTTGGCCTCCGAACAATCCATCGATAGGAATTTGCTGCCAGCTCTGCGAAGCTGGTATACGGGGAGAACCCAAGGCCCCCAGGTGATCCGGTCTTCGACAAGAGATCGGGTGTCACAAATTCGGGATATCTGCGCCTGCTGAGAGACAATCTCCACCGCCTTAAAACTACAAAACCCCCCACCCGACACACATCCGTACCTCCCTGCACTCCTAAGGAGCTGGACACGTGCACGCACGTCCTGGTCAGGACGGATGCTGTCCGGAAGCCGCTGCAGCATTCATACGACGGCCCGTACCGTCTTCTCGAGCGGGGAGAGCATTTCTGCCAGCTCGAGATCGGAGGACATAAAAAGGCTATCTTCTTATCCAGGCTGAAGCCCGTTTGCGCCCCAAATCAACATCGTGTTCGCTTCGTCGATGGATGGAGAACGCAGTTTCGACTTCAGTCGCTGAAACCCCTAGGTTTCATCTGGAGGCGGAGTGATGTGGCGCAGCAGGGTTAGCAATATTCGAAATCTATTTCGAATGTTGTTAATTCGACTGACAAATGTCACCACCGGTGTTCTCCGGGGCGTAGTAGGCCTTGCTAATTTTGAATTATAATAATAAAAACTGGTAAGAAGCCGTAAAGCCGCCATCGCGTGCTTTTTTCAAGATATTAAGTTGCGAATCACCGACCGGGCAGGTCGTTTTAATTCTAAAATATCTAAAATATTAATTGTAATTTTCTTTTTTTGTAAAATGAAATGTTTTAATTAAAGTAATTGTAAATACAAATTGTAAAATAACAAATTTTGATTAAAGTAATTGTAAATACAAGTGGTAAAATAAAATGTATGACTAAAGGGTCATGTACTTGGGCTGATTTTGTTGAGGTTGCTGATAAGGGGTGATCGTTTATGTTTGTCGAGATTGACATGCTTCTTGTTTGCGGTGGGGTGAAATAAGGTGAGGTGGGACCGGGATTGTCATGATTTGAGGGCCTATTGGGTAATGTGCTTGGGCTGATTTACTGAAGGTTGCTGATAAGAGGTGATCGTTTGAATATGCGTATTGCTTGCGTGATGGGAATCGCTTAGCAGGTTCACATATTGGGGAACGTGTGATTATAAGACCGCAGGTGGATATATTGTAAGTTTGAAAATGATGGTTTTGTAGATTTTAATGTATTTGGGCCGATTTTCTTGAAACCAGGAGTCGTATAATATTGACAAGGGTGAAGTCCATATATATTTTTCCAAAATTTTCAAAATGTTCTGTTGGAAGCAATTCAATTGTGACGTTATATGGAGCTACATCCACATATTTAAATGGACCCAATTTTATTCAATCCCCAAAGTATATAGCCCAAAAACGTGCATATGTGAACGTGAGAAATAAAGACATTTGCTGGATCAAGTGAAGCATCATTTCTTCCCTATACTCCTTGAGCACTCACTCAGAAGAAACATTAACATATAAAATTGATGATATCACCGCTTCAGGTAAAAGGTTTTGTGATCATATTATGTAAGCAGTTCCCTGTGCATGGCTTTATATTCGTATATAGATATAAATGCAAAAAAAAATTCCTTCACTAATTGTTTAACTGTCCGGATGGCTCAAGTGGTTAGAGCGCTGGGCTGTCGTAGCGGAAGATCGCGGTTCAAATCTCACTGGTGGCAGAGGGATTTGTTATCGTGACTGGATGTCGGATACCAGTCGACTTTGCTGTGAATAAGTACCTGAGTAAAATCAGGGCAATAATCTCAGCCGAGCGCAATGCTGACCACATTGCCTCCTACAGTGTACTGTAATGTACCGTTACGGTCTTGAATGAAGTGCTCTAACACACTTGAAGGCCCTGATCCAATATGGATTGTTGCGCCAACGATTATTATTAATTGTTAAACTCCAGATATAAATATGTGCATACATATGAAAAACATCAATATTTTGCTAATCCTAAATAAACAAATGTTGCCTATTAAGTGAATACCACTGACAATAACGTAGACACATGTCTACCCTATTGGACACTACCCGCAAACTTAATTACAGCATACATATATTATACATACACATGCCTGTGTGGATATGGATTCGCCGTTCATATAACTTGGCTTTGTATGATGATGATGTCATGCACCTCTTAGAGTGCAATAAATTTTCGTCAAATATAAACGTTTTAACGCCAATACTTTGTTAATAATAGTTGGATTTCATTCAAACTTATACCAGTACCAAATCTTGTACTTCTAGGATGAAATTAAGGGGTTTTTGGATAAATTTCTAAATTACAGTAATATGTTATTATTTACTTTATTTGTACGGATAAAGGAATGGGATGTATTTTGTGCTCTAGATTTCGTATAGATGAACCATTATCAGTTTTTCGAATTTTCCGCCTGGATAGGTTCTGAGAAAGACACCTGTTTCACTTTTTGGGTCACACATTTTCACCCACCCCTATGTTTCACCCAATATAAGAAATAAGATGAGTTTCGCGATGTACTAATCGAGTCCTTTCATTTGATACGTTTCGAATGTATGGGGAGCCCCCTTCAAATTCAACACCAAATCCGCCATTTGCCATATGTAAAGTGGTTCACAGTTTGCACTTTTCCACCAGATTTCGTGAAAATTGGTTCAGCCGTTTCTGAGTAAATCGGGTGTGTGACAGATAGACAGACGAATAGGCGGACAGACAGATATACATTGAATTGATTTTAAGTAGATTTTGTTTCACAGAAAATCTTAAAAGTGGACGATTTATAAACTGTTGGGGGCTTGATTTCCTTCTGAAAGTGAAAAATATTAGTGTGTTCGAGTAGCGGAATTCGACAATAAGTTTCAATCTATTTGGATACGATCCGGAAATCAAAAAGATTGTTGGCCCATACCACCTTTCGAAGGAAGAAAAGGCGCCCTACATCAACTTGTTGGTACTGCAATCTGGCAAAAAAGAAACCACTACATTTAGATTAAAAATATCTCTCCAGTATCCCTGGAGGAATCTACTTTGGAGTACACGCATTTTGAGCGGCAAATAGATGTACCATTTGTATTTGATGCGGACCTAGAATGTCTACTACAAAATATTAAAACTTGTCCGTAAAAGCGTCCACACACGGCAAACTAAGTTGGTGACCAAGTTTGCGGTTCGTTTGCCACAGACGCAGCAACCGACCGGCAACTTCATTTCGTTGCGAGATTTCGACGAGTGCACATCATCGCGCCGTAATGGTCATTACGATGCGAGATGTCGAACAGTGCACATCGTTGCGTCGTGAGCTTCGCTATGTTGCGCGCTCTCTTTTTGTGTGGCGAGATATATGTTTTCTTCAAAGTGGAAAAGTTACGTCATCCTCATCCATCCGCTTACACATCATCAAAGAACGATGCCTAAATAAATACTCGCTAGCAAGTAAGTTAGTTTTATTGAACTAGACCTAAGTAAATACATAATTGTTGGGAAGTAAGAATAAGGAGAAGATGTGTATTTTATTGCTTGCATTGTGACCCTTTAAAAGGACATGTAACTGCAAGCAAAGGATGCACTCTTATTCAAGATATTAAAGTGAAGAGTTACATTTGAAATCATTTGTTTTGTAAAGGCGGATCACGGTCGGAAACTCGTGATCATAATTGAAACGCACGATTTTTTTATTAATATGATTTTATTTCCAATCGTCAAACTCAACTCTAATAACTCAACTGCTCGTTACATGTCTTTTTCGTGTTGATCTCTAGATTTTTACCAACATTTGATCCAGCGGGGCTCCAATTGATGTTGCTTCTCTGGCCAATTTTAAATGGGTGCTATATACCTTTAAGTTTTGTTTGTTGTTTTTGCACGTAGAGACCGGAGATTGTGATATTCAGGGCCTGTAGTTCCATGCGTTTCTTGACCTCCCCGGTTATACTACGATTAGATTTGATATAGATTTGATGGGATTTTGGTATTATATTATTATAAAATCTAATCGTAGTATAATCGGGATACATACCCCCTAAAGAAGGATGGCTTCCATAAAGAAAGAATGTTCATTCTTGATAGATAATGATAGCAATAAAAACTGGAAGAATCATTGAGAATGTAATTAATCGAACGCATCAAATCATCATATTCATCATATGATATGAACGTCTCAAGCATTCGAAGCACATTAAAATCGCTCGAAAGCTTTTCAAATGATCAAGCACATACCGAACCGATTCGTAACCGATTTTGTGGGCGTGGCCTTAGAGGCCACACTGTATATCAAAACATTTTGATGTTCGTGGAACCGTTGCTGCAACCGTTGCCCCAACCTGAGTTTGTATGGAGAATTTCTCCACAGACGTGCAACCGCACTGCAACCGACAACTTGGTCACCAACTTGGTTTGCCGTCTGTGGGCGCTTTAAAATCCAGCGTCATCGTCAGGAACAACTCTTCAAGAACATATACCGTGCGCTTTCGCCTGTTATTCTGATTCTAGTTTAGATAAGTTTAGAATGTACAAGGGGCCAAATTCCCCACAAAAATTCATAAATTCCTTAGTGTATGATTTAAAATGTTTCTACACAAATGACTTTAAATGAGGGAAAAAAGGCTGGATAGTGATAGATTTCGTGATTATTATCACTTTACCGGGAAGTATAGAGGTCCGGTTCATGTTTATGCAATCTTTTGTTTGGGTTTCAAAATTCTTCCCCATTATATTTTATAACTTTTTAGTTTATGATTGCCATTTGTTTGTCAAGGAGCTAGCAAGCATTGATGGACATATTTTAATAATATCACTCAATAAGAAACTTCCACTATCATTATCGATATTTGGAGCAGTTCCACCTGTCAGTGCAACTGAACTTGAGGAGGTAATAAAACGGGGAAAGCCACAGGACCTGACGACATTACATCTGAGCTCTGGAAAGCGAAGAGTTGGGACCCAACATTGAGGCTCAGTGAATTCTTTAATCGGGTTATTCAGGGAGTTAGAACACCGTCTAACTTGTAAGAAAGTACCACAATATGGAAAAAGAAAGGTAGTTCAGCAGAATGTTGAAATTATCATCCGATACTTTCCCATACCATGAATATTTTTGAACGCATTCTTGGCAACCGTATTCGCGAAATCGTTGAAATACCCGTGAATCAAGCCCGATTTACCAAAAACTGCGGAACTACATGGTGCGTTGATAATGTTTTCCTAGCATCTAATAGCAAAAATGATCTCGAGTAACTGGTCCAAAAATGGGATGATCGCTTCATACAACATGGTCCCAGATTGAATTTAAACAAAACTGAATTTTTGACAACCGATCCCCATGAAACAGGCACAATCACTGTCAGCAGCAGTGATCTGCACAGAACTGAGCGATTTAAATACCTCGGGTTTACGCTATCAGCTAATGGAGAACCGCGTTAGGAAATTGCCTCACGCATTAACGCAACGTGGATGGGGCGGCATTCCACAACTGGTGTTCTTTGTGATCGATGTATCAACGAACCTCTTAGATCCAAAATTTACCGCAATGTCGACCATACTGTCGCTCTCTATGGTTCTGAGTGTTGTTCAGCTATAAAACACAATGAACGGCGTCTTGTGGTAATGGAGACGAAGATGTTGCATTGGACTAGTGGCATGACATGTTTTGATCACATCCGATCATCCGATCCGGGCATTCAACTGCTAATAAAAAATATATGAAAACTATAAAGAAGATGATCCTTCCAAATATTTAATGTATGTAGATGCTAATAATTTATACGGATGGGCAAATTTTGGTCTAAGATGCATAATTTGTATACAGAATGTAATAATAAAATTAGATTAAACTACCTAGATGATAAGCGATTCGTAAGAGAGGACGGGGTTAGAACGTATGCCTTGGGGACATTTTTATATAAGAATGGATGTAAGCTAGAATAAAATGATTCATATAATAATAAATGGATGTACACTAGACAAAAATGTTTCCTGTCCCTCTCTTTTTATTTTATAGAAGCTGCCAAGAGGGTAGGTAATTTCAATCATTCAGAGCAGTGTAAATAGATTTCATGACCGTAAATATTTATACAATTAGTCGGTAGGATTCGATATATTCATAATACTATAAAGGCAAATTCACAGTATGGAAAGAACCCCACATTTATTAAAAGCATCATTACCAATTTAGCAGTTCAGGAGCAATTGAAAGCAGTTCGGTAGCAGTTCAAAGCACTCCAGGAGCGGTTCAAAGCAGTTCAAAACAATTCAGGAACAGTTCAAAGCAGTCGTGGAGCAGTTCAAAATAGTTCAGGAGCAGTTCAAAGCAGTTCAGTTCAAAAGATCAGTAACCCTACGCTGATATGCCACAGAAGCACAGTCAATTTGGAAAACATTACGTGAGCTGCCCGTGTGCATATAACGATGCAAAATGCGGACCAGACACTTGTGAATGTTATAGTGTTCGGAGCAGAATAAATGGAATGAAAAGCCTTGTTCAGTTCTATAAAAAGATTAGTTAATAAATAAGTTTTATTCTTTAACCGAAACTACAGTGTTTCATTGTGAATCTTAATATATCATATCCTTGACATTTATCCAGGAATTGTGTTTCGTTGAGAACCCTAGCCACTCCACAAACGCTTGATTACCATTCCTTTTCAATATTTTTCCTTAAGATAAATTGACGGATGCTTAGCTTTCAATAGTTCAGGCTCATAAACACCTTCAATTGCATTTCCTTCGTAATCTTCTAATAGATATGTAACGGGATTGGTTATATGAATTTCGCGGATCTTGAAAATTCCGTGGTTCAATTGGGTGTATAGCCCTTTTCAAGTACATGCTTGTATTTATACATTATATTTAAATAGACCCATTACCTTAATGTTGTTGTATACGCTAGACAGGAGTAATTTTTCATTGAAACTGTACGCAGCAGACGGAGCCGTTTTTAAGGTGTGTCAATTACAGATGGTTGATTGACTTAAATATCTAGATATTGCCTAGCAATATCTGAAATATGATTTTGCCTCAGGTATGCTCCCAGAGATCCTTGCCCTTCCGGAGTGGCAACATATTGGCGAACAGCTTTTGTAGAAGAATTGGATAAAGAAGTGTTGGTGAGGTTAAGTTTTGGTTTAAACTTTCATGAAGGAGTTTCAAAAATGTGTTCATATTCTTCAAAGACGCGATCTCCCTTTAATTCCTCATCTTCACATTTAACACGAGTTGATGAAGACACTTCTTTAATTTCTTTTTTTATGTCTTGTTCCTGCAATACTTTAGCTTTTTTAACAATTTTTTTGAGAGGTTCCGTGATGGGTTTAAATATTTCCTACAACTGAATCGTGTCCGGATAGCAGAGTGGTTAGAGTGCAAGGCTGTCGTACGGAAGGTCGCGGTTCAAATCTCACTGGTAGCAGTGGAATTTGTATCGTGATTTGACGTCGGATACCAGTCGACTCAGCTGTGAATGAGTACCTGAGTTAAATCAGGGTAATAATTTCGGGCGAGCGAAATACTGACCACATTGCCTCCTAGTGTACCGTTACGGTCTTGAATGAAGTGCTCTAACACACTTCAAGGCCCTGATCCAACATGGATTGTTGCGCCAACGATTATTATTATTTACAACTGAATTTCTGTCCCGGCTTTGTTAGCTTTCAGCTGTTGATACTACCTCCTTATTGAATCAGTTGTCTCTACAATATCCCTGAGCAACTGTTTTTCAAGCGTTGTCCTTTTCATTGTTTATGGAATAATATTTTGGAATATTCTTTCAATAGGTTTTAGTTTGACTTTAACTGATTTTTGCAGCACCTAAATCGATTTGTTTTCGAATTGTTTAGAACTGTCTTTACTGTTGCTGCACTCAAACTGTATTGAACGGTTATCGAACTGTATTGAACAGCTATCGAGCTGTATAAAAGTGATCCTTTGAACTGAACTGCTTCGAACTGCTCCTGAACTGTTTTGAACTGCTTCGAACTGCTCCTGAACTGTTTTGAACTGCTTTGAACCGCTCCTGGACTGCTTTGAACTGCTCCTGAACTGCTAAATTGGTAATGATTAATAGATGTGGGGTTCATTCCATACTTTGAATTTGCTTTTATAGTATTATGAATATATGGAAACCCACCAACTAATTGTATAAACATTTACCGTCATGAGATCTATTTATACTGCTCTGAACGATTGAAATTACCTACTCTTCCGGCTGGTTCTATTCCATAGAAAGAGAGGGAAAGGAAACATTTTTTTGTAGTCTACATCCATTTATTATTATATGAATCATTTTATTCTAGTTTACATCCATTCTTATATTAAAATGTCCCCAAGCATACCCCCCCCCCCCTAATTCCTCTTCTCACAAATTGATGCATGTCGATATCGAAGAGAAGCTCCAGCTCCAGGATGTAATTTTAAGCACGGCATCCCATGATAAACCCAGAGTCGTATAATATTGACATCCATATATATTTTTACAAACATCTCTTTTCAGATACAACTCCAAATAGTCCCACATAGCTCCACAATTGAATTGCTTTCAAAGCGCATGTTGATAATCGGCTTCTTTGCACTGGGTATTTGACATCTTATTGAAAATTGTTTCCCGAGGTGGTAGAGAAGTTTCATTTTATCGATTCCAAGAGTTTATGTATTCGTAAGGAAACACCTCCTTTCGCGTAAGAAGATTGAATTTTTCGCTATCTCCATATACCCCTGAAACAGTTTTCAAATCTCTTCGAACCAGCTTGTGTACGAGTGCATCAAGGCTGCTATGCATGAATCTAAACGAATCCGAAAATCTTTATTCAATGGTTTCAGAATCATTATAATACAGTTCTTCTTCTTTTTCTTCAGCCTTTGTCCCGTTCACAAGCGGGGCCGGCTCGTTGTGATCGGTTTCGCCATTTGGCTCTATCGCATGCTTGATCTGGATGCAATCTCGAGGCTTTTAAATCCCCATCCAGCGTATCAAGCCACCCTTATTTCGGCCTACCTTTTAGTCGTTTACCATCGATTTCGATGTTCAGACCAATCTTGGAAATTGAATTCTCGTTTGCACGAATTGCGTGACCATACCATCGAAGACGCCCCGTTTCCATTCCCGAAAAACGCCGTTCATTTTATTTTATAGTTGGCCAACACTCAGAACCATAGAGGGCGACAGTACGGACGACATTGCGGTAAATTCTAGATTTGAGACGCTCGTTGATACGTCGATCACAAAGAACACCAGTTGTGGAATGCCACTTCATCCAGGTTGCGTCAATGCGTGAAGCAGTTTCATAACGCAGTTCTCCATTGCTGATAGCGTAAACCCGAGGTATTTAAATCGCTCAGTTCTGGGCAGATCACTTTTGCTGACAGTGATTGTGCCTGTTTCATGGGGATCGGTTGTCAAAAATTCAGTTTTGTTTAGATTCAATCTGGGGCCATGTTGCATGAAGCGATCATCCCATTTTTGGATAAGTTGCTCGAGATCATTTTTGCTTTTAGATGCTAGGAAAACATCATCTGCATAAAGCAGTGTGTAGGACGCAGGGCGTTGGATGTCCCGTGTGACGGTGTCCATAACAAGAACAAAAGGGAGTGGTGACAGAGCGCTTACTTGATGAACACCAACAGATAACCGAAGCGAACACGATCAACTTCCGGTATCCTGACTTGTTTAACACTATTACACTATCGGTCATATCATCAATTTCATATGTTGATGTTTCTTATTGTTTGTTTATTATTATCATATTTCGATTCCTCGATTTCGTAGAGATGCCCCCCCCCCCCCTCTAAACTTAACACAAAATTGCACCACTTCCCGTATATAAGGGGAACAACAGATCACACGGTCTCACCAATTTTCGTGGCAATCGGTTTAGCCGTTTCCGAATAACTCAGGTGTGATAGGCAGACAGACAGACAGACGGACAGACATACATCAACTCGATTCTAATACGCAAAAACTTAAAAAACGAGGCACTATAGATCTAAACGACCATTACGTTCGCGCTTTGAAAGATTGTAAAAATCTACTTACGAATACCCAACTCTGCAACACCCTGATTTTAGGAAGCCCTTTATTTTAGCAATTAACGCAAGTAATTTTGCTATCAGAGTCGTTTTATCACTAGACTTTATTACCAGTGATCGTCCAATTTGCTTTGGGAGCAGAACCTTAAGTGACTCAGAAATAAATTACTCCACGATAGAAAAGGAGCTATTAGCCATTGTGTTTAGAAGGAAGTTTAAGATTGTAACTGATCATAAGCTGCTAATATGGATAATCAGTCTGAAAGACCGGAACTCAAGTTTAATCCGTCGAAGGCTTAAACTTAAGGAGTTAAATTATGAGGTCATTTATAAAAAAGGGCAGTAAAAATAGCAACGCTGACGCCCTAAGTAGAGTAAAAGCCCCAAACGGTACCAATGTAGAGAAAACGGAAATATACGCTAATGAAATTATAACCTCTCCTTCAAATATTTCTGCGCAAAGTACAAGAGGTATCATAGTACACTCAGCAGAAGAAAATATGAACACAGGCATCCCAATCTCAGAAAAGTCTCTAAATGAGTTGTCGCTCCAAATGGTCTTCGCAAGACCGGACAGGCAGCTATCAACAGGCGTCGAAATACCCATCAGAAATAAACAACGACGAACGATTAAAACTGTACACGGCCATGAGAGAATTCGGTATCCCGACGAAATTAATAAGACTGACTAGGTTGACCCTGACCAATGTGCCACGCCAGATAAAAGCAGCAGGATCACTCTCAAGACCATTCGACATCAACAACGGTCTACGACAAGGGGATGCGCTATCATGCGTCCTCTTTAACCTGGCCCTCGAGAAAGTGATCCGTGATGCTGAGGTGAATGCAAGAGGTACAATCCTCTTCAAGTCCACTCAACTACTGGCCTATGCTGACGATATCGACATCATGGGAAGAACCACCCGAGACGTACAAACTGCCTTCATCCAGATCGAGCAGGCGGCGCGAGATCTTGGACTGCACATAAATGAAGGCAAGACAAAATATATGGTGGCAACGTCAGCACCGAAGACGAATCAACCAACAACATCAAACCGCACTGGTCAAACACAAACACGAACAAGAATAAGGATAGGAGAATACAACTTTGAGACAGTTGACAATTTCTCCTATCTAGGGTCGAAAGTCACAACCGATAACAACTACGATGATGAAATCCGCGCACGGTTGTTGTCAGCCAACAGAGCCTATTTCAGCTTACAAAGACTGTTCCGCTCGAAACGTCTCACCATAGGGTCAAAGCTCTTACTGTACAAGACTATGATCTTGCCAGTCCTCATGTATTCCTCGGAAACTTGGGTTCTTAGCAAGAAAAATTGCGAACTCTTGGCGGCGTTCGAGGGAAGAATCCTCCGAAGAATTTTTGGCCCCCTACATGAGGATGGACGATTCCGTAGCCTACACAATGACGAAATCTATGAGCGATACCATGACCGTCCGGTTGTGGATAAAATCCGGCTCAATAGGCTACGGTGGGCGGGTCACTTAATCCGTATGGATGAGGATGATCCAGCCCGGAAAGTCTATAAGGGCAATATCTATGGTAGGAAAAGAAGACGAGGCAGACCCTGCCAAAGATGGAGCGGTGGCGTGGGCCAGGACGCCAGACAGCTTTTAGGAATATCGAATTGGTGGACCTCGGCGCAAAACCGGGATGTCTGGAGTTCCTTATTAAGGCAGGCCTAGACCGGATACCGGTTGTTGCGCCGTTGATGATGATGATGATGATTAAGAACCACGTTAACCGAAATTCTTAAGAAATGTATTCCTCCTAACAAGATTACAGACATTCTTTCCCCCGATCATATCTTTAAAACGTAGACTGTAGCGCATCTTAAGAGAGACTATTACTTTCCATATTTAAAAACCAAGATAACAAAAATTATAAATAACTACGAAAAATGTCGAACCGTTAAGTATGAAAGAAATCCCCCAAAACCAATTTTCCAAACGCCTGAAACACTTAGCAAACCTTTAAAACAGCTAAATTTAACAATAATCTAAAACTTAGTAGCACCCATGAATACCTTGAGAATTTCAATCTAAATTGTACACAGGAATTAAACGTAGTCATGTTTTGTTCTGCGAATTATATAAAAGAGCACTTCACACCCACGAGCCGCTTCGGTAACGCTGCTCCCAGGGCCGAGGTGAAGCAGCATCTGACGATTTGCCTCTGTCCTGGAAAGAAGCCGTAAAGCCGCCATCACCTGATTTTTTGAAAGTTGTGGGCTAAGCCCTCAACGAGGGATCCGTGGACCAAAAAAACAGAGGAATTAAGTTGCTCCTCATTTGGTCCGGTCCGGCATTAAGTTGATGCGGACTTAAGACTCAACAATTCTCATAAAAAAACGAATAACAATGGATTCTTACCAATTAGACTTAGGACTGCACGATTAATTACTTCCTACAGCAACTTAAGACATATTGGACGACTTGACAACTGCGAAACAAAAATTAAATACATACTTGACACGCTTACAACCTTTGACAACGTTACGGAAATCGGGTCATCGCTAGAGATAACAAAAGCCAAACTTACGGAAGTTAACAACAAACTATTCAACCTTCTGCCTAGGAGACGAATCAAAAGAGGACTCGATAACGAGCTCAGCTCAATTATGAAAACTATAACTGGCAACATGGACGCCAACGACGCCATCAATATTAATAAGGAAATTAATGAAATACTAAATAATGAAAATAATGTGAACAAGGAACTAAACCAGCAAACTGTTTCAAACGAACCAATGTTAAAACGTTTCGACAACCTTACTAATCATATCAATCAACAGCAAAGAATTACTACCTCAACTATATCAACAAAAACTCCAAAAACCAGATCACGAGGGACAATCACAATCTGAAATACACACAATATCTAAATCAAGTTAATTATCTGCTTAATGATCATATTACTAGTATCTCAGAAGCGATTATCTTTGCAAAAATAAACCTAATATCAAACACAATACTCAGTCCACTGGGACTTTCCGAAATCCACACTGTATTCAAAAACCAAGAGTTAAATATAAAGTCCAACGAAAACATTTATGAATTGTTACGCTTACAAGCCTATTCTAACAATTCCAATAATTCTGGTGCCAAAAGCTGCGGCATAGAATGCGAACACGGTAAAAATGGCTATAAACTTCGCTATTTTGATAGCCCACACACTCCATACGGTGTTGGTATTGCCATCTCAGAGAGTTTCCTTGGTGTCAAAGAAGAAGAAGCCGAATGATATGATCATCGGCTGATGAAACTCACCATTATATCACCTGATCACACTATTCACTTCTTCACCGCATATGCACCACAGACAGGTAGACCTGATGCCAAGAAATTTCCCTTCTGGCAACTTCTCGGAGAAAAGATCTGCATCGTGTCTGCTGATGACTATATCATCACTGCCGGTGACCTTAATGGTCATGGGGGTGAAAAGGCAGACGGTAACAGGTACCATGGGGGAAAGGGGTTTGGAGCGCTGCAATGAGGGTGACGAGCGTGTAATCGATTTTGTCGACATCCATGACCTTGTATTTATGAATACATGATTCATCAAACGATTATCTCATCTTCCTACATTTTATAGTGGGAATAGTAAAACGCAAATCGACTATATTCTCATAAGACGCCAATATTTTACAACCGTCGCTGATTGTAAAGCCGTTCCGTATGAAACCATCGAACCTCCATATCGACCGTTGATTGCCATCCTGCTAATGAAGCCACCAATAAAACAGCGCGAGGAACGCAATCGGCGCAATGGCGAGAATATTTCGAACAGATTTCATTTGAAGCAGTTCCACCTGTCAGCGCAAATGACAGGGGAAGCAATAAAACAAATCAAACCGGGGAAATCAGCAGGACCTGACGACATCACATTGAGCTCTGGAAAGCAAAGAGCTAGAACCCAACACTGTGGCTTAGTGAATTCTTTAATCGGGTTATTCAGGAAGGTAGAACATCATCTGACTGGCAAGAAAGTCACACAGGTAGTCCAGCAGAATGTTCAAATGATCGTCCGATCCGGTTACTTTCCCATACAAGAAGATTTTTAACGCAGTTTTGATAATCGTGAATCAAGCCGGATTTGTCAAGAACTGTTGAACTACTGATGCAATACACGCTGCGCGGTTTTCCCTGGAGAAACACCGTCAGAAGCATCGCCTTCTTTACATTGCATTTCTGGATCTGGGAGAAAACGTTTGATCGTTTGCCGCACGAACTCAACTGATACGCTCTACGACAACATCTGATGCCAGAAGAATTCATGCGCTGGGTTCAGTTGCTCCACCACGATCCGAAAAGTAAAGTTCGAAGTGTGACGGGTGTATCGAAACCGCTTCGTGTCTCTGTTGGTGTTCATCACGGAATCGCATTCTCACCACCCCTCTTTGTTCTTGTTATGGGTACTGTCACACAGGAAGTTCAATGTTCAGCGCTGCTTTATGCAGATGCTGTTTTCCTAGCGTCTAATAGCAAACATGATCTCGAACAACTTGTCTAAAAATGGAATAATCGCATTATGCAACACGGTTTTGATGGCCGATCCCCATGGAAACATTGTCACTATTAGCGGCGGTGACCTGCCCAGAACTGAGATTTAAATATCTTGGGTCAATGCTATCACCCAATAGAGAATTGCGTTATGAAATTGCTTCACGCATTAACGCAAGCTGGATGAAGTGGCGCTACGCAACTGGTGTTCTTTGTGATCGACGTATCAAATCTAAAATTTACCGCAATGTCGTCCATCCTGTAGTTCTCTATGTGTCACTTACATTACTTCCATCGCTTCCCTTCATAAAAAATAAATTTAAACTTGAAGATTAGAGACAATCGACCTGCGTGCATATTTTAAATTCTGAAAAGCATGCAATTAAATGACACTAGGAGTGCACATACCTCCGCCTTAAATCCATTTTTTTCGAAAACGCCAAATTGCAAATGGCGTAATCTGTCATCAGAACGAACGTTGACGACGTGCGAACTTTTCCGACTTGAAATCTTCATTGTACATTGAGACTGTGTGCCGTCCGCAGTTTCTCTTGTCCGCATTCCGCACGCATTATAATTGTGTTTTTCGCTTAATTGACACTGATATACAAATTACTAAACAGGTCGGAATACCGGAAGCTGGGCGCTTCGGCAAGAAAGGTTTTGCGTTCATTTTATGCGAAGAACTTTCTATGCATGTTTTTCTATTCGTACACAGCACAGACGAAAGTATTCATACGATCCAGCAGCAGGCGGTCTGTGTGTAGCACGGAACGTGCCAAACACGATATCGTAGAAACCAAGAACATCCGTCTCCTTGAATTTTATGGCGGGAGAAAATTGGTGTGCATGTACGTCGCACCGCACATCCCAGTGGGGACTTTGTGCAACTATTTCGTTTTTGCATCAATCATTTCATCAATGCAAACTACTGAGAAATGAATGGATGTAAAATTAGTATCGACAAATGCAACTATTATTCTTTCTGCATGACATGGTAATCATGCCTTCATTTATCCAAGCTGATGATAAGTACACAGGTGAAAAAAACGAATTTGGCACAACACTACTATCTTCACCAAATTACAGATTAAATGCTTTGCACTTAACACATGTAACCACTTTATATTGGCGAGTTATGCCTGCATTCTTGAGAAGCACAATTCTGGGGTTAGTTCCGGGCACATCAAGGACGATTACCTTGAAATATTATTCGAGAACAAATGAAAACCGGCGCAAATATTGTCTGTAAAACCTCAGTGCATGATTATCCGCATATAAAGATTAAAGTTAAAGTAGCGTTTTTCTTCTACCTCAATAGTTGGAAATTGGATCTTGCGTACAGATAACATATTATTTAAGATTGCAGGCTTCACAGCATCCTCTGGAATAATCGAGTGTAGCGGAATAGAAAGGAGCCGCTCAGCAGCAAAGTAAAAAATAGCCGTCGCTACAACTTTGGAAAAATTGTAGAACAGGAAGCTGTTTCCCAATCAGGTGAAAGATGTAAAATTATTGACTTTTTCCCACTTACCATCGAGTCGTCTATAAGAATTTCACTAGAATTTTCTTCTTTGTATACAAACATTGCATCACACGTATAGTCATCCTGCAGATTTACCGTCCATGTAAGGATCAATCCATAATCCGAGGAGAAATGTAAATCCGAAAGGAATATCTACAATAAAAACTCAAGTAAAACTTGAAGGTGTTTATGATAGCTGCAACATCTTACCCTTTCGCTGAAGTCACGAGTATTCGCCAAACTTTTTGTATGATGAATGGTCTCTGTTTGATCAGGAGTAGTTACATTGTCGTCCTCAAAGTCATCAGCATCGCAAAGTAAAAATTCAGGCCCCACTTCTGAAAGCGGAGCTCCTTCGAGATGTGGTGGAGTGGCGCATAACGCGTTCGAAAAATTATTTGTTGTGATTTTGGAAGTTCGAAGCCACTCAGTGAAATAATGAATAGAACAGTCGCATGCTAACGGATTTTCGTCTAATGATAGCTCAACTAGATTATTAGCATCATCGAGAGCACATTTGACAATGATGGAAATGTCATTACCTCCTAACATTAGTGACTCCAATGATGGCAACGGTGAAATTAAGTCCGATGTTAATGCTCTGGAATGAAGTAATCTGTAGTGGAATCTTTGCACCAAATGATTGTAGGTTTGAATAGTTATGGGACGGATTTCATTCTCATTATAGTGCTAGAGAAGTGAAAGCAGTAGTTTTTTAAGGTTTGGTGTAAACCTTATTAATATCGGTTTACTGTTTGTCTGTCTGTTTGTCTGTCACATCGCTACACCAATTGAAACGAAATTTGCTAGATATATGAGAAGTATGGAGTAGCAAGCATACAGTCAGTGATATAAATTCGCTTGGGAGCACCAAATACATGCAAAGGGAGATGTACACTTCATTTTTTTCATCATCATCAAGGCCTCAATTAGTAATTTCAAAAGCAGATTTTGGTTTCAACGTAGATCGGAAAATGGGTCAGTTAGAAGTTAAAATGTATAAACTTAAAGTGGGACAGAACTCATTTTCTGAAACTACCCAAATCAAAAGCCTCAAAAACTGGGTAATGTGCCAATATGGAGTCTAATCCTGAAAATATATACCAATCCAATATATGCTCAAATAAACTTATTAATTTTGTCCGAATTTACTACATCTTGAGCCATCTAAATAAGTTGCTGACGTTATAATTGACGAGAATAATTGACATACGAGTGAAATTCTAAAGTTCCCCACATACGTAAACACAGAACCCTTCATACTTGAAGCGTCCAGCTTCTGGTTGCTATATTTACTTTAAAATCGTTCCCTAATTTTTTACAGTTAGCCAGCAAACGAAGATTATTATAAATGACCAGCTTCTGGTTACTATATTTACTTTAAAATCGTTCCCTAATTTTTTACAGTTAGCCAGCAAACGAAGATTATTATACATGACAGTTTTCTTTATACTGTAAATCGTTTTCCTGGCGTCTCATAACAAAAATGATCTCGAGCAAGTTGTTCAAAAATGGAATCATCACCTCATGAACCACGTTCTCAGATAAAATCTGAATCAAACTGAATTTTTGACGACCTATCGATGGAAAAGGCTTTATCACTGTCAATAGCAGTGACCTGCCCAGAACTGAGTGATTTAAATATCTGGGATCAATATCACAGTATATCTAATAGGCAGTACCCGCACTAAAATTGCCCCGACTTGCAAATGGATTGCGGAAGCCTATCCGTACACATGACACGCGCTAAAGAAAGACAAAGCATAATCTTCGTCAAATCGTATTGGTAAGAGAGATGAAGAGAACGTGTCAGCCATATTTGATTGAATGAAAAATTATGTGCCAGAGGACACTCTGTCAAGTTCGTATATTTTTGTATTTTGGATCGAAAAAGGAAAAATTTCTGAATAAAGAAAGCATTTGAATGGCATCTAACTTGCGTAGTCTCAAGCAAATTCTATTTAGAAGCTGGCGATGCGGAAGTTTCATTTATGAAAAGCGTGCACCGCGAGAATCTCAATCCAAAAGTTGAAAATTTAAAATGTACGTTTCATTGTTTGCTTCAGTGCAAATAAAAAGTAAACAAAGGTAATACAATGAAACGTGAGTTTTGAGAAGCAATGGAAGCGGGAATTTCATTTAAAAAGGTTTAGTTTATCTCGAAGTAATTGCGCTTTTATTGAAAAACAAGTCGGGAAACCGGAAGCTTGACGCTTCAGGTATAGAAGGTTTTGTGTTTCCCTATGTGAGGAGCCTAGTTCTCCATTGGCTTATAGCATTGACCCGAGATATTGAAATCGCTCAGTTCTGGGCAGGTTACTGCCATTGAAAGAACTGAGCGATTTAAATATCTCGGTTGGTAGGTTACTGCCATTGCCAGAACTCAGCGATTTAAATATCTCGAGTCAATGCTATCAGCCAATGGAGAACTGCGTAATGAAATTGTTTTACGCATTAATTCCACTTGGATGAAGTGACATTTTCCAACTGGTGTTCTTTGTGATCGACGTATCAGCGAACGTCCCAAATCTAAAATTCACTGCAACGTCGTCCGTCTTCCGCTCTCTATTGTTCTGAGTGTTGGCCGACTATAAAGGACAATGAACGGCGTTTTGCGGTAATGGGAACGAATATGTTGCATTGCATTGGTGGCGTGACACGTTTTGATCACGTGTGAAATGAGAATATCCGCGATCGATATGGGTTTGCACCGATCGTGGAAAAACTGTTAGAGAGGCGTTTTCGATGGTGTGGTGATGTAATGCACGCTAACGAGAAGTCAATAATCATTATTGGTCAGAACATCGAAGTCAATGGTAAGCAACTAGAAAGGCGGCCAAAACAATGGTGGCTTGATAGACTGGATAGGGATTTAAAGGTCTCGCGATTACATCCTGATCAGGCATTTGATAAATTAAAATGACGAAACCGATCACGACAGGCCGACCCCGCTTGTGAACTGAAGGCTGAAGAAAAAGAAAAAGATGTGAGGAGCGACAAGTGCGCGACAGCTCCCTGTCACATAGCTAAAAATTTCATTGCCCTCTATTTTCTAGAAAGCGATTTAAATAAATCATTTGTTGGAAATCCCTGTGCTGATAATAGTCAACCTAATACGCTTCATACTCTGAGTTTAATATTATTAGCAAATGCCAAGAATTTAACCAACATCAAATCTAAACAAGTCGGGAAACCGGAAGCTAGACGCTTCAGGTATGAAAGGTTTTGTGTGTTTCTTTTATAAAGAAATTTGTGTATGCATTTGCCCCATTAGCATGTAGCACGTAAAATATGCACACATTATGTGGAAATATCCACTTTCAAGTGATATTGGTATTCATAGTCTTAAATTTGCAGAGTAGCGACATTTTTGACCTAGTATAACTTTGTTAGTAATAGTGAGATTTGTAGTCTATATTGCTGCAAAATTTTGTGATTCTAGGGTGAACTTAAGGGGGGTTTTCCTGCCAATTACTAAAAATTATAGTAATGTACTATTATTAACTTTATTTGAACTGGTATCGGTGTGGCGGGTATTTCGGAGCCTAGACACCACATAGTGGCAGCCCCCTGATTTTTTCCAGATTTTTGGGTTGGGTAGTTTCTGAGAATCGGTTCGTTAAAAAAATGGTCACTTTCAGCCCCCGCACTCCCCACCTTTTCAACAAATGCCAAAACTAAGAACGGCTTCGAAAAGTACTAACCGAGGCCTTTAATTTGATACCCCACATGACTATATTTGATGAAAAAAAAATTTACACCCCCCTTTTGCATGTATGGGGACTCCCTCTTAAATTCGACGTAAAAGGATGTAACTCACTATATGCGTGAGCGTTCACAGTTCTCACCTTTCCACCAAATTTGGTGCCAATCGCTACAACAGTCCCCGAGAAAAATGCATGTGACGAACAGACAGACAGACAGACGGACAGACAGATGGACAGACAGATAGATGGACAGACAGACAGACAGTAAACCGATTTTAATAAGGTTTTGTGTTTACACAAAAGGTTTTGTGTTTACAGAAAACCTTAAAAAGGGCTGGGGAGAATTCGATTCTTCTTGAATGGAATTTTAATATTTCACTTGAATGTCAATTATTCTCGTTAATTATGACGCCAGCATCTTATTTGTATGATCAGAGTGAAATTATGCGGTGTTTCCAACGATTAATTAATTGCAAACAAGAAACAAGAAACTTGTTTGCACTGATAAAGGGAACAAGTGGTTCCCGAAATATCGGTATTTGCAAGAATAAATACCCACAGCAACGAAAAAGAAACAAGTTTTTATTACTTCAATTATTTGTATGGTTTAGGATGCTGTTAGTTAGCACGAAATTGATAAGTTTGAACTTCTATAACTTTGACACTAATAATTGGATTTTCATGGAACTTGGCATATGTATGCACGAGACTGTCCTTTATGCTGTCCTGTCCTTTAGTACACCTAGGATGAACTTAAGGGGAGTTTTTTAGTCAATTTCTAATAGTTGATAATATGCTATTAGTAAATTTATTTGAGCAGATACCGGAATTGGACATCTCAAAGATTAGATTTCACCTAAGTGTTTTACACGAAACCTTAAAAAGGGCTGCAGATAAGTAGATTCTTCATAAATGCGACTTTAATATTTCAGGCGAATGTTAATTATTCCGGTTAATTATGACGTTAGCATCTTATTTACATGGCTTTGGAAGCAGTAAATTCGCGCGAAATTGCTTAGTTTGAACTGCTATAACTTTGTCATTAATGATCAGATTTCCACGAAATTTAGCACGTATACACGAAATATTGTCCTCTATGCTGCTATCGGAAGTTCTAGGATGAATTTAAGGGGGGTTTTTCAGTAAATTTCTAAAAAGTATATATATATATATAATATACTATTAGTAAGTTTATTTGAGCAGATATCGGAATGGGACATATTTTGAGGCCTAGATTTCATCTAAGCGTACCACCCTGATTTTTTTTGGAGTTTTAGGTTGGGTAGTTTCTGAAAATGCGCTTTGCAATTCACGCCAATTCGAAAAAAATCAAGGCGGTGCGCTTAGATGAAATCTAGGCCTCAAAATATGTCCCATTCTGATATCTGCTTAAATAAACTTACTAATAGCATATTACCAACTTTTAGAAATTGACTGAAAACCCTCCTTCCATTCTTCCTAGGACCACCAAATTTCGCACCGGCATCATCATCATCAACGGCGCAACAACCGCTATCCGGTCTAGGCCTTCAGAAATCCAGACACCCCGGTTTTCTACCGAGGTCCACCAATTCAATATCCCTAAAAGCTGTCTGGCATCCTGACCTACGCCACCGCTCCATCTTAGGCATGGTGTGCCTCGTCTTCTTTTTCTACCATAGATATTATCCTTATAGTCTTTCCGGGCTGGATCATCCTCATCCCTACGGATTAAGTGACCAGCCCACCGTAACTAATTGAGCCGGATTTTATCCATAACTCCACGGCCATGGTATTGCTCATAGATTTGGTCGTTATAAGGGCTACGGAATCGTCCATCCTCATGTAGGGGACCAGAAATTCTTCGGAGGATTCTTCTCTCGAACGCCACAAAAAGTTCGCAATTCTTCTTCCTAAGAACCCAAGTCTCCGAGGAATACATGAGGACTGGCAAGATCATTGTCTTGTACAGTAAGAGCTTTGACCCTATGGTGAGACGTTTCGAGCGGAACAGTTTTTGTAAGCTGAAATATGCTCTGTTGGCAGCCAACAATCGTGCGCGGATTTGATCGTCATAGCTGTTATCGGTTGTGATTTTGACCCTAGATAGGAGAAATTTTCGACGGTCGCAAAGTTGTAGTCTATTATCTTTATTGTTTTTGTTATTATCTTTGTTATCAGTGCGATTCGATGTTGTTCGTTCTTTGCGTTTTGGCGCTGACGTTGCCACCATGTACTTCGTCTTGCCTTCATTTATGTGCAGCCCAAGATCTTGCGCCGCCTGCTCCGTCTGGATGAAGGTAGACTGTACATATCCGGTTGTTCTTACTATAATGTCAATATCGTCAGCACAGGCCAATAGTTGGGTGGACTTGACGAGGATGATGCCTCCCGCATTTACATCTGCATCGCGAATCACTTTCTCGAGGGCCAGGTTAAAGAGGGCGCATGATGGCGCATCTCCTTGTCTTAGACTGTTGTTGGTGTTGAATGGTCTTGAGAGTAATCCTGCTGCGTTTATCTGGCCTCGCATATTGGTCAAGGCCATCCTAGTCAGTTTTATCAATTTCGTCGGGATACCGAATTCTCTCATGGCCGTGTACAATTTTACCTGCTATGCCAGCATAGGCGGCTTTTAAGTCGATGAAGAGATGGTGCAACTATGTCCATATTCCAACAGTTTTTCCATCGCTTGCCGCAGAGAGAAAATCTGATCAGTTGCTGATGTGCCTGGAGTGAAGCCTCTTTGGTATGGGAGAATGATGTTCTGAGTATATGGGGCTATCCGGCCAAGCAAGACAGCTGAGAATATCTTATACAGGGTGCGGCAGCATAACTTCCTTTTTTAAAATGCGCGCCACTCAGTTAGTTGATGTCATAGCGGAGCGCTAGTGGTCTCGTTCAAGAGGGGATACAGTAAAGTTTTGTCCCGACATGGTTCGGTCGCCATTATGCGTTGGAATAGTGAGGAGCGTGCCTTTGCCGTTGAAGTTTACTTTTCAAGCGGATGTTCGGTTATTGCAATACAGCGTGCATTTCGGAATCGCTTTAATTTAGCCCCGTTGGCTCCCGTCCCAGACCGCAAATCAATTGTTGCATGGGTCACTCCATTCAGACAAACTGCAAGTGCAACAAAAGGAAGAACTGGAGCCCTCGGCCCGTAAGATCACCTGAGAACATTGAAGCAGTGAGAGCGTCAATGTTGCGATCGTCACAGCGTTCTGCGCGCAAACACGCATCTGCCCTTGGACTATCCGATCGTTCTGTGAGAAGAATTCTTCATGATGATCTTCATTTTCATCCCTATAAGATGGCGATAGTGCAGGAACTTTCAGAACGTGACTTCAATTATCGGATCAACGCGTGTGAGCTTCTTCTTGATGTCATTCCCGAGGGTGCTATTGTTTTTTTAGCGATGAAGTGTTTATGTGAATCGTCCGAGAACTCTACAAGATTTGAAGACCAACATCCAAGAAGAAATTGCCAACATAACACCTGCTATGCTAACAAGAGTCAAGAAAAACGCCAGAAATCGGTTTACGCAATGTATGGAGAATGGGGGACGTCACCTAACAGAGTTGATCTTCAAAATAATGTAAATAAAAACTCTAGACATGCACCTACATTATAAAAAACAAATAAATATTTTCCGATACATACAATAGTTTTTATTGAATTTTGAAAAAAAGGAAGTTATGCTGCCGCACCCTGTATATACCTGGTTGGAGTAATTGATATTCACATACAAATAACATAAAAACTAAAACAAAATAATTCTTTGAGACCCCATTCATAAGAACTCACTTTGTTGTGGTATTGATGAAATAATATGTGATGATGACGTCCTAAGGTTGTAGAATGCACGAAATTAGCAAAAAATGGCAAAATGAACATAAGGGGGGTTCCTGGGTAAATTCCTAAAATGTGGAAATATATTATTATTAACTTTATTTGTACAGATATCGGAACCGGATGTATCTTGAGGCCTAGATTTCGTAGAGATGTACCACTCTGTTTTTTTTCAGATTTTTCGGTTGGATAGGTTCTGAGAACGAGATCTGTTAGACTTTTTGGTGGTCATATTCTGAGCCCTCACTCCTATGTTTCACCCGATATCAAATCTGAAACCAGTTTCGAAAAGTACTAAGTAAGACCTTTCATTTGATACCCCAAGTGGCCACATTTTATAAAAAAAAAATGTTGCTCCCTCCATTCATATGTATGGGGAGGTTTTGTTTCACGCAAAATTTTAAAAATAACTATTCGCTGTCTTTCATACTACCATTGTCATGGCATGGTTAAAATTCCCGGTAAGTCAGACGAAGTACGACAAACTTTACTTCTACTACCGTTGCTAACGTTAAAGCTTATTATAATCTATGATATTTTTTTTTTAGTTCTATGGTTGAAGTGTACCCAATAATCTGTGCATCAAAAATCTGCTTAAGCAAACGTTGCTACTTTCATATTATATTGAGTTATATTTTGATTACCGGAAAGAGAGTTTTCCATCTCTTAGTGAAAGACCAAAACAGCCATATATTTCCCATTATCCAGATATGATAAGAAAATTCGGTCCATTAAAACATTTGTGGACCATGACATTTGAACAAAAGCACAAGTATTTCAAAACAGTATCAAGACGGGCGAACAATTTTAAATATGTGATAAAACGCTTACTGAAATTCATCAACTATTGCAAGCAAGCCTATTTGAAGCTCAATATAATTTTTTGATTGTAGCAAATGATGCACCAAATTTTGCAAGAGATGTTTTCCATGTATCCATTCTTGAGAGTTTTATTTTTGTTTTTAAGAAAATCTATTTTTTTAATGCAACGCATTAGGAAAACGATTGCATTTTAGAGGACTGCGATGAGTTTTCAAATAGAAGATTTCTTTTAATTAAAGCTACATTTATACATGAATCATATCAACAAGCCATATCTTATGGTACTACTTTAAATATGTGGTACAATGAAAATACTTTACTGCAGTTGTAACTCTGAAAGTGGCTAACAGTTATAAAATTATGCAAGGATTCTTCACCAAAAACCACAAAATATATCTTCCAGGGTAGAGGCAAGTCATCAGACGCTGCCTCACGATAGATGGTATTGGCTCCATTTGAATGTAATCGCAAACACGTAATGGGTATGAATTATATTCAAGTGAAATCCGTCATAAGTTCAGACCTAAACCAGGCCCTGAGTTTTTATGCAAAAGAAACGGCAACTTTCACGCTTTTGCATCCCGATCAAATATGAATAACCGACAGTATTTTAGACGTTACTGACTCGATAATTACAGACTCTTTTGTTGATATAGTTAGCACTAGTAACCCAACCCGTCTTAACACAGCCAATTCAGAGTAAAGTCAATCATTTTCCACCGGTTCAATGTCTGATAATACCCACGAAAGGTACGTGCACCCATTAAATGCACTAGATCATGAGTCGACAAAAGAGTTAAGTGACGCAACAACTTCGAGCAGCACCCCCTCCTCTTCTACATCTTCATTAAATACTGCAACTCGAAGATTGTTTACTAATTTTGTCATCTCCTGGGAAAAACTTCCTATTGATATCCTATGCCAGCTGCAGGAGAATAAGAAACTGGGACATGGCATTAGTACGATCGCGAACATCCTAATAGACGAACTAAGATCTACATCTTTTTTCATACTATCTCCACGTCCTCTTTAACCTGGCCCTCGAGAAAGTGATCCGTGACGCTGAGGCAAATGCAAGAGGTACGATCCTCTTTAAGTCCACCCAACTACTGGCCTATGCTGATGATATCGACATCATGGGAAGAACCACCCGAGACGTACAAACTGCCTTCATCCAGATCGAGCAGGCGGCGTGAGATCTTAGGCTGTACATCAATGAAAGCAAAACAAAATATATGGTGGCAACGTCAGCAACGAAAACCAACCAACAACATGAAATCGCACTGGTCAAACGGGAGGAATAAATATAGGATACTACAACTTTGAGACAGTTGATAATTTCTCCTATCTAGGGTCGAAAATCACAAGTGATAACATGCGCACGGTTGTCAAAACGTCTCACCATAGGGTCAAAGCTCGCCAATGATCTTGCCAGTCCTCATGTATTCCTCGGAGACTTGGGTTCTTAGCAAGAAAAATTGCGAACTCTTGGCCGCGTTCGAGAGAAGAATCCTCCGAAGAATTTTTGGCCCCCTACATGAGGATGGACGATTCCGTAGCCTTCATAACGACGAAATCTATGAGCGATACCATGACCGTAAGGTTGTGAATAAAATCCGGCTCAATAGGTTACGATGGGCGGGTCACTTAATCCGTATGGATGAGGATGATCCAGCCCGGAAAGTCTATAAGGGTAATATCTATGGTAGAAAAAGAAGACTAGGCACACCTTGCTTGAGATGGAGCGGTGGCGTAGGTCAGGATGCCAGACAGCTTTTAGGGATATCGAATTGGTGGACCTTGGCACAAAACCAGGATGTCTGAAGTTCCTTATGAAGGCAGGCCTAGACTGGATACCGGTTGTTGCGACGTTGATGATGATGATTCTAATCTGTAAAGCTTTGATTTCGTTAGTTAACACGGGTACTATCAACATTTTAGATCTTTTAGTAATTTTGCTTTAGCAATTCATTTGTTTTATAGTCTCAGGCTGCTTATCGAGTTCTCATTGATCTTGTTGTAGGGAGCTGTTGAATTTTACCCTGCGTTTATAATGTGACATTTATCGCGTGTTGATGTTAATCTGAATGCTTTTTGAAGAAGTAATTACTGCGGGCTTCGTAAACGGAACGTCAAATTTATATTTATTTATATCCACCGATTGGAATGTGGATATTTACGATAACTAAAAGTCTCAGCTGTCTAAGCTTTTCTGAGAGGCTTACAACCTCCCACCTTATGCAGAAAATTTTCCCTTAAGATAAGAGTAACACAGCAATAGCAATAACAGTAACAAGAAGTTGAAGGGCAATTCAACTCAATAATGTATACCTCAAACACAGAAAACTATAGTAGACGTAGAATTTTCTAGAGCTCATTTTTGCAAAGAAGTCTTTACTTCAACAAATCCATGTCGAGTACTGTCTGTAATAATACTAATAAAGTATTTCAATAAACAACATATATCGAATGAAAATCATTAAAGTGAATGTCTTCTTCTATTTGTTTATGAAATATTATTTTCTGTCTACACATTAATTCCACTATTCATTACTATTAAATTCGGTACGTGAATTAAGTTTAAACATGCGCGTGTTCTCCGGGTATTGAACAGCGGGGTATCAAAATTTAGCTATTAACTTTGTCATTTTTGTTCCCCAAGTTAAATAATACAATATATACAAATCGACATCAATTGACTCAAATAACGAGGATCTGAAAGCATTTGATGACCTTCCGTCAAACAAGTATGATATGTTAAAGATAACATGCAAGTGGGTACCCGGATATTTGCATAAGGGTTAACGTTTTGAAAGTGGCTTGTAACGCCACCTACTATGGAAGCACAGTGTTTGGATCGTAATTAAATTGATGATGCTTATAGTTTGAAAATAACCGTTATTTTTCGGAACCATCCTTTGATAGAAATTATTTTCATCACACTGAAAAGTCAACACTTTTTCATAGAGTTACAATGGAAAAATGGAACTCATAGTATAGCATATTAAATTCAGTATATTAAAAAAAAATCTCTACATTCTCAAATATCCGTCTGCTAAAAGTCAAAACTAGTTAAAAGAGCTACGTTGAAAAGATTGTCTGAATTATTACCGCAAGAAGTTGTGTGTCAAGTCCAGGGTTTTCAAGTAAGTTAAGTGTTGCAGTGATGCATTTGATACAGCAACAATTCCATTATAACTGAGATCCAGAAATTCTAGGCGTTTTAAGTTATAAAATGCATGATCCTGAAGCACATCTATCTGATTATGACTTAAATGAAGCGATTTCAAGTTCACAAATCCGTCAAACGCTTCTTTTTGAACACTTCTAATAAGGTTCCGTTCAAGATTTAAAATCTCCAGATTTTTTAACTTGGGCAAAGTGCTAGGGGTGAGCGAGCCAGTGATCACATTGGAGCGTATATTCAGTTCTCTATAAAAAACAATGGTTTAGTATGTAAACAATGAACCTTCGTTTGTCAGTTACCGCAGATTGTAGCATAGTCGGAATGCTTGAAAATTGACAGGGTGATCTCCCAATCGATTCCCGCCTAGTTTCAGTGTTTTTAAGCTTTTCAAGTTGCTGAATGTTTCATTCGACATCTTCGATATCAGATTATCACTGAGATCTAGGTAGGTCAAATTCCCCAAAGTCTACAAGGAAATACAAAACAGTTGAGACGAAATTCCCTTCATACTATTTTTTTTACCTGAAAGTCGGAGGCACTTAAAACTTCAACTCTGTTATTCGATATATCGAAGCGTTCCAGGGATGTTAAATATGATATTGCATTCGTTGGCATGATTGCAAAATTATTACTTGGAAAACCTATATTAAATCCATAATTCAATTGAACATAAAAATATGGCAAATAAAAAGTGAATTTTAGATATGGTAATAGCATTTCTTCTTACCTAGAGCTTGCAAGCTGCGATTAAGTCCTGCCAATGTCAATTTGTGTATCCGCTTCATTTCCCCTGAAGATATAACTAGACCATGTAGAGTTAAATTTTCAAAAACACGGGGTCTACTTAGAAAAGTCACATTTCGCAAAGTGCAATCTAGCAAGGACACTTTAAATGGGGAAGCACGCAATATATTAGTTAACGCCTGAAAAAAAAACGGTAAAGTTAATTCTAGTTCTATTAAATTTAATATATTTGGTATGAGGTTCAATTCAATGCAATTTTAATCGTATGCGATAACAAGCTGAAACATATAAAATGCAGGAGATATAAATCTTCTACAGTAATTAAAGTAACGTAATTAAAGTAAAGCATTTACGACCCTCAAAAATGTGTATTCTAGATTTAAAATTACTCAATAAACTGAATACTTTTATCTTAATTTTAGTTTAATTTCTTCTGAAAGTAAATAAGTTACTACACAATTTCTAATCCATCTCTAATCGAAGTACCTCCGTCATTAATTTCCGAAGCAGATTCTAATGTTGGCTCATGATTCGAAACCAAACTAACTTTTAAGATTAAGATTAATATTTGAAGTTCCTTTCGAATTTCTAAGCGATTACGCTTGATTTACGTTCAGTAGACAACACTTGCTCTTAAGCTAGTTGAAGTAGAAACAATTTCTCTTTTACATTAACTTGATTATGGATCTTATCTGTAAATAGGGGACTACCTTTCATACTTTTAAGGGGCTAAACTAGTGTGTTTACCTAAAAAAGGCAGGTTTTCGGATTTTTCGACGTGATAACGTCTTTAAAATCGATTAACACCGGTTGCACGCATGAAAAAGTGTCATGTTCTGTCTGAGCCTGAGCACGCAAGCGAGAGCGCGGAACAAGTGATGGAGAGGCATGATTGGCCCGAGCTTCGGAATTTATCTCTCTTCTAGCGTGACATCAGAGCTAGCAGTTCGAATAGTTCTGCTATTGAAACACCACCGTGCCAGCTTCTTCGAGAACTTCTACAATAAGCTCCGGTACATACAGGGTGCGGCAGCATAACTTCCTTTTTTCAAAACTCAATAAAAACTATTGTATGCATCGGAAAATATTTATTCCTTTTTTGTAATGTTTGTTTGTTGTTTGTTTTGAAGATCAAATCTGTTAGGTGACGTCCCCCATTCTCCATACATTGCGTAAACCGATTTCTGGCGTTTGTCATGACTCTTGTTAGCATAGCAGGTGTTATGTTGGCAATTTCTTCTTGGATGTTTGTCTTCAAATCTTGTAGGGTTCTTAGACGGTTCACATAAACACTTCATCGCTAAAAAAAACAATAGCACCCTCGGGAACAACATCAAGAAGGAGCTCACACGCGTTCATCCGAGAATTGAAGTCACGTTCTGAAAGTTCCTGCACTATCGCCATCTTATAGGGATGAAAATGAAGATCATCATGAAGAATTCTTCTCACTGAACGATCGGATAGTCCAAGGGCAGATGCGTGTTTGCGCGAAGAACGCCGTGGCGATCGCAACGTTGTCGCTCTCACTGCTTCAATGTTCTCAGGTGATCTTACGGGCCGAGGGACTTCAGTTCTTCCTTTTGTTGCACTTGCAGTTTGTCTGAATGTAGTGACCCATGTAACAACTGATTTGCGGCCTGGGACGGGAGCCAACGGAGCTAAATTAAAGCGATCCTGAAATGCACGCTCTGTTGCAATAACCGAACATCCGCTTGAAAAGTAAACCTCAACGGCAAAGGCACGCTCCTCACTATTCCAACGCATGATGGCGACTGAACCGTGTCGGGACAAAACTTTACAGTATCCCCTCTTGAACGAGACCATTAGCGCTCCGCTATGACATCAACTAACTGAGTGGCGCGCATTTTAAAAAAGGAAGTTATGCTGTATAATGCGTCACCATTGTTGATGGATATTGATACCGATTTACCAATTATTCTTTGCGGCGACATCAACACAAACGTGAAAAATGATGATGCATTCTTCAAATACATTAATACGCATCAGATGTTAATAAGTCAACAACGCTACGAGGAACAACCATCGATTTGACTTTTTCAAAACACATTACACTTAAAACATTCCCTTTGATTTCATATTTTTCCTATAATTGTCCTATTCTTAACAGAATAACGCAGATTGAAAGATCATGAATATAACACACACTTTGTAAATAAATTGTTAATAGCACATTGTTACTTGTAATTAATCTGTAAAATGTAACTAAAAAAAGTCATTGTATTGAAAAACCAAATACCAAATACCCTGAAATAAAAACCAAGTCCATCGGGCGATATGTTATCAAGTTAGAACTGCAGCAAATTGGAACAAGTCGGGAAACCGGAAGCTGGACGCTTCAGGTACGAAAGGTTTTGTGTATTTCTTAGTACGTAGCACGTAATATATCCATATATTATGTGAGAGTATCCACTTTCGGGTGATATTGACATTCATAGTCTTCAATTTTCAAAGCAGCAACAAATTTGAGGTATTATGTTAGTAATAGTGAGGTATTATGTTAGTAATAGTGCAATTTCCACCAAACTTGGTAAGATCATGCTCTATATTATAGCCTATATCACTGCATTTCATGGTACTAGGATGAACTTAAGGGGGGTTTCTAACCAATTACAATAAATTGTAGTAATATACTATTATTAACTTTATTTAAACAGATATCGGTATGGAAGGTATTTCGGAGCCCAGGCACCATATAGTGGCAGCCTCCTGATTTTTTTCAGATTTTTCGATTTGGTAGTTTCTGAGAATGGCCCCGTTAAAGAAGTGATCACTTTCAACCCCCTGCGCTCCCTACCCTTCCAACGAATGTCAAAACTAAGATCGGCTTTGAAAAGTACTAATCGAGGCCTTTAATTTGATACCCCACATGGCTATATTTGATGAAAAAAAATTTTACACCCCCCTTTTGCATGTATGGGGACCCCCCCTTAAATTCGACGTAAAAGGATGTAATTCACTGTATGCGTGAGCGTTCACAGTTCCCACCTTTCTACCAAATTTGGTGTCGATTGCTGTAATGGTCTCCGAGAAAAAATGCATGTGACGGACAGACAGACAGACGGACAGACAGGCAGACAGACAGACAGACAGAGAGACAGTAAACCGATTTTAATAAGGTTTTGTGTTTACACAAAACCTTAAAAATGCAGTTTTGAGTACTGAAGTACTGATTTCATTGCTGTAAATGGAGAAATATAATATAATGTAAACAATATGGAAAAAAATTTTGGCATTACTACCTACTCATATGACTGTAACTCAAAAACTATTTGAGATACGATCTTGAGAATCCAATCCAAACCAAAGTGCAACAGAAAAAAATCGATTTTTTGAAAATATATTTGTTGTGCAATTGCACCCTTTTGTTCCAAAGATTGTAACTGTGGTTACAATTTTCAGTCCCGATGTTCCTTAGGCGTATGAGTAGTATGACTCGAAATATAAATATATAATAATATAACAGTACAAATCGTATTTCTAGGATCACTGTACGAGTATTTTATTATAACGTCATACACGTGTTAGTGTGCGATTAATTCATTTGAAATATAAAACTTTTACCTTCAACAACTTTGTCATTTGTTGTTTTCTGTCTTATATTATTCTATAATGGTGCCGAATTGTACTTCTAGGATGAACTTAAAGGGGAACCCTGCAGGAATCGTGGCGCGTCTGGAGAGCATCGCACACACTGCGGGCTCGGGATGGTGTCCGATTTTCAGGGTGGGATTGGAGTGGGCCAGGGTGCGAATGGCATGATCCGCATTTTACAAATTACCATGCACCGGAGTGCAACCGCTAGTACAGTTCGCTGCGGAAGTAAATGCTGATCTAGTGCTGATTAGCGAGCAATACCGAACAAAGGCCCGTTCTAATGGCATCTCGACTTATGGGGTACCGCTGCCATCTGGGTTCGGGACGACGTTCGACTTCGTGTTCTTGCCGAAGGCCAGCGGAACGGGTTTGTCTGGAGCCAGTGTTTAGGGATAACGTTTTTTAGCGGTTAGCTGACGCCGAACGAAGCCAGACTTTCGGCGCCGGCTTGATGCTCTGGAGGACGCCGTTTCGAGCACGGAGGGACGAATCCTGGTAGGCGGTTATTTTAATGCCAGGGGTTTTGAATGGGGCATGCCTCAATAAGACTCCAGAAGGAAACGAATTCTGAAAATGGCGGCGAGAAACGGGCTGGTAGTTTTGAACACCAGATCCACGCCAACGTTTCAGCGCCCAGTTTCCGTAGGAAGCATTCCTGACATCACTTTTGCGTCGGAACCTCTAGCATCATCAGTGGACGGGTGGCGACTCCTAGAAGACTTCTCGGCAGGTGATCACCAGAACATCGAGATTGAAGTGGTTGACGCTTCTTGCCGGCGTGAACCAACGCGACGTTCCCCCTGCCTGTGGAATGTCGCAAGGGTGAACATCGGGAAGTTCGTCGAAGCTCTTGGAGCAAGCAGGGCCGGGCTGGAGGGCGCTCTGGGGGGGTGGTAGTGTCGCAGCTGACACCGTCGTAAATTCAGTGATGAACCTGATAACGATGGCGTGTAACGCTTCCATGGCCCGGAGGAACCCTAATAGCCGACCTACGGAAGGAGCATCATAAGCTCCGCCGTTTGGCACAAGGTTTGCACGCCAACGAAGAGGCATGTGCCATAAAGGCACAGTATAGATCAGCAAAAAGGAGGCTCCGCAGCGCTATAAATAAAAGCAAAGCTCGTAGCCGGTAGAACCTTGTTGACGAGGTGAATGAGGACCCGTGGGGATTTGGCTATAAGCTTGTCACCCGGTAAATCGGGGCTGTACGGAGGGAGGCCAGAATTGCTGCTTCAAGTGTTCAACGCTAGCTTGAAGTAGGGCATTTTTCCTTGTCGCTGGAAAGTGGCCAGACTCGCGTTGATCAAGCGTAAAGGAGACTCGTCTGCATACCGACCGCTGTGTATGCTCATCAGGAGTAGACTCGCTGAAGCGATCCGCGCTACCGGGGACTTATCCCCAAGACAGTTCGGCTTCAGAACAGTGGATGCTGTTATGCAGGTCGTAGATGCGGTTTATCGAACTAAGGCACAAGCCGCCGATCTCCTTGTAGCGCTTAATACCAGAAATGCCTTCAATTCCGTAAGATGGACAGATATGTTATGCACTAGAAAACTCATTTCAAGTGCCATATACAGGTATAGAGTCAAAAGCAGCGGTTAAATACCTTGGTTTAATGCTCGACTCGAAGATGAGCTTCTTCGACCAAATCAAAGCAACAGCGGACAGGGCTGCAGCTGGAGTCGCGGCCTTGAATCGGCTAATGGCGAATGTCGGGGGCCCTATATCTACTAGGAGACGTCTCTTTATAGGAGCAACGCAGTCGGTTCTGCTCTATGGTGCGGAGGTATGGACTGATGCCCTTGAAAAGGAGGTGCATCGGAAACGCCTTGCTCAAGTGCAGAGGCGGGGAGCTGCACGAGTGGCGTCTGCTTATCGCATCTGCTTATCGTCTCCGAACCGGCTGTGATGGTGATCGCGGGAGTGGTCCCCGTTGCCTTCCTTACCAAGGAGCCAAAAGCTATCTACCGCCTGAAGGGCGAGAACTTAAAAGAGGTGGTTGCCCATGGAGAACATCAACGCACCCTTACCGAGTGGCAACTTTCTTCGCAAAATAAGCCAAGGGGCAGATGGACTGCGCGGCTCATCAACAAATTATACCCGTGATTGAACCGAACGAACGATAAGTGGGCATGGAGGTTTTCAGTCTTACCTGCATAGGATTGGGAAGGCGCGATCTCCTGATTGTGTGTTCTGCAATGGAGTGGCGGGCGACGCTGAACGCACCTTTTTTTCTTGCGAGAAGTCGGACGGCTTTCGACTTTCGTCTTTATGCAGGAAAATGGGAGCTCTCTCCAGACAACATTGTCATAGAGATGCTGAAGAGAAGAACACCAAAGCCCGGAGAGCGGGAGGGCTAGCTGGAAGTAATGTGTCAAACGGATTCAGGCTAGTTTTTTGATGGCAGGGAGGTGTTTAGTTGGAAGTCCTACAGCGTGCTGTTGCGGGAGTCCAACACTCTTTGCGTAAACGCATTCACCTACCATACTCCCAAAAAGGGGGAACTCCGGTAAATTTCCAAAATATAGTAATATGCTATTATGAACTTTATTTGATCAGATATCGAAATGGGATGCATTTCCAGGCCTGGATTTCGTACAGATGCATTGTGATTTTTTTCAGATTTTTCTGCTCGATGGGTTTTGAGAACCGGACCTGTCACACTTTTCGGGGCATACATTTTAAGTCTTCACTCCGATGTGTTTAACCCAAATATAAAATCAGTTTGCTAATCAAGCCCGTTCGTATGATAATAGACGACTATATTAAGTGAAAAGAAAATTAGCATATTAAACTACTTACTGTAGTATGATATTGATACTTAGTATTTTGGGTTACAGTAAAAAAGCCAAACTTGAATTTCTTTAATTTTACCACTGGTAGTACGATTTCCACCAAACTTCGGGATATCATGATCCATACTATATTCTAAATTACTGCAACTGCAACTCTACGATAGACGTAAAGGGGGTTTCTAGTCGAAAAAGGTCATAATATAATGTTATTAACTTAATTTAAGCAGACATCAATATGGAGAGTATTTTTAAGGTTTTGTGTGAAACAAAACCTTATTAGAATGGTGACGGTGTCTGTCTGTCCGTCTGTCCGTCTGTCTGTCTGTCTGTCTGTCTGTCCGTCTGTCTGTCACACCCGATTTATTCGGAAACGGCTAGACCGATTGTCACGAAAATTGGTGAGAGTATGTAATCTGGTGATCCCTTTACATGCAGGAAGTGGCGCCATCTTGCGTTAAGTTTAAGGGGGGGCTCTCCGTACATGTGAATGGAGGGTGCAAATTTTTTTTTCACAGAATGTAGCCAAGTAGGGTATCAAATGAAAGGTCTCAATTAGTACTTTTCGAATCTGGTTCAATATTTGATATTAGATGAAACATAGGGGAGTAAGGGTTAAAAATATGACCCCCAAAAAGTGTAACAGGTCTCGTTCTCAGAACCTATCCAACCGAAAAATCTGGAAAAAATCACAGTGGTGCATCTCTACGAAATCTAGGCCTCAAAATATATCCGGTTCCGATATCTGCACAAATAAAGTTAATAATAGTATATTTCTACATTTTAGAAATTTACCCGGCACCCCCTCTTATGTTCATCCCAGAAATACAAAATTTTGCATGAGTGTAACGAAGAATATAATGCACAGTTTGGTCAAGTTTGAAGAAAATCCAATTATTATTAACAAAGTTATTGGGGGTGAAACTTTACAATTTTTTGTGAATTTCGTGCACTCTACAACCCGCATGACGTCATCATCACATATCAATTCGTCAATACCACAACGAAATGAATTTTTATGAATTGGGTCGCAGACAATTATTTTGTTTTAGTTTTTTAGTTATTTGTCAACCGGACATGTGTATATGTAGGTATATAATATATGCGTGCTAATGAACTTTGCGGCTAGTGCCTAATTCAGTTAGATATAAGACGTAAATCGGAAATATGGGTACGATAAATTTAGATATGTGCATATATGTGTACAGCAGGTAATAGGCAGTTTGTTTGTTTAGGGTGAGCGTGATATCTATGGCTCTAATATGTACGTATGTCTCGTAGTTTGGAAAAATATGAAGGATTATGTTGGATTTGTAGCTATATACGGACAGAGAAATGTGCGTCTCTTACATAAGATGAACACAAAACCTTTATACCCGAAGCGCGAGCTTCCGGTATTCCGACTTGTTTTTTATATGGATGGAGGTGGAAATCTTAGAAATACCATGTCATGCCTTCGTCGCGTCGCCTTCCGAGCTCGTTCCAACTCCAGGAGTTTCGTCTGCACCACGGCTACTGCCTCATTTACCGCCATCCAGTTTTCCTCCGACTTCAGCATCTCTTCCACTAGGTTCGAGGGCTCGATATCCGCCCCTAAGATGCTGTCCAAACTCCTTTTCTGCTGCAGAAATCTGGGACAATGGAACATAACGTGCTCCGGGTCCTCGGGTGTAGCACTGCATTCAGGACAGTTGGGAGACTCGTCCAACTCGAAGCGATGCAAGTACTTCCTATAGCCACCGTGTCCTGTAAGGAACTGTGTCAGGTGGTAATTCAATTCTTCGTGCTTCCGGTTGACCCATTTCTCGATACACGGGATCAATGTATGGGTCCACCGGCCCTTGTCGGAGTTATCCCATCGTTGTTGCCACTTGCCACGCAACTCTCTCCTGATGGCTTTTCGGAAATCCGCATTCACCTCTGCTGGATTTGCCTTCCGTTTTTCGTAGAGCCAGTGTGCCTTGCTCGCTAGAAGATCTATAGGGATCATTCCTGCGATGACACACACTGCCTCCGTCGACGCCTTCCTAAATGCACTGCACACCCTTAGCGCAATTGGCCGGTATGCCGAACTTATCTTCCTCCGGTTGACAGCGTGGTTCAACACTCCCACCCAGACAGGGGCCGCGTATAGCAGGATCGACCTCACCACTCCCGCAATGAGTAGCCTGCGACTATACTTCGGCCCTCCCACGTTAGGCATCATCCTTGCAAGGGATGAGCTGGCATTTGCTGCCTTTTCTCGCGCATAATCCAAGTGTCCCTTGAAACTCAGCTTGGCATCGATCATCACCCCCAGGTATTTGACAACCGATTTTGAGACGACCTCACGATTACCAACCCGGATGGTAACCGTGTTGTTCTTCCTACGGTTGGTAATGAGGACCGCCTCCGTCTTTTCGTCCGCTAGGTCCAGCTTGGCCATTCCTAACCATGACTTGATGGTATGAATGGCTTCATTTGCATAAAGCTCCACGTCCTCGGGATGCTTTGCAATTGCAACTACCGCCAAGTCGTCCGCAAAACCAATCAGCGTTGTCTCCTCCGGCACGCGAAGGCCAAGCACTCCGTCGTACATTATGTTCCACAGCAGCGGTCCCAATACAGAACCTTGAGGCACACCTGCTGTCACAATGTACTCCTTCGGCCCGTCGTCCTTCTCGTACCAGAGAAGTCTATCCGAAAAGTAACTTTCGATGAGCCGAGCCAAGTAGCTAGGAACACCCAGTTTGGCCAAAACGCCCTTAATCCAGCCCCAGTTGGCTGAGTTAAAAGCATTTTTGACGTCCAGCGTCACCAGAGCACAGCATTTGCCCATGGCCATCGCATTTCGAGCCAATTTCATGACCTTTGCTACTGCATCGACCGTAGAACGGGCTCGCCGAAACCCATATTGCCGCTCTGAAAGACCACCCACAAGCTCGATGAACGGGAGCAGCCTGTTGTATATCACCCTCTCCAACATCTTCCCCATGGTGTCTAAGAGACAAATAGGGCGATATGAAGAGGGCACGCTGGGTGGTTTTCGGGGCTTCGGTAGCAACACCAGCTTCTGCCTCTGCCACGAATATGCTTGCGAACCACCTTGGTCTGGCCTTGACCGCCACCTTCAGAGCCCTGTTCGGAATTCCGTCCAATCCCGGAGCCTTGCTGTCCTCAATACGTCTGCAGATTTACCAAAGTTCCTCTTCGGTAACGACAGGGATCGAGAAGACGTCCTGCTGAGCTGCCAGTTGGGGTTCTCTTTCGTCCTGCTCCTGCTGCGGGAAAAGAGTTGTAATTATTTGCAACAAGAGTCGTGGGCATGTCACTTGAGGTGATTTTTGCCCGCGGATCTTCTTCATTACAACTTGGTAGGCTGTACCCCACGGATTCGTATTAGCCTCCATGCAGAGTTTCTGGTAGCATTCCCGCTTGCTTCTCCGAATGGCCTTCTTAAGGTTGCTTCGCAGATCCCTGTATTCCTCCTCACGCTCCTGGTGCTCCGGCCTTCCCCTTGTCCTGTGGGAAAGTCTCCTCGCTCGGAGATAAGAGGATCTCAAGGCAGCGATTTCCGTATTCCACCAGTAGTTTGGCCTCTTGCCGTGGTGCAAACGTCGTCGTGGCATCGTAGTGTCGCATGCTTCGGTTACACACTGAGACAGCTGTGTGACCCTTTCCACCGCTGTTCCATCCGGATGATGGGCTCCCTCCAATGCGACCAGGAATGTCTCCTCGTCGAAAGCTCCGATAGACCAGCCAACCGCCTTAGTCTTTCCACCTCCAGAGCGTCGTTGACTGCTTCCCCGGTTTCCAATGTGGAGGAAGATGGCCTGGTGGTCACTGTGGGTGTAGTGCTCACTCACTTGCCAAGCCATCTCCCTCACCAGTGAAGTGCTAACAAATGTCAGGTCAACGATCGAACCCGACCCTCTTCCTCGAAAGGTGGGCACGCATCCAACGTTGGCCAGCACGATGTTCAGCTCCGCAAATGACTTCAACAGAATTTGACCTCTGGTGTTCGTCAATCGGATTCCCCACTCCAGGGCCCACGCATTGAAATCGCCCGCAATGATTTTAGGGTTGCGGTCTCTAGCGTCCAACACCAGACTGTCTAACATCTCCCCATATTGTGCTAAGGTTGCACTAGGAGGAGCGTAGCAGCTGTAAATATGGACACCGTTGACCTTCGCCCTTATAAAACCGGCTGCCGGGGGGCCATCACTTCCTGAATAGCTTGTCTTCCGCACGCCCAGATTGCGGCGTTGCCAGACGCATCCACCGCCCAAGTCGCACCGCCGTGGTTTCTGTACGGCTCGCTAATAACCGCGAAATCGACATTCGATTCTCGAATGGTTTTCGAGATCAGGTCCTGAGCTGCCTCACAGTGATTGAGATTGATTTGTATCAATCTCATTTTCCTGTGCGGTTCAGCTCCCTCCTCTGCTGCTTCCCGCAACATGCCGGTCGTCCACGCCCTCTTTCTCATTACATAGCATACACCGTGGATCTCCGGTGCAATCTTTGATGAGGTGGCCCTCTTCCCCACACTTCCTGCAACTCCTCGATCTATCATGCTGGCTAGTGCATGCCGCCGCAAAATGGCCGAAATCGAGGCATCTGAAGCATCTCTTTAGAGATATTTGCTCCCTGAGCTTGCACACGACCCAACCTACTCTTACCTTGCCCGCGGTAATTAACTTAATAGCTGATTCCGCCGGCAAACTAATAATAGCGGTCTGTGTGCCGCCATATGCCTTCTTCATCCTTTTTATGACACTCTGGTCTATATCGCTAAGGTTGAACTGTTGCTTTAGCGCAGCACAGATGTCCTCCCGTGAGGTGGCTTCATCTAGGTCCTTGCATTCAACCACTATCTCCTGTTTCCGAGCTCTTACCTCAGCTTCCTCTCCAAGTACACTTTCTACCTTCCCGCGGAAGTTATCGGTCGACTTGTCGGCGGATTTACTTAACTCCAGCATCAGATCCCCTCTCTGTGTTCGCCTGATACGGCTCACACTATCCCCCAAATCCTTCAATTCCGGGCCTGAGTTCACCTTTCGGAGGATGTCGGCATAGGACACATTTCCCTTCTTGGAAATAATTATTATTTGCGGGCGGATTTCCTTTTTGTCCTTTTTCCTCTTGTAATATGGAGAGTATTCAGAGGCTTGAACACAATATAGAGTCATCGGTTGGGTAGTTTCTGAAAGTCGATCCGTTAATAAAATTATCAATTTCGACTCCCACCCCTCACACTCCCCGGCTTTGCAACAAATGGAAAAACTAAGACTGGCTTAATGGATCAAGACCTTTCATTTGATACTCAACATGAATAAATTCGGTGAAGCAAAAATTTTACACCCTCCCCTTCTCCCCGTCTTCACACAACCTCCTTAAACTCGATATAGAGAGGTCTAGTTCATAGTTCCCACCTTCTCACTAAACTTTGTGTCAATCCGTAATGTTTTTTGTGAAATTTGCTTGTTATTCCTTTGAAGTTGCCAAGACTCAATACTTCCGTCGATCCAGTTAGTTCTATTTCGGGCCATACCTATAATAAAGCAGAAGAAATTGGATCAAGTAGTAAGTAGTTAAGCAGCTTTGTACTGATGAAGAGTGTAAATCGTTCCCGAAATGTATATTTACATTTAAAACTAACAAGTCGGGAAACCGGAAGCTGGACGTTTTAGGTACGAAAGGTTTTGCGTATTTCTTAGTACGTAGCACGTAATATATGCATATATTATGTGAGAATATCGACTTTCGGATATTATTGACATTCATAGTCTTGAATTTGCAAAGAAGCGACAAATCTAACATATTGTAATTTTGTTAGTAATAGTGCGATGCTCTATGTTATATTCTATATTGTTACTAAAAAATATAGTAATATATTATTATTAACTTTATTTGTATAGATATCAGTTTGGAAGGTATTTTCGAGCCCAAGCACCATACAGCGGTAGCCTCCTGATTTTTTTCAAATTTTTTGGTTGGGTAGTTTCTGGTGGTCAAAGGGTAGTATAGGTCCCAGGGCGAAACGTGGATTGGTACCCACGATGGAGCATAAAACCTGGGAAATGCCTGCCGAATCAACCCCAACAGCTCTACTACCAAATCCTATCTCCACCTCCACGTGGTGACCGCTGGAAGCTCTTTCGTAACGAAAAGCTGCAGGCGGAGAAAGATGAAGGCGAGTCCCCGGCGCATAAAAACGGGGCAAATTGTACCAACTGGTCTTCAAGGTTGGGGGTTGGGTAGGGCTGACAACCCTACACGGAAAACCGATGTTACGGAGCCACGAAAGGAACCTCCAACAGAATGGACTTTACAACGACGAACCCGGCAACGACAACGGGTTAACGATTTGCGCATTTTCTCACGCGCTCCCTGTACAGAGGTAAAGCTGATGAGCAGCTAGCCGATACCCTGTCCCAATAGAGGGCTGATATAACAGCGTTACAAGAGATGCAATGGACAGGGACCGGTTTCCTGAAGAAGAGCAGCTACACCATATATTATAGTGACCATCCAGTAAACCATGTGCTCGGAATAGGTTTCTTAGTCAGCCAAAAAATGAAACCTGCTGCTATCGGCTTTGAAAACATAAGCGAACGGCTGTGCACTCTGCGCTTGCGAGGCAAGTTTAGAAATATAAGCCTCATAAACGTTCACGCCCCTACAGAGGACACTGCAGAGTCGGAGAAGGATACCTTCTACGAGGCAGTATAACGAACCCTCGAAGCCTGTCCCAGATATGATATCAAAATCATACTTGGGGATTTTAACAGCCAAGTAGGGAAGGAGCCCGTATTCAGGCGATACGTTGGCTCCCATAGCTTACACGAAAAAACAAATGATAACGGACTGCGGATTATTCAATTAGCAGGGTCACACGAAATGGTTACTGGAAGTGCCTGGTTTGCGCGGAAAGCGTTCCACAAACAAACGTGGGCCTCTCCAGACGGGACCACTTTCAACCAAATTGACCACGTGTTGATCGAACGCCGCCACCTCTCAGCCTTGATGAATGTCAGAACATATAGGGGGACCAATATAGACTCGGATCACTATCTCGTTGGCATGGTGCTCCGAGCTCGAACAACAATACCACCCTAGAATCACCTCTGACAATGAAGCCATCCACAACACAACCCTCCCCAACACCTATAAGCGGGAAATAGATGCCGCAATAACTCCAGTCAACAGAGGACCTGGAGATGAAGCATCAACAAATAATCTTCACAATCACCTGAAGAACGTTATCGTGGATACGGCCACAAATATACTTGGCCCCAGCCGCAAAAGGAGTCGGAACGGCTGGTTTGACGATGAATGTAAGCTAGCAATGGAACGGAAGAATGCCGCATACCGAGTAATGTTGCATTCTCAAAGAACGCGGGCACGCGCAGAGACTTATAACGAACTCCGTTGAGCGGAGAAGCGACTTCACAGACGGAAAAAGGAAGCCTGGGGGAACCAACGAGTCCGTGAACTAGAAAATTACAGGGAGCAACTTCACCAGGCGCGGAAGTTTTACCAACAAGTCAGCAGGATGAAGCCTTATACACCTCGATGCTCATCCTGCCGAGACAAAGAGAGAAATCTGATTTTATACAGAATGGGCATATTAGAGCGATGGGTTGAGTACTTTGATGAGGTACTGAACAACCAGAACGTCGGCGAGTTGGAGGTCCCGCCAACTGAAGACGACGGACAAATACTGCCACCACCAAGTTTAAGAAAAACAGCCCGTGTAATTCATCGGTTAAAAAATCATAAGTCGCCAGGAGCCGATGGAATTACAGCCGAATTGGTTAAATATGGAGGCGACCAGTTACACCAAGTGGTTCATCAACTTGTGCTCAAGGCATGGGACAGCGAATCAATGCCTCCCGATTGTCTCATACATAAAAAGGGAGATATCACAGTGCAGCAATTATAGAGGTATCACGTTGCTGAGTACCATCTATAAGATATTCTCCGCTATCTTGCTAGGCCAGATAGCTCCATACGCCCAGAACATCATTGGCCCATACTAAAGAGGCTTCACTCCAGGCAAATCAGCAACAGATCAGATTTTCTCTCTGCGGCAAGCGATGGAAAAACTGTTGGAGTATGGACAACAGTTACACCATCTATCCATCGACTTTAAAGTCGCCTATGATAGCATAGCCAGGGTAAAACTGTACACGGCCATGAGAGAATTCGGTATCCCGACGAAATTAATAAGACTGACTCGGCTGACCCTGGCCAATGTGCGAGGTCAGATAAAAGCAGCAGGATCACTCTCAAGACCATTCGACATCAACAACGGTCTACGACAAGGGGATGCCCTATCATGCGTCCTCTTTAACCTGGCCCTGGAGAAAGTGATCCGTGATGCTGATGTAAATGCAAGAGGTACGATCCTCTTCAAGTCCACCCAACTACTGGCCTATGCTGACGATATCGTAATCATGGGAAGAACCACCCGAGACGTACAAACTGCCTTCATCCAGATCGAGTAGGGGGTAATCGCCGCGAGATATTGGGCTGCACATCAATGAAGGCAAGACAAAATATATGGTGGCAACGTCAGCACCGAAGACGAATCAACCAACAACATCAAACCGCACTGGTCAAACACAAACACGAACAAGAATAAGGATAGGAGAATACAACTTTGAGACAGTTGACAATTTCTCCTATCTAGGGTCAAAAATCGCAACCGATAATAGCTACGATGCGGAAATCCGCGCACGATTGTTGTCAGCCAACATAGCCTATTTCAGCTTACAAAGACTGTTCCGCTCGAAACGTCTCACAATAGGGTCAAAGCTCTTACTGTACAAGACTATGATCTTGCCAGTCCTCATGTATTCCTCGGAAACTTGGGTTCTTAGCAAGAAAAACTGCGGACTCTTGGCCGCGTTCGAGGGAAGAATACTCCGAAGAATTTTTGGCCCCCTACATGAGGATGGACCATTCCGTAGTCTACACAATGACGAAATCTATGAGCGATACCATGACCGTTCGGTTGTGGATAAAATCCGGCTCAATAGGTTACGATGGGCGGGTCACTTAATCCGTATGGATGAGGATGATCCAGCCCGGAAAGTCTATAAGGACAATATCTATGGTAGAAAAAGAAGACGAGGCAGACCCTGCCTAAGATGGAGCGATGGCGTAGGTCAAGATGCCAGACAGCTTTTAGGGATATCGAATTAGTGGACCTCGGCGCAAAACTTTCCTTATTAAGGCAGGCCTAGACCGGATACCGGTTGTTGCGCCGTTGATGATGATGAGTTTCTGAGAATGGCCCCCTTAAAGGAATGATCACTTTCAACCCCCCGGACTCCCCACCTTTCCAATAAATGTCAAAACTTAAACCGGCTTCGAAAAGTACTAACCGAGACCTTTAACTTAATACCTCGCATGAATATATTTCATGAAAAAAAAATTGACACCCCCCTTTTGCATGAGACCCCCTTAAATTAGACGTAAAACGAAGTAACTCACTGCATGCGTGAGCGTTCACGGTTCCCACCTTTCTGCCAGATTTAGTGTCCATTGCTGTAACCGTCTCCGAGAAAAATGCGTATGACGGACAGACAGACAAACATAAAACCACATGGAGGACGAGAGAAGGAGGAAACTTACGGTGCAGGGGCTCGGATCCCCAGTATCGGCGGCTTTTTGGGAGTGAGCAAGCGGGCTCCCGGTCGTCGATATCCCTCGACCGCAGTGCCTCGGTGGTGGAAACTTGGCCACCTTGGCATATAATGCTACAAGTGATTTGGATCTGGAGAAGGAGGTGTTCAAGCGAAGTACGACCTTACCGAGAACACCAATAACAAGACCAAACAAGCATGAACTGAAGGCAGATTTTTGGACAACGAAAAACGTGACAGCACCCACCGCATATGTTCAAGATGCTTGACAGCAGGAGGTGCTCCAGGAGCAAGGAAGGGATCCATTCAAAAGAAGCTCATTAACTTTGTGATCTCCACCAATGCCAAAGACGATGAAGGATAAAGTACAGGCAAGGTCAATAAACGCCAAAAGTGAAGGGCTGCGTAAAAGGAGTAACCCTGCGGGGACTTAAAGGGAGCAGAGGCCCGCTCCGGACGAATTACCCTTCACCCAGCTTGGGGCAAAAATAGTTGAGCTGTCCGAGTTTATCAAGGACAACCACAACGTACACTAAGCCATAAAGAATATGGTGAGGGATATTAGAGTCCTCTATAATAGATCACAGATGGAAGAAAAGAATAATAAAGATACGCCGAACCCCGCTGTGCCAACAGTGTCACAAGCGACCCAAGTGACACTTAACCGTACAACCATCGAATCGCGCCGAAATAAACGAGTACGTGAAAAAGATTTGGATCCTTTAAATAATCAGCAGGCGCCTAAGAGAAAAAAGGGGGACAGGAAACTCTGAAAACCAGCACTAATAGCTCTGAGAAAAGCGTACAGCGAATGTAGAAAAGACTACTAGACAAACGCAGACGATGGATGGACTAAGGTTACCAACAAAACGAGTCGGTAAACCGGAAGCTGGACGCTTCAGGTGCTAAAGGTTTTGTTTATTTTTTAGTATATAGCACGTAATATATGCATATATTATGTGAGAATATCCACTTTCGGATGATATTGACATTCATAGTCTTGAATTATTAACTTTATTTGCACAGATATCAGTATGGAAGGTATTTCGGAGCCCAGGCAAGTGGCGCGTCCATGCCTAGGAGGTGTTCATTCCCCAGTAGAAGACCAAACTGCTGCTGGAATGATGAACTTCATCAGCCTGCCACCGAACTGGAAGGGAGGCTCAAAGGGCGGTAGGCGGTAGAGTCGATCAGTGGCAAAAAGGGCGCGCCTATAAGGCAGCCCGCAAAAACCTCAAGCTTGCCATTCAGCGAAGCAAGAGGGAATGCTTTAAGCAGCCCTGCTCAGAAGAGGACATAAATCCGTGGGGTGGTGCCTACAGAATCGTGATGGGACGATTCAGAGGCCGTTCATCTCCGCAGATCACGTGTCCTACCCTCTTCCTAGAAATCATCCAGGGGTTATTCCTACACCAAGAGGAGAACACCGACACATTGCAACCTCCTCTGAATGTGATGGTCATTCCGCCAGTCACTAGAGACGAGCTGTTGGATAACTGCGATAGAATAGGAGACAATAAAGCCCCGGGACTGGACGGAGTATCGAATAAGGCCCTTAAGCTTGCCGTGAAATCCAGACCGGACATGTTCGCTGAGTTGTTCGAAGCGTGCATATCCGAGGGGATATTTCCAGTGGCATGGAAGCGGCAGAAGTATTAACCAGAATACCAGAATTGGGATGCGGTCAACTGCATGATTGGATCTATGCAAAATAAACTGCGAAAAGCAGAGGAGAGGAGAAAAACGCGGCCATATACGCCGCGTATGGAAGAAAGGTGACTAAGCTAGAGTAAGCTGACTCCGCCCCACGATGTAATACCTTATGGTGGTTCCGCGGGGCAGGGAGGGCGTCGGGGGTGGTTTTAGTGGGTCAAAATCCCGGACGCTCGTGTGTCCAGACCAGTGTCTTTTGACGCTTTCCACCTCCTTAAAAAAAAAAAAGACAGACAATAAGCCGATTTTAATAAGGTTTTGTGTTTACACAAACTTTTACACCCTCCATTGACATATATAGTGAGCCCCTTCAAACTTGACGCAAAATGGCGCCACTTGCTGTATGCAAAGAGAACAACAGACTCCACGCTATCACCAATTTTCGTGACAACACCTGCCGAATAAATTAGGTGTGACAGATAGACATCGACTCGATTCTAATAAGGTTATGATTCACGCAAAATCTTAAAAAATCGGAGTACCGGGAAGTGGATACTACATACGTGTCTAAAGATTTTGTTTTCATCTTGTCTGAGAAGTTTCCCATGAACGTTTTTTAATTCGTACATACTTAACAATTCGAAATATTCCTTGACATACGTATTTGCAAACCCTAACTCCACCGTTCATAGAGTGCGATGAATTCACGTGAAATACACAATTCTGACCTTCTATAAATTGCAACTGAATGAAGACGACGTTTAGAAAAACATTTCAGACGGCGAGCCATCATATTACTTTGGAAACACACTATAAGAAACGGGAAATAACAAAGTACAGTATGTGAATAAATTCCACAAACAATAATTTTACTAAAAGGCGTGAATCAAACAATATAGAACAAGTCGGGAAACCGGAAGCTGGACGCTTCAGGTATGAAAGATTTTGTGTATTTCTTTTCTAAAGAGATTTGAGTGTGCATTTGTTCCATTAGCATGTAGCACGTAAAATATGCATATATTATGTGAAAATATCCACTTTCAAGTGATATTGACATTCATAGTCTTGAATTTGCAGAGGAGCGACAGTTTTGACCTAGTATAACTTTGTTAGTAATAGTGCGATTTTCACCAAATTTGGCAAGGTTATGCTCTATACTGTAGCCTATGTGATTCTAGGGTGAACTTAAGGGGATTTCCTTTCAATTACTAAAAATTGTAGTAATGTACTATTATTAACTCTAGTTGAACAAGTATCGATATGTAGGGTATTTCGGAGCCTAGGCACCATATAGTGGCAGCCTCCTGATTTTTTTCAGATTTTTGGGTTCGGTAGTTCCTGAGAATGGGTTCGTTAAAAAAATGACCACTTTGAACCCCCCGCACTCCCCACCTTTTCAACAAATGTCAAAACTAAAACTGGCTTCGAAAAGTACTAATCGAGACCTTTAATTTGATACCCCACATGACTATATTTGATGAAAAAAAATGCATGTATGGGGAGCCCCTCTTAAATTCGATGTAAAAGGATGTAGCTCACTATATGCGTGAGCGCTCACAGTTCCCACCTACCAAATGTGGTGCCAATCGCTACAACCATCTCCGAGAAAAATGCGTGTGACGGACAGACAGACAGACAAAAATATAATATAATCCCAAAATAATTGCCGGTGATTTCAACTCATGGGCAGAAGAATGGCGAAGCAGAAAAACAAATGGAAGGGGGCAAATACTGCTAGAGACATTCTCGCGTCTAAATGTCGTACTTACGAACTCTGGGGGAGCCAACACATACCGGAGGGGAGAATTACAATCGGTAGTATACCTCACTTTCGTCAGTGACACCCTTATCAAAGACTTGCAGTGGCATGTTAGCGAAGAGTACACACACAGCGATCATCAGGCTATTGTCTTCGAAACCTCGTGTAGGAATTATATGAAGCCACCAAAAAGAATAACGATGAGCTGGGTAACTAACAAATTCGATGAAGAAGTGTTCAAGGAGGTACTTCTATTATAGATGACACATTATTATCGGGAATCCCACAAGAAAAAGCTTTACAGGTCGCGGAAAAATTGCAGCGGGCATGCGATTATTCAGAAATTGAGGAATGTCGGAAAAACTATCCCTGGGACATGGGGCATGGTACATGGGACATGGTACATGGGACATGGGAGATGTGACATGGAACACGGGACATGGGACCTGGAACATGGGAGATGGGACCTGGAACATGGGCCATGGGACATGCTACATGGGACATGGGACATGGGAGATGGGACCTGGAACATGGGAGATGGGACCTGGAACATGGGCCATGGGACATGGGAGATGTGACATGGGACATGGGACCTGGAACATAGAACATGGGACCCACATCACATACCCCATATCCCATATCCCCCACCGATTACCTGTGCAAAATTACTACAAAACATAGTGGCCACTCTCTTCCCAGAGGATGTGAACTACACAAATCTGCCTAAAGTTCATGTAAACCCCGACGAAATTCCTGAAGTGGTAGAAGAGGAAATTTTTGATGCAGTAAAGAAGTTCGCTGAAAATAAGACCCCAGGGCCAGATGGAATCCCGAATATCGCCCTGAAAGTGGCAGCCAGGTTAGGACCAGGTATGTTGGCCAAAGTTTTTACGGCATGTCTTAGAGAAGGAGAATTCCCCGAGAAATGGAAGCTGCAAAAGTTGATACTTAGTCCGAAGCCAGGTAAACCATTGGGAGACCCCTCCTCATATCGACCGATATGTTTGGTCAATAGCATTGGTAAACTATTTGAACGAGTATTATACAACAGGCTGCTCGCTGTTGCGGAAAAGGAAGGAGGCCTATCCGATAAGCAATTTGGGTTTCGTAAGGGGAGATCAACCATCGATGCAATCAACATGGTGATTGGCCTGGCACGCGCTGCAATACAAGATGACAAATGCTACGCACGACACTCGATGTAAAAAATGCATTCAACACTGCAAAGTGGACGAAAATCGTAGAGGCTCTAACCAAACTACAGGCTCCAAAGTATATTGTACGCATCGTTGTTGCATTTCTTCTTGGAAGATGATTATATTGCGACTCGGAGGATGGAGAGAAATTATTCCCAATGACGTGCGGCGTACCACAGGGGTCTGTCTTAGGTCCCTTACTGTGGTTAATTATGTACAATGGAGTGCTGACGCTACGCCTTACTAACGGCGTGACAACTATTGGTTTTGCGGACGATATCGAGGTAACAATAGTGGCAAAACGCTTAGACGAGATCGAAATCTATGCAAATGAAGCGATATGGGAGATCAATTCCTGGTTAAAAAAGTCCGGTCTATCACTTGCTGAACATAAAACGGAACTAGTGCTAACCAGCAAAAGAAGGAAAGATACGACCGTGAAAATTAAAGTTGGTGAAAAAACAATTTACTCCCAAGAGTCGCTTAAATATTTGGGAGTAAAATTAATAGACCATTAGCTTAATCCCAACTACAATTTTATTTTATTATGTATATATATATTTCGGGAGCAACTTACTCCCTTCATCAGTACAAAGCTAATGAAAACAATTACGAGTCTATGGTTCTATTTATACTAAAAACACTAATTACCTAAATTACTTTTACCAAGAAAGAAAAAAGAAGAAAAAACATTAAATTATTAACTTAATTATCTATTAATTACCGCGGCAAGTCTTATTAGTTTTGAGGGGCAATTACCGGAATCTGTATTTAATAACCGCGTCGCGTCTTTGATTGACAAAAGACTCAATTTTAAAAAACACATTGAGTGCGCTGCAACTAAAGCATCTTCCATCGCTGTAACGATCTCGAGGATAGTACCGAACATTGGTGGACCAAGACAAAGTCGACGTCGTCTTATTTCAAGGGTAGTTAGTTCCGTGCTACTCTACGCAGCTCCAGTTTGGGCAACCGTTCTGGAAAACAAATCAAACTGCGGAAAACTAGGAATGGCATATCGACTAAGTGCACTCCGGGTATGCAGTGCTTATCGAACAACATCAGGAGAGGCAGCATATATACTGGCAGGGACAATCCCCATAGACATCTTGGCGGATGAAGGTCGGCGTCTCTACGACAAAATGTACGCAATCGGGGAGTCTATTGTACTTCGACGGCAACTAGCACGGCGGGAATCCATCGCAAACTGGCAAAAGAGATGGAACGAGGCACAAACTGGCCGTTGGACCTACCACACATTCGAAGATGGATGGAAAGGAATCACGGGGAACTAAGCTACGAGCTAACACAGTTTTTAAGTGGACATGGAGGTTATCGAGCTTATCTTTATCGATTTGGACACGACGAGTCACCATGGTGCCCAAGATGTGGTAACGTGGCTGAGAATGCGGAGCATGTTGTATTTGAGTGCCCAAGGTTTACAGCACACCGAACTAGGCTGGAGGCGATCGCAGACAGGCGCTTAACACCTGGAAATATAGCGGAGTTTATGTTGGAATCAACGGAGGCTTGGAATCAAGTGGTAATTGAGCTGAAAATGATTCATCAACAGCTAAGGCATGAATAACTGCGAAGAAAGCAAGAAAGGGAGCGAACAATAATGCGCCGCAGTTAAGAACTGATCCAGCCCCACGATGCAATGCTTATAGCAGTCCCGTGGGAAGAGTGGAAGAAGAAGGAGGTGGTTTTAGTGAGTACAAGTCTCACATAACTGTATGGCAGGAGCCAGCAGTAGGTTTTGAACCTTTCCACCTTCCAACGATGAAAAAAAAAAGACGGACAGACAGACAATAAACCGATTTTAATAAGATTTTGTGTTTACACAAAACCTTAAAAATGTGAGAAATATTTTAAGTTAGTAAATCAATGAAATTGTTTATAAGCAAAGAATGCAATAATAAAGAAGACTTCTTTCTCGACATTTGACGAAAAACAATATGCAATATATATACATAGTTAAACAAGTCGGGAAACCGGAAACTGGACGCTTCAGGTATAAAAAGTTTTGTTTGCTTCTTCTGTAAGTATATTTGAGTGTAGAACTATCCCATTTGTACGTAGCCCGTTATATATATGCATTTAGCATATACATATATAACGACTATCCACTTTAGTGTGATATTGATATTTAGTTGCAGTAAATTTACACGGTAAAGTCAATTTTGAGCCACTGTAACTTTGTTAGTAATGACATGATTTTGATCAAACTTGGGGTTAATATGCTTCATATTATATTTTATACTACTACCAACTTTTATAACTCTGGGATAAACTTAAGGGGGGTTTTACTCGATTTCCCCAAAAATATGATAATATACTATTACTAACTAAATTTGAAGAGATATCGATATGAAGAGTATTTTGAGGACTGGGCACCATATAGAGGCAGCTTCATGATTTTTTTCAGATTTTTCGGTTGGGTAGTTTCTGAGAATGAGTCCGTTAAAGAAATGATCACTTCCCACCCGTCCCACTCCCCCTTTTGTTGCGGCAGATTTCTCGCGGCTGGAGTTCTCCTGCGAGCGGGCGGCGGAGGACGGGGCAGCCGATGTGGCAAATGTGTGTGGCGAAATCAAGAAATAGTTAACGACACGGATCCGGAAAGTAACTTCAACACAATCAGCACAAACCGTGGCCAGGCGGTGATTTCTTTGGGCGGATTTTCACGTTTTCCGTTGTGTGGCTGCAGGTCTCGAACGTGAATTCGGCTGCACGGCCCTGCCTGGGCGCAATCGTCGCAATCGGACAATTTCCTATCTTCCAGTCGGCGCTGGTACGGGACATCCTGGACTGAATTCAACTACGTGGCGGCCACGTCCACGAAATGAATTCCTTGCAACCGCTCATTTAATACCGCGTTCTCGGCGCTGCGTCTAGTTCCTTCTGGCGCCCGGTTTAGCCACCAAACACCGTATTCGATGCGTCGAAGCCGGCTGTCGCTCAAGTCTTATTGCGCTGCCCCGCTCTTCCTGGGCGCAATCATCACAATTGCCACTTTCCGCACCAACCTGCCTTTTCTTCTTCCACTCGATCCAGAATTTTATTCCAATCCATACAAACATCAATTCAATGTCGGACCTTGTTGCCTCAAGTAGTGGACGATGCCTTTTTCGTCCGAATTGTCGGGGTCACCACTTTTCTGTCCACCCTGATAAACGTAGATGTTTGTAGTTATTTCGGAGATAAAGTGTGTCCCGTTGGATCGGTTTGAAAAGCAGTATTCAAACACTGCAAATGATCTCTTAATCTAGTATTTATTTGAAGCCAAATACCGCTATAACTACACTTTACTATTTATTTGATTGAATTCGTTAAACAAGACTATGCGCACGCTAGTGAAGTTTCAAGTCCGAGCAGAGGTGAAAAGAATAAAGTGTCGATACTCGATACGCTTTTAATTATTTCACGTTATCCGTGCTTTCTACTTACAATGAATTACTAAGACGTGGGTGAAAAAGATTCGTTTATTTCTAAAACCTCAAGCTTACTAACTAACAACCGTTGGCTACAGAAATCTTTTATAGACTGTTATCTCTTGTTTAGTCTGCAAGATCACATTGTTATTGTTATCAGATCTCTTGATTCCAATAAGTCGTCTGCAGGATAAGATTGTTATTGTTATGATATGTACTGGAAAGCCACATCGGTTTGTGTAATTAAATGGAAAACCAAGTCAGCGTTAATTTACTTGTTTAAGATTAGGAAATTTAATATCGCTGACTTGCGAGCACGATTGAAGGGTATGTGAGTCATGTGTGTGTGCATGATACTTAACTCCTCCCTCCTTATGTTCCAAATTGTCCTCAATTTTATTGGTAAGATTTTTAACTTTTACTTTTATGGTTCTCCGTTTCAAGTAGAAATATGCAAAGATGGCTAAGCAGATGGCTCCTATTTCGTGATTTCGTTTTATATACTTTAATTCTTTTATTTCATTATAATTTTCTACTTTGAATTCCTTAATTTGTTGTGTTTCCTGAGAGCTTCCAGGTATAATAAATTTACTTTGAAATGTTTGTTGCTTATTATTGAATGAGTGATTATTAATGTTGATTGCACAATTATTAAAACTGAATAAAAAGTTTCCAAAACTTGTAGTGTATTTTCTTTCGTCACAGGTGCTGTTCCAATTTATTACAGCATTGATCGTGATTACTAATCCTTTTTCTATTTCTTTGATTACATTTGTTGTTATAATAATAATAATCGTTGGCACAACAATCCATATTGGATCAGGGCCTTGAAGTGTGTTAGAGCACTTCATTCAAGACCGTAACGGTACACTACAGTAGACTATAGGAGACAATGTGGTCAGCATTGCGCTCGCCCGAGATTATTACCCTGATTTGAGTCAGGTACTCATTCACAGCTGAGTCGACTGGTATCCGACGTCAAATCACGATACAAATCCCTCTGCCACCAGCGAGATTTGAACCGTGACCTTCCGTACGATAGCCTTGTGCTCTAACCACGCAGCTATCCGGACACGGACACACACATTTGTTGTTACTTTCTCTTTATTGCAGACTCTGTTTACATATATACATAAATGGTTAGCCTTCAAATGTTTTACATGATTTTCATTATAATAGTCAAATGCTATTTCATTTATCATCATTCATTTGTGGTTCAAAATTTATTTGATATTGATGCTTATCAGTTCCAATTGATGAATATTTATTTTGTTTTGCAAAATTTCATCTTTTGTCAAAATGTTACGATTCATTATTCCTAATCTAGCGGATATCAAATTATCTTGAATTATCTCAATTTGATCTTGTAGTAGATGTATATTAAAGATAAGACTCAAATAAGCAATATTTGCATCTAATACTTTACCATTAGCTTTTATCAATTGAGTAATATTCTGAATATTCTGTTCTAATTTGTTATTAATTTGTATTTGTTTATTAATTCGATCGATTATTTCGTGATTATTTGAATCAATGGTATTTAAATGTTCTTCAATGTCTTGCCTATCAGAGTCGCTCATTAATCCGAAGAGCCAATTATAAATGTTGCACATTGGATTAATTAGTCCTCTACGTCTACGTGTTAGTACTTTTGCTCTTATATCGTTAATAAATATAGGTTGATGTATATACTGGCCTGGCAGTAATGTAAGGTATTGCTGTTCTAGATTTTCTATCTCTTGAGATAGGTTAGTACGTTGATCTATGCTGTAGTTAGTGATAATTGAATTTTTAATTTCTATCAAGGCTTCTTGTATGTGTTTTAGATTGATTCGATGCAATGTTGTTTGTTGGGTTTGTACCAATTGAATATCCAGTTTGATTTCAATATATCCTATATCCGTTTTAATCTCCTCAACCATTAGAGTGGCCTCCGTTAGCATCCAAAATAGTAGGTTTATTAGTTGCAGGATCATTAGTTCCATTTTTGTGTTGACCTGGAATAATAATATCCTTTTTAGGTCGTTTTATATTCACTTTTGCAATATTTGAATTGTATTTTGCTTTCTTAAATTTTGGGGCTAATTTGTTTCGTTCTGCCTTAGGGTTTTTTATGAATACCTGGCTACGAAGTTCCTCAAATTTTTCTCTGTCTAGATTCGTTTTTTTTATTGTTCTTTCCTTGTTAGTTAGAATCTTATTATGTACTTTCTGTTTGTCTACTCGTCCCTGTTCAACATCTATGGATCTTTCCTGAGTTGTTGTATAGACTTGACGATTATAGAATTCTAAAGCTTCGTAGAAACATTCACTAGTTGTCTTCATATTCTTCCGTACTGGTATTAATCTCATCTTTTCTTGGATGGTTTCATTATATACTTGACATGCATTTATATAACGGTGAATATATTTATGAAGATTTGGATAATATATTTGGTTTTTCAATCCGGCATGAGCGGTTTCTTTTTCATGATAGTATTTAATACGGTCGATTAGATCCTCTTCATTAGTCATTTCTTTTACTATTTGAGTAACTTTACTGAACTTTGTTACGGTATTGCCGAATCCTTCAAGGATTATTTGTTGCAGTTTGTTATACTCATGACCATCGACTTCACTATATATAGCTACGGTACCAGGTTGTAGTCGTATTTTTAAAAAGTTTATAGCTTTATCTGGTGTTCTACTAAGAACAATTGTTGTTGGTACTTGTTCACTATATTTTCTCTGATAGGTATAAGATTATTAAAATTTTCTTCCTGTGAATGAATTGTTTGTAGATTCTCCTCCTTACACTGGGGTATTAAAATTAAATCTTGATTTTGACTCAATGGTGACATCGAAGCTCCTTGAACTTTATTCAGTAACACCTGTATGTTTTGAATGGTAATCGGGTTTACTTCATCCACTTGAATTTCTCGATTGCATTAATATATTCAGCATTTGTATTATCTACTATCTGGTTCTTTTTCAAATATCGGGTGATTGGCTGCGCTATCTTAGCGTAATTCTTTATGAACTTTCTATAGTATCACGTTAGTCCTAGGAATGATTTTATTTCTTTGACAGTTGTTGGTTTGAATTTTCTCAATTTTACCGCTGTTGGGCTGAATCCCATATTGATTAATTGCGTGTCCTAAAAATTGAGTTTCTCTGGCTAAGAAATGACACTTATCTACTTGGACTTTCAGGTGAGCTCTTCGCAATTTGGTGAATATATTTTTAATATTTTGTAGGTGTTCTTCAAGCGATGTTCCGAAGATCAGAATATCGTCGAGATACACTGCACATATTTTATTTATCTCTTCCTTCAACAATTGATTCATTAAGCGTCGGAAGGTGGCAGGCGCATTATTCAGTCCGAATGGCATGCGTAAATATTCATAATGTCCCTGAGCTGTCGAAAACGCGGTTTTCGCTATATCGGCTGGATTCATCATAAACTGATGGAATCCCTTGGCCAAGTCCAAAGTAGTGAAATATTGGGCGCGACCCAATTTTTCTAGAATGCCTTCTATATTGAGTAGTCGGTGTTTATCATCCACCGTGACAGCATTCAGTCGTCGATAGTCGATCGCCATACGCCATTTTACAATTCCAGAGTTTTTTTTTTAACCATGACTACGGGCGAATTGAATGGCGATTTACTTTCCCGTATTATGTCTTGACGAAGCATTTCTTTAATTTGTTTTTCGATCTGCTGGATTGCGGTAAATTTTGGAATATATCGGATCCTCTGTGGTAGTGTTTATCTCATGTCTCACTATGTCTGTTGCAGTTAGAGAGTCTCCTTCTTTGAAAAAGATATCCTCGTTCTTCCGAATTAATTTCGTTAACCTCACTTTTCCTCCGAATTCAAATGTTTACTTTTTATTTCCACTTTTTCCACTGGTTCCATTAAATTCACATCTTCGTATTTTATTTCTACTTCCTCATTGGTTAGGAAGGGTATGGTGTTGTTTCCAAATTTGACCGTTTTGGAATTGTAGTCTATTACAGCTCCTGTTGGGTTTAAGATATTAGCACCAATGATAGCGTCAAATGTTCTATTGCTAAGATCAGCCAGTCTCCACTTTGTCAATTCTCGAATTCCAATTTCGGGTGGTGTTTTAGTAATGGTCTCAAACTCCACCTGTTGAATTCCGGATATGGTCCTATATTGTACACCTTCTACTTTCATTCTTGGGTGATTTCCCAATTTCTTTTCATTTAACAATGATATAGTGGAGCCTGGTTCGATCAATGCTCTCAATGTGTATCTTCACTATTGGAAGATTGAGGTTTCCGAGGTTGTTGACCGAAAATCCTGTACACTTTGTGTATTATTCACTTCCATTGGTTCCGGTGGTTGCTGTCGACCACTTACGTGCCGATAATTATCGTTTCTATAATATATCGATGAGAATGATTCCTATCTCGTCAACTTCTCCACCTGTTACTATTATACCTCCCACTGTCTTCACAATTTCTTTTATTCGTTCGATCTTGATCGTCTTCTCGATTGCATCGATCCCTATATTTATAATCTTTGTTTTTATCACGGCTCTTGTCACTATGTTCACGTTCTTTGTAACCTGTCAATAGTAACTCACTGTATGCCTGCTCTAAGAAAGTTACTGGTATTGTTCAAAGATACATAGCATCATTTCTATTTATTTTGTTTAAAAAATGTTCTAATCTTGTTGGGGTTAATTCAAACGGGTGATTATTATCTAATTTATATTTCAAATTTAATTTATCTAAATTAAACTGAAGATGTTCGAATATTTCCTTCGCGCTTTTCGATTGAATCCTGTCAGCATCCTCTTTGATTTGTAGATATGTTTCTTTCACTCCAAACGTGTTTGTAAGCAGCACCTTCATATTTTCCCAGTTTCTGTCATTTAAACGTCGCACTACGGCTGCTGCTTTCCCTTGAATTTTTGACATCAGAATCTGAGCAACATGCTCTCTTTGCGGCCCTTCAACTGCTAATCGCACTACGTTTTCTACTTCATTTATATAATCGTATAACTGGAATCCATCTTCCCCCGTGTACGGTTGTACAGCTCTAGCTTCTCTAATTACTTCTGAAAAAGTTAACGCTACTACCATTTTCTTGTTTTACAGTACCTGATGATCCGATGATCTACTGGTTTAATATTGTAAAAAATAAAGCACGTTCCACTTTTCACTAAACTCATTATTATCTAGCCTCTAACCGGTCTCTTTTAGGGTTACAGCATTAAGACTTGCTACTAGATAAAATTTATTTATCACACAAATACTGATTTATAGATATTATGTGGATTGTTTTTTCCGTGGTTTTTACTACGCGGATTTAGGTTGATATGTAGTTCTGAGAAGGTTTTTGAGGTATTTTTCCTCCCTTCCAAAGACCAAGACGGCTCCAGTGAAATTTCAAGTCCGAGCAAAGGTGAAAAGAATAAAGTGTCGATACTCGATACGCTTTTAATTATTTCACGTTATCCGGGCTTCCTACTTACAATGAATGAATGCCTGGGCGCAATCGTCGCAATCGGACAATTTCCTATCTTCCAGTCGGCGCTGGTACGGGACGTCCTGGACCGAATTTAACTACGTGGGGGCCACGTCCAGGAAATGAATTCCTTGCGACCGCTCATTTAACACCGCGTTCTCGGCGCTGCGTCTACTTCCTTCCGGCGCCCGGTTTAGCCACCAAACACCGTATTCGCAACGTGCGGCACACTATACACAGCCCGAAACTGGCCCTGCGTCGAAGCCGGCTGTCGCTCAAGTCTTATTGCGCTGCCCCGCTCTTCCTGGGCGCAATCATCACAATTGCCACTTTCCGCACCAACCTGCCTTTTCTTCTTCCACTCGATCCAGAATTTTATTCCAATACATACAAACATCAATTCAATGTCGGACCTTGTTGCCTCAAGGAGTGGACGATGCCTTTTTCGTCCGAATTGTCGGGGCCACCACTTTTCTGTCCACCCTGATAAACGTAGATGTTTGTAGTTATTTCGGAGATAAAGTGTGTCCCGTTGGATCGGTTTGAAAAGCAGTATTCAAACACTGCAAATGATCTCTTAATCTAGTATTTATTTGATGCCAAGTACCGCTATAACTACACTACTATTTATTTGATTGAATTCGTTAAGCAAGACTACGCGCACGCTAGTGAAGTTTCAAGTCCGAGCAGAGGTGAAAAGAATAAAGTGTCGATACTCGATACGCTTTTAATTATTTCACGTTATCCGGGCTTTCTACTTACTAATTACGAATTACTAAGACGTGGGTGAAAAAGATTCGTTTATTTCTAAAACCTCAAGCTTACTAACTAACAATCGTTGGCTACAGAAATCTTTTAGAGACTGAAAATGTTATTATTATGAGATCTCTTGTTTAGTCTGCAAGATCACATTGTTATTGTTATGAGATCTCTTGATTCCAATAAGTCGTCTGCAGGATAAGATTGTTATTGTTATGATAAGTACTGGAAAGCCACATCGGTTTGTGTAATTAAATGGAAAAACAAGTCAGCGTTAATTTACTTGTTTAAGATTAGGAAATTTAATATCGCTGACTTGCGGGCACGATTGAAGGGTATGTGAGTCATGTGTGTGTGCATGATACTTAACTCGCTGCACGACAGCTGGAGCAGAAGAGACCGGTTCTTCTCCATGCGGTCCCTCTGCCTCCAAGCAACGGCACTTTCTCACCGATAGCTCTCCACTCCAGTGGCGAGTTCTAAGAAGCGACTCCTTGGCCGGGCTATACATGGAGCTGCAAAAAGCGACAATCTTTGAAACCGGTGCTATAGTCCGAAGAGTCCTGCCCGGTAATGGTCTGCCTTAGTGGGCTTAAGTCTCGACTCGTACTGTCTTCAATTTAAAGTCTATGTCTCTGCAGATTATAACCACCGCATCACTGCTTGAAGTGTTTGCGAAAATCGCTGTGATGCGGGCCTTTGGATGTTGCCGTCAGCCCATCCTTAGGTTGGCTGCCCCTTAGTCCAGTTGGACGGCAAGAGGGTCCGTGGGCTTTTTAACTATATTTATATATATCCTATGTGGAGTTGCCAGATCTGCCATCAAGCGTGTCCCTTAATCGGATAGGGGAACGCGCGGCGGATGTATCATGAGTATGCACATCCGGAGTTACGCGTGTATGAGCATGATTATTCGCAGGCCGAGTAGGTGGGAATAAAATGGCCCACCCGTGGATAAGAATTGGCCATGGGAAGGACACCTAGAAATAAAATAAAACATGGAGGAGAAGAATAGGCGGAAAGTTACGATGGCTTCGGATACCCAATACTGGCTGTTTTTGGGAGTGGGCAAGCTCACTCCTGGCCGTCGATTTCCAACTACTGCGGCACTGCAGGCACCTTGGCTATTGTGGCATCAAATGTTACAAGCGCGATAGATTGTTCCATCAACGGACCCGTTCAGAAGAAGTTCAATGTTTTGAAGATCGCCCACCTTACAGAGACAAGCCCGCGCAAATGAAAATACTACTCCCAATGGGGAGAGTGTAGTGGGGTACGGGACGGAGAGAACAATGCTGAATACTTACTTGAGCGACATCGAGAAATCGAGACCTGCGCTCATCGCACTAAGTAATAAAACACTAGAGCTTTGCGAATTCATCAAGGAACGCCGGAATATCCAGCAAAATATAAGGGCTATGGGTCGAAGCATTAGGTTGGCATACGGCAATACCCAGGAGGAAATAGGAGTGAAGGCATCGATTGAAAAAGTAGGCCAGGCAACATAGCTGACACTGCAAAGAAACCCGGGAGAGGATAAACCGAGGAAGAGGCTTCGCGAACGGTTAATCGAGCCAATTGAGAGAAAAGAAAACCATTCGGAGTAGCAGAACTGCTTCAAACAGCTGTGTGACCATGCCAACATAAATCCTTCAGGCGAGGCCTACAGAGTTATAATGGTAAGGCTGCAGAGATCACCCCAGGTGAACTGTCCGCATCTCCTGAAACAGACTGTTACCACTCTGTTCCCTTACCTCGAAAATAGAAGAAGGCAAATGGTTGTGACGCTAAATTAGGGCATAATACCTCCAATAACTGTGGAGGAGCTGCGGGAAATATGTGGTAGGATCGGTGACAATAAGGCCCCAGGTTCGGATGATATCCCCAACCCTGCTTTGAAACTGGCAGTGAAGACTAGGCCCTATCTTTTCACCAAAACCTTGGAGGCGTGCCTATAAGAAGGAATATTTCCTGTCCAGTGGAAAAGCAAAAGTTGGTGTTGCTTTCGGAACCTGACAAGCCACCTGGAAACATAGCGCCGTATCGTCCTATCTGCCTGCTGGATGCAATGCGGAAGATGATGGGGAAAATCATCTACAACAGACAGTGGTACAAAAGACTGGGGTTCTACCTTTCCTGGATCTAAATATCGTCAACTCTAACGAAAAGCTTAAGTTCGAGACATACCGTAAGCCTACAGCAACGCAGAGAACGATACCGGTAACTTCACATCACACATTTTCCCAAAAAATGGCTGCCTATAATTGTATGATTCACCGACTGATCACATACCCTCTTTCAGAATACAGTTTCAATATGGAACGTCAGTATATTATTGACATGGGTATAATTCTCAGACGATTGAGAAATTGATTGGAAGGAAAGTCAAGCAACATAATAGGCATGCCTATACAACGCTATTTTCGCGAAAACCTTGAACTCTTGCGACATACTAACCAAAAGACAACTTTGGACCCTTGGGAAAGCCTAGAAATTCTGAAGGAAGACGCGACGCGGTTATTAAACACAGATTCCGGTAATTGCCCCTCAAAATTAATAAGACTTGCCGCGGTAATTAATAGATATTTAGGTTAATAATTTAATGTTTTTTTTTGTGAAAAAGTAATTTAGGTAATTAGTGTTTTTAGTATAAATAGAACCCTAGAATTGCAATTGTTTTCAGTAGTTTTGTACTGATGAAGGGAGTAAGTTGCTCCCGAAATATATATATACACAATAAAATAAAATTGTAGTTTGGAGTAAGCTACTGGTCTATCAATTTTAGACCTAACTACAAATAGAAGACAACATCTAACGATCTACAACAGACCCCTACCCACCGTCGAAGTCATCAATAGTTTGTCGGAACGACAGTTTGGTTTCCGACGTGCCTGCTCTACGGTGGACGCAATTAACATGATTATAAACCAGGGAAAAGGTGCACTGATTCTTGGCTGCTGCTGTGCTTTGTTGGCGTTGGATGTCAAAAATGCATTCAACTCGACCAACTGTAAGTAAAAATATAATGGGGTGCTTGCATTTCCCGTCCCAGAGGGAACTACGATAGCCGGCTTTACTGATGACCTACCAGTTGTTGTTGCAGCAAAACACCCGGAAGGAAAACTACCTCTCAGAGAGGACTCTCTGGCACGATACGGATGAGAGCCCCAAAGATTACATTGTCACAGCCGGTGTACCACAGGGATCGGTACTTGGTGGTCGGTGTTATGGAATATCATGTATAATATAATAGGGTGCTTGCTTTTCCCGTCCCAGAGGGAAGTCGATAGTCGACTTTGCTGATGACATAGCAGAGGTTGCTGCAGCAGAATACCGAGAAGATGTAGAGGTCTAAACGACAGAAACAGTAAGTCCAGAAAGGGCCGGGCTGACGTTGGCGGACGCGAAAACGGAAGCCGTGTTCATAACGAACTGCAAAAAGAATAACACTGTGAAAGCGGAAGTCAGTGGATATACGGTCGTATCCAAGCCGGCAGCTTTGGGGTACACCTGGAATATGCATACAAAAGGGTAGCCAATGCCACCACGGCACTTGCAAAAATGTTGCCAAATATTGGTGGAGCGAAACACTGCCGGAGGTTGGTGCTAACCGGAGTGCTGCGCTCCATTCTGCTCAACTCGTCACCTGTGTGGGCAGAGGCGCTTGCAAACTCTCAGAGACGGAAGCAGGTGAATTCGATTTACCAGCTGATGACTTTGAGGGTTTGCAGTGCTTTTAGAATCACATCAGATGAGACAGTATTGGTGGTGGCAGGCATGATCCCGGTTGACATTCTGGCCAAAGAAATGAGTGTACTATACCATGCAAGACGTATGGAGGGGCACGCAGATTGTAGAAATGCGGTAAGGTCAGAGTCGCATGATCTCTGGCAATGCAGATGGAACGAGTCTACCAAAAGTCGGTGGACGCATAGACTCATTCCCAACATTAGGGTGTGGTTTGACCGGAAACATGGGGAGACCAACTACCACATTACCAAGTTCCTCACGGGACACGGTGGCTGCTACAGGCAGTATCTGCACCGATTTGGGTTGGATGATTCTCCCAATTGTCTTAGGTGCGACGGCATACCAGATGATCCAGAAGATGTGGTGCGTCAGCGCCCAAGATTTGTAATGGAAAGGAGGAGCCTAAACCAGGTGTTGGGCAGGGGCTTGGGCCCGGAGATCTTAGTTGCGGAAATGCTGAGATCCGAGAAGAACTAGCTTACGATTTGTTCCGCAATTGTGAAAGTGCAGGAGGAATTGCTAAAGGAGTAAAGAAGGAGGAAAGCCGAAAGGACGAGTGCCTAAGAACAAACCTACCCCACGAAATAATAGCTAAACCATGGTCCCGCGAGGCTGGCGCTGGCGAGTCCGGAGGTGCCTATTAGTTGGTCCGATCTCCACACGCGCCCGCTGTAGCTCCAGCGTTTGTGCGGCGGAGCTGGCTGGACATGTCTTTCTAAGACTTTCCACCTCCGTATATAAATATAATTGTATATACCTGGCGCACCAGGTTAATCCCCACCTGAGTGGCAAACGCAGAGCTGCATATGACCAGGCGCATGTCATGGGTTTTTTTTGGCGTAGGGTAGGTGAATGCGTTTACGCATAGAGTGTTGAACTCCCGCAACAGCACGCTGGCGGACTACCAACTAAGCACCTCCCTGTCTTCAGAGAACTAGGCTGGAACCGTTTGATACATTACTTCGGGCTAGTCCTCCCGCTCTCCCGGCTTTGGGTTCCTTCAAGTCAGGGAATTCCTTTCACCAACGGGAGGGGAGTGGAGGAAGGGAGTTGTAGTTAGTTCAACATAATGCGCAATACGATTCTAGGTGCCAGCATCTCTCTGACAATGTTGTCTGGTGATAGCTCCCCTGTGTCTGCATAAAGCTGTTGGCGAAGACCGTCCCACCTCTCGCAAGAGAAAAAGGTGTGTTCAACGGCGTCCGCCACTCCATTGCAGAACACACAACCAGGAGATCGCGCCTTCCCAATCCTATGCAGGTAAGACTGAAAACCTCCATGCCCACTTAGAAGTTGGGTAAGGAAATAATCAATCTCACGGTGCGTTCTCTTCAACCATGGGTCTAATTTGTCGTTGAGCCGCGCAGTCCACCTGCCCCTTGGCTCATTTCGCCAAGAAAGTTGCCACTCGGTAAGGGTGCGTTGATGTTCTTCACGGGCAACCACTTCTCGTAAGGTTTCGCCTTTGTGGCGATAGAAAGCTTTGCGCTCCGTGGCGAGGAAGGCAACGGGGATCATTCCCGCGATCAACATTACAGCCGGTTCGGAGACGGTGCGATAAGCAGACGCCACTCGCAAAGCACTTGAGCAAGGCGTTTACGATTCACCTCCTTGTCAAGGGCACCAGTCCATACCTCCGCACCATTGAGAAGGACGGGCTGCGTTGCTCCCATGAGGAGACGTCTCCTAGTTAATATAGGGCCCCCGATATTCAGCATTAGCCGACTCAAGGCTGCGAATCCAGCTGCAGCTCTGTCCGCTTCTGCTTTGATTTGCTCGAAGAAACTCATCTTCGAGTAGAGTATTAAACCAAGGTATAGTCAACTCGCCGATCGCTATGGGATGCAAGGTCGGGATTCTCCTTCTGGTCTGGACTTCTTCGGTTTTTTCCAGCTCAAGGTTGAAACCGTGAGCAGTCATCCATCCGCTTGCTAGTCGCATCAATATGCGAAGTCTGCTCTGCGGCCGCAAAGGGAAACGTTCTACTTGTCCGCGGCTACTTATTTACAAGATTAACTTACGATATTTGTGCCTGCAGAGCTGCAAGCGACCAGGCGCGTGTCATGGGTTACGGATAATGACATGGCCTACCGCGACAGCTACGAATATCGCAAGTTAATCTTGTAAATAAGTATCCGCGGACAAGCAGAACGTTCCCTTTGTGTTCTTTCCGATTCTTCTTCCTTCCTTACCGATTCAAATCCGTAATCCGGGGTGAAGGAATCGACGCGCCTATCGGATGAATTGCAGTGAAGTTACACTGTATTTCAGCGGCTCCCCTCCGAATACCTTCCCTACCTTTGGAGGTAACCATGGGGCTTTGCAACATTGGGGGTCTGTTGCAAGGTTGAAAATTGGGGATAATATTTCAAATTCTTTTGATGGGATTCCAGGGACATCAAGACTGTACCCAACATGGCTAAGATGTTACGAAACCACGAAAGGAGCCTCGGACAGGATGGATTTTACAACGACAATGGATTAACGATTTGCACATTTTCTCATGGAAGGTGCACTCCTTGTACAGAGCGAATGCTGCTGAACAGCTAGCCGATACCCTATCCCAATATAAGGCTGATGTAAGAGCGTTGCAAGAGATGCGATGGAGAGGAACCGCTTTGTTGGAGAAGAGCCACTACATCATATATTATAGTGGCCACCCATTAAACCATGTGCTCGGAGTAGGTTTCTTAGTTAGCCAAAAAAGGAAACCGGTTGTTTTCGGGTTTGAAAATATAAACGAAAGACTATGCATTCTGCACCGCCAGAATGGCGCACACCGAGAGTTTGTGTCCACCACTTCGAAGGGAAAGTATTGATGGTCGCTTGCCGAGAAGTCTTCCAAAACTCGCCACCCGTCCACCAGCGATACCAGTGATTTCGACGCGAATGTTACGTCTGGAATGCTTCCCTCACAGCCCGGGGCGCCGGAACATTGGGGTGGATCCGGTGTTTAGAACTGCCAGTCTTGTTCACGCCGTCATTTCCAGAATTCGTTTCCCTCTGGAGTCTTGGGGAGCATGCCCCATTTAAGTGTTCTAGCATTGAAGACCAGGAGCCGTCCATCTGTGCCTAAGACGTTCTGCATAGGACGCAGCTCTCCTTTTAGTTGCAGGTGTTCGCTTTATGGCCTGCCTGACCGCATTTACGGCATTTTGTTTTTCTTTCAGGTCCCCGACAGGTGGTAGATGTGTGCCCATAATCCAAATATCTGTAACATTTGGTGGGGGCGGCCGGATTCGTATCCTATACACTACCCAACCAATTCTTATTTTTCCGCAATTTAGAAGCTTCCTCGCGTATTGCTCGGCAACTTCCATCAGAGCGAGTTTTTGGCCTCGAGAGTTTGCAGAGGTGATACCAATCCGGGCATTGGTTACCTCCGGATATTCGCACGTGGGTTCCAGGGTGGAAACCAAAGCTTTTTCTCCCAGAAGCCCCTTCACTGCTTCAAAGAAACTTTATTTATTGGCTTCAGACCTAGTTCCACTAGGACTCCACCACCCATCTTTTTACGAATGAAAACACTTCTGCTCGGTTATCTTCGGGTTCGATCTTGTAACGGGTTTCACTGAGGACTTCCGCAAAACTCTTGCCTTCCGTCGGCTTAATAAGCAGAGCTGGTGGTGTAGTCCTCTATTTCCAACTTTTCTTTTGGTGCTCCGTTCTTCGTGTCCACTTTAATTTTAGGAAGAGGGTTTTTTGATGGTGCGACGTTTTGTTGTCTCTTGTTCCTCTTCGCCTTCTTATTTTGGGGCCCTGGAGAGAACCTGAGTGAAGCCTCCTTCAGATGTTCCTTCCTACTTACGTTTTTTTCTCCAGTTCTGCAATGGGCTGTCTACGACCCGTTTGGTACTCGTACTGTTCTCGTCGGGAGGCGCGGTTGTTTCTGTTCTCTGTAGATTTCCTCTTGCTCTCTATGTCCGTCTATAATATGAAATCCTGTCCAAGAGCTTCTCCAGCTTCATTAGCCCGTTTTTCACCCCTTTGCTGACGTTTTTCTGGAGGAACGTCGCAGATCGCATGTGCTTTACAACTGCCGCGCATTTCCTAATAAGCCTTTCCTCTTCAGTTTGCCCCAGAGTAGTCGACTGCCCTCTAATTTGGCTTATATTCGAAACCATTTGGTTAGTTTCGACAGTTTCCACTGTGCCCCTTTCCGCAATTATAGCACTGCGTGGTATAGTCTGGGTTCCTATCTTCGTTGCAGGTGCCGCATCACTTTGCGAGTCCTTCTCTCGGTCTACGCGTCCCGATGTCTCGTCGGGTATTTCAGCCCTTGTTTCGTCCTTCGCTGGACGCTGGGGCGAACGGCCCATTTTTGTGCTGCGAATAAACGCGCCAACTCACTCTCCATTTCCACTATCTCCCCGTTTGATTTGTTTTTGTTCACCATTTAAATTGGTTACCAGCCCATTGTCTGCAAGGGAGCGTTTCGCAATAGTCAGGAATGGGTATACCCTCAGAGACAAAGCCCCTACTCCGTTCCCTTAGGCCTAGCCTACGATTAGCTGATCCCGGAACTCATGGACGGATCAGCGCTCGCAAGGGGCGACGCGGTCTACTAATACCGGTCCAATGTATATTACCCGACCAGGATTTCGAAGAGACTGACTCCTGCTACACGCCGCAACTACCATCAAGGCAGAGCTGGGCATACATCACCCCATCGCCGTCGACAAGGGGTTATCGATGGCTCCGGGGACTCCTGAGAAACTTTCTTGAGGCTTGTACCTAGGATGCACGTATCATGTACCGTAAGCGAGCCGTTAAGAATCGTTGACGCCCCCGGACGGAATGACGACCCCTGAAGGACAGCATAGCCAGGGTAAAACTGTACACGGTCATGAGGGAATTCGGTATCCCGACGAAATTGATAAGACTGACTAGGCTGACCCTGGCCAATGTGCGAGGGCAGATAAAAGCAGTAGGATCACTCTCGAGACCACTCAACATCAACAACGGTGAAGTGATTCGCGATGCCGATGTAAATGCGAGAGGCACAATTCTCTTCAAGTCCACAGTACTACTGGCCCACGCTGACAATATTGACATTATGGGAAAAACAACCCGAGATGTACACCTTCATCCAGATCAAGCAGGCAGCACGAGATCATGGGCTGCACATTAATGAAGGCAAGACAAAGTACATGGTGGCAACGTCACCGCCAAAACAACAACCGAAAGAACGAACACGAATCGCGCTGGTGAAACGAAAACAATGAGGATAGGAGACTACAACTTTGAAACCGTTGAAAATTTCTCCTAGCTAGGGTCGAAAAACACAACCTATAACAGCTATGACGATGAAATCCGCGCGCGATTGTTGGCAGCCAACAGAGCCTATTTGAGCTTACAAAAACTGTTTCGCTCGAAACGTCTCACCACAGGACCAAAGTTCTCACTGTACAAGACAATGATCTTACCAGTCCTCATGTATTCCTCGGAGACTTGGGTTTTTGGCAAAAAAAAGCTACGAATTCTTGGCGGCGTTCGAGAGAAGAATCCTCCGAAGAATTTTCGGCCCCCCACATGAGGATGGACGATTCCGTAGCCTACATAACAACGAAATCTAAGAGCGATACAGCGACCGCCAGGTTGGGCGGGTCATTTAATCCGTATGGATGAGGATGATTCGGTCCGAAAGTCTATAAAGGCAATATCTATGATAGAAAAAGAAATCGAGGCGGTCCCTCCCTAAGATGGAGCGATGACGTAGGTCAGGACGCCAGACAGCTTTTAGGGATATCGAACTGGTGCACCTCAGCGCAAAACCGGGGTGTTTGGAGTTCCGTATTAAGGCAGGCCTAGAACGGATACCGGTTATTACGCCGTTGATGATGATGAAGAACTCTGTCGATGATGGATAGGTAAGTAATAGTTCGATACTTGGAAAGTATTATGATTTCGAAAATATCGGGCTTTGCCCGATTGCGTAAAATCTGGGATCCATGCTACTTCTAAATTACAGTAGGTATAGGGCAGGCTTCGTATCCAGAACGAAAAGTATCTAAAGAGTAAACTGAATCTCCATATAAAAAAAAATTAAAATATTAAAATGTCATTACCGCATTGAAGCGAAGTAAAAACGTCGGCTTTGAAAATCTCCCTACAGACACACTCCACGCGGTATCAGCCATTTGTTTTTAAGTTTTGGAAATCGTATATCCACAGTATTGTAAGTAGTGAATGGTCATTAAAAGTTCGAAATAGCCTTGAGTGCAATTATTAAAAGGGTATTGGCGTGCTTCTCCTGGAACGCATTGTAACACGCCAAGCTTGGTCAATGGAGATTAGACTGGTTTCCATTCTGAATTTTGCTATACCGAACACATTCACAATCGAGCAAATTAACACTGGGAATCTCTGGGAAATTTGAAGTTCAAAAACTGGTTTGCATTCTTCTACTGATGCTATTCATGGCTGGAGAACGTAGTAGGATTCGATACAGGATGGGATTTTTTCTCAGACACACAACTACGTTAATGACATCAGCCTGCTCTATCACCGAGTCATGGATCTTGGCTAAACGGATCTAAATTCAGAAAAGAAGAGAAGAAATTTCGAAAATAACGGTAAAACCGAGGTTCTCAGTCTGCCTGGTCTTCGCAATCTTCCTATTTGCATTAGCGATATGCGATAACGTTCTGTCTTTGCTGCTATGTTATATGGGAGTATCAAATAAAAAGTGACTGTGATACTCAAATGCCCCTAGCTTTGGTGATTTTGTGTGGGTTCATGTCATTCAGGTAAATTCGGCTATAGCGAAAATTAATAAATCAAACAGGCAGAATGGCAACTTCATTAAGGGTCATACCTTGATATGTCGGGGTAGCCATCTTGCAGCTCTTGGCGTGCAACTTCCGCGATGATCTCAAGTCGAGCACGCCCGTTGATGATGGCCGAGATTGTATCGCTACGAGTAATAAAGCGCCTCCACCGTCGTTGCAGGAGCGGATGATAAAGAAGTCCTTTCTCTCTGCCCACTTCACCCCTTGCCTACGAAATCTGTTAATGTGATCCTAGAAGATTCTGGCGAATCGGCTGCAGTAAGCAAAGACATGCTATAAATTCCGGAAAGCCAGGGCAATCGTCAAGTTAGACAAGTCCGTCGGTTATATGTACCATAGCTTACATTTTTTATTCTCCTCACTAATATCAGTTCCCTCAATAAGTTATCTGTAAGAACGCAAAGTTTTGCCTTTTCTTCCCCTATCTCGTGACATGCTACAGATCTTCAGAACCGTTCAGGTTCAAGCTATCTATCCCACTTCCTTTCCCAACCCAGTTTGGAGCTGTTACGTCATTTGTGAATTCACTCGAACTGAAGCGAAAGTCAATGCCCAGCACTTTATAGTTAGCAAAAATATTCTGGACGTATATATGACATTGTATAATATGATGTGCTGGGCTACAGTAAATTCATATAAAAAGACATTTTATTTACTATAACTTTATTAACAAAAGGGCAATAACAAATATTATCAGGCGTACACAAGTTTGTAGTTAAAATAGTTATAAGCAAGTCGGTAATCGGAAACTTAGCATTCCAGGTATGAGAGGTGTAATCCCTCAATTAAAATTGTGCGATGATCAAAATTTGGTCAAAGTCGACCAAGAGAGGAGACCTATCCCAAAAACCCAAAAAGTTGGCCGGATCGACCTTAAAAATTCACAAATACTTAAGTTTCATTGAAGTGGCCTGCGCTTGCATGCTTTTTGCTCAATGCACAGGAACTAGGAGCAGGCTTTTGGATTCCTCACGCGTTATTTTTCAAAGTCATACATCAAATCCAAGAAAACGAATATCTCGTGAATCTATTGGAAAAAACACGCGAAGCTAAACTAGAACAATAACAAGTCGGAATACCGGAAGCTGCAGGGTCGCTCAGGATTTACTTGATCAGACCACGTTCGAATCTGAGATGGAAGTTGCCATCATAAGTGAACCGTATAGAAACCGTCACGGTGGCATATGGGCCACAGATTCGACTGGTGGAGCGGCGATATGGGCTTGCGGTCGACAAGCCATACAATGTACTCCAAGTCAGGCAGACAGTGGCTTCGTGTGGGCGAAAATAAGTGGTGTATATGTATACAGTTGCTACGCCCCACCAAGTTTGACGCTGTCGGAATTCGAGCAAGTGCTTGATAATCTTGTTCTCGACGCAAGGGGACGAAGTCCAAAGGCGATTGCTGGTGATTTCAATGCTTGGGCCCTAGAGTGGGGTAGCAGAGAATCAAATGCTAGGGGGCGCAGTTTATTAGAAGCTTTTGCGCAGATGGACATGGACTTGGCTAACGAAGGCGCCGTAAATACCTTTCAGAAAGGGGGGTCAGGCTCGATTGTAGACCTAACCTTTGTCAGCCCTTCGCTGGCGCGTGGTATGTTTTGGTGCGTCAGCGAACGCTACACCCACAACGATTACCAGGCAATCTTCTTTGAGAGATGTGTCGAGCCACAGGGCAAAGAGCTAGCATGCCCGAAGCCGAAAAAGATTTCAGGCTGGTCTGCAAAATCTTTAAATGAGCAGACCTTCATAGAGGTGTGGTTAGATCAACCTGATAAAGCAGGCACCTCGACGGAAAGAGCCGTCCATCTGGCCCAATGCATCGCCAAAGCATGTGACGCGTCCATGCCTAGGAGGTGCTCATTCCCCAGTAGAAGATCAAACTACTGGTGGAATGATGAACTGACCGGTCTTCGATCAGCCTGCCACCGAGCCAGGAGAGCGGCTCAGAGGGCGGTAGGTAGAGTCGATCAGGGGCAGAAAGAGTGCGCCTATCAAGCAGCCCGCAAAACCCTCAAGCTCGCCATCCAGCGAAGCAAGAGAAAATGCTTTAAGGAGCTCTGCTCAGAAGCGGACGTAAACCCGTGGGGGAGCGCCTATAGAATCGTGGTGGGACGATTTCGAGGAAGTTCATCTCCGCAGATTACGTGTCCCACCCTCTTGCAGAAAATCATCCAGGGGTTATTCCCTCAGCAAGAGGAGAGCACCGACACATTCCAACCACCTCTGAATGTGGCGGCAATTCCACCAGTCACCAGAGACGAGCTGTTGGATATCTGCGGTAGAATAGGAGACAATAAAGCGCCGGGACTGGACGAAGTACCGAATAAGGCCCTTAAGCTTGCCGTGAAATCCAGACCGGACGTGTTCACTGAGTTGTTCGAAGCGTGCGTGTCCGAGGGGATATTTCCAGCGGCATAAAAGCGACAGAAGTTGGTACTTCTGTCTAAGCCTGGTAAACCTCCAGGTGAACCATCGTCATACCGACCCATATGTCTTTTGGACACTGTGGGGAAAATACTAGAGCGGGTAATCTATAATAGATTACTCCCGGTTGTTGAGAGCCAAGGCGGCCTTTCAGATCGGCAGTATGGGTTCCGTAAAGCCAGATCAACCATCGATGCCATCAAATTGGTTACTGGCTTGGCCGAAGATGCAATCCACGGAAAGGGTGGTTCCAGCAAATATTGCGTGGTAGTAACCCTGGATGTGAAAAATCCATTCAATTCGGCCAATTGGAATCTAATTCGGAAATCCCTAGCGAAGGTTGGTATTCCCGCCTATCTTGCCGCAATTGTCGATAGTTATTTAACTGAAAGGAGGCTCTGGTACGACACTGATGACGGACCGCAGGAGTACGTCGTTTCCGCGGGTGTCCCACAGGGCTCCGTATTGGACGCACTACTGTGGAATGTACAACGATATACTTAATCTTCCCCTTCCGGAGGAAGCCACAGTGGTGGGTTACGCTGACGACATTGCACTGGTTGTTGTCGCAAAGCATCTGGAAGATGCTGAGTTATACTCAAGCGAAGCAATCAGTGCTGTTAAAAGTTGGCTAAAGAGCTCAGGTCTGACACTGGCGGAGGAAAAAACAGAAGCGGTCCTCATCACGAAGCGCCGGAAGAGAAACTACGCCTGTATAAGAATCGGGAATCATATCATCACTTCCAAGCCAACCATCAAATACTTGGGGGTGGTGATAGACAGGAAGCTCAGTTATAAGCAACACGTGCTGTATGTTTGCGATGGATCGTCCACTGCTAGTACGGCCCTGGCGAGGATGATGCCGAAGAGTGGGAGGGCCACGGTATACCTTTAGGTTGCTTATAGCCAGGGTGGTGACCTTAATCATGCTCTATGCGACCCCAGTTTGGAGGGAGGCACTGGAGATGTCAGTTAACACTGACAAACTGATTGCAGTATACAGGAGGACAGCCTAGAGGGTATGCTCTGCCTTCAGGACTGTCTCAGATGATGCAGCATTCGTCATCTCTGGAATGATGCCGATTGACATCTTGGCAGATGAGATGGCGAATATATACAATCCGAAGCCAACCTCTTTATCATCGCGAACGAAGAAGACTTAGAGGCAAAGATCCATAAATAGATGGCAAGAGCGGTAGGAACGCTCGGGAAAGGGTCGGTGGACTCACAGGCTCATTCCTGCCATCAAGGAGTGGTTGGAGAGACGACACGGTGAGATTAATTATAATCTCACCCAGTTTCTCACGGGACATGGAGGATATCTCCAATATCTTCACAGGTTTAATTTGGAGACTTCACCCGACTGTCCAAATTGTGATGAAGTCCCAGAGGACCCAGAGGATGTATTCTTCCACTGTCCGAGATTTGTGGAAGAAAGGAGGAACCTAGAGGAGACTCTAGGGGAGGTGCTGGTACCAGAGAATCTGGTGCCGAAAATGCTACTACCTCAAGAGAACTGGGATGCGGCCAACTCCATGATCGCATTTTTTCAAGATAAACTGCGAAAGGCAGAGGAAAGGAGAAAAGCGCGGTCACGTGCGCCGCCGAAATGGGATTAAGCTAGAGTGAGCTGACTCCGCCCCGTGATGTAATACCTTATGGTGGTTCCGCGGGGCAGGGAGGGAGTCGGGGGTGGATTTAGTGGGTAAAAATCCCACACGCTGGTGTGTCCATACCAGTGTCTTTTGAAGATTTCCACCTCCTCAAAACAAAAAAAAAAAAGACAGACAGACGGACAGACAGACAGACAGACATCGAATCGATTCTAATAAGGTTTTGTTTCACACAAAACCTTAAAAAATTAAAAATACCGCAGCTGCCATGAAACTTCTAAGCTGCACTAAACTACAATCATTCGACTAAATTTCTGAAGGTATAGACCAATCATTCGACTAAAAGAACTTCAATCAACAGAAGCCGAGAAATTCGCAGAACAAAGTGAAACACAACAGAAGGACGTCAATCAACAACTTCCAGGCATTTGTAATGAGATATTTGAATTGTGGATGGTCAAAAGACCATCCTAAGTGGTCGGAGACAACGAAGAGGGAGAAACCCCAATCCCAAAAAAAACCTAGAAATATGGCGAAATCGATCGTGAACATCCGCTCGCAAACAGTGAAGCTCCATCTCAGTGCTAAATCGATACATGCTTACACGCCTCTGTGCTAGCCAGGCTCGGGAATGTCGGGGGAGTCCTTTGAGCACTTCAATCCTTTACGTGTCATTGTATAAAATTCACATGTCCTTTCCGGTGCGTGGTATCCCGAAAAAAAACACAAACACGGGGATTCAAAACCCCGGCCGTAACGGATCACTTCCTCAATCAATGTTTCCCCCGCCTCAGATGTATTATGTGGAGTGGCCTCTGAGGTTCCCACCCTAACTTGACATCCATCCTGTAAAAAGAGTTCTATGGGATTAAGGAGGAGAAAGGAAGAAGGAAGTCTGAACTGACGAGATAATTAGTTAGAGTTCACGGAGTTATGATCCAAATGTAAGTGCAACCATTGTCGACGGAGCACTTCGATGGAGCTTCAATAATTGCGGACCTTTACGACCAATTTCGTCATCTTTTTAGGTTTCTTGGTCACCTCCGGCCACTTAGGTTGGCCTTTTGATTGTCGAAAGTGTTATTAAAAGTCATTGCAAATGACATCCAACGTGGGAGCCAACATTTCCTAGGTTCTGGTTACTTGAATCAGTGGAAGATAATATTTCAGTTCACAACTTCGTTTTGGTGTGTCACATAAACAAAAAAAATTCTCAAAATTTTTCCCGGCTAGAATGCACGCGCAATTGACTTCATCTTTCAAGTTTAATGTTTCACGACTTTTTCTCCAGAAGCAAGTGTTCCTTAGCCCCAATTTTCCTTTCCAACTTGTAGAGTAGAGTTTCCTGTCCTACCCTCGGTAGTATACCACAAAAGCTAGTCCTCCAATATCAATTTCTAGCCAGTGTGGAAACCTCAAAGGCCGCGCATGAGTAGAATTAATATAATAATAATCGTTGGCGCAACAATCCATTTCAAATGAATGAAATTTGTATCGTGATTTGACGTCGGATACCAGTCGACTCAGCTGTGAATAAGCACCTGAGTCAAATCAGGGTAATAATCTCGGGCGAACGCAATGCTGACCACACGGCCTCCAACAGTATACTGTAGTGTACCATTACGGTTTTGAATGAAGTGCTCAACACACTTCAAGGCCCTGATCCAATATGGATTGTTGTGCCAACGATTATAATTATTATATTAAATACGACTAGTCTAATATATAAATATATCTATCTGAATTGAATCAGCCAATGGATATCGAATTGGTGGACCTCGATGCAAAACCAGGATGTCTGAAGTTCCTTATTAAGGCAGGCCTAGACCGGATACCGGTTGTTGCACCGTTGATGATGATGAATGGAGGACTGCGTTATGAAATTGCTTCCCGCATTAACGCAACCTGGATGAAGTGGCATTCTACAACTGATATTCTTTATGATCGACGTATCAACGAACGTCTCAAATCTAAATTTTACCGCAATGTCGTCCGTCCTGTCGCCCTCTATGGTTCTAAGTGTTGGCCAACTATAAACGACAATGAACGGCGTCTTGCGGTAATGGAGACGAAGATGTTGCGTTGGACTAGTGGCGTGACACGTTTTGATCACGTCGTTACGGGGTTGCACCAATCGTGGAAAAATTGCGAGAGAGGCGTCTTCGATGGTATGGTCACGCAATTCGTGCTAACGAGAATTCACTTGCCAAGATTGGTCTGAACATCGAAGTCGATGGTAAACGACTAAAAGGCTGGCTGGCTTCATACGCTGGATGGGGATTTAAAAGCCTCGAGATTGCACCCAGATCAGGCATTCGATTGAGCCAAATGGCGAAACCGACCACGACGAGCCGACCCCGCTTGTGAAAGGGACAAAGGCTGAAGAAAAAGCTATAATCATTTCCAAAAGAGAAATCAGAATCATAATCCTGAACCTCATAATAATTTATCCCAACAACCTAAGCCAGAACCAATGTACAAGCATAATACGGGACAAACTAACAGGGAATTTTGATACTTGTCAAATCGTTTAGCCATCCTCAAAAAACGCAAACATTAAACGAATATAACAAAATAAAATAGAAGTCATTAATAGAAAACGCACCTTCAGAACACCAAGAAACCGTTTTGAACGGCTTACCACACTTAAAAAGGTCGAAATACCGGAAGCTTGGTGCGTCCTGTACACAGGTTTTGCATTCATCTTATATGAGCAACTCTCTATACACATTTTTCCGTTCGTACATAACTAAGAAAGCAAAATATTCCTTCACATATTACTACACAAATTATGCTCATGTACATACATATTAAAGGCATAAATATTATGCTCATCCTATTAGCATAAACGTGAATATTATTTGTCTTGGGGCGAATCTGTACGCGGAAAATGTACCTGCATGCATTTATTATGTTAATTCAATCATGCAATTGATGCCGCCAAGAGTGCACTTACCTCCGGCTTGAATTCTATTTTTATGAATTGAAGATTCGGAAATAATGCTAGTGACAATAGTTTTCTAAACGAATTCTTGCTAATTCACCTCATTCAAATGTAACAGCCCAAAACGATAAATGCCGCCATTTTGCAAATGACGCAACAAACTCTCTCTCACGCAATACAAGAGTTATTGTATATTGCCTGCCGTGTAACGAACTCTCACTGCAGACGGACGCAGTCGCTCCGCTGTTGTGTTTAGGCCAATATTCAAGTAACTAAAAACAACTCGGGAAACCGGAAGCTGTAGGTTTCAGGTGTGAAAGGTTTTGTGTATTTCTTTTATAAAGACATTTGAGTGTGCATTTGCCTCAATAGTACGCAGTACGTAATATATGCATATTTTATGTGCGAATATCCACATTCAGTCTTGAATTTGCAAAGAAACGCCAATTTTGACCTATTATAACTTTGTTAGTAATAGTAATACTAATTGCACAAAACTTGGCAAGATCATACTCTATGTCATACCCTATATTGCTGTAAAATTTCGTGCTGCAACAATAAACCTAAGAGGGTTTTGCAGTTAATTACTAAAAATTATAGTAATATACAATTATTACTTTTATATGAACAGATGTTTGTATGGAGGATAATTCGGAGCCTAAGAACCATATAGTGGCAGCCTCTTGATTTTCTCCAAATTTTGTTGGGTAGTTTCTGCGAATAGTCCGTTAAAGAAATGACCACTTTCGACCCCCGCACCAAATGTCAAAACTGAGACCCGCTTCGAAAAGTACTAGCCGAGATCTATCATCTGATACCCCACATTTGATGGAAAAAAAATGTACACCACTCCCTTGGCATGGATGAGAATCTCCCTTAAATTCGATGTAGAATTATGTAACTCACTGTATGCGTGACCGGTCACAGTTCCCACCTTTCCACTAAATTTGTTTCGAATCTCTACAACCGTCTCCGAGCAAAATGATTGCGACAGACAGACAGGTAGACAGTAAACCGATTTTAATAAGATTTTGGTTTACACAAATCCTTAAAACCGGTTTTAATAACCTTAAAAACTGTAAAAGAAAAAAGAAAGTGTCTCCATGAACCCCGCCGTTCATATAAGTTCAGTTTATACATATAATGACGACGTGTTAGAGTGCAATAAATTTACGTGAAATGCAATATTTTGACTTTCAATAACTTTGTTAACAATAGTTGGATTGCGTTTCAGAATTATGTCCTATATTATCGCCTAAACTGATGCCAAATTTTGTACTCCTACGATCAACTTATCAACGGGACATATTTTGAGGCATAGAATTCATTCAGAGCATCATTGTGAGTTTTTTCAGGTTTTTCGGTTGGATAGGTTCTGAGAACGAGACCTGTTTCACTTTTCGGGGACACATTTTGAGCCCTCATTCCCCTATGTTACACCCTATATCAAAAGTAAGATCAGTTTCTAAAAGTACTAATCGAACCCTTTCATTTGATAATGCACGCGACGATATTCTGTGAAAAAAATGTACACCCAATTTCGCATATATAGGGAGCCTCCCTTCAAACTCAACACAAAATGGCGTCACTAGATGCATGGAAAGGGTTACACGTGCCACATGTTCTCACCGAATTTCGTGATGATCGGTTCAGTTGATTCGAGGTAAATCGGGTGTGACTGGTTGAAAGACAGACAGATGGACAGACCGGCAGGCGGACAAACAGAGGATTTGCCAGACCTCCCATCAGCGGCGATCTCAGGTGCCGGATAGAAACGTACCTTTTGATTTGTAAATAGGTGTTCATTCACTGTTCTTTCCTGATTGAGAACGATACGCAAAAAATAAAACTAACATGGACGAATTGAGAAGGAGTTAAGTTACAGTGCAGGGGCACGGAACTCCAGTGCGGCTTTAAGGGAGTGAGCAAATGGACTCCCGACCGTCGATATCCCTCGACCGCAATGCCTCGGTAGTGGACACCTTGTCGACTGTGTTATCTAATGCTACAAATGTTTTAGGAGAAGGAAAAGGAGATATTCAAACGAAGCATAACTCTGCCAAGAAGACCAATTGCAATAGCCACCTAGAATGATGGGCTAAAAGGAGACAGCTGGTCAAAAAAGGCAATTTCGATACCGATCGGATCTGATCAAGAGGTACTCTAGCAGCAGGAGAAGCTCATCAATTTTACGATCTCCTCCAATACCAAAGATGGCAAAAGAGAAAACTCATTGGAGCTTAGCAATTGAAAAAGGTGAAGAAGTCTGTAAAAGGAATAATCTGGCCAAGACTCACCGAGAACAGAATCCTTACCCAGAAGAACTATCTTTTATGCATCTCCCGGCTAAAATATTTGACCTGTCCGAATACATTAAGCACAAACACAACGTGACCCAAGCAATTAAAAACATGGTGAGAAGAAAGAAAACCTAAGCAAAAGCCGAATCTCAGCCCCAACAGTGTCACAGGCGATCCAAGTCACCCGAAAGCACAAGATCACCGACCTTCAATCAGGTAAGAGAGTGCGAGGCAATGAGGGGGAAGCTTTAGGGTATCCACAGGCACCAAAAAAGAACCAAGTCGGGAAACCGGAAGCTGGACACTTCAGCCTAGGCACCATATAGTGGCAGCCTCTTGATTTTTTGCAGGTTTTTCGGTTGGGTAATTTCTGAGGCTGGGTACTTTAAAGAAATGATCACTTTCGACTCCTGCACTCCACCTTTCCAACAAATGTCAATATTTACACCGCCTTCGCAAAGTACTAAGTGGGACTTTTCGTTGATTCCCCGCATGACTATATTTGGTGAAAAAAAAATTGCACCCACTCTTTGCATATACCCCTCTTAAATTCGTTCCACCAAATTGGGTGTCAATCGCTATAACTGTCTCCGAGAAAAATGCATGTGACAGATAGACAGACAATAAACCGATTCTAATAATGTTTGTTGTTGTTTGCTTCAAATGCCTAGTGTTTGAACACTTCCCAAAGGCATACACCAACGGCATGGTCCGATCGATGAAGAGACCCCAAAAGCATTTTGTGCGAAGGAAAGGAGGGACGAGGCAATCGCCATATCGCCAGAAGTGATAAATGCCTGGAATTTAGGAAAGCGTTAAACGCAAGTAAAAGAATGAGATCAATATAAATAAACTTCAATCATTGCAGGGTCGCTCAGGATTTGCTTGTGCAGACCACTAACGAATCTGCAATGTAGATTGCTAAACATTGACGATGGTGTATGGGTCACAGATTCGGCTTATCAAGCCATTCAATATAGCAAGGGTCAGGCGGTTAGTGGTTTTCTGTGGACAAAAATAAGCGGTATATTCATATACAGTTGCTACGCCTCACCGAGCCTCACAGTGCCTGAGTTGGAAGACCTGTTAGACGATCTTGTTCACGACGCAAGGAGACGAGGTCCAAAGGTGATAGCCAATGACTTCAATGCGTGGACCATCGAGTGGGGCAGCAAAGAGACTAACGCTAGGGGCAGTGCTTATTAGAAGCATACTCCCAGTTGGATGTAGTTCTAGTCAACGAAGGCGATGTAAACACTTATCGGAAAGAGGGAGCTGGTTTAATTGTAGGTCTGATTTTTGTCGCTGGCACGTGATATGTCCTGCCAGTTAACGAGGACTTCACTTACAGTGACAACCAGGCAATCACATTTGAACTTAGGACGGAGCCTCAGGGCAGGAGACCCGCACACACAGGATGGTCTGCAAAAGCGATGGATGATCAAACATTCGCGGAGATGTAGTTTGACCTGCCTAACAAAGCAGGCACCTTCACGGGTAGAACTCCCCATGCCACACAAAGCATTTCTAAACCAAGTGACCCTTCAATGCCTAGGAGATACTCATTTCCCACTAGAAGACGCAATTATTGGTGGAATAGTGGAGTTGCCAACATTCAATCGATTTGCCACAGAGCCAGACGAACGGCCAAGAGGGCAATAGGTAGGATCGATCAAGGGCACAAGGAGCATGCCTAGAGGGGAGCCCACAAGAACCTCAAGCTCACCATCCAACGGAGTAAGAGCTAATGTTTTAAGGACCTCTGCTTGGAAGCGGATATAAATATGTGGGGTAGCGCCTATAAAATCGGTATAGGACGATTCGGTCGCTGTTCATCACCACAGATCACGTGCCCCATGCTTTTGCTGAAAATAATCTAGCGGTTATTTTCCCAGCAAGAAGGGGGTGCTGACTTCTTCCAGCGCCCCCTGAATGTGACGTCGATTCCACTAGTCACCAGGGACGAGCTGCTGGACATCTGCAGTCGAATAGCCGACAGCAAAGTCTGGGCAGTATACTGAAAAAAGCTTGCCGACAAATGTAGATGCCATCAAATTGCAAAATGCAATGCACGGCACGAGTTATACCAACATGGTGGTGACCATGAATGTGAAGAATGCATTCAATTTGGCCAATTGGAACTTTATATGAGAGTCTCTGGCGACCATTCGTGTTCCCACCTACCCCGTTTGCTATTGTAGATAATGCCAATTGACATTCTGGCAACTGAGATGAAAAGTAGGGGAAAAAACCGAAAGGAGATATCCATAAGCAAGTGGTAACAGCGATAGTAAACTCTAGGTGAAGTGCTATCACTAGAAAATTTTGTCCGGAGAATGGTAGCTTCCCAGGAGGATTGGGATGCGATCAATTCCATGATCGCAGCAATCCAGGATAAACTGCAAAAAGTAGGAGAAATGTAAAAGGCGCGGTTACGAACCCCACAGGTAGGCGGAAAGCTAACTCCACCCCGTGATATAATACTTAAAGATGGTTCCACGGGGTAGGGGGAGTTCGGGGGAGTTTTAGCGAGTAAAAATCCCACACCTTGGCGTGGCCAGGTTAGAGCCTTTTAAAGATCTCCCCCGCCTTAAAAAAAAGACGTTTTGTTTCACTCATATCCTTAAAAATTGTTCACGTAAGATCAGCAAGGGGTAAAAGGGCTGGGGAGATGTAAGTTTTTCATATATGGCACTCAATATTTCACTCGAATGTCAATTATTCTCATTAATTATGATGTCAGCATTTTATTTGCATGGTTTAGGATAAAGTAAATTTGCTCGAAATTGATAAGTTCGAACTACTATAAGTTTGACACTAATAGCAAAATGAAGTTAAGGGGGGTTTTCAGTCAGTTTCCAAAGGTTCGTAATATGTATACTATTAGTAGGTTTATTTAAACAGATATTGGAATGGGACATATTTTGAGGCCTAGATTTCATATAAGCGCACATTCCCGATCTTTTTCGGATTTTTGCGTTGGGTAGCATGCGAAAATGAGTCCTCTCTCACTTTAAGTATGCATATTTGGACTCCTTATCCGCCCACTTGACAATTCACGTCAAAACTAGTAACAACAGTAACAAAGTATTGATCATTAATACACCTGTTCCAACGAGATTCCAATTTATGAGTTTCATCCCTGAAGCGAGAATCTGGAACAGCTGAAAAATACGCTTCCACAGCTGTTATGACTTCATCATTGGATGAAAAACAGATGGAAGGCGCTAGGGGTGAATACGGTAGATGCTCCAACAATTCGAACTTGAATTCATGGATTTTAGCCATTGTCAAAACGTTCTTGTGACACGGTGCATTGTCCTGACGAAAAATGATTTTTTCTTCTGCAAACTTGGTTTTTTTCACGAATTTTTTCCTTCAACTGGTTTAAAAGGTTACATTAATATTCAGAATTTGTTGCATTACCAGTCTGAAAGTAATCCACAAACAAAATTCTTTTCGCATCCCAAAAAAACTGATGCTAACACCTTTTTGCCCAATTTCTGGACACGAACTCGTTTCGGAGCCGTAGAACCAGGTTCACTCCACTCTTTGCCTCTTCTTTTGATTCAGGATAGTGATGAATCGACCCACAAAATCCACTTTGTCGCTTCGAAAACGCTCTAAATATTGCTGAGAAAGTCGCATTTGAATGCGTTCTTGTCCCATTGCTAGCGAATGCGGCGCCTATTGTGCACACAGCTTTTTGAAACTCAATCATTCAGTCAAAATATTGCTTACACTGCCCAATGAGGTGCTCAGGGCTTCTACTAAATTTCTTTCAGTCACTCGACGATTTTCCAATACGATATCCTCCATTTTTTCTACGATTTCTGGAGTAGTTGCTGTTTTTGCACGTCCCTAACATAACAAAAAAATTGGGCTAGTAGCAACGCCCTCTCTTATCGAACCGCAAAACTTATTGAACAACCTAGTATAATCATAGAAACAAGTCGGGAAACCGGAAGCTGGGCGCTTCAGGAATGAAAGGCTTTGTTTGCTTATTGTGTGAGTATATTTGAGTGTAGAACTATCCCATTTGTACGTAGCCCGTTAAGAATATGCATTTAGCACGTCAGATTGAGTACTTCGGGTCCTAAATTTACACGGTAAAGACAACTTTGAGCTACTGTAACTTTGTTACTAATAGTATGATTTTGATCAAACTTGGAGATAATATGCTTCATATTGTATTTTATACTACTACCAACTTATATAACTCTAAGGGGGGTTTTGCTCAATTTTCACAAAAATATGGTAATATACTATTATTAACTTAATTTGAACAGATATCGATATGCATGATTGTTATCAGATTTTTCGGTTGGGTAGTTTCTGAGAATGAGTCCGTTAAAGAAATCATCACTTTCCACCCCTCCCACTCCCCGCCTTTTGTAATGACCGCGGCTGCGCGACGGGAGCGGAATCTCATTCGGCTCTTTCTTAATTAATTTGTTTAAACAATGCATTTAATAATGTGCAATTGCCCTAATGTCCGCCGTAGATTGCACATTATTGAATGCATTCGGATGAATTGATCTTGACAAGAGGCGAATGATTTGCCGCAGGCGCATGCGCATGTTGCCGCAACATTGCCTAGCGAGAGTTGAATGCTATGTAGCGGAAAATGAAGCGGTGCGAGGAGAACATAGAGGAGGCGAAGCGGGACAGACTAGAGAGTGGAAAAAACGAAAAAAAGTGGAAAGCAGTGAATTTTTTTTGGTTTTTTTTGGGTGTTTTTTTTTTGGCGGAGGAGTGCAAACAAGTGAGAGTTGGGTGGAAGAAGTTTTGGTTTTTTGTTTGGAAAAGGAGAGAAAAACATCTTCCCGAGGAAAAGATTGTCTAGAAGAAAAACGGAAGGCCGAGGGCCAGGAGGAGTTTCGAAGTTTGGGGAGAAGTTCCGGAAAGATTGTCATTCGTAGGAAACGACAGATTTTGAACAGCTAAGAAACGTGTGGATTCTAACATAATACATTAATCGTTTCTGTAAGAATTTAAGCAATACGCCTGCTTGATGCCAAGTGTTTCATATTTTGCCCGAGAAGGAATCGTCAAGTTAGAATAAAATCAATATATTTATATATATATATAATATAATTATATTATAATGAATTAATTTTTCTTATAATTGTTTTTATAAAAATTTTAGAATTTGTACACCAGAATCATCCCGAGCTCGGAGTGACGACCTGGGTAAGTCTTCTTTTTCTATTTTTTTTTAATTTCTTTTTGTTTCCAATACATATTTTTTTGTTTTCTCCTTCTATATAATTCTGGCATTCAATTTAACTATTTTTTTTTATTTTTATTTTTATTATTTATGTTTATAAGTTTGTTTTCATTCTCTTTTGTTTGAATGATAATATAATTATGGTTGGGTAACTCTATTGTAATTTCTTCCTCCCTCCCTTTTCCTCCTTTCTCCCGCGGAACTTTTGTAGGGACATCCTCAAAATGATAAACTGGCCTGAGGATGTCGAGGAAGGGTGGGAACCTCAGGGGCCGCGTATCATACAAGATCTGAAGCGGAAGAGGTAATAATTGAGACGGTGATCCGTCGTGGATCTTCCTCTCCTTGATCGCGGCACTCGGGTCCGGAGACTTACGGCTCCACGCGCGCGGTAGAGCCGATTTTTTTCTTTTTTTTCTTTTTTCCAATTTTAGTTCGCATTCTGTTTATCATTCGATAGGCCGTCGCGAAATCTTTATTAATGTCTATTTTAGAATCCAGTGCGGACCCACGCATCGGAATAGACACGTTGTTTTGTACTAATGAAGCGTGAGGGATCAAAGCGCTCAAAGGACCCCCCCACATTCCCGAGCCTGGCTAGCACAGAGGCGTGCAAGAACGTGTCGACCGAGCACTTTGATGGAGCTTCAATCTTTGTGGGCGGACTTTCACGGTCAATTTAGCCAATTTGTTTAGATTTCTGGGATAGCTCTGCCCTCTAGGTCGTTATCGGCCACTCAGGATGATCGACCTGATCCTCTCCTATCCACTTATATCATTACAAATGGCGCCCAACCTGGGGCCCAACATTTCCTGGATTCAGGCCTAATTTCTTATTTGCAGGTTTCCTGAATCAAGTGGAAGATAGCCTATTCCGGCTCACAACTTCGTTTGGTGGTGTGGGATGGAGAATCAATAGATTCCCAATATTGTTCCCGGCTAGGCTCCACGTACACTTGCCTTCAGATTTCTAGTTTTAGGTTCCACGCCTTTTTCCCCGGAAGCAAGTGTTCCTAAGCCTCAATTTCCTTTCCCACCTTGTAACGTAGAGTTTCCTGTCCTATCCTTGGTAGAATACCATAAGAGCTAGTCGTTTGTTGTGTTTGTCTTGAGATTTAACGTCTCGTAGGTGATTCCCTTCCAGAAGCCTCTAGATCTACGGGCCTTTGCGGCTATAAGCTGAAAGGTATTGCCGTCCGAGCTTCTGAGGAGTGTTCTTCCTTACCTTTATGTGCAACGGTTATCTCTTCGTTTCAGAATTTGAAGAAAATTAAATATTCTTTCTTCTTCGTAGGGATGAAGTGACGGGTGAGATGAAGCCTTGATGGAATACGGAGGTAGTCGGCTATATGCTATGCCGTTCCGTCTTCAAAGATTCACCTTCACTTTGTTCTCTGACTCCAGACGAGGAAGATTGAATTCTCGCGATACCTTTTTGCTGGTTTTTTTTTATATATTCTGCGACGGGGAACAACTCAATTGTTGTCTCTTCATGAAAAAAACACTGTGTGTGGAAGTTTTCTGCACACAGATGAAAAAAATTTATGTGGTTGGGATGGCTTTTTGGTCATCCGAGAGTTTTGGGGGAGTTAATTACAGGAGTTGAACATTTAGAGAGAAGGGAGTCCTCAGGGTACATTTTTACTGCACTTTTGGTTTTGTTTGGTTATTATTTTTTTCTTTTTTTCTCCTTTGCTCTCGCTTTTCTTTTTTTTTTTCTTATTATTTTCCTTTCTTTTTTTTTGCTGCGATTTATCTTATTTTCTAGCTGATAAATTTGGTTTTTTTTTGTTATTATTTTTTTTTCTTCTTTTTTCTTCTTTTTCTTCATCTCTCGGGTAATCAATAATTTCATTCAAAATGTCCGAGAACAAAGGTGACGCAATGCCGAATGGAGACGAACGAGAGGCAGGGGCCTGGGCGTCGACCCATAATCGGGGGGCACGAACAAAGCAGGATTTCGGCAACCTTGCGAAGACTCCGCCTATCCAGCGACAGACAACACCCAACAGGGAATTTCTAGCTCGGCGACTCAAGCCATATGACCATATGATGTGACACCGGAATCGCCGTCGATGTCATATCTAGAAGCCCGACTAATGTCGAGGTTAAGTATGTTCGTAAAGGAGGTGTTGGACGAGGAACAGCGTTCTTCCACGCTTAAGAATCCTCCGAGAGTGGATCGACCTCCGGCACCTGTTTCTCTTACATCGCCATTACCCCCGTTAACTCTCCCATCCAATTTATCGGGCCGGCTACGCAGCGTGATGTCCCCGGACAAAATAATGCACATTGTGAACTTTTGGGGCTTAAAATATGACGGCTCCGAGGGATCGCTGCCAATAGAGAAGTTTCTTTTCCGAGTCGTATCTTGGACTCATTCGACTCTGCAGGGGAACTTTTCTATTCTCTTGGAGTTTGCCTACACTTTGTTCACTGGAGAAGCGGCAGACTGGTACTGGGAGTATCGGCAAGGCAACCCTGACGCTCAATGGCCGGATCTGCAGGACGCTCTCCGAGATCAATTCCGAGATCGTTTGCCGAAGATTGATCTTTGGGGGCGGGTTCGGAGCCGGACTCAAAAAGATCGAGAACCCTTCACTGAGTTTTATAAAGACATCCGACGTTTGGTGTCCCGACTCCAGCAACCGCCTAAAGAAGCTGAACTTGTGGAAACTCTTCGGCGCAATCTCAGACCGGAAATCATGCGGGCTATTTTCCCTATTCACCTACCTACAATTCGTGAGCTGCGTGAATGGGTTGAAAAGTTTGAGAATCAGCAAGACCGCTTGGCCGTACGCCAGTTGGCTAAATTTTCGGGTCCAAAGCGACATTTGTCGAAAGTGGACGCTACTGAACCTTCTGATGTACGCGGCAGCCCGAGTCGCTATGACATGCTCGAAGCAGAGGTCGAAGCGGTACAGCCCAGGGGTTGTTGGATATCATGAAGCCACAGTGTCCCCTTTGCTCAACACAAAAAAACTGGACAAATCGTTCCCTCGGGGAAGGGAACCACAAACCTCATATGCCACCTCAACACTAGTCTCCTCGCCTCTCGGTCCGCCTTTCGTGTTGAAGCGGTTCGATACACTAGATATGACCTATCCGGATTTGAACCCACCACCAATTGTTTCAAGGAAACCGATGCTTTCGGTTCTAAGGCCGTTGCACGTAAGACTGCAACAATATCAAGTGGCCAGAGAACGGATCTTCGGAGTAGCAGAGATGGCGACGAAAAAACCGAAGCGCTCAACTCTTCGCTTACGCCAATATTGGATGGATCAACACCAGTTGACGACACAGCAGCGAGCAAGGCTCGAGGCTGTCATTGGCAGTTTTCCATCTTTCGAGTCGGAGGGCTTAGGATGTATAAGTCTCATGACACACGTCATCGATGTCGGCAGTAATAAACTGATTAAACAGAGACAATTCTCAGTCCCTCCCGCCATCGAAAAGCTCCTCTACGAAGAGATTGATAGGATGCTGGCTTTGGGAGTCCTCGAAGAATCGCAAAGCACCTGGTCTTCGCCAGTTACCCTTGCGGTGAAACCTGGTAAAGTGCGACTTTGCCTTGATGCACGTAAAGTGAATAGTATAACAGTGAAGGACGTTTATCCTTTACCTCTCATCGAAGGGATCTTCAGTCGTCTCCCAAAGGCTAGATTCATTACGAGTCTTGATCTGAAGGATGCGTTCTGGCAAATTCCTCTGGATGAGGCGTCCAAGGAAAAGACTGCCTTCACCGTCCCAGGTCGGCCACTCTATCAGTTTGTGACCATGTCGTTTGGGCTCTGCAATGCACCTCAAACCATGCAGCGACTGATGGATAAGGTCATCCCTGCCCACTTACGTCATCAAGTCTTTGTATATTTAGATGACTTGCTGCTTATTACAGAGACCTTCGACCAGCACCTGCTGCTCTTAAGCGAAGTTCCTCTCTGTATGAGACGCGCTGGCTTGATGTTGAACATCCGGAAGAGCAAGTTTGTCATGAAGGCACATCATCGGTAACGGGACGATTTGTACCGATCCCGACAAGGTACACGCCATCAAAGATTTTCCGCGGCCGAAAACCGTCAAGCAACTGCGGCGGTTTCTTGGGATGTGTGGGTGGTATCAGCGATTTGTGTCAAATTACGCTTCGCTGACTACATCGTTGACAGACATGCTTCAGAAGAAGCGTCAGTTTTGCTGCTCTGAGGAAGCTATCTCGGCCTTCGACGCTCTGAAAACGAGTCTCTCCTCGGCTCCAGTTCTGCATAGCCCCGACTTCTCCAAGCCTTTCGCCATACACTGTGACGCAAGTCAACATGGTATACGAGCGGTGCTGATGCAGAAAACAGAGGAGGGACATGAAGTTCCTACAGCGTATATGTCGAAGAAGCTTACACAGCCTCAGCGAAGCTACACTGTCACTGAGCAGGAATGCTCAGGAATGCAGGAAGTGGGAACAACGCAGACGTGGATTTTGATTCACCATATTTTCGGTCTGCGGACTATTTGCAACTTATAGAGCGTATTAGGGAGAATTTCAACAAACTCCTTGATCTGCAGGTGTGCGATGGATTGGTATACAAGCGAACCAATCATGCTTCAGGAGATGAGCTGCAGGAACAATAGGTTTGGAAGCTTTGGATTCCGGAGGAGCTGACGATGGAGGTGATCACCCGTGCCCATGATCATCCTTCGAGTGCACATGGGGGGTTGGTAAAACCTGCGGTTGTGATTTTATTGGCCTAAAATGGTTTCTCAGGTCAAGGACTATATCCGCAATTGTGAAACGTGCAAGACGTCAAAAGCTCCCAACCAAACGCTCCGACCTCTAATGGGAAAAGCGCTCATCTCCGATCGGGTATTTCAACGTTTGTATATCGATTTGATCGGCCCATGCCCCAGGTCTCGCGCCAGAAATATCGGAGCAATAGTCGTTCTCGATACTTTCTCGAAGTTTTCATTTGTGGAGCCGATCAAACGGTTTACCGCGAACGTGCTGACTGAATACTTGGAGAAGAGAATATTTCATGAGTCGGTCACGTCTGATAATGGGGTGCAGTTCAAATCCGTGACTTTCAACGATCTTCTGAACCGGTATGGCATTCAATACATTTACACTGCCTTATACTCCCCGCTGGCAAACGCTGTTGGCTGCTATACGCACTTATATCGGTCCTGATCAAAGAGATTGGGATAACAAGCTGTTATCCATCAACTGTGCCTTGCGTTCAGCGAAACACGTCTCGATAAGGACTTCACTCTTTCACGTCGTTTTTGGGCAAAGCATGGTCATCCATGGGAGTACCTACGCCTTTTTACGACGCCTGAACGCCTTGCCTGATGCGACCTTAGAGGTCTGTTCTCAGGATAAACTTGCTATTCAGAGAGCAGAGGTTCAGGGGCGAATCCTCCAGGCAAGAGAGACACAGGAAAGGGGTTACAATTTGCAATCCCGAGCTCGTGAATTTCAGGTCGGAGATGTCGTGTGTAAGCGGCTCTTCAACTTAAGCAGTCCAGCAAAGCGGTACAATGCCAAATTGGATCAGAAGTTCGTGAAGGCAAAGGTTATCGGTCGAGTCGGAACGGTTCAAGACGAGCTGGAGGACATGGAGGGTCGAAACCTGGGTGTCGCTCACGCGAAGGACCTTCAGGCCTAACGTAGGTTTGGATCTCGGGCTGCCTTCCCTCGTAAGTACGCCAACACTCAGCCGCTATTAGCAGTGATGGCCTCACTGGTCCTCAGCTGTCTTTCCTCGAGCGGGTCTCGAAAACCCAGCTGCCCTGTAGTGACCGCGGCTGCGCGACGGAAGCGGAATCTCATTCGGCTCTTTCTTAATTAATTTGTTTAAACAATGCATTTAATAATGTGCAATTGCCCTAATGTTCGCCGTAGGTTGCACATTATTGAATGCATTCGGACGAATTGATCTTGACAAGAGGCGAATGATTTGCCACAGACGCATGCGCATGTTGCCGCAACATTGCCTAGCGAAAGTTGAGGACTATGTAGCGGAAAATGAAGCGGTGCGAGGAGAACAAAGAGGAGGGGAAGCGAGACAGACTAGAGAGTGGAAACAACGAAAAAAAGTGAAAAGCAGTGAAGTTTTTTTGGTTTTTTTTTTTGGGACTTTTTTTTGGCGGAGGAGTGCAAACAAGTGAGAGTTGGGTGGAAGAAGTTTTGGTTTTTTGTTTGGAAAAGGAGAGAAAAACATCTTCCCGAGGAAAAGATTGTTTAGAAGAAAAGCGGAAGGTCGAGGGCCAGGAGGAATTTCGAACGTTGGGGAGAAATTCCGGGAAGGTTGTCGTTCGTAAGAAACGACTGATTTTGAACAGCTAAAAAACGTGCGGATTGTAACATAATATATTAATCGTTTCTGTAAGAATTTAAGCAATACGACTGCTTGATGCCAAGTGTTTCATATTTTGCCCGAGAAGGAATCGTCAAGTTAGAATAACATAAATATATAATAATCAATTAATTTTTCTTATAATTGTTTTTATAAAAATTTTAGAATTTGTACACCAGAATCATCCTGAGCTCGGAGTGACGACCTGGGTAGGTCTTCTTTTTCTATTTTTTTTTAATTTCTTTTTGTTTCCAATACATATTTTTTTGTTTTCTCCTTCTATATAATTCTGGCATTCAATTTAACTATTTTTTTTATTTTTATTTTTATTATTTATGTTTATAAGTTTGTTTTCATTCTCTTTTGTTTGAATGATAATATAATTATGGTTGGGTAACTCTATTGGAGCTCTATTGGAACTTTTGTAGGGACATCCTCAAAATGATAAACTGGCCTGAGGATGTCGAGGAAGGGTGGGAACCTCAGGGGCCGCGTATCATACAAGATCTGAGGCGGAAGAGGTAATAATTAAGACGGTGATCCGTCGTGGATCTTCCTCTCCTTGATCGCGGCACTCGGGTCTGGGGACTTACGGCTCCATGAGCGCGGTCGAGCCGTTTTTTTTTCTTTTTTTTCTTTTTTCCAATTTTAGTTCGCATTCTGTTTATCATTCGATAGGCCGTCGCGAAATCTTTGTTAATGTCTATTTTAGAATCCAGTGCGGACCCACGCATCGGAATAGATACGTTGTTTTGTAGTAAAGAAGCGTGAGGGATCAAAGCGCTCAAACGACCCCCCCCCCCCACATTCCCGAGCCTGGCTAGCACAGAGGCGTGCAAGAACGTGTCGACCGAGCACTTTGATGGAGCTTCAATCTTTGTGGGCGGACCTTCACGGTCAACTTAGCCAATTTGTTTAGATTTCTGGGATAGCTCTGCCCTCTAGGTCGTTATCGGCCACTCAGGATGATCGACCTGATCCTCCTATATCCACTCAAATCATTACACTTTTTAACAAATCTCAAAACTAAGACCCGCTTCGAAAAGTACTAATCGAGACCTTTCATTTAATACCCCACATGACTGCATTCGGTGAAAAAAATTTTTGCACCCCCCTTTTACATGTATGGGGACCCTCCCCCCTAAATCGCAACGTAGAAGGATATCATTCACTGCATGTGTGGGAGTCCACAGGTCCCAATCGGTATAGCCGTTTTTGAAAAAAGTACCTGTGACAGACAGACAGACAGACAGACATTGAACCGATTTTAATAACACATACATAATTTAATACATCAGCTCTTTGCATGTATGGAGAGTCCCCCTTTAAGTTCCAGGCAAATTTATGTCACTCACTGTATGCGTGGGATTTCATAGTTCCCATATATCCACCAAATTTCGTTGGGATCCATTTAGTCGTTTTGGAGAAAAGTGCGTGTGGCAGACAACCGACAGTGAATCGATTTTAATAAAATAATTAAAAAATAATCGGATAAAAAAATCAGAAATACTACCGTTAGGAAATAAATAAAATATTGAGAAAAGTATCTCCAACACTAAACTTCCTTATGCAACCACGATCAGGCAACAATTCGAATAAAGGATACTATACCAATCTAGACCAAGCAGTATCCTTACCCAATCCATCCAATGAATTTGTTAGCAAAGAAACAACCAAACTAGAAAACGGTATCATAAGGCCAAGTAAATCCCTTTATAACTCACTCGTATGAATCGTACCTAGAGAGGAAACCGATGAAGAACGTAAATCCAAGCGACGAATGGTTATAGATTTTGAAAATTGAACGCAAAAACGGATAACAGATCTGAGAAAAATAAAAATATTCTCATGGAGAACATAGACAAAACCCCATTCTCATTAAATGGAGAAAAATACGAATTTGTAAGAATGTCAAAAAATGCACCTTCAATATTGCGAAGATGCGTTGACGATATACTTACATACATACATATAATGGGAAGCTTGCATGCGTCTATATTGATAATGTCCGAATATACTCTTCCTCTCCCGAAGATGTGCCACCTTATGTGGTTGTTGCCAGTCCACTTGGCAATCCCTTACTCTTCTTTCTTTGTAAATTAGTTTATGGTTAGTCGGAGCAGCTAAATGCCAAAACTCCAGACTAACCAGCTATGGGAGCAACAATTGCCTGAACTCCACAATGATCTAGTCAAGCAATGTAAATTTTGGGAGCAGCAAATTGCCTGGACTCCACAGAATAAAACACGTTAGGCTTGTGTTCGATAGTTCCAACGAACTATGTATTTTTAATTCATATTTCCTATTTTATACAATTTTTACCTATACTTAGTAGGCCGGTACATATGAATTTACAGTACTTTAGAGAAAATATTACATAGTAGGCAATGATAATGTGGATAAGTTTACAGTATTTTACACCTTACCCCTTTTGAAAAAAAATGAATTGTCTTTAGGAACGGTAGACAATTCGTTTTTTCTTTATTGCTTATATTATGTATAGTTAGAAGTTTTTTTTTTTCTTTTGTAACAATAATGAGTAATATTTTTAAAGTCTACTTATTGTAATATATTGTATTGGTATTGATTAATTAGGTGGTATATTTATATTTATAATAGTATTTTCAACAGTATAGGCAATTTCAAAGCAATTTGGTTTATTTTATTTATTTATTTATTCGTCTTAACCTATTTTTGTGAATTTTAGATATTTTATTGTCCTGGTCTTTTACCAGGCAATTTACATAGTCAATTGATATTATGCTATAAGGACCTTCATACAATGGGTCTAGTTTTCGTCCGTTTTCGACGGATAACAAAACTTGATCTCCTATTTTCAATGATAATGGGTTACATTTTGGGTTATTTTGGTTTTTTTGTCTTTTTCTTTGCTTTTTCTAGAAGTTTTTTTCACGAAGTTTTTTATACATTCTACTCTGTCCAATGTCTCCTGCTATTGGAGTAGAGTGATTGTTATGCAATACTTCTATTATTTTCGATTTGTCCGTTAGTATAATTAGTGGTTTGTATATTTGGATATTCATGTTTTTCAAAGTATGATTCACTAGCGTTTTAAATGCGGTTGTATTTAATATAGTGAATAATTCACTTTCGGCCGATAGTTTCAGAGTCTTGATCTGAAACCAATTATTTAGATATTTTTCCAACTCTGTGAGTTCCTGCACTAATGCCGGTTCAATTGATTGGTTATTATTTAAATTTATATACCGCTTTATTTGGACTTTATTTTTATGTATTACGTCTATTTCTATATTAGTATTTTTATTTTTATATTGCGCAATTTCAATTCCGGTAAACGCACTACCTCATTAGGTGATAGAACCTCGAAAACGTGCAGTTGATCAGGCTGCATGTCTTTGTTAGTAATGTGGTTTTCTGAAGTATTGTGAATGAGTTTTGATTAATTTGTGTTTTTGGTCATTGCTCTTGTTTGTATTTGCAAGACATTTTTCAGGTTTGTCAGGTCTGTTATATCTAGTTCTATTCTAGATAATGTATCTGGGCCAATGTTCTCTTTGCCTTTAATGTACTGTATGTCAAATTGATATTCTTCTAGATCAAGCCTCATCCGTGTTAGTTTCGATGATGGGTTTTTCATCCCAAATAAGTAAATAAGTGACCTATGATCTGTTCTTACTATAAAATGTCTTCCATAAACATATGGTTTGAAATACATTATTGCCCAATGAATTGCTGTTAGTTCTTTTTCTATGGTAGATTTATTTTTTTCAACTTTAGTGAATGTTTTGCTAGCGAAAGCCATTGGCAATTCAGTTCCATCTATTGTCTGTGATAGTATTGCTCCACATGCATTTTCGGATGCATCTGTGGATATTGTAAACTGTCGTTTAAAATCAGGGTACTGAAGTATGGGCGGGGACATTAATATTGTTTTAAGGATGTCGAATGCAGTGCTACACCGTGGTGTCCATTCGAATTTAACATTTTTACGCAACAATTGATTTAAAGGTAGGGCAATTTCAGCGAAATTTGGCACAAAACGTCTGTAATAATTACAGAATGCGACGAATCGTCTTACTTCGTCTGGGTTTTTTGGTACTGGAAATTGTTTAATGACTTCGAATTTTGAAGGATGAGGTTGTATTCCTTCGGCAGAGATCTGATGTCCGAGATATGTTACTTCTGATTGAAAGAATTTACACTTATCAGGGTTTAATTTTAAGTTTTTGGCTCGTAAGCACTGAAATACTGAAGTTAGATTTTTTAAGTGATGGTTTTTCGAACATCCAGTGACTATTATGTCGTCAATGTATAAGAAAGCTGTGTCGGGTGATAAACCTGATAATGCTATGGTCATCATTCTCTGAAAGCTATTGGGACTAATATTTAGTCCGAAGGGTAGGCGGGTAAATTGGTAATGTCCCTGATTTGTAGAAAAAGCAGTGTATTTTCGCGATGATTGTTTTAGAGGTATTTGATGAAATCCAGATAGTAAATCTAAAGTGGAAAAATATTTGGCTCGACCCATTTGGTCAAGAATTTCATCTATTCTGGGAAGTGGGAATTTGTCTGCTACCACTTTTTTGTTAAGGTTACGAAAATCAATTACCAAACGCCATTTCTTATCTCCTGTTGATGACTTTTTAGGGACTAATAGTATAGGTGAGTTGAAATGCGATGTTGAGTGCTCAATGATACCATCGTCCAACATTTGTTTGACTTGACGATTTGTTTCTGTTTTGTGGGCTTCAGGTATACGGTAATTTTTTGTGTATACCGCTGAGTTATCACTCAACTGTATATGTTGGCTATAAAAATTGTTGGTGGTTAATGGTTCGTTTTCCATATTAAAAATATCCGCAAATTCTCGGCATAGTGTTTTAAGGTCTTTTATAGCATATTCTGGGACGTGTTCTACGTTCAATGTATTTAATAATTTTTGCATTCTTTGTGTGTTATGCAATTTATCGGTATTGTTGTATACAGAATAATCCGAAAGGTGTTCCCATTGAGGGTTGAGGTTTTTGATTTTTACTGTACTTGAAGTGGTGTTTAGGATTTTAACTAGTGGGTTTTGAGGAGAAATAATTGATCCTGCTAAGAATATTCCGGGTTGTATTTCTTGTCCGGGTATAACTATGTCGTTTGAGAATTGACTGTTTAGTTTGCGTATTACTTCGCATCTGGGCGGGATTAAGATTGTGTTCCGTGTAGGACCATCTAGAATTGGAATTTCATGAAGAATATTATTGATATTAATTGTCAATATCCAGGTATCATAGTCGATTATTGCCCTATGTTTAGTAAGGAAGTCTAAACCTAGAATTGCATCTCCGTCTAGTGGAAAGTCATTAGCAACTATTTGGAATGTGTGCTCAATTGAAAGAGTACCATAGAATTTTATGTGGGTTTTTGTTGCACCAATTGATTCTTTTTGTACCCCAGTAATGCCCTGTATTGTGCATGTGTTATTTGGATAGTATATTTGATTATTGTCAATTTTTCCCCGTTTAAATATAGAAATGTCAGCTCCTGTGTCTATTATAAAGGTACATGTTGTGTTGCACATGTCAACGAAAGCTCGTACAAAGCTTGTGAGTGATGGATTTATAGTATGGAATGTGACCTTTTTTATTGATTTCCCCCCAACCGATTTTGGTTGGTTTCCAGTACCGACTGAGGGGGTTGGGATTCCCCCGAACTCAAATGGTTTATATTTTGTCGGTTGTTACTGTTGTTCCAGAAGGGTCTTCGGTATTTGTTGTTATTATTTCTGAACCTGTTATTTTGGTTGCGGTTATAATTTTGGTTTCTATTTGGAGTATTGTTTCTGTTAAAATTTTCATATGAATTTCTATTTGCGGTATTATTAAAACTTTGATTATTACGTCGGTTTTGGTTATTGAAGTTATTATTGTGATTGTTACCTCTTCTGTTTGTTTTGTAATGATAGACATTTTTGGGAATTGGGTTATCGACTGCAATTGCCTTTGCAATTGTGTCGGATAGATTTGTAAGATTGCCGGCACGTAAAATTAATGAGGTTTCGCTGTTCGAAACATTTTCTGCTATTGTTTGCATTGCAAATTTTTCGGCTAATTTCTCTGCAGTTTCGCCCTCTGCAACTTTTTCTGATATAAAGGCTCTTGTCAATTGTCTTGACAAGTCCTCTATTTTATTTGTAAAATCAGTTAATTTGGTATTTCCCTGTTTACAACTTTTAAGTTGTGCCAGAACGGCATCAGACGATATTTTTATAGAGAATTTTACTCTCAGTTTATCGGTTAGTTTAGTTATTGTGTTTACTTCCTCGGATACCGTATATTTGGCTTTGCCGGTTATCCGGGTTTTCACAAATTTAAGTAGAATACCTTTGTGTTCTACTGGTGTGAGTTCGTTCAATAGTGAAACTGACTCAATGAAGGATTCTGTTTCCTCTGGGTTTCCGTCAAAGTATTTGACTAAAGCTGTGGCTGTTTTAATGTCGAAAGTCATGTTCCCTAATTGTTGTTTGTCTAATATTGAAAGTATTTCAGCAGATAGTTGCTGTATTTCCTTGTAAACTCCCTTTATTAGAGTTGCTGTTTTAACGTCTGTTCGTATATTTTGTTCAGTCGACTTTGCGTCTATTAGTGTTTGTTCAATTAATTCGCGTTTTTCGCGTATAGTTTTTTCACTGTAAGGACGATTTACACTTTTCCGTAGATTTATTAGTGTAATTTGAAGTTTCTCTTTTAGAGATTCTAATTTGTCCATTTAGAAAAAGCAAAGAATAACATTTTCAGACATCTTCTTTTATATTGTTAAATTGTCGTGCTTTCAATCATGTGGTACAAATACTAACATTATTTGGAACAAAAAAAAAATCATTTATTATTTATTACTACTACATTTATTAAACTAATTCTAATTGAGAACAAACATTTTTTTTATATTATTTTACTGATTAACGTTATTATTTTTTTTTTTGCATTTTTTTTAAATAATGTATTTCTTTTTTAACATTGGTTATTAAATATTTATACTTGTTCTTCTCCTCTGGTGTGGCTGCAATTTGCTCTAACCGTTTATATTTTATGAACTGCCGCTGGAGTTCTCTTCTTCGTCCTCCTTTAGCGCTGACAGATACGTTATTGGATAGTCGTTTCGTTCGTTTCTTATATTCTTCTATTGTAAGGCGTCGAGGTCCCGCAAGTTTATCATCAACCGCAGTTGTCGGTGTTGATTCTGACGGCTTCCAGCGTGGTGGTTGCTCTCCAACTTTATATAGTGTTATGCCTCCGGTGTTTCGCTCTGGTTTTTTGAGCAATCGCCAGATTTTCTGGTAAAGCTGGTCGAACTTTTCCCCAATGTCGTTCATTTACACGACCTTGATTTTCAAATTTTCACAATAGTAGAAACGATAGTAAGTAGGAACGATAGTAAGCAGAAGTCTTTAGACTGTTACTTATGTACGAAGTCTTTAGACTGTCACGGTCGCCATGTGATGTGCCACCTTATGTGGTTGTTGCCAGTCCACTTGGCAATCCCTTACTCTTCTTTCTTTGTAAATTAGTTTATGGTTAGTCGGAGCAGCTAAATGCCAAAACTCCAGACTAACCAGCTATGGGAGCAGCAATTGCCTGAACTCCACAATGATCTAGTCAAGCAGTGTAAATTTTGGGAGCAGCAAATTGCCTGGACTCCACAGAATAAAACACGTTAGGCTTGTGTTCGATAGTTCCAACGAACTATGTATTTTTAATTCATATTTCCTATTTTATACAATTTTTACCTATACTTAGTAGGCCGGTACATATGAATTTACAGTATTTTAGAGAAAATATTACATAGTAGGCAATGATAATGTGGATAAGTTTACAGTATTTTACAAAATCACTACTGACGCATTATGCAAAGCTAACATAAAGTTATCTGTCGAGAAGTCACACTTCTTTAAGTCAGAGGTAGAATATCTAGGACATATAATTCATCATAATAAAATAAATGTGGACTCAATTAAAATCAAAACTATAGAAGACTACCCAATTCCGCAAGACCTCAACTCATAAAGAAGATCTGATACTATAGGAAATCTATTAAGGATTTTGCAAAAAATAGCCCAACCATTACCACTATACTTACAAAGTGAAAACGCCGAAGTCAGCACAAATAAGAGCAAAAACGAAAAAATCGAGTTAAATAATGAAGTGGTGACAGTTTTCGAAATACTAAAAAAAACTTAGGAACAGGTAAAACTTCATTAACTCGACTACAATAAACCATTTACGCTGGTAACATAGCCATAGAAGCTGTATTAAGCCAAAATCGTTAGCCGATAACGTTCATCTCAAGAACGCTAAATAAAACTGGAAAATTTTTTCTTCACAAGCTATGGCGACCACTTAGGCAGGTTCGAGTAGGCAGCGAATGGAGTGGACTGAGGAAGTGAACCTCTTCTTCATCCGTTCCTACTACGAAATAACGGCGGCAGCGGAGCGTTTCCCCAATTCACGCACATGACTGTGCAGCGAGTCGCAGACCAGTACCACTTCATAATTCGCAGCGGCACAGTCCCGGCCACCATCAGGGAACGTGTTCGACTTGAGGTCATCGCGGAGACTGGTGACCGAGAGTCGTTGTGGACAGAGACAGCGGCATCAACAACACCATATCGTACTGCAGGCAACAGTTTCAGTACTCGCCGAAGCACTCTACTCCACCGTCCAGCTGAGGTTTCTGCTGAGGTTTGGGACGAATTCCAAAGAGCGTGTATAGAATTCTTGGAAATGGATCCTTTACATAGACCAGATATTTCCAGGGTCTATGCATCTCCAGCAACTCCAGGAATTCTCAAATTTTCTAAAATCGATCGATAGCGTCCAGAATACCTGACTAATCGGTAATCTATATGTGTATCACATTGATCCAAAACTAATAAAGTTTCTAGGGACACCGGAAAATGTCCGGTTTACCGGTAGGGAGTATTTGCTAGTTCCACTTACATCATGTATTGGGACCCGCAAGTTCTAACGGATAGCCATACACTACTCAACAAGCCTGACGGGCTGTTAGTTGACAAGACGGGTCGCTTCACGTGTATTATTGATGTTGCTATCCCCCATCATAGCAGTATTGAATGGAAATACCTAGAGAAGAAGGTGAACTACGAGCAACTAACTCAGGGAAGTCAAGAAAATTTAGCACCTCGAGAAAGTGGTTGTAGTCCCCATAATATTGTTAACTACAAGTGTTGTACCAAAAGGTCTCACAACTTCCCTAGATGTCCTGGGACTCTCACACAGTCTGGTTCAAGCCATGCAGAAATGTACCATTCTTCATACATGTTTGATGTTGCGGGCAGTTCTCGGCGAATTCTCCCATTAACCTACCATCGACCTCCACCACCAGCGCCCCTTTATCCTTCAAACAGGTAGGATCGGCCGGCCCTAAAAGCTTGGCACTTAGTGCTAGTATTAAGTAAAATCCGGCATCTGCCGAGATCGTGACGAAAATAATACAACCTTTGAACATCTTTTACGGATTTACATCGCATGAAAAATACAATCAATGGACGTGCCATACATAACAGTTGAAAACAATTGTAGACACAAATAAAACAGCAGTTCCTTCAACCTTAGAATATTGGTATAAATTGAACGAAGAAATAATTAAATCGAATAATGTATAAATGTATAAAATAATATTTTCCCAAATATTATTAGAAAATATAACATACAAAGAGAAACAGGTGTTCTTAGCCCAAAAACATTGTATCCACCATATAGCAGAGCATATCATCATCATCATCAACGGCGGTCTGCCTTAATAAGGAACTCCAGACACCCCGGTTTTCCGCTGAGGTCCACCAATTCGATATTCTCAAATGCTGTCTGGCGTCCTGGCCTACGGCATCGCTCCACCTCAAGCAGGGTCTGACTCGTCCTCTTTGTCTAGATAGATATTGCCGTTAAATACTTTTCGGGTTGGATCATCCTCATCCATACGGATTAAGTGACCCGCCCACCACAACCTATTGAGCTGAATTTTATCCACAACCTGACGGTCATGGTATCGGTCGTAGATTTCGTCGTTATTTAGGCTACGGTGGCGTCCATCCTCATGTAGAGGGCCAAAAATTCTTCGGAGGAGTTCTGTCATCAGACGTAGTTCTGCTGGGCAAGTATAATTTTTTAGCAGCAATATTGTAACAGGACCTGAATAAAGAATCTACTCTAATTTACAAAGTATTTCGTTATGATTTTCAATAAGTGTAAAGCTTTAATTCGCGCGTGAAGCCGTAAAACTTGATACCCGACTGTCACGGTCAAGAGAGAAAATCCACGGTAGATCACATCCTCAATCGATGCTCCTCTTGCTTCAGATAAATGAGATGTGGCCTTTGGGGGTTCCTTTAGGTCATAAGATTGGAAGAAGTCTCATCGCTTGAATCCAATCTACTCACATGTTATCTCTTAGGGAGTAGTAATTTAGTGCGGTTTACAGTTTTCGAATTCGAAGTCACTCTTAAACTTATTCCAGACGTGCAACAAAGTTGCGTTTGCTCACCCAAGTTGTCGACGGTTGTAAGAATATCATAAAACTATTTTTAAGGTTTTGTGTAAACACCAAACCTTATTAAAATCGGTCTACCGTCTGTCTGTCTGTCTGTCTTTTTTTTTTTTTTGTTGAGGAGGTGGAAATCTTCAAAAAGACACTGGTCTGGACACACCAGCGTGTGGGATTTTTACCCACTAAAACCACCCCCGACTCCCTCCCTGCCCCGCGGAACCACCATAAGGTATTACATCACGGGGCGGAGTCAGCTCACTCTAGCTTTGTCACCTTTCTTCTATACGCGGCGCACGTGACCGCGCTTTTCTCCGTTCCTCTGTCTTTCGCAATTTATCTTGAATAGATGCGATCATGGAGTTGACCGCATCCCAATTCTCTTGATGTGCTAGCATTTTCGGTACCAGATTTTCTGGTACCAGCACCTCTCCTAGAGTCTCCTCTAGATTCCTCCTTTCTTCCACAAATCTCGGACAGTGGAAGAATACATGCTCTGGGTCCTCTGGGACTCCATTGCAATTTGGACAATCGGGTGAGGTCTCCAATTTAAACCTGTGAAGGTATTGGAGATATCCTCCGTGTCCCGTGAGAAACTGGGTGAGATTATAATTAATCTCACCGTGTCGTCTCTCCAACCACTCCTTGATGGCAGGAATGAGCCTGTGCGTCCACCGGCCCTTTCCCGAGCGTTCCCACCGCTCTTGCCATCTATTGATCGATCTCTCCCTCTCAGCGTTCTTCGTCCGCGATGAGGAAGAGGTTGGCTTTGCATTGTATATATTCGCCATCTCATCTGCCAAGATGTCAATCGGCACCATTCCAGAGATGACGAATGCTGCATCATCTGAGACAGTCCTGAAGGCAGAGCATACCCTCAGAGCTGTCCTCCTGTAGACTGAACTCAGTTTGGTAGCTGTCTGTCTGTCTGTCTGTCCGTCTGTCTGTCTGTCTGTCTGTCTGTCTGTCCGTCACACGCATTTTTCTCAGAAACGGTTATAGTGATTGACACCAAATTTGGTACAAAGGTGGGAACTGTGAACGCTCACGCATACAGTGAGTTACATCATTTTACGTTGAATTTAAGGGGGGGTCCCCACACATGCAAAAGGGGGGTGTAAATTTTTTTTTCATCAAATATAGTCATGTGGGGTATTAAATTAAAGGTCTTGGTTAGTACTTTTCGAAGCCGGTCTTAGTTTTGACATTTGTTAGAAAGGTGGGGAGTGCGGAGGGTTGAAAGTGACCATTCCTTTAAGGGGGCCATTCTCAGAAACTACTAAACCAAAAAATCTGAAAAAAATCAGGAGGCTGCCACTATATGGTGCCTCGGCTCCGAAATACCTTCCATACTGATATCTGTACAAATAAAGTTAATAATAGTATATTACCATAATTTTTAGTAATTGGCTGCAGAACCCCCTTTAAGTTCATGTCAGCAACATGAAATTTCGCAATAATATAGGGTATAACATGGAGCATGATCTCACCAAGTTTGGTCGAAATACCGCTATTACTAACAAAGTTATAATACGTCAAAGTTGTCACTTCCTTGTAAATTCAAGACTATGAATGTCAATGTCATCCGAAAGTGGACATTCTCACATAATATATGCATATATTACGTGCTACATACAAAGAAATACACAAAACCTTTCGTACCTGAAGCGTCCAGCTTCCGGTTTCCCGACTTGTTTAATATTTTGTCGGCACGTACACACGATTAAGTTCAGTGACAAACACTTCTAACTCCTTCAAAATGGAACACCTCGCGGAAACTAATACCAAACAACATCATGCTGATGATGATACATGATGATTATAGGATATGCGTAACGGCAGACTTATAATAAATATGGTAATATATTTAAACTAACTATTTAAATAGTTATCGATTTAGAGGGTATTTTGAGGCACCGTATAGCGACTGCATACAGGTTATTCATCTTCCAGCGCATTGTTCGAAATTTCATGGTGAAGCAAATCCATTCAACCGTCGCCAATAATTATTCTGTGCATAAGGTCGGGTGTTATTGCCGTGTATGCGTGTCTTCCCGAGCATATGGCTGCGGGCATTTGGCATTGCACAGCTGTTTGTCATTTGTCACGTGGGATAAAGAAACACAATTAAGAAAACCATCTAAGCACTATCGACACACTGAGGCACCAATACGCTAACCACGTAGCTCACGGGCTACTTACCTACCTTATCCCTACCCCAAAGATACACAATGACGTTCCGTACCACTTTGCCGCTGGATTTGCTCTTCCTGTGTAAAGTCTTCTTGACTTCTTCACACTAAAATGACCCGACTTGCGGATGTGTTCCAGAAGCTTATCTGTCCACATCAGAGACGCTAAAGAAGGGACAAGGCATAATCTTCGTCAAATATTGATAAGAGAGAGACGAAAAAAATATGTCAGCCATGGCACTAATGCTTGCTCACCCATAGGAGTGTGGTAGTTGTCTAGTATCTAACTGTGGGTCAGATCCTCGCACACGCTCCGAGTTCTCGAAGCGAACAGTCACCAAGAGCTGAAACTTATCGAGGACTGCCAAGCAACTTCAGAAGGAAAGGGAACGTTTAAAGTAAAAAGTTTTTGTTTACATTTCAGAGCTGTTGCGTGCAATAGCAGATACAGGCTTGGGGACAGGATGTCGGCCAAAAATGATATTCCCGGAGGAGTTGTCATCTAAAGAGGAAGGCAGCTCTTCAGAACTGCAGGTAGTGAATGCGACCCCTTCGAACAAATCGAGGAATTAAAGCAGAAGAAGGCCGCCATAGTCCAGCAACTGGACTGCCAGCAGAGCAGGAGGAACGCCTGGCATCCATCGAAGGGAGTCTAAATGCTTAAAAATACGCATCGGAAATACCGTAGTGAACAGTTCACAAAAAATGAAATACTCGGGAATGCTATTTCACCTACGATTCGCTCCCCACCTTTCAGCCAAGTACGGTGTGGCGCGGCAGGATTCGCAGAATTCGAAATTTATTTCGAATGTTGTGAATATTTATTCGAAATTTATTTCGAATGTTGCGAATATTTATTCGAAATTTATTTCGAATGTTGCGAATATTTATTCGAAATTTATTTCGAATGTTGCGAATGCGCGGAGCTTTCCACTTTGTAGAGCTCGCCACGGGAGTGGAGGACTAGCGAGGAAAGTGTGCCATGAGTTGGGGGCAGAGAGAACCACATGGAGACGGATCGTTCTCTTCTGCTCTAACCTTGCGATAGTCGGTTGTCTTGCGGTGCAGTTTTTGATAATTTAAACTCTTTCGTTCCAATTAGTGGATTTTTCATTCGTAATTAATTTAAACTCTTTCGTTACAATTAACGGAGTTTTAGTTTGTGCATAGAGAATATCGACATGTATAAATAATTCTGATCAAGTATTTACGGTTGTTTTCGTATCCATTATTTTGGGCAATTTCAAAGCCCGCAATCTGCGCTCAATACAAAGTTAGCTGAAGTCAATACAAAGTTGGTTAAAACGGGGTGCACTAAGTAATATATACTCTTTTCTTCGTAAAAGAGTAGGACTTTGCACTAAATCTAAGCTGACTTTATATAAAATCCTCATAAGATGCATTCTTTGTTAGGGAGCCACTATATGGATCACTTGCTCGGCCAAAGCTATACATGTGAGTACATAGGTCTGCTTTGAAAATTCGCGTACTTGAAGGGGAAACCTGTAGGAATTTTCGAATGGTAAAATAACTTGTAGCTTAATTCTCGCTAAATGTAGTACCACAAATGTCGATGCTTGCCTTAATGAATTAGCCTTCCTTAGACTTGTTTCTTAGGTTCTGTGTAAAACAGAAAACGCACTTTTCTCCAAAACGACTAAACCGATTCAAACGAAATTTGGGGGACATATTGAAACTGTCCCACGCACAGAGTATATGAAATCAATTTAGGTGTGGTTAAAAAAAATTTCACCATGAGGTGTGGGGTATCACAGAAAGTCCTCGATTAGCACTGAAATTAGTTTTGACGTGGACTGAAAAATGCGCGAGTAAGGCCCCAAATAGTTAAATTTAAAGTGAGATAGGACTCATTTTGGAAACTACCCAACCTAAAAATGTGAAAAAATTAGGGTGGTGCGCTTATATAATATCTAGGCCTCAAAATATATCCGATTTCAATATCTGCTCATATAAACTTACTAACAGTATATAATCAACTAAAAACCCTCGGTTAAGTTCATTAATGGTGGTAGACATTTATCCTTTCCCATTACACTTACCTTGAAAATAGGCAGTGTGCTTCAAATGACATTATTTGCAAATAATTATTATCTCCTAATGGCGTCAATTTGACTTGACCACTGGCCCACTGGTGCAAATCAATCCAGGGAATTCATTTACAAATTAAAATTCAATGATTAGCCATGTGGAAACAAAACGTCCCATTTCCGTTCAACTTCATTTCGCACTTCGCGAACTGAATCAATTTTGATTTAAGGATAAATGTATATCTTTTACTTGCAGCATTGCGAGTTCTGTGCGCCAAGTTGGTAGCTCTCTGAAAATAATAATTTGATTTCCTTAGTGTTTTTGTATAACCATCTGTACCATGCGCCAGTCCATCAAAATTTACTAGAAATCGACTTTCAATTAAAAACATGATCCCGGCGACAACACTTTCTCACTCGCAAACTGAAAACAAGATAAACATTCCTATCGAATGGAGCGTACACCAAAAAATGAATAAATTAGTTTTGTTATCGATAGATACCGACCGACGTAGTTTTTGTGTCTGATTGGTTACGATGACAGGGTGTACAAAAGCGCACCGGAGCAGTGTACCAAAAGCGGATCTTGCCTGTTATGTCTATTAAATGCAAAACCCGATTATATTCATCGGAACCGCCAGGTTTGTAACCTTCACTGGTTTCAGCTAAGACATATACCCTTTTTGTTTTGGAACAGAGTGGTCCTGAACCCGTCATCTACTTAATGATTGATTGATTTGACAAGCAGCTTCCTCCTTCGGCGTAGTGTACGGTCCACCTTTTTTCTCGGACGAGTTCCGAATACTTTTAAAAACGTTTTTGGCTGATTGATTTCGGTCGCAGGGTTGAGGCAATCTTATCAGACAGGGCCTCGTGCGTAGCGTAGTAGCGTAGCGTGACCGGAAGTGGCAACTGATCTTGTCTGCTCTATCTATATTAAATTTAAAATCCCATAAGGGTATAAATTGCCGGTACTTCTGCCTAACGACTTTTACTCACAGATAATCAGAAACTAAACAAAACCACATTTATCGAAGATTAATACTAGACACCGCCATATCGAGAGCGCTGAGCGGGCGGGTGCAGTATTAAAAGCCTTCTACAAAGTATAAGAAAACTTTTGAAAAGAAAATAAATGAAATCGGTGAAACCATTTATGGCGTGACCAAACCGTTAATACGAATACATTCGTACGATCATTTGCTATGAATACGAATATATCCGTTCATATTTATTCACGTCCCAAAGTGAGTGCAAACCTATTCGTATTTACGAGTAAGAATACGACTTCTGTTGAATGAATATTTCCAAGTGCGAATTCGAATTTTTCTGTTTTGTAATGTTGGTATTTGGCTAGATAGCAAAAATTAGCGCGGTAATGATCTAATTATGTTGTGTGGAGTCGGAGTTAATACCCAATAAGAAAATTAAAAGGCGTCGTAGGTGTAGACAAGAAAGTATGTACATATAAACTCGAGAGACACATTCTTCTTCTGCTGTGCTTGTGGCAGGTAAATGTCTGTGAGATTAGATTTGCAACCTGTAGTCTACCCTAAAAATAATAATAATAATAGCTACTAAAAGCTTTGTACTGATGAAGGGGGTAAGTCGCTCCCGAAATATATATTTACATTTCAAACCAAAAATTGTACTTTTGAGGAAGCTACACCTTGTCAATTAAATGTCTGTGCCTGTGTCAGACTTCAGGCAGACAAATATCTGTATCGAGCAAATGTTTTCTTTTTGGACATTAAGTCTGACTACAGCGTACATACGTACAACATGACCAGATCGACGACGTGCTAATTTTCGCTACCCAGGCGAATACCAACATTTCAAAACAAAAAATTCTTATTCGCACTTAGAAATATTCATTCAAGGGAAGTGGTATTCGTACTCGTAAATACGAAACGTTTATATTGACTTTCGGACGTGAGAATACAGTCGTATTCGTATTCACTTGAGTAAATACGAAAATATTCACTTTTTCGAATACAAATATATTCATATTGAACATAAGTACATATATACTAGATGAGGGCTACATCGAGCACCGGCTGCTGCCAATTGGTGATGAAGAAGAAGTTCATAAAATTTCATCTTTGATTGGAATTACCAATTTACTGAATTGTTTGGTGCGATAATTGGCGTGATAATTAAAATTCAATCCAATGTCTTAACTTTATGTTACTAATCAAAACTGCCAGCTAGGCGCGGATTCAGTCTCCGTGCAAAAAGCCAACTACCTGCCGAAATACATCCTTGCTACAAAAGTGTGTTTTTCTTAAAATGTCAGTTTGTGCTCACCTCTAACCCATGGACATCACTGCTGCATCGCAACGTGTGAGGAATGTCGCATCCACATTCTAGGCTTTTAGTATTCGCTATATTTGGACATTGCCACTTCTTGACTTTTGCTATGTCTGGTAAGTGCAGGTTTGTTCCGTTACTGTCGGAAAAACTAATATTAAGATTTCCCTGCGGGAGCTCCGCGCTTTCATTGTGTAAGAAAGTCCCATTTACCAACCAGGAACTATCCTCTGAACTGTGGGTTGAATGGAAAACGGCAGCAATGAAGAGTGCCACACAATTCAAGAAACTGAAATTAAATGATAAAACAAAGTTATTCAGTTAGAATCGCAAAATTTGCATAAAACGTAACTTATTATTAGAAAAGTAAAGGAAGTAAAGGCCCTTTATTGTTTACGGAGATATGAGAAATTCTTTTACACATTGGCTTTATTTGAAAACGATCCGGAAACCGGAAGTTTCAGGTATGAAAGGTTTTGTTTGCTTTTTTAAGGTTTTGTGTAAAACAAAACCTTATTAAAATCGATTCAATGTCTGTCTGTCTGTCACCCGCATTTTTCTCCAAAACCACTAAACCGATCCGAACGAAATTTGGTGGACAAATGGGAACTATGAAATCCCACGCATATAGTGAGTGGCATAAACTTAGGTGGAGTTTAAAGGGGGGCTCCCCATACATGCAAAGGGGGGATTCAAAAATTTTTTTCACCGGATATAGTTGTGTAGGGTATCAAATGAAAGGTCTCGATTTGTACTTTCCGAAACTGACATTAGTTTTGGCATAAATTGCATAGTGCGTGAGTAAGGAGTCAAAATGTACGCACTTGAAGTGAGACAGGACTCATTTTCGGAAACTACCCAACCTAAAAATCCGAAAAAAAATCAGGGTGGTGCGCCTAGATGAAATCTAGGCATCAAAATATGTCCCATTCCAATGTCTGCTCAAATAAACTTACTAATAGTATATTACTACTTTTTAGAAATTTACTGAAAAACTCCCCTTAAATTCATCCTAGGATTTCCAAACCAGCATAGGGGATAATATTTCGTATATATGTGCTAAATTTCATGGAAATCAGGCAATTAACGCCAAAGTTATAGCAGTTCAAACTTAGCAATTTCGAGCGAGTTTACTGCTTCCAAAGCCATGCAAATCAGATGCTGACGTCATAATTACCCGGAATAATTGACATTCGCGTGGAATATTAAAGTCACATTTATGAAGAATCTATTTATCTGCAGCCCTTTTTAAGGTTTTTTGTAAAACACTCATGTGAAATCTAATCTTCGAGAGATATCCCATTCCGGTATCTGCTCAAAAAATTTACTAATAGTATATTATCAACTTTTAGAAATAGACTAAAAAACTCTCCTTAAGTTCATCCTAAGTGTACTAAATTGTTGTTGCACCGACATAGAGAACAGCCTTGTGCATACACATGCCAGGTTTCATGAAAATCAAACTATTAGTGGGAAAGTTATAGCAGTTCAAACTTATCAATTTCGTGCTAATTAACAGCATTCTAAGCCATACAAATAAGATGCTGACGTCATAATTAACGAGAATAATTGAAATTCGAGTGAAATATTAAAATTCCATTCAAGAAGAATCTAATTCTCCCTAGCCCTTTTTTATATTTGATGTTGGTCAAATTGTTTTCATTCGCTAATAATATTAACCTGAGGGCGTGAAGCGTATGAGGTTGACCATTATCAACACAGCGCTTTCCATCAAGTGATTTATTTAAATCGCTTTCTAGAAAATAGAGGGCAATGGAGTTTTTAGCTATATTACACGGAGCTGTCGTGCACTCGTCGCTCCTCACATCTTTTTCTTTTTCTTCAGCCTTCAGTTCACAAGCGGGGTCGGCTCGTGGTGATCGGTTTCGTCATTTTATTTTATCAAATGCCTGATCAGGATGTAATCGCGAGACCTTTAAATCCCCATCCAGCGTATCAAGCCACCATTGTTTTGGGCGACTTTTTGGTTGTTTACCATTGCTTTCGATGTTCTGATCAATACTGGTTGTTGAATTCTCGTTCGCGTGAATTACTTGACCACACCATCGAAAACGCCTCTCTTGCAGTTTTTCTACGATCGATGCCAACCCATATCGATCGCGGATATTCTCATTTCAGACGTAATCAAAACGTGTCACGCCACCAGTGCAATGCAACATCTTCGTCCCCATTACCGCAAGCCGCCGTTCATTGTCCTTTATAGTCGGCCAACACTCAGAACTATAGAGAGTGGCAGACGGACGACATTGCAGTAAATTTTAGATTTGGGACGTTCGCTGATACGTCGATCACAAAGAACACCAGTTGGGGAATGCCACTTCATCCATCCAAACAATTTCATTACGCAGTTCTCCATTGGCTGATAGCGTTGACTCTATATTTTTAAATCGCTGAGTTCTGACAATGGCAGTAACCTGCCCTTCGAGATATTTAAATCGCTCAATTCTGGCAATGGCAGTAACCTGCCCAGAACTGAACGATTTCAATATCTCGGGTCAATGCTATAAGCCAATGGAGAACTACGTTATGCTCCTCACATAGGGATACACAAAACCTTTCATACCTGAAGCGTCAAGCTTCCGGTTTCCCGACTTGTTTGCAAATATATTTGAGTGCAGAACTATCCCATTTGTTACATACATACTCGTAATGTATATATTTAGTGTCTGAAACTACTGACTTTAACTTACTATTTTGGGTTCCAGTTAATTTACACGGAAAAGACAAGTTCGAGCTACTGTAACTATGTCAGTAACAGTACGATTTTGATCATTTCATATCATGCTAAATAGTATAGTCAATATTACTGCACTTAATGATAACTCCAGGATAAACTGAGGAGTGTCGTCTAGTCAATTTTCGAAAAACACAGTAATTTACTATTATTAACTTAATTTGAGTAGATATTGCAGTGAGTGCAGTTTGTGGCCTGTGCACCATACAGAGGCAGTTTCATGATTATTCGATTGAGTAGTTTCAGAGAATGGGTCCATTAACGAAATCACAAATCGTCAATGTCGAAACTAAGGCTAGCTTCGTACTAATGAAGACCTTTCATTTAATGTCCAAATTTGACTATATTCGTCAAAAAAATTACACCCGCCTTTTGCATGTATGAGGACCACCTTAAGGTCAACGTAGAAAGATGTAACTTACCGCATATGTGGGCGTTCACAGTTTGCACCTTTCCACTAAAATTTGTCGCGATCGATATAGTTGTTTCTGAGAAAAAAATGTGTGTAACAGACAGACAGAGCATCGAATGCGGTGCCTGAAATCCAGACCGGACATGTTCGCTGAGTTGTTTAAGGCGTGCATATCCGATGGGACGGCATGGAAGCGGCAGAAGTTGGTGCTTTTGCCTAAGCCTGGTAAACATTGTGGAGAAAATGTTAGAACGGGTAATATACAATAGAGTACTCCCGGTAGATTACTAGCGGTATGAGTTCTGTAAAGCCATATCATTGATGCTATCAAATTGGTTACTGGCTTGGCCGGAGATGCAATTCACGGAAAGGGTAGTCCAGCTAATATTGCGAGGTGGCAACCCTGGACGTAAAAAATGCATTCAATTCGCTCAATTGGAATCTAATACGGAAATTCCTAGCGGAGACCGCCTATCTCACTACTATTGTCGATAGCTATTTAGCTGAAAGGAGGCTCTGGTATGATATCGAACAAGCACCCCAGGAGTATATTGTTTCTGCGGGTGTTCCGTTATTAAACTGAGTTCAGTCGACAGGAAGATAGCCTTGAGGGTATGCTTTGCCTTCAGGACCGTCTCAAATGACACAGCGTTTATCATCTTGGGAATGATGCCGATTGACATCTTGACAGATTAGATGGCGAACATATATAATATGAAGCCAATCTCTCTCTTATCGCAGATGAAAAGGTGAGATCCATCAAGGAGTATTTGGAGGGACGACACGATGGGATTAATTATATTCTTACCCAGTTTCTCAACTGCAGGCCAATGCCTTTTGAAGATTTCCACCTCCTCAACAAAAAACAAGTCGGTAAAACCGGAAGCTGGACTCTTCAGGTACGAAAGGTTTTGTGTATTTCTTAGTACGTAGCACGTAATACATCCATATATTATGTGAGAGTACCCACTTTCAGGTGATATTGACATTCATAGTCTTCAATTTTCAAAGAAGCAACCAATTCGACATATTATAACTTTGTTGGTAATAGTGTGATTTCCACCAAACTTGGTAAGGCCATGCTCTATATTATAGCCTACCTCGCTGCAAGATCGCGGTGCTAGGATGAATTGAAGGGGGGTTTCCAGCCAATTACAAAGAATTGTAGTAATATACTATTATTAACTTTATTTGAGCAGATATCGGTGTGGAAGGTATTTCGGAGGCACCATATAATGGCAGCCTCCTGATTTTTTTCAGATTTTCCGGTTTGGTATAATAGTTTCTGAGAATGGCCCTCTTAAAGAAATTATCGCTTCCAACCCCCCACACTCCCCACCTTGTCTTGTGTTGACACAAAATGTTAAAAACAAACAGACAGACAGGCATTGAACCGATTTTAATAAGGTTTGATTTTACAAGCAAAACCTTAAAAAAAAATGTATACCAATTCGGTTTGTATGGCAACTTTGCCTTAAATTCAACATTAAATTACATCATTGACTGTATGGAATTTAAAAGCTTCCATATTTTGTTCATAGTAATTGGTGCAGCCGTTTTCCAGAAACGTTCGGGAGTAGAGTTTTGCAAATTCATAAAAACCACCTTCGACGTACTATAGGTTAACTACTAGTAACAGTATAATTTCTCCCAAACTCTTCTGTTGTGGCTTATGTAATGGTTTATTTATTTCAGTAGTGAGTGTGAAGGTTTCATCAACGGCGCAATAACCGGTATACGGTCTAGGCCTGCCTTAATATGGAACTCCAGACATCCCGGTTTTGCGCCGAGGTCTACCAATTCGATATCCCTAAAAGCTCATCTCATGCAGGGTCTGCGTCGTCTTCTTTGTCTACCATAGATATTGCCCTTATAAACTTTCCGGGCTGGATCATCCTCATCCATACGCATTAAGTGATCTGCCCACCGTAACCGGTTTAATTTTTTGGTTGACTAAGAAACCTGCTCCAAGCACATGGTTTAATGGATGGCCGCTATATTATATGGTGTAGTGGCTCTTCTCCGGAAACCGGTCCCCGTCCATTTCATCTCTTGCAACGCTGTTACATCAGCCTTATATTGGGGCTTGGTGCTCAGCAGCATTCGGTCTGTACAGGGAGCGCACGTTCCATCAGAAAATGCGCAAATAATTAATTCGTTGTCGTTGCCGGGTTCATCGTTGTAAGATCCATCCTGTCCGAAGCTCCTTCCATCGTAACACAGATTTTCCGTGTAGGGTTGTCAGTCCTACCCAACCCCGAAACTGGAGGACCAGTTGATACATTTTGTCCCGTTTTTAGGCGCGGGAGACTCGCCTTCAGTCTTCTCCGTCAGTGGTTTTTAATAAAGAAAGAGCTCCCAGCGATCACCACGTGGAGGAGGAGACAGGGTTTGGTAGTAGAGCTGTTGGTGTTGGTTCAGTAGGCGTTTCCCAGGTTTTATGCTTCATCGTGGGTACCAACCCACTTTCGCCCTGGGACCTAGACTACCCTTTGACCTCCATAACAATGTAAATGCTCTTCTAAATTGGAAAAAACAATTTCTTCTTAGCACTCTTTTTGTACCAACATTGTATTAATGTTATCATCCAGACCATGACAACATTAGTCCCCACCGGAGTCGCAAACACAGAGTTTCATGCGACAAGCTGCGTATCATGAGTGGCGAATAATGATATGACCATTCGGATCAGCTACGAATATCGCAGGTGAATCTTATAAATAAATACCCGAGGATAAGCCGAACGTTTCCATTTGTGTTCGCCTTCCTAAACACTTTCCTGATTTCTGGGGGAGTAAACCTCCGTGGGAAATTCGTAATCCGAAGTGAAGCAATCCTCGGGCCTTTCGGATGACGTTACACTGTATTTCTGAGGCTCCCATCCAAACGCAACATTGGGGCTCTGCTGCAGGGTTGACTGCCTCTCCACTACTCGTGGAATAGAATTAGGGATAACAACATTTTAAAATCTTTTAGTGGGACCCCAGAGACACAAACACAGTACTCAATACAGTTAAGACGTGTTCAACAACACCAGAGCGGCTCTTCTCTCTCAGATGTTTTGGCGTCAACCAGCAGGAACGGAAGACCAAGACGTCATATGTTTTGGACGAACCAACACAACGAATTTATCGCCAGCGCTTATTATCGTTTGACAAATTAAAAACGAAATCCATCAGGATGCACTCAACGACTACACGACATGTTTATAATTCGAAGCAGAACGCCGTCAACCTGTACTAGATGATAGTGAATAATAAACGATTGGCCCTACAAACTTGTACAAATCAACCTCAACCACTGCGAGGCAGCGCAGGATCTACTCTCGCAAACCATCCGCGATAAAAACATCGATGTGTCCATAATTAGTGAATCATATCGAAACCACGGTGGTATTACTTGGGTCAAAGACAAAACCGGCCAAAGAGCGCTATGGGCTTGTGAAGAACAAGCCTTCGAGGAAATAATGGAGCACCCAGAGGAGGGCTTCAACAGAGCGAAGGTGAAGGGCGTCCACATCTACAGTTGCTATACTCCACCCAGCGCTACGCTCACCGAGTATGAGCGGGTATTTGTCGCGCTGGTTTTGGATGCAAAAGGAAGTTGGTCGACCATAATTGCAACCGATTTTAACGCGTGGGCTCTTGAATGGGGCAGCCGGACAACTAATCTGAGGGGACGTGTTTTCATCGAAGCATTCGCGGGGCGAGACGTGGTATTGGCGAATGTTGGGGCCTCGTACACTTTCCGGAGAAGGGGCCTAGGGTCTACAGTTGACCTGGCATACGTGAGTGCCACTTTAGCCAGTAGAGTCGCTTGTGATGTCAGTGAGGATTATACTCACAGCCACCACTAGGCAATCTGCATGGAAATCAAGGGCGGATCGAGCTCGAAAAAGAGTTCTTGCAGAATGCTGGGTGGTATGCTCGGTGGACGGCGAAAGCTTTTGAAGGGCACACGTTTTCTGTAGCGCTTAAACCCGACATATCTCTGAATGGTACGGCTAGAGAAAAGCCACTAAAATCACCCGATGGGTGACGGAAGCATGCGATGCTACTATGCCCAGAAGGCGATTGTTCCCCAGTAAGCCACCCAACTACTGGTGGAATAACGAAGTCGCAACTTTGTGAGCCGCATATTTCCGGGCGAGAAGGTTTCGCCAGGAGCTTAGGGGAAAGCCCGGTGGCGACAGTCGAGAGGAGGCACACAGGCAACTCCGTGGCTGCCTAAAAGAAGCCAATCGGAGGAACAAAAAGAACTGCTTCAAACAGCTGTGCGACCATGCCGACATAAACCCTTAGGGCGAAGCCTACAGAGTGGTAATGAAAAGGCTGCAAAGATCACTCCAGGTGACCTATCCGCGCCTCCTGAAACAGATTGTTACCACTTCGTTGCCTCACCACGAAAATAGGGGAAGGCAAACGGTTGTCCAGCTAAATGAGGGCATGATACCTCCGGTAACTGTGGAGGAGTTGCGGGAAATATGTGGTAGGATCAGTGACAACAAATCCCCAGGTTCGGATAGCATCCTAAGCCAAGTTTTGAAAATGGCCCCTACATGTGGATGGACGATTCCGTAGCCTACACAATGACGAAATCTATGAGCGATACCATGACCGTCCGGATGTGGATAAAATACGGCTCAATAGGTTACGGTGGGTGGGTCACTTAATCCGTATGGATGAGGATGATCCCACCCGAAAGTCTATAAGGGCAATATCTATGGTTGGAAAAGAAGACGACGCAGACCCTGCCTAAGATGGAGCGATGGCGTAGGCCAGGACGCCAGACAGCTTTTAGGGATATCGAATTGGTGGACCTCGGCGCAAAACCGGGATGTCTGGAGTTCCTTATTAAGGCAGGTCTAGACCGGATGCCGGTTGTTGCGCCGCCGAGTGAAGACTAGGCTCGACCTTTTCGCCAACACTTTCGAGGCGTGTCTGAAAGAGGCAAAATTCCCGGTCCAGTGGAAAAAGCAAAAGTTGGTGTTGCTTCCGAAGCCTGGAAAACCACCTGGAAACCCAGCATCGTATCGTCCTATCTGCCTGCTAGATACAAAGGGGAAGATGATGGAGAGAGTCTTCTACAACAGACTCCTACCCATCGTCAAAGCCAGCAATGGTTTGTCGGGACGCCGACGGATACAGTGAGAGTGGTAAAGTCCTGACTAGAACGGATCAAGCTGACCTTGGCGGACACGAAAACGGAAGCGGCCTTAACAACGAACCGCAGAAAAATAACACTGTGAAAGTCGGTGGATATACGGTCGTATCGAAGCCGGCTGTCAAATACCTGGGGGAATAATTGACACCAAATTGACCTTTAGGGAACAACTAGAATATACATGCCAAAAGGCAGCCAGTTCCACTACGAAAATGTTGCGGAATATTGGTGGGCCGAAACACTACCGGAATGCCGGAATGCCACCTGTTAGGCGCTCGCAAATTGTCAGAGACGGAAGAAGGTGAACTCGGTTTACCGGCTCATGGCTTTGAGGGCTTGCAGTGCGTTTAGAACCACATCAGATGAGACAGTATTAGTGGGGGGCAGGCATGATCTCTGCCGACAGTCTGGCTAAGAAAATGAGTGTGCTGTACCATACAAGGCGTATGGAGGGGCATACAGTGCGTAGAAATATGATAAGGTCAGAGTCGCATGATCTCTAATAACGAAGATGGAACGAGTCTACGAAAGGTTTTTGGACGCACAGATTCATTCCCAACACTAGGGTGTGGCTTGAGCGGAAACATGGGGAGACCAACTACCCCATTACCCAGTTGCTCATGGGACACGGTGGTTGCTACAGGCAGTATCTGCATCGCTTTGGGTTCGATGATTCTTCGAATTGTCCTAGATGCGATGGCATACCGGAGGATCCAGAGGATGTGGTGTATCAGTGTCCAAGATTTGTAACGGAAAGGAGGAGCCTATACCAAGTGTTGGGCAGGAGCGTGAGCTCCGAGATCATAGTCGCGGAAATGCTGAGGTCCAAGAATAACCGGCTTAAGATTTGCTCCGCAATGATGAAAATACAGGAGGAGTTGCCGAAGGAGCAAAGAAGGAGGAAAGCCGCAAGTTGCAGTAGGACGAGTGCCTAAGGGCAAACCTAAGCCGCGAAATAACGGGATTGAGGCTGGAGAGATAGGGGTGGGTTTTAGTGGGTGCGAATCCCACACGCGCCCGCTGTAGCTCCGACGTTTGTGACGTGTCTTTCTAAGATTTTCCGTATATAATTAAACAAGCCCACGGACCCCCTTCTCGCCCAACCAGACCGAGGAACGGTCACCCTAAGGATGGGCTAAAGTTAACATCTAAAGGCCCGCATCACAGCGATGGTGCGTTTTAACGCAAAGTGTGTGCGACCATGCGAAAATGTATTGCTACATCTCGATTGTCGCAAACACTTGCAGCGATGACGCGGTGGTTCTACACTACACCACACTACAAAGACATGGATCTTAAATCGAAGATAGTTCGGATCAAAACAACAAAAGACAGATTGTTACCGGACAGGACTTTTGGGACTATAGCACAGGTTGTAAGGATAACCGCTTTTTGCATCTCCATGTATAGTCCAGCCCTAAGATAGAGCGTTTTCAGCGCTTTATGTAAGTTTTGCGGTACTAATCCCGTCGCTGAAATTACTACTGGGACTACTTCGATTTTTTGTAGTCTCCAAGTCTCCTTCATATCGTCCGCCAAGGGGACGTAGTTCCGGATTTTGTCCAGCTGTTTTTCAACAGTGTTCCGGTCCAACGGTACGGCTACATCGATTATGAAGCAGGCTCGTTCTTCTTTGGGAAGCAGAACCAGATCGGGTCTGTTATGATTAACACTGTGGTCGGTGGCAATAGTGTGATCCCACAGTAGTTTGACCCGATCATTTTCCAAGAGTATACTTATAGTAGGGATGGTAGGTTCCCACCAAGTTATACTTCAACGCAAGGTTTTGATGGAAAATCTTGCACACAGAGTTATGACGATTGGTGTACTCAATACTGCTCAACATCCTTCACGCAGATGTTATGGGGTGGCGATCATGAAGAATGTACCATTAATATTTTTTTGTTGGGAGCGAAGCATCCTGAATTGAAGTTAAGAGTGATTCGGTCTCATTTGTTGGATTTTTTTTTATATGACCTCCGTGAATGGGTATCTATTTTTACATGTAGACCTTCTGTTGGACTGAAGTAATATGCGACATGGGGTCCCATTTCCTGCTTCTCAAGTTCACCCCCCTCAGGGGTCGTCCTCTCCGGGGTCGTTAGCGACTTTTAACGGGTCGCTTATGATACGGGGTGTGACGTCCCCGAGGTGCCCGAGTAAGTAGTTCTGCCCCCTAGCTGGCAGCATTCCTGCGTCCTAGGTAGTAGCCTCGAGAAAGCTTCTCGGTGAAGAGCGAACTGCGAATGACCGGTGCACGTCGGAACACACTGGGAGTCTCCGGAGCCGTTGACAACTCTCTGCCGGCGTCGACGGGGTGATGTGAGCGTAGCTCTGCCAAGGTGGTAGTTGCGACGTGTATCAGGAGCCAGCCCCTTCGGGACCCTGGTCAGGAAGTGTGCATTGAACCGGTGTTAGTAGACCGCGATGTCCCGAGCGAGCGCTGATCCGTCCGTGAATTCCGGGATCAGCTAAGCGTAGGCCAGGCCTCAGGGAAGTGGGGCAGGGGCTGTGTCCCCGAGGGTATACCCGTTCCTGACTATTGCACACGATGCGCTGGTTATTTTTTCATGGAGAATATTCATAAACTTATAAAAAACAACGACGAAACAACAGGCAAGGAGGAAGAGGTGACTGTGTTTGGGCCGATCACAAAAATGCGTCGTTCACCGCAGCGATCAGCGAAAGAGGCAACGAGGGCTAACATACCCGATGTGACAATGGGGCGCCCAAATAAAGAGGAAGCCTCATCAAGTGGTGCGATTGAACGTGCGGAGATGGCAACTCCAATACCTTGCAGTGCCCCTGTTCTGGAAGTAAGCTTAGTCAGAATCGCTAGTCCTGAGCAGATGGATTTGGACACAAATCGAGTGGAAGTGCATTCGACCGTCCTCGCTAGAGCCGAAGAGGAAAGGCTCATCAGAAAATGCGCAGCAGTGGTGAAACGTATGCGGTCGGCAGCGTTTTTTCAGAGGAACGTCAGCAAAGGCGTCAAAAACGGGCTGATGGAACTGGAGGAAATATTGGACCGCATTTCCTTTTATAGACGTGGAGAGCAGCGGAAGACGATTGTAGAGCAAAAACAGTCGCACTCCCCGCTGAGAATGCTGTTTGCGTCAAACGGACCGCAGATAGCCCTTTGCAAAGTGAACTGGGGAAAAAGCGGAAAGAGGACGACGTGCCTGAAGGAGACTTTCTCGACGTAGTCTCCAGGGCCCAAAAAAAGAAGGTGAAAAAGGAAAAAAAGAAACAACGGGCTCCGTCGCCAGAGACACGTCTGTCCAAAAGCAAGGAGGCTGCCAACCAAAAGCCAGGAGCGGAAAAAACGAGGAAACGAAGAAGGACTAGACCGTCGGCTCTGCTCATTAAACCGACGGAAGGCAAGACATTTGCGGAAGTCCTTAGTGAAATCTGCTACAGGATGAAACCCGTTGAGAACGGAGCAGAGGTGTCTTCGATACGGAAAACGAGGAGTTGTGGAGTTCTCGTCGAACTGGGCCCAAAGACGACCAACAAGAGCACGTTCTGCGAAGCGGTCAAGGGGCTATAGGCGGAGAAGGCTCTTGTTTCCAGCCTAGGACCCATTTGCTCTCTAGAAATACGGGATCTTGACTGCCTCACAGAAAAGGCCGAAGTAGAGGAGGCGCTAAAGCGTGAATGTCCAGAGGTAACCAATGCCCGGGTAGGTATTACCACTGTAAATGCTCGAGGCCAAAAGCTCGCCGTGGTGGAAGTCCCCGAGCAATATGCGAGGAAACTCCTTAACAGCGGGAGAATCAAAATCGGATGGGTAGTATGTAGGGTACGAATGCAGATAGTCCCCACCAAGTGCTACAGGTGTCTGGACTATGGACACACGTCAGCAGCTTGCAAGGGTCCGGACAGGCGGACAGCATGTCGGAGATGCAGCCAAGTGGGTCATCAAGCGAATACTTGCAAGGAAAGCGAGAGTTGTGTTCTCTGCAGGGATCGTGGCGCGTCTGGTGAAAGCGTCGCACACACTGCGGGACGGTGTCCGATCTTCAGGGCGGAATTGGAGAGCGCTAGGGTGAAAACGCCATGATCCGCATTTTGCAAATTAATATGCACCTGAGTGCAACCGCTCTCCAGTTGCTAGCACAGTTCGCTGCGGAAGTAAATGCTGATCTCGTGCTGATCAGTGAGCAATACCAAAACAAGGACCCGTCCTCATGGTATCTCGACTTATCGGGCACCGCTGCCATCTGGGTTCGGGACAACGTTCGACTTCGTGTTCTTGCCGAAGGCCCGGGAGGACGGATTTGTCTGGATCCGGTGTTTAGGGATAACGTTTTTTAGCGTTTACCTGACGCCGAATGAGATGATGCCGGACTTTCGGCGCCGACTTGATGCTCTGGAGGACGCCGGCCGTTTCGAGCACGGAGGGACGAATCCTGGTTGGCGGTGATTTTAATGCCAGGGCTCTTGAATGGGGCATGCTTCAATCAGACTCCAGAAGGAAACGGATTTTGGAAATGGCGGCGAGAACCGGGCTCGTAATTTTAAACACCAGATCCACGCCAACGTTTCGGCGCCCAGGTTGTGAAGGAAGCATTCCTGACATCACTTTTGCATCGGAATCTCTGGCATCATCGGTGGGCGGATGGCGAGTCCTAGAAGACTTCTCGGCAAGTGATTATCAGTACATTGCGTTCGAAGTGTTTGACGCTACTTGCCGGCGAGCACCAACACGACGTTCCCCCTGCGTGTGGAACGTCGCGAGGGTGAACATCGGAAAGTTCGTCGAAACTCCTGGAGCAGGTAGGGCCGCGCTGTGGGGCACTCCGGGAGGTGGTGGTGTCGCAGCTGACACCGTCGTAAATTCAGTGATGAATCTGATAACGACGGCGTCTGAGGCTTCCATGCCCCGGAGAGGCCCCAGGCGCGACAAGCCTTCTATGTACTGGTGGACGGTAGAAATTGCCAACCTACGGAAGGAGTATCATAAACTCCGCCGTTTGGAGGAGACTCTGCAGCGCTATAAATAAAAGTAAAGCTCGCGGCTGACAGAATCTTGTTAATGAGGTGAACGAGGACCCGTGGGAACTTGGCTATAAGCTTGTCACTCGGAAAATCGGGGCTCTGCGGAAGCCCTGCATACTCAGCACCGACCAGATGGACCGCATTGTGCAGGCATTGTTTCCCAGGCACCCTGTACGGGTTGATGTAAATAGCACGGAAAGCATCGTGGATTGCCGCCTTTTCACAATGAGAGAGCTCGAAGAAGCGGTTCTCACTATGAAAAACAGGAAGGCGCCAGGTCCTGATGGCATCCCGACGGAAGTTTACAAACTGGTGTTCTGCCAACGGCCAGAATTGCTGGTTGAAGTGTTCAACGCGTGCTTGAAGGAGGGCATTTGTCCTTGTCGCTGGAAAGTGGCCAGACTCGCGTTGATCAAGGTAAAGGAGACCCGGAGCTCTCGTCTGCATACCGACCGCTGTGTATGCTTGACACGGCCGGAAAAGTGCTCGAGAAGCTCATCAGGGGTAGATTCGCTGAAGCGATCCGTGCTGCCAGGGACTTATCCGCAAGGCAGTTCGGGTTTAGAATAGGGAAATCTACAGTGGATGCTGTTATGGAGGTCGTAGATGCGTTTAATCGAGCCGGGGCACACAGCCACCGATCTCGACGGATAGTGCTCTTCATAACGCTTGATGTCAGAAATGCCTTCAATTCCGTAAGATAGACAGATATGCTAGGTACACTAGAGAACTTCTTTCATGTGCCAAGCTATCTCTTGCGGATATTGAGGGATTATCTGAAAGACCGCTCCCTGCTCTATGAGACGCTAGAGGGCCAGAGGAGGATGAAAATCACGTTGGGAGTAGCGCAGGGATCCATCCTAGGGCCGGAACTCTGGAACGCTTCCAACGATAGTCTGCTGATACTCGATATGCCCGAAGAGTCGCGCCTGGTCGGTTATGCAGACGACGTTGCGGCACTTGTTGTCGAACGCACTGTTGAACAGGCGCAAGGCAGACTTGGCATATTGATGCGTAAGCGGATGGGTGACTGCTCACGGTTTCAACCTTGAGCTGGAAAAAACCGAAGTGGTCATCCTGACCAGAAGGAGAATCCCGACCCTGCGTCTCATACCGATCGGCGAGTTGACTATAGAGTCAAAACCAGCGGTTAAATACCTTGATTTAATGCTCGACTTGAGCAAATCAAAACAGCAGCGGATAAGGCTGCAGCTGGAGTCGCGGCCTTGAGTCGGCTAATGGCGAATGTTGGGGGCCCTATATCAACTAGGAGATGTCTCCCCATGGGAGCAACGCAGTCCGTTCTTCTCTATGGTGTGGAGGTATGGGCTGATGCCCTTGACAAGGAGGTGAATCGTAAACGCCTTGCTCAAGTGCTTTTCGAGTGGCGTCTGCTTATCGCACCGTCTCCGAACCGGCTGTGATGGCGATCGCGGGGGTGATCCCCGTTGGCCTCCTTGCCAAGGAGCGAAAAGCTATCTACCGCCGCAAGGGCGAAAACTTACGAGAAGTGGTTGCCCGTGAAGAACGTCAACGCACCCTTTCGCACAACTTTCTTGGCAAAATGAGCCAAGGGGCAGGTGGACTGCGCGGCTCATCGCCAAATTAGACCCATGGTTGAAGAGAAAACACGGTGAGATTGATTACTTCCTTACCCAACTTCTAAGCGGGCATGGAGGTTTTCAGTCTTACCTGCACAGGATTGGGAAGGCGCGATCTCCTGATTATGTGTTCTGCAATGGAGTGGCGGATGACGCTGAACACACCTTTTTCTCTTGCGAGAGGTGGGACGGCCTCCGCCAGCAGCTTTATGCAGACACAGGGGAGCTCTCCCCCGACAACATTGTGCGAGATGTTCGGGCTCTTCTTATAACGAAGAAGATTGAACTCGACCGACGGAGGGATCGGACGGTGAGGGGTTCCCTGAACTAACAACAACTCCCCTCCTCCCCTTCCTTCCCGTTGGTGAAAGGAATTCCCTGACTTGAAGGCTCCCAAAGCCGGGAGAGCGGGAGGGCTAGCCCGAAGTAATGTATCAAACGGTTCCAGGCTAGTTCTCTGATGACAGGGAGGTGTTTAGTTGGTAGTCCGCCAGCGTACTGTTGCGGGAGTCCAACACTATGTGCGTAAACGCATTCACCTACCTTACTCCCAAAAAAAAAAGTTCAAAGGAGATAATTTATTATCTGCCATGACGGTGTAATTGGCTGGATAATTGATTCTCGAAGAAAAACTCACGAAGAGAATGCACTTGATTGTAGTGCAATGTTTTTAAATCAAGTACCCCCCTTCCTCCCTGGTGACGTGGGATGGTGATCCTTAATTTTTCGGTAGCTGTATTGTGCATGTTGTTATTTGCAAGAATTACCCTTACCCGCCTATGACAGATTCTAAATCGGTATTACTCCATTGTATCACACCGAAAGCATAAAGAAGGACGGGAATGGCGAAGGTGTTGATCGCCATGATTTTATTTTTCCCGAACAGCTCCATTTTCAAGATAAGATCCTGACGCCGTTCAAATTCCCCCAGCGACTTTAATTATTGCTACAGCACGTGTTGTTACTTGCAATATGCCCGCCGTCCGAATCAATACCCTCAATTTGGATGTTATTGTGGCTTTATCCTTCGTTGTCGGTATGTTTTCTCCGAAAAATTGTTTTTATACGACATTTCTCCAAAACCAACTGCTGAACTGGATAGTGATGTCCAGTAAGGAACGAAGTTGGTTCTCGTCTTTGGCGGGCTTAGAGAGTCGCCTTGAAAAATGCCACGCCTGATTGGTATCTCTCCTGATGTTTGTGAGGATACCGATAGTTTCGTGCTCCAATTCTTCATCATTATTCTGAGGAGAAGAACTTGGGATGAGGAAAGTTACCCCTTTGGTAAAAATTTCTAGAACTAATTTGGGATCGACAAGCATCTGATTAAAATACTTCAGCCAGAAGTTGTAAATCTTACTAACTCCTGGCGTCTTCCAATTATCTGCCTTTTCAATGGCTGCTTCTACGTCATCTTCAGTTATGTCAGGTATAGTCATTTCGGGGAGGGCCTCGCATGAACCCATAACGCTTCTAAATTGCAACGACTGGATTCGCTACAAACATTTCTCCAAAAGCCTTCTGCTTGAGCCAGATCAAAATTACTTTCCCTACCTGGGTTGGTGAGATTTTTATAGATCCCCCGTTGGTTTTGGAAGAACAAGATGTTGTCTGTCCTTCGCTGAAAGCTTTTTGATACCTACAGATGCGATTGGAAGATACCGTAAGTTTCTGCTTCAGGATTTCTTCGATTGGCATATCATTGGGCAGATGGTAGTTTCCAATAATGTTCGCCATGCATCTGTGCACTCTTGGTGATGGATTTCCAAGAAGTGCTTGCGTGACACGACCAATCTCCTTTCTCAATTTTTCGACTCTTTTGTTGAGTCGAAATACCCAGAACGGTAAAGTCCTCCTGCACATACCTCTGTTATTCTCTCTAAGATATTGATAATGGAGATGAATAACCGCAGCAGCTGCAACATAGATCAGGCTGTGAACCTCTGTAGCATTAATCTCTTTAGCCAAACGATCAACCAAAAAAAAAAACGGCAGCAATGATGCTAGTAGTTGCCGAAGTAAACCTTAGTTTTGGGATCTTTGGCCTAGCGTCTGGGAGAATGCCAGTATATTTTGTGAATGCGACAGCTATCCTGCTCGAACGCCCTCGTCCAGCCCGGCATGCCTACTCGCTTCCTGTGAGCATTCAACCCGCCACTTGGCCCACCAGCGACTTTAATAAAGATCGCCTAGTGATCGCTGTGGGTGTAATGCGCACTTACATTCCAGGTAGTTCCCCTTACCAATGCGGTGCTTACGTATGTGAGGTCGACGATAGAACCCAGGCCTCTCCCTCTGAACGTAAATGAGTTCCCAGCATTGACAAGTACAATATCCAACTCGGCAATGCTTCGAGCAGTATACGTCTTCTCTCGTTTGTCCTTCGGCTATCCTATTCACAGGCCCAGGCATTGAAGTCACCCGCTATGATTTTCGGGGTATGACTCCTTACGTCCAGCACCAAATGGTGCAGCATCTCCTCGTACTGCGCACGTGTTGCGAGGAGCGTAACAACTGTACACAGGAATCCCGTCCATTTTTGCTCTCACGAAACCAGCTTCTGGACATTGCATAACTTCCTGAATGGTCTGTACGCCGCACGCCCCTATCGCTGCATTACCGGCCTGGTCCCTGGTCCAGACACGATCACCGTAGTAGCAATAGGGTTCACAAATAATGGCGACGTCAATTCTCTTTTCTCGGATGGTCTGTGAGAGGAGGTGTTGCGCCGCCCCGCAGTTATTGAGATTGATTTGAATCAACCTCATTAGGGCCTTGTATTTAGCGCTCTCCTGAATACTGGACATCTGCTACTGCCAGTAATATGTCGGTTGTCGAAGTCCTCTTTCCCTTCGCATAGCATGCATTTCAGTCAGGTATGCACTCCTTTGCGATATGTTCTTCTCCTCCGCACTCTCTGCACCGCATTGATCTATCGTGGGCGCTGGCGCATGCTGCGGCTATGTGCCCAAAGTCCAGGCACCTGAAGCATCTTTCCATGTTCACTCGCTCTCTGAGTCGACAGTTGACCCAGCCTTTCGTGACTCTGCCCGCCGATAGTAATTTGGACGCTGTCTCTGCTTGCAGTCTGCGCCCCCCCATTAGCCTTTCGCATCAATTTGAACACCCTGCCGTTTCATTTTTTTGGGAATCTGTTGGGGTCCACGTCTGAATGCAACATACGCGAGGAACCAGCGGAGCTTTTTCCCAATAAACTTGCCAGATAGTGCAGTTTTCGGTAACGGGAGCGAAAGAGTATTGGGTTGGACTTTGGGGGTTACCTGCCCAGCATGCTGAGCATGCTGAGTGGATCACCGCCGAAAGCACCCGCCATGCCAATACACCAGGCATGAATTTTGCGGATGGTACCGAAGTGGCAGTTCGACGAGCCATAAACAGCTCGAAGAACTGGAGGGGCCCAGGTCTGGATCGGGTGCAAAATTTCTGGTATAAGAAATTTACCAGCGTACACAGTCGGTTGGCACACAGTATAAATGAGGTCATGAGTCCGCCGGAAGAATTTCCACGCTTCCTCACTGCGGGGATTACTTACCTTATCCCTAAGAAGGACACGGTGCAGGACCCCGCAGACACAAGACCGATTACTTGCTTACCAACCCTCTACAAATTCATAACGTCCATTATTAGTGGAAGGGTCAATGCGCACCTCGAGACCAACAACATTCTGCCCGAGGAGTAGAAAAGCTGCCGAGTTGGGTCAAGGGGTTACGAAGGGCAACTCATTATCGACTTGGTAGTAGTAGACTAGCAACTAGAGGCCAAGAAGAGGTTGCAATATCGATTATGCCAAGGCTTTCGACAGCGTCCCGCATACCTGGCTAATCGATGTCCTGTATCTATATCGCATTGATCCGAAACTAATAAAGGTTTTGGCGACAGTGATGGAAGGGCGGCATTCCACCTTATCAGTGCGTACATCTGAGGGTGCTAATACCTCAGAGCCCATCCGTATACGGCGAGGCACCTTCCAAGGGGATTCGCTGAGTCCCCTCTGGGTTGCATGGCACTGAACCCCCTTCATTCCTACTGAATGATGCTAGAGGGCATGGTTTTGCAATAAAGTATGGCCTACGTGCTAAGTGCGAACTGACACACTTGATGGACTTAGATGACATCAAGCTGTATGCTGGGACTGACGACTATCTTAGAAGTCGGTTGCGAATAATAGACATGTTCAGCCGCGATATTCGGATGGATTTTAGATTAGACAAGTGTTGAATCCAAGCCATCCGCAAAGGTCATCACGAGCGCGTGCCGGACATAGCATTGGTGACCTCCACATCGAAGCTATGACCGAGACAGACTTCTACAAGTACCTAGGAATTCTATAAGGAACCCATGCTCCAGTTGGTGATCTGAAGGATGCTCTGCTGTCCAAATTCCTGCGACCTGTAAAGTTGGTGCTGAAATCGCATCTCTCGGGGAAGAATAAAATAAGCGCGTTGAATGTATTCACTATCCCTTCACTGGCTTATGCATTCGGAATATTGCCGTGGACGAAGACCGACCTGGAAAACGTCCACCGGCGGATACGGACAACTATGTCCAAATTCCGAATGCATCACTCAAAGTCTGCCGTGGAGCGGATGAACCTACCTCGTGACATCGGAGGTAGGGGCGTGGTTGATGTGGCGGCACAACATCATCGTCAAGTTGACTCGTTGCGCGCTTCTTTTTACAGCAAAGAGCAGGCGAGTTCCTTGCATGAGGCTGTCTGTAAGGCAGACTGTGGACTGATTCCACTTAACTTGAAGGATCGATCTTTCAATCCTCTGAGTAGGGTGAAGTCGGACCAAGAGCGGATCGATGAATGGAAGTCGAAGGCAATGCACGGTAAACACGTAAATTGTCTTTGGCAGCCATTTGTCGATTTGCATTTGTCGTACAGATTGCTATGCGCTGGGGAGCTCTTTGCTGATGCGGAGGGGCTCATGTGTACCATTCAGGATGGCGTGGTCGCCACCCGAGCTTATAAAAAGCTCATCATGAAAGAACGGGTAGAGAACGACCACTGCAGAATGTGTGGTTCGGCGTTAGAGACGTTGGACCATCTCATTTCTGGCTGTACTGTTATGGCACCGGTGCAATACATCACCAGGCATAATGCTGTATGCTGCTTCGTCTGGCATGGCTTTATGTCTTTTGGATGCTCAATTCTCCTGTTCTTCACTACACTAAACAGTACACCTTGTTGATTGCTATGGTCCCTCATCATCGCGCTGCTTACGAAGGTAATATCTACCAGTGAACCTATCCTCCCTTTCCGGAAGGTATAGGTACTTCCGATATTAGCAAAAGCAATGTCCTGCGAGGAAACCTTGCTTCCCCACTCGGTAGACCATGCGTTGAAGTCTGCCACGATGAACATTGAGGATCGTACACTTTCGTCTAACGCCAGTTCATGTAACGGGAGGAGGAACGTAGCAACTATAGACATGAACACTGTTAATTTTAGCTCTTAAGAACCCATTTCCAGGCGTTGCGGTTATCTCTTCAAACGGGTATCATCCTGTCTTCCAAATTGGGTACTTTTTACTTTTGTCGGTGGCCCATACCGCGTTATCTTTTCCTCTGTACGGTTCGCTAATAATCGCCACGCCCACACCGAGCTCTTGGACTGAATGAATTAAAAGATCTTGTCCGGCCTCACAATTGCTGAGATTTATCATATATGAATAAATCTCATTTACTTTTTCCTTTTGGTTCCCTCCTAGACAAAGGGCATTTTCCGCTTTTTGTGGCTCGGCTCTTATCACCAAAGCCTGCATCTTTACATAATATTCCTTCCAGTCTACACAACATTCCTTACAGTTATAGCGGTTGACACTAAATTTCGTGGGTCGAAAGTGATCATTTCTTTCGCGGACCCATTCTCAGAAACTACTCAACCGATGCCGATATCTTTGATTATTTGAACAAAGTTAATAATAGTATATTACTAGAATTTTTAGTAATTGGCTGCAAGAACCCTCTTAAGTTCATCCTAGAATCATGAAATTTTGCAGCAATGTAGGCTATAGCATAGAGCATGATCTTACCGTTTGGGGAAAATCACACTATTACTAACAAAGTTATAATAGGTCGAACTTGCCGCCAAGACTTTGAATGTCAATATCATACGAAAGTGGATATTCTCACATATTATATGCATATGCATAATGGGATAAATGTCCACTCAAATGCTTTATTAAAAGGAATGCACAAAACCTTTCATACCTGAAGCATTCAGCTTTCGGTTCCCCGATTTGTTTATTTATCGTCTCAGTTAGAATAATTTTTTTAGGTATAATTCCAATCTTTAATATGTAGGTGATGTAGTATTTTCGTTTTCTTTCTAAAAGTACAATTTATCAAATTTTGTTCAGAGTGGAGAGTTCTAATAAAATGCCCACTGGTGCCCACTTGGACAACTGATTAGACTTTGAATATACTCGTATGTCCCCTTTGACATCATGTCAATCATAATGAAATTTCATTCAATCATTGAAAAGCGTTACGTATATTAACTGTATTGACTTATATAATACGCGATTATGCAATGATGATATTTTACATTCGTCGGTTGTTATAATCATGACCCCATAAATGAGGGGTTAGATTTTCCGTGTACACTGAAACATAACCGTCTGTACTTATGTATATACATACGTCAGTTAAAAATTTTCACCAGAAACCCTTTTCGAGCTTGTTAACGAAAGACATTATTCCATGGGGTTTCATAGGTTAATAACTTTTAATGTTTATTAAAGTTGGTTGGCATAACATAGTAAGCTTCGTCTTCAATTCTTGCGAAAAACAGCCAAGATATCTTAGTCTAATCGTGCACTTGTTGGGGTAAAATAACCGAGTAAAAAGTTGTTCAGTTATCTGAACTAAAGGTGCTTTTAGAGTTCTCTAAGCTCTGCTTATAATGAAAGAAGGAAAATGAAGTAAAAAGTTGAAGCCAATGCTGCCTTTTCGTCACCAAGAATATACCAAAAGCACCAAATTTAGTACCTTTTGAAGTCCACTGGTATTTCAGTACTGTTGTCTCATTTTTAAGGTTTTGTGTGAAACAAAACCTTATTAGAATCGATTCGTTGTATGGCTCTCCGTCTGTCTGTCACTTCAGCATTATTCAAAAACGGCTTGACCGGTTGTCACAAAATTTGCTGAGGAGCTGTGGTTTGTGAACCCCCTTACGTAAAGCAAGTGGCGCCATTTTGTTTTGAGTGTGAAGGGAGGCTGCCTATACACGCGAAAGGGGAGTGTCCTTTTTTCACAGAATACGGTCATGTAGAGTATCAAATGAAAAGGCTCGATAAGTACGTTTCGAAAATTATGTTTCTAATATTGGGTGAAGCATAGGATAGGGAGAGTTCAAAATGCGTGTCTCAAAAAATCTATCGGAACCCATCCAATATCTGCTCTAATAAAGTTAATGATAGCATATTACTATATTTTAGAACCCGAGAAGATAAGATAGAAGTACAAGATAAGGGATAATATAAGGCATAACATTAGTTTTGATTGTAATCGAACTACTATTAACAAAGTTACAGAAGGTCAAAGTTTAGCGTTTGACATAAATTTATTGCACTCTAATATTGCTGAAGTGATGTTATACCAAGGCACTCGGCGGGCCCATGGCGACATTTTAGCTTTTTTTAGTTATTTTAGTTATTATTATAGTATGTAACAGATAGTCCAAACAGGCATTTGTGTGGATATGTATTTGCTAATTAAGTTTGCGGGTAGTGTCCAATAGAATAGGCATGTGGGGGCGTTAGGACTAGTGATATTTACTTTACTGCTATTGTGAAAGTAACTTAGAAATGCGTGAAGGTGCGTTAGATCAATTTAGATGGGCAAAGTATTTTTATTTAGGATTAGCACATGTATATCTAGATTTTAGGAATTAACGAAGGAATATTTTATATTTTTAGCTACTCACGAATGGAAAACCGTGCGTAGGGACTTCCGCCTATAAGATAAACACAAAACCTTTATACCCGAACCGCCCAGCTTGCGGCATCCAGACTTGTTTTAGATAAATAGGCACTTTGCAGTACTTTTCAATACAAACGGAAAGAACTTAATATTTGGTTCAATGTAAAAATTGCCGAAAATTTCAACTGGTCAGATTACGCGGCCTAAGGTCACTTCTAAATTTCCATAAAATTACAAAAAACAAAGTAACAGTTAGAATGATTGCAGTCTATGGTGCAAATAACCTACTAAATTCGACTTAAAGTGAAACTCCTACGGCAACATTTTGGACCATCAAATCCCTCATTGACGTGGACCGTAATTCTAACAACACTCTTCCCGAGTTCAAACTCGCCAACCGGACTAAACACACGATTGAGCACGCACATATTGTCCATCAGTCTTGAAGACTCCTCTCGGTATCAATCGGAGGACACCCACCATAGCTTGTCTTCTGGACTTAAGGAAAACCTTCGACTCCGTATGACAATACGGACTCGCTTTTAAGGTTTCCGAGATCCTCAATTTCCATCCCCATTTCAATCCCATGGTGAAACTTGTCTGAATTTTTATTTAGATGGGCTTTACCGATATTTCACTCGTTGGAAACTATCCTTAAATCCTGAAAAATGCGAAACCATGTGTTTCACGAAAACATGAGAATTACGGCGAAAATGCTGAGTTACATTAGAACTCTGTCACTCAAAATCTACGACGATCTTAGAAAAATCACATACCTCGGAGTGACAATGAATTCCTATCTCTCCCACGTCTTTTGTATAATGAAGGGAACTGAACCGTGCAACCGGTGTCTTCAGATCCCTGTACCCTATTCTAAAATACAATATCCCCACTTCCAAAAAATGAAGCTGTTTTGCTATAAACAGCTTATCCGACTACACCTCATTTTGTACTTAGTTTTCTGGTCCGATAGTTCCCCATCCCAAAGTGAACGCTGCTCTTTTACGGTTTCTACCAAATCCCACGTGTTGACGCCTTCCTTGCCCGTCATACCCTCAACTTCCCAGTCAAATGCTAATCCCATCTCACTCCTCTTGTTTGCACGGCCATACAGATCGAGATTGTTGAAGATAATCTTCTTCGGACTCATCTGTTTCCCCAGATCCTCTTATCCCCCTTTTGTTTTGAGTTTCAAGGAGAGCTCCCCATACATGTAAAAGGGGGCGTAGATTTTTTTCACAGAATATGGTCATGCAACAAATGAAAGGGCTCGACTGTTACTTTTCGAAACTGATCGGATTTCTGACATTAAGTGAAACATAGCGGAATGAGAGCTCAAAATGTGTGCCCCAAAAGTGGAACACACTTATTCAACGATCGCAGATATCCTCATTTAGGATGTGATCTAACTGTTACACCAACGGAAAGTGTTCGGTTTCATTACCGCAAAACGCCAGCCAGTGTCTTTTATAGTCCACAAAGAAAGTTAATAGTAATATATAATATTACAATATTTTGGAAATTTACCGAAAACCCCCTTGAGTTTATCCTAAAAGTACAAAATTTGGCATTAGTTTAGGCGATAGTATAGATCAATCGAACTATTATTAACAGTTATCGAAAGTTAAAGTATTGCATTTCATGTAAATTTACTGCATTCTAGGACGTGTATGGCGTCATCATCATATGTATAAAGCGAACTTATATGGACGGCGGTGTCCCTGGAGACACTTTCGCTTTTCTTAGCTTCTTTTAGTTAATTCATTTTCAGTATCAATTACTGGAAGCAGACATGTGTGTGTATACGTATATACTAATGAAAGTTGTGGGTAGTGTTTAATGTGATGTATGTATGCTTTCGTGCACAGAGCAAAGTGGAAATGTCTGAATATGCGTTAGATCAATTTCGTGCACAATATGTGCATAGAGAGTTGCTCACATAAGAAGAACACATACCTGAACCGCCGAACTTCAGTATTTCGAGTTGTGTTCAGTTATGCTCAACGGAAGAGAGAGAGTTTGAAGGAATATTTTACATTAATAATAATAATAATCGTTGGCACAACAATCCATATTGGACCAGGGCCTTGAAGTGTGTTAGAGTACTTCATTCAAGACCGTAACACTATAGTACACTGTAGAGGGCAATGTGGTCAGCACTACGCTCACCCGAGATTATTACCCTGATTTGACTCAGGTACTCATTCACAGCTGAGTCGACTGGTATCCGACTTCAAATCACGATACAAATCCCACTGCTACCAGTGATATTTGAACCATTTGAGCTATCCGGACAATATTTTACATTCCGATTTGTTTAAAAAAAATGTTCGGCAATAAAAAAAATGTAATCTTTATCAATCATTTTATATGTTATTATTTTTCTTAAGCTGTATACGAGATTTACAGTTAACGAAGTTTATAATCGCTTGTTTTTGTTTTTTACGGTCAAATTGGACTCCTCTAAAAAAAATGATTCATTGGTGGAAAACACATCTCCATTTGTGGCAATCTTAAATCAAAAATTTAAACCTTCTCTTACTCTGTACGTATACCTATCTCTATTGTCCTAGAAACGATTAAAACTTTACATTACTAAATGTCAAATTGCACCAATTTTTCATTGAAAATCCAGAATATAATTAGAAAAATATTAACGAAAATACATAATTGTATTCTGGACCAGAACTAGGGATGTGTAGAAAAACCCGATCGGTACAACAGAATTTTTGTTGCGCTGTGTGGTTCCCACCAGTTCGAAAAATGTAGTTTTTAGAAAAAGGCGTTCAAAATTTAGTTTTTATTGGCTGCAACTTGGTAAATATTTTGAATTTCGCTCTGAAATATTTACAGTATATTGCCAACATATTCTGCTTACCAAATATATACAAACGAAAAAATAGATTCTTGGAAACCGTCACATAGGAAAACCCCCTTAATCTAAAGTGGCATTCCACTCCTGGCGGCACTGTGACGAATGCGTCATAGAACGTCTCAAATTCAAAATCTACCACAGATTCTTTCGTTCCGTTGCTCTCGATAGTTCCGATTCGGTAGAAGTCTACTGTTTACTTTCAGTCCAATTCTGTTGGCCCTTCTCTTCATATCCAAAGGTATTTCCATGACTACGTGTTGAGGTGTTTGAGGAAGGATCAGACTGTCCACATACTCCAGGCAAGGCAACATGACGGAAAAGTAAAAAATTACCGGGGACCAAATACAATCCAGCCGGATATACATACATTTTCATGATAACGCAACTCTAGCACGTTGCACTTATCCCTACTCTCGGCCATGGACAGAGCTTCTTATGCACAACTCCTAAATCTTTGTTTGTTGCCACAACTCACTTTGTGGCAGGTTCTGAGCTTGAGCAGTGTGCTGCCAATCTAGAAGCAGAGAAAATTTTGTTCACTATTTTTGTTGCAATCACCAAGACTATGCCACTCCAGCACATATCTGGCCAAAGTGCTGTTAGAGACCATCTAGCATCCATTACGATCACAACGTCACCCTTAGGAAGCCTCTCCTAAACTGTGTATAATTGTTCATAGAAAACATTCTCCTCTATATCGGAAATTCCTGTTGGTGCGCGTTCCTTATCCTGAGTTTTAGCCTTGCAGTTTAATTCTTTTCAGAAACTGACTCATAAATGAAGAGAGCGCACCTTGGAGTAGTCAGCATCATCCCGGCACCGAATGGGCGTCTACCACTATTTAGTTTAGCAAAGCACAAAATTGCAGTGCCGGGAAACGAAGAGGAGTATTTTCCAAAGTGCCCCCATCGCATCCCTTCATCCCTTGGTGGGGTACAGCGCGTCAACCACATCTACGCGCCATTACTGGCGGTTATCTGAAATACTCTCCACCACCCCCCATGACTTTCCGAGTCGGACTCTACCGTTCTACGGCAAGTACCCTCAGGCGACCCACTCCCATGTTAGGAGAATGGATTGCACCGAAGGCACAGCCCGCAATACAATTGTCGTCCTTCCTTAATATATGATCTATCCACTGCCACTTCCGTCCTCCGACCACATCGTAGACGAGTCCCAAGCCTGGGCGCCAACAAGCTCATCGTTTGAGATATTGTCAGACCAATGTACGCCGTTGATACGACAAAGACATGTATTGACGAAAGCTTGGAGCTTTTGTGTAACAGTGGAGTTCACTTTCCACGTGCTAATCCCATATAGCAACACAGCAAGAACAATAGTACAGAACAGTCTCAACTTGATCTTGGCCATGTGATAGCTGCATTTCCAAATTTTAGACAGGACAGCGAAAGCGGATCTAACTCTGTTAATGCATTGCGCAACATACAGTTCGGAACCACAGTTAGCACACACCACACTCTAAATATATAAATTGATTGACACTTTCAATGCTCAGCCCATTTGTGATGTGTCACCTTATGTGGTTGTTGCCAGTCCACTTGGCAATCCCTTATTCTTCTTTCTTTCTAGATTAGATTATGGTTAGTCGGAGCAGCTAAATGCCAAAACTCCAGACTAACCAGCTATGGGAGCAGCAATTGCCTGAACTCCACAATGACCTAATCAAGCAGTGTAAATTATGGGAGCAGCGAATTGCTTGGACTCCACAGAATGAAACACGTTAAGCTTGAGTTTGATAGTTCCAACGAACTACGTATTTTTAATTTATATTTCCTTTTTTATACAATTTTTACCTATACTTAGTAGGCCGGTACATATCAATTTACAGTATTTTAGGAAAAATATTACATAGTAGGCAATGATAAAGTGAATAAGTTTACAGTATTTTTAGAGAAAATATTACATAGTAGGCAATGATAAAGTGAATAAGTTTACAGTATTTTACACCTTACCCCTTTTGAAAAAAATGAATTGTCTTTAGGAACGGTAGACAATTCGTTTTTTCTTTATTGTTTATATTATGTATAGTCAGAAGTTTTTTTTTTTTTTTTCTTTTTTTTTTAACAATAATGAGTAATATTTTTAAAGTCTACTTATTGTAATATATTGTATTGGTATTGATTAATTAGGTGGTATATTTATATTTATAACAGTATAGGCAATTTCAAAGCAATTTTGTTTATTTTATTTATTTATTTATTCGTCTTAACCTATTTTTGTGAATTTTAGATATTTTATTGTCCTGGTCTTTTATCAGGCAATTTACATTGTCAATTGATATTATGCTATAAGGACCTTCATACAATGGGTCTAGTTTTCGTCTGTTTTCGACGGATAACAAAACTTGATCTCCTATTTTCAATGATAATGGGTTACATTTTGGGTCATTTTGGTTCTTTGTCTTTTTCTTTGCTTTTTCTAGAAGTTGTTTGGCTTTGCTAATGGAATTTTGTAATCTGTATTTTAGTTCATTATTGTACAAATCGTAATTATATATTGGTTCTGGTTTTGTTTTAGAGAGTTCTGAGGGTATATTTACTTTTTTTCCAAACACTAACTCGAATGGTGTGTAACCATGTATGGAATTGGGTGACGTGTTGTAACAGAAAGAGTAGTATTGTACCCAATCATCCCAATCGTCTTTGTTTTCGTTAACGAAACTTCGTAGGTATTCGTTTAGACACTTATGGTTACGTTCTAGAGCTCCTATGGTTTCAGGATGAGCTGGTGTTGCAAATATTTGTTCAATTTTTAGCAATTTACATATCTCTGAGAATACTTGATTTTTGTATTCAGTACCGAGATCTGTTTTTATTTTGTTCATGGGTCCGTAGTTTAATATGAATCCATGGACAATTGCTCTTGCAACAGTGTTCGCTTCTTTGTTTGGAATAGGTATTATTATCACATATTTGCTCAGATCACACTGCATAGTTACAGCGTATTTATTACCTTGGTTGGTTTTGGTAAACGGTCCAACTGTGTCTATGGACATGGTATCGAATACTTTGGTTGGTGTTGTTGTTATCTCTAGTAATTCCCTATTTTGTTTCTGATATTTATTTTTTGTACATGAACTACAGTTTTTAATATAATTAGCGATTGTTTTTTTCATGTTTTTCCATTTGTATATTTCACGTAGTTTTTTATACATTCTACTCTGTCCAATGTGTCCTGCTGTTGGAGTAGAGTGATTATTATGCAATATTTCTATTACTTTCGATTTGTCCGTTATCGTAATTAGTGGTTTGTATATTTGGATATCCATATTTTTCAAAGTATGATTCGCTAGCGTTTTAAATGCGGTTGTATTTAATATAGTGAATAATTCACTTTCGGCCGATAGTTTCAGAGTCTTGGTCTGAAACCTATTATTTAGATATTTTTCCAACTCTGTGAGTTCCTGCACTAATGCGGGTTCAATTGATTGGTTATTATTTAGATTTATATACCGCTTTATTTGGACTTTATTTTTATGTATTACGTTTATCTCTATATCAGTATTTTTATTTTTATATTGCGCAATATTAAATTTCAGTTCCGGTAAATACATTACTTCATTAGGTGATAAAACCTCGAAAACGTGCAGTTGATCAGGCTGCATATTTTTGTTAGTAATGTGGTTTTCTGAAGTATTGTGAATGAGTTTTGATTGATTTGTGTTTTTGGTCATTGCTCTTGTTTGTATTTGCAAGATATTTTTCAGGTTTGTCAGGTCTGTTATATCTAGTTCTATTCTAGATAATGTATCTGGGCCAATGTTCTCTTTACCTTTAATGTACTGTATGTCAAATTGATATTCTTCTAGATCAAGCCTCATCCGTGTTAGTTTCGATGATGGGTTTTTCATCCCAAATAAGTAAATAAGTGGCCTATGATCTGTTCTTACTATAAAATGTCTTCCATAAACATATGGTTTGAAATATATTATTGCCCAATGAATTGCTGTTAGTTCTTTTTCTATGGTAGATTTATTTTTTTCACCTTTAGTGAATGTTTTGCTAGCGAAAGCTATTGGCAATTCAGTTCCATCTATTGTCTGTGATAGTATTGCTCCACATGCATTTTCGGATGCATCTGTGGATATTGTAAACTGTTGTTTAAAATCAGGGTACTGAAGTATGGGTGGGGACATTAATATTGTTTTAAGGATGTCGAATGCAGTGCTACACAGTGGTGTCCATTCGAATTTCACATTTTTACGCAACAATTGATTTAAAGGTAGGGCAATTTCAGCGAAATTTGGGACAAAACGTCTGTAATAATTACAGAATGCGACGAATCGTCTTACTTCGTCTGGGTTTTTTGGTACTGGAAATTGTTTAATGACTTCGAATTTTGAAGGATCAGGTTGTATTCCTTCGGCAGAGATCTGATGTCCAAGATATGTTACTTCTGATTGAAAGAATTTACACTTATCAGGGTTTAACTTTAAATTTTTGGCTCGTAAGCACTGAAATACTGACGTTAGATTTTTTAAGTAATGGTTTTTCGAACATCCAGTGACTATTATGTCGTCAATGTATAAGAAAGCTGTGTCGGGTGATAAACCTGATAATGCTATGGTCATCATTCTCTGAAAGCTATTGGGACTAATATTTAGTCCGAAGGGTAGGCGGGTAAATTGGTAATGTCCCTGGTTTGTAGAAAAAGCTGTGTATTTTCGCGATGATTGTTTTAGAGGTATTTGATGAAATCCAGATAGTAAATCTAAAGTGGAAAAATATTTGGCTCGACCCATTTGGTCAAGAATTTCATCTATTCTGGGAAGTGGGAATTTATCTGCTACCACTTTTTTGTTAAGATTACGAAAATCAACTACCAAACGCCATTTCTTATCTCCTGTTGATGACTTTTTAGGGACTAGTAGTATAGGTGAGTTGAAATGCGATGTTGAGTGCTCAATGATATCGTCGTCCAACATTTGTTTGACTTGACTATTTATTTTTGTTTTGTGGGCTTCAGGTATACGGTAATTTTTTGTGTATACCGCTGAGTTATCACTCAACTGGATATATTGGCTATAAAAGTTGTTGGTGGTTAATGGCTCATTTCCCATATTAAAAATATCCGCGAATTCTCGGCATAGTGTTTTAAGGTCTTTTATTGCATATTCTGGTACGTGTTCTACGTTCAATGTATTTAACAATTTTTGCATTCTTTGTGTGTTATGCAGTTTATCGGTATTGTTGTATACAGAATAATCCGAAAGGTGTTCCCATTGAGGGTTGAGGTTTTTGATTTTTACTGTACTTGAAGTGGTGTTTAGGATTTTAACTAGTGGGTTTTGAGGAGAAATAATTGATCCTGCTAAGAATATTCCGGGTTGTATTTCTTGTCCGGGTATAACTATGTCGTTTAAGAATTGATTGTTTAGTTTGCGTATTACTTCGCATCTAGGCGGGATTAAGATTGTGTTCCGTGTAGGACCATCTAGAATTGGAATTTCATGAAGAATATTATTGATATTAATTGTCAATATCCAGGTGTCATAGTCGATTATTGCCCTATGTTTAGTAAGGAAGTCTAAACCTAGAATTGCATCTGCGTCTAGTGGAAAGTCATTAGCAACTATTTGGAATGTGTGCTCAATTGAAAGAGTACTATCGAATTTTATATGGGTTTTTGTTGCACCAATTGATTCTTTTTGTACCCCAGTAATGCCCTGTATTGTGCATGTGTTATTTGGATAGTATATTTGATTATTGTCAATTTTTCCCCGTTTAAATATAGAAATGTCAGCTCCTGTGTCTATTATAAAGGTACATGTTGTGTTGCACATGTCAACGAAAGCTCGTACAAAGCTTGTGAGCGATGGATTTATAGTATGGAATGTGACCTTTCTTATTGATTTCCCCCCAACCGATTTTGGTTGGTTTCTAGCACCGACTGAGGGGGTTGGGATTCCCCCGAACTCAAATGGTTTATATTTTGTCGGTTGTTACTGTTGTTCCAGAAGGGTCTTCGGTAATTGTTGTTATTATTTCTGAACCTGTTATTTTGGTTGCGGTTATAATTTTGGTTTCTATTTGGAGTATTGTTTCTGTTAAAATTTTCATATGAATTTCTATTTGCGGTATTATTAAAACTTTGATTATTACGTCGGTTTTGGTTATTGAAGTTATTATTGTGATTGTTACCTCTTCTGTTTGTTTTGTAATGATAGACATTTTTGGGAATTGGTTTATCGACTGCAATTGCCTTTGCAATTGTGTCGGATAGATTTGTAAGATTACCGGCACGCAAAATTAATGAGGTTTCGCTGTTCGAAACATTTTCCGCTATTGTTTGCATTGCAAATTTTTCGGCTAATTTCTCTGCAGTTTCGCCCTCTGCGACTTTTTCTGATATAAAGGCTCTTGTCAATTGCCTTGACAAGTCCTCTATTTTATTTGTAAAATCAGTTAATTTGGTATTTCCCTGTTTACAACTTTTAAGTTGTGCCAGAACGGCATCAGACGATATTTTTATAGAGAATTTTACTCTCAGTTTATCGGTTAGTTTAGTTATTGTGTTTAATTCCTCGGATACCATGTATTTGGCTTTGCCGGTTATCCGGGTTTTCACAAATTTAAGTAGAATACCTTTGTGTTCTACTGGTGTGAGTTCGTTCAATAGTGAAACTGACTCAATGAAGGATTCTGTTTCCTCTGGGTTTCCGTCAAAGTATTTGACTAAAGATGTGGCTGTTTTAATGTCGAAAGCCATGTTCCCTAACTGTTGTTTGTCTAATATTGAAAGTATTTCAGCAGATAGTTGCTGTATTTCCTTGCAAACTCCCTTAATTAGAGTTGCTGTTTTAACGTCTGTTCGTATATTTTGTTCAGTCGACTTTGCGTCTATTAGTGTTTGTTCAATTAATTCGCGTTTTTCGCGTATAGTTTTTTCACTGTAAGGACGATTTACACTTTTCCGTAGATTTATTAGTGTAATTTGAAGTTTCTCTTTTAGAGATTCTAATTTGTCCATTTAGAAAAAGCAAAGAATAACATTTTCAGACATCTACTTTTATATTGTTATATTGTCGTGCTTTCAATCATGTGATATAAATACTAACATTATTTGGAACAAACAAAAAAATCATTTATTATTTATTACTATTACATTTATTAAACTATCATAATTCTAATTTGGAACAAACATTTTTTTTTTATATTATTTTACTGATTAACTTTATTATTTTTTTTTTGCATTTTTTTTAAATAATTTATTTCTTTTTTAACTTTGGTTATTAAATATTTATACTTGTTGGTCTCTTCTGGTGTAGCTGCGATTTCCTCTAACCGTTTATATTTTATGAACTGCCGCTGGAGTTCTCTTCTTCGTCCTCCTTTAGCGCTGACAGATTCGTTATTGGATAGTCGTTTCGTACGTTTCTTATATTCTTCTATCGTAAGGCGTCGAGGTCCCGCAAGTTTATCATCAACCGTAGTTGTCGGTGTTGATTCTGACGGCTTCCAGCGTGGTGGTTGCTCTCCAATTTTATATAGTGTTATGCCTCCATTGTTTTGCTCTGGTTTTTTGAGCAATTGCCAGATTTTCTGGTAAAGCTGGTCGAATTTTTCCCCAATGTCGTTCATTTACACGACCTTGATTTCCAAATTTTCACGATAGTAAGTAGAAACGCTAGTAAGCAGAAGTCTTTAGACTGTTACTTATGTATGAAGTCTTTAGACTGTCACGGTCGCCATGTGATGTGTCACCTTATGTGGTTGTTGCCAGTCCACTTGGCAATCCCTTATTCTTCTTTCTTTCTAGATTAGATTATGGTTAGTCGGAGCAGCTAAATGCCAAAACTCCAGACTAACCAGCTATGGGAGCAGCAATTGCCTGAACTCCACAATGACCTAATCAAGCAGTGTAAATTATGGGAGCAGCGAATTGCTTGGACTCCACAGAATGAAACACGTTAAGCTTGAGTTTGATAGTTCCAACGAACTACGTATTTTTAATTTATATTTCCTTTTTTATACAATTTTTACCTATACTTAGTAGGCCGGTACATATCAATTTACAGTATTTTAGGAAAAATATTACATAGTAGGCAATGATAAAGTGAATAAGTTTACAGTATTTTTAGAGAAAATATTACATAGTAGGCAATGATAAAGTGAATAAGTTTACAGTATTTTACACATTAATGCAAATATGGAATCATGAATCATGAAGAACGTCACTGATAACAAGAAGAAATAATATCAATCTCCCGAGATTTTATCTCTGTGGAGCATGTGACATTTTGCGCCATCTCTGATAATAGCTATTAGTTTCCCAGGAATGCCCCTCCTTCGTAGAGCACTCCAGATAAACTCCGTTTTCACGCAATCGAAAGCTTTCTCGAAATCGATGAAGAGCAGATGCAGCGAATATCTAAATTCCGCGCACTGTTCCAAAATGATCCGCAGGGTGCTGATGTGGTGGAGGATCCGAGGTGATAACCAGCCTGGTCCCTGTCGAACAAACTTTCGGGATGTTCTTCAATGTGGATTATTTTAGCTATTACCTTTACGAAGGTAGGGAGAAGGCAGATATCCCTCCAATTGTGACACTTAAAACGTGTGCCTTTTTTGGAGTATACAGTTCTGAAATCTTTGCGATTAGTTTATATCGCTGGAATTCCCACTTAAGCTGGTTAAACTGGACATTCTCAGGATTCTCAAGACCGTTTTCGAGGAGCGTGGGCATATTTCAGAAAGCGTTGTTGATGTTTCGGTAGCAATAAAGTTGCAGGTTACTAGCCCACAAATGTCTGTCCTTTGTAGCCGGCAAGTAGGGAAGACTTTAAGTGTATTCTTAAGCCACAACTCACAAGGCGCACTTATATCGCTGGAATTACCAGTCAAGTTTGCGCAATTCCCCCCTTTTTAATCGAAATATAAATTTTTTGTTACCTATCCGCAATCGCAAGTTGAATTCAATATCTCGCTTTCTTGTGTTTTTGAATTAAAGTGATTTTGCTTGCGATAAAATATTGCATAGAGTGCGTGTGACCATTTTTGTCACGTTTGTGGACGCTTTTATTATGCCCGTTTTTGCAATCAAAAAACCAATCTTGGAACGTCTTAAAAACACTTACATTATTTTCAATTTTCGGTGAGTAATGAAGACTTAAAGGCGATCCCACATAATTTTTTGTGAAAGTTGTAAACTAACTTTTACACGTTAGGCTTGGATATAAAAATGTGTCCATTTGCTCAGTGGTTGGAGCGCTACGCTGTGGTAGAAGAAGGTCGCGGTTTAAATATCACTGGTGGCAGAGGGGTTTGTGTCGCGACTGCAAGCCGGATACCGAGTCAAGCCAGTGCAATAATCGCGGGCGAGCACAACGCTAACCATATTGCCTTCTACAGTGTATGTAGTGCATCGAATGAAGTGCTCTAACAGACTTCAATGTCCTGCTCCAATTGGATTATCGCGCCGATGATAATAATTAGCGGAAAGAAAAACATTATTTCCAATTCGGATCACCAATGCTATGGACAGAGCCTCCATCACGAAGATGGTTGCTATTTTTGGATGACATGACATCGATTCATCTAAACACAACTTGAAAATTTTCATAATGGTAATTTAAAATCATTTTAACCTATTCACTTTCTGCAAGCTAAAGCTAAAGAACATTGTGACATTAAGCAAATTGGGAAACCAGAAGGAGAATGCTTCAGGTATGAACGATTTTGTGTATTTCTTATATAGAAATATTTGAATGGACATTCTCCCCACTAGTACCTAGCACATATATGCATATAGATTATGTTATGTCAGAATATGCATCCGCGTACTACTGATATTCAAAGTCAGAATTTGCACTGAAGTGACAACTTGGATCTATTATAATTTTGTTAATAATAGTGCGATTTCCACCACCTTGGTTGGATCATGCTCTATATTATAGGCTGTATTACTGCAAAATTTCATGATTCTAAGATTAACTTAAAGGGAGTTCTGTAGTCAATTACTAAGCCTTATAGTAATATACTATTATTGACTTTATTTGATCAGATATTTGATTCGATTTGAAGAGTATTTCGGAGTCCAGGCACCGTATAGTGACAGCTTAGCGATTTTGTTCTGAAATGGCAAATGGAAAAGAAATGATCAATTTACAGACTCCGCTCCTTCCACTCTCCCCGCGGTACTCCCATTTGGTATTACGTCGCGGGACTAGATCAGACTTTATTCTACGCTCATGTTAATATTCATGTTTCTGTCGCGTTCATTCTTTCGGATGACTTCTTCCTGCTTAATCTTCTCTCCGATAGTCCGGTCCATATCCCTTTTGCTTTCACTATAAGTTCCATTATATTTTCGGGTGTAAAGTGTCCCCCGGTTGTAACTTCTAATGTAGCCCTTTGGGCCTCGAATCTGAGGCAATGAAAAAAGACGTGTTCTGCGTCCTCTACAATAATCGATCCATTTCCGGATATCCCATATGATTTTGTGAGTCCAGCGGCCTTTTTCTGACTCGTCCCACTTCTCTTGCTATTCCGCAGCAGTTTCAGTTCGTGCGAATTGTCGCCGACAGGCAGGAGATTCTCCGGTGAGGTACGTTCGATCGTAGAGTCGTTGTATTTCTATCGCCAATCTCAATCGGGATCATTCCTGCTATCACGCAAGCTGCTTCATTAGAAATTGTTCTGTAAGCGCAATATGTTCGGAGTACACTTATGCGATACGCAGCTCCAATCTTTCTCTTATTTACTATATTTTCCACGGCTCGACCTTGGGCCACCTATATTCGGTAGCATTCTAGCAACCAGCGCTCCGATGTTATATGCCTTGGTTGCTGCACCCTCCACATGCATTACACCTAAGTACTCAAGTGCGGGCTTGGAATGAATTGTTTGCGTTCCAACTTTGATCTTCATGGAAGTGCACTTTCTCCGCTTGGTAATAAGTACTAGGTACCAAATCGACGTAAATAAGCACGATAACCTCCATGCCCACTTAAGAATTGTGTTAACTCGTAGCTTAATTTCCCATGGCTTCGTTCAAACCATCTCCGAATATCCGGAATGATGCGGTATCTCCAATGACCAGTATGTTGGATTCTTCTCTCGAACGCGGCCAATAGTTCGCAATTTTTCATGCTGAGCACCCAAGTTTCCGAGGAATACATGAGGACTGGCAAGATCATAGTCTTGTACAGTAAGAGCTTTGACCCTATGGTGAGACGTTTCGAGTGGAACAGTTTTTGTAAGCTCAAATAGGCTCTGTTGGCTGACAACCACCGTGCGCGTCACATATACATACATTATTGGGCCCCTTGCTTATATATGTACATATCATAACTGTTTTTAAGTTCGAAATATGATTCCTATTATGAATACCGAAAAAAATGCAACATTTCCTGGAAGCCTTTGGAAAAGCATTGATTAAGACAAAATAGAACTGTGAATTTATCGTTAAGGAATAATTTTCCATGAACTTTTTTTTGAACCACATGGATTCCTCAAAAACGCAATGGTTGCCAGTTTTCATTAAAGGCAGGTCGCAGTCATTAGCGAAAACCGCGACATGAGCACTCCTCATGGACGCTCTCAAGCTGCTGTTGTTGTAATTTCCTTGTTTCACAAAAAGTTTCGCATAGGTCAGCTGCAATGTCACCCTTATTGTTTTGCTCTGCTTCAATCGTATAGTTATTTTTTCAACTTCTGTGCCACCACAGTGCTTGAGAAACTTCATATGTAGTTGAGGTGTTGAGTAATTTTGAAGATTGAAATAAGTCGGAATACCGGAGGTTTTGTGTTCACCTTACATAACAAACTGCAAAGCATATTTTTCTATCCGTATATAGTTACAAATCCAACATAATCCTTCATAATTTTCCAAATTACAAGACATACATACATATTACAGACATAGATATTATCCTCACTCTAAACAAACAAAACTGCCTATTTCCGAATACTGTACATATATATGCACGTCTATAAATTGTTCTTACCCATATTTCCGATTTACATCATGCACAAAAAGATACATATGTACATATACAATACGTGTATTAAATACGGCTGGGTTAATGTACAAATATATCTATCTGAATTAAACACTACCCGTAAACGTCATTAGAACGAATATATTATATACCCTATATACACACATGTCTGTTTGGAGTGATTAATATTCGTATATAAATGCCTAAAAACTAAATCAAAATAATTCTTTGCGACCCCATTCATAAGAACTTATTTCTTTGTTGTATTGACGATTGGGATGATGACGTCATACAGGTTGTAAAGTGCATGAAATTCACAGAAAATGGTAAAGTTTCACCCTCTATAACTTTGTTAATAATAATTGGAATTGTTAATAATAATTGGATTTTCTTCAAACTTTACCAAATTGTGCACTATATTCTCCCTTACACCCATGCCAAATTTTGTACTTCTGGGATGAACGTAAGGGGGGGGGTAAATTTCTAAACTCTGGAAATATGCTATTATTAACTTTATTTGTACAGATGTCGGAACCGGATGTATTTTGAGGCATAGATTTCGTAGAGATGCCCCACTGTGTTTTTTTTCAGATTTTCAGGTTAGATAGATTCTGAGAACCAGACCTGTTACACTTTTTGATGGTCATGTTTTGAGCCCCACTCCCTTACCTCTCCCCCGATATCAAATATGGAACCAGTTTCAAAGTACTAATTGAGCCCTTTCGTTTGATACCCCACATGGCCACATTTTATGAAAAAACATTTTGCACCCTCCATGTACATGTAAACTAAACACAAAATGGCGCCACTTACTGTATGTAAAGGGAACAACAGATCGCATGCTCCTACCAATTTTAGTGACAACCAGTTCAGCCGTTTCCGAATAAATCGGGTGTGACAGACAAACGGATAACGGGCATATTGCCGGAAGTAGTAAATTTCCGGAATTTAGGAAGGCGCTCACTGCAATGGAAAAATTGGGTTTATTCAAATAAACTTGAATCATTACAGGGTTGCTCAGACTATTTGAGCAGACCACGTTCGAATCTGAGATGGAAATCGCCATCATAAGTGCACCGTATAGAAACCGTCACGGTGGCATATGGATCACAGATTCGCCTGATGGAGCAAATTAGGTAGCCAGTCGCTTTGTGTGGGCAAAAGTAAGTGGTGTATATGTATACAGCTGCTACGCCTTACTAAGTCTGACACTGTCTGAATTCAAGCAAATGCTTGATAATCTTGTTCTCGACGCAAGGGGACGAAGTCCAAAGGTGGTTGCTGGTAATTTCAACGCTTGAGTCCTTAAGTGGGGTAGCAGAGAATCAAATGCCAAGGGGGTGCAGTTTATTAGAATCCTTTGCGAGGATGGACATAGTTTTGGCTAACGAAGGTGCTGTGTCAGGGGGTCAGGTTCGGTTGTAGACCTGATCTTTGTCAGGCCTGCGCTGACGCGTGGTATGTCCTGATGCGTCAGCGAATGCCACACCCACATCGATCACCAGGCAATCTTCTTTAAGATATGTGTCGAGCTACAGGGCAGAAACCCACCATGCCCGAAACCGAGAAAGATTCCAGGCTGGTCTGCAAAAACTTTAGATGAATAGACCTTCACCGAGGTGTGGTTAGACCAACCTGATGAAGCAGGCACCTCTACGGAAAGAGCCGTCCATCTGGCTCAATGCATCGCCAAAGCATATGACGCGTCCATGCCTAGGAGGTGTTCATTCCCCCAAGATCAAACTACTGGTGGAATGATGAACTGACCGGTCTTCGATCAGCCTGCCACCGAGCCAGAAGAGCGGCTCAGAGGGCGGTAGGTAGAGTTGATCAAGGGCAGAAAGAGTGCGCCTACAAGGCAGTCCGCAAAACCCTCAAGCTCGCCATCCAGCGAAGCAAGAGAAAAAGCGGACGTAAACCCGTGGGGGAGCGCCTATAGAATCGTGATGGGACGATTCCGAGGAAGTTCATCTCCGCAGATTACGTGTCCCACCCTCTTGCAGAAAATCATCCAGGGGTTATTCCCTCAGCAAGAGGAGAGCACCGACACATTCCAACCACCTCTGAATGTGGCGGCAATTCCACCAGTCACCAGAGACGAGCTGTTGGATATCTGCGGTAGAATAGGAGACAATAAAGCGCCGGGACTGAACGAGGTACCGAATAAGGCCCTTAAGCTTGTCATGAAATCCAGACCGGACGTGTTCACTGAGTTGTTCGAAGCGTGCATGTCCGAGGGGATATTTCCAGCGGCATAAAAGCGACAGAAGTTGGTACTTCTGTCTAAGCCTGGTAAACCTCCAGGTGAACCATCGTCATACCGACCCATATGTCTTTTGGACACTGTGGGGAAAATGCTAGAGCGGGTAATCTATAATAGATTACTCCCGGTTGCTGAGAGCCAAGGCGGCCTTTCAGATCGACAGTATGGGTTCCGTATCCGATCAACCATTGATGCCATTAAATTGGTTATTGACTTGGCCGAAGATACAATTCACGGAAAGGGTAGTACAAGCAAATATTGCTTGGTGGTTACCCTGAATGTGAAAAATGCATTCAATTCGGCCAATTGGAATCTAATACGCAAATCTCTAGCGAAGGTTGGTATTCCCACCTATCTCTCTGCTATCGTCGGTAGTTATTTAACTGAAAGGAGGCTCTGGTATGACACCGATAACGGGAGCACGTTGTTTCCGCGGGTGTCCCGCAGGGCTCCGAATTGGGCCCGCTACTGTGAAACATCATGTACAATGATGTACTTAATCTTCCCCTCCCGAGGGAAGCCTCGGTGGTGGGTTACGTTGACGACATAGCGCTCAAACGAGGCAATCGATGCTGTTAAAAGTTGGCTAGAGAGCTCTGGTCTGACACTTGCCGAGGAAAAAACAGATGCGGTCCGCATCACTAAGCGCCGGAAGAGAAATTACGTCTGTATTAGAATCGGGAATCATATCGTCACTTCCAAGCCGACCATCAAATACTTGGGGGTGGTGATATACAGGAAGCTTAGCTATTAGCAACATACGCAGTATGTTTGCGACAAATCGTCAACTGCAAGTATGGCCCTGACAAGGATGCTGCCGAACGTGGGAGGGCCACGGTATACCTCCAGGTTGATTATAGCCAGGGAGGTGAAAGAAGTGGGCTCATTTCTCCGCACTACCAAGCGGTTCCACACCATGCACCTCGACATAGTAGCACCGTTGCGAGACGGCACGGGTTACAAGTATTGCTTTACAATCATCGACAGGTTTACGCGGTGACCTGAGGCAATACCTCTGAAGGACTTTACGGCGCATTCTTGTGCCGAAGCCCTCTGTCGAGAGTGGATACCTCGCTTTGGTGTCCCTGCAGTGGTCATCACTGACCAGGGAATGCAATTTGAATCCACCCTTTTCTTGGAGTTTGGCAAACTCCTGAGGCTTAAACGCCAGCGGACTACTGCATACCATCCGAAATCCAATGGGATGCTAGAACGTTGGCACCGGACGCTGAAAGCCGCCATTATGGCACGCGACGATCTGTCCTGGACCCAAGTCTTGCTTCTCGTCCTACTCGGCCTACGTACAACCTGCCGAGAATTTGCTGCCAGTCCCGCGGAGCTGGTATACGGGGAGAACCCGAGACCCTCAAGTGACCCGGTCTTCGACAAGAGATCGGGTCTCACGGAGTCGGGGTTGGTGCGTCTGCTGAGAGACAATGTCCGACGCATCAAGGCCACTCCTCCCACCCAACACTCGTCCGCACCTGTCTGTGTGCCCAAAGAGCTGGACACGTTTACGCACGACCTGGTCAGGACGGATGCCGTCCGGAAGCCGCTGCAGCTTCCTTATGAAGGCCCGTACAGCGTTCTCGAGCGGAAACCCCTCGGTTTCATTTGGAGGCGGAATGATGTGGCGCTTCAGGATTCGCAGCATTCGAAATTTATTTCGAATGTTGCGAATGCGAGTGGACAGATGACGCCACCTGCGCGCTCCACTCAGTTTAGACCTCGCCACAGGAGTGGAGAGCAGAGTGCCATGACTTGACGGCAGGACATCAAAGAAAAAAATAGAGAGTCTTCGGTCTTCGAGATTGGCTATTGCGGCAATTAATATTAATTTAATTTCATGTTGTATATAATTAAGTGCTAAATATAATTTAATATCATAAAGAGATAAAGTATTTAGCTAGTTCTTAAAAATGTAGAGGAGACTCTAGGAGAGCCGAAAATGCTAGCACAGGAAAAGAATTGGGATGCAGTCAACTCCATGATCGCATCTATTCAAACCAAACTGCAAAAGGCAGACGACAGGAGAAAGGCGCGGTCACGTGCGCCGCGTATAGAAAAAAGGTGACTAAGCTAGAGTGAGCTGACTCCGCCCCTCGATGTCATACCTTGTGGTGGTTCCGCGGGGCATGGAGGGAGTTGGGTGTGGTTTTAGTGGGTAAAAATCCTACACGCTGGTGTGTCCAGACCAGTGTCTTTTGAAGATTTGCACCTCCTCAGAAAACAAAAAGACAGACAGACGGACAGACAGATATCCACTCGGTTCTAATAAGGTGTAGTGATATCATTCCAAACGATAAATTTAATTCATTAGTAATACGAAACCCAAAAGACAACTTACCCGACCTCACACAAATTTTCAAGTTACGTAAACAATAGCAATCAGTCATTAACTGACCTATATTTCCTTATAAGTCACTAGAGTTCACTTTGTATCTACCACCGAACAAAACACATGAAATAAGACCCACTTGAGTCACAACATGCCATGCATACATCACCCATCTACATAGCTACATGACTATGCATAAGAAATGCAGACAGGCATATGACCAGCACGACCCGTATGTTTATAGATTGGTAAATTGAAAGAAAGAGAAAGTTATGACGTCACAATCATATATTGTTATGTACAGACCCAATTGGTCAAGAAAATTGCAAGTAAGAAATTAAAGGAATTTGATTGGTTAGTGCATAGAAAATAAGGAATTAACATATGTTAGAATGTAAGTAAGAATCGTATAAAAGAACTAGAGCCCCGAGGCTCGACACACTTGATTAGTTGCTTTCCATAAGGACAGATAATTACTATACAGCGATATCTTTACTGAGCAATTCCTGTGTCATTAGACCAACGGCAGACTGCTGTTAATTGTAGCTTCCGCAGATTGTTATTTCACTATCTGGATAAATTCACGATGTCGACTTCTCATCCCTACATGGCGATCCTGCCTATTATGGACCAAGAAGAAGTTAGTAATTCCACATCATGGACGACACCATCAACATATTAATCGAAGACGACTTTCAAAAAGAAGTCGACCGTATATTCAATCGGATGATCAAGATAGCAGAGGAATACAAGCCAGAAAGTATCAAACAGCAAGGGACAGCACCACCACCATATGTAGCGACCCTGAAGGATGAATTAAAACATATAGGACCGAAGAAATTAACAATTCCGGAGCTAAAGGCGCGAACTGAAGCGAAGAAGGAAGCAGAGGAGCGACATCGACAAAAATTTAAGAAGACAAGAGGAGATAAACGGCAGAAATTAAGAAAGGAAAAAGCAGAGTACTACAGACTAGCAACTATCGCAATGGGGAGCCAGAAGAACGAATTTATAAAGAAAGCTAAGGAGATAACAGAACAACTGCGACTACTTAAGCAGAACGCTAAACATGGGCAATCGCAGCTCGGCAACCAACAACAGCCTCGTGACTGAATATCGTCAGGCAATCACGACATCAGGATGTTTCGTCATCATAATTTTTTTCGTATATTTATATAATAGGCACCATTCGAATTACGTTAGGAAGGTAGTTAATAGAAATAATGTATAACCACAGAACAATTTTTTTTTAAATTGAACTTTTCTTTCACAATAAGTAACGTTCAATACAACATATTATTCACAAAAATAATTTTTCATATCCGATTTAGAGACTCTAAAAACATTATTGAGTAACTTACAAAGAGATATAGCAAACGCAAAAAAAAGTGCGGGTAGAGGTTACAAACGTGACACTGTCCTTTCAAAATTGCAAAACTTAGAACAGATAAAGGCTCAAGCCTCGAGCATAATCCAGACCACTACTGATAGTAAAACCTTGAGCTTATCGACATCTTTTAAACAAGCGTACAATACCTTTAAAGAACTTCTTGAAATACAATTGATAGAATCAAATATGAGTGACTTCGATATTACAACCGCCGTCAAAGTAATACCAACTTTCGATGGTAAATATAAAGATCTCCATACGTTCACAAAATTGCTAGAATTTTTAAACGAGACATTAAACGAACCAGGGAAAAAACAGTTATTAGATTTTGTCATAAACGTCAAGTTAACAGACACAGCTCGCTTAGCTGTAGGTACTAATGTACCCACTAATATGGCAAGCTTTGTAAAATTGTTAAAACAAAAATTTGTAAGCTCGAACACAATCCAGAGTATCCAAACAACACTGAATTCAGTATCCCAGAACAAATCTTCAGTGACTAATTATCGGGACAAAATACTACACCTTACAAGTGAGTTGAGTCACCTACAAGTTGCCGAATTGGGTGAAACGGTGACAGAGGCAGAAAAGAATTTGATTACAAAACTAAATGGGCGACAAGCTCTTACAACTTTCCTTACCGGATTAAACCCTGAGATAAGAGATACCGTTTTCTCTTCAAGACCGACAGACATGACTGAAGCCGCAAATTACGCATTAGAGTTAGAGAAACGAGATTCAGGAAATCGGGCTAGTGTTTTTCAAGTGAATAGTTCAGGTAGCAATTTTCAAAACAGAAATACAAACCGCGGAAATTTCCATTCTTCAAATAACTCATTTAACAATAGAATAGACTATCGACGCAATAATAGCTACAGATCTAATAACTATAATCAACAACCGTGGCGGAATCGTGACCAAAGTTTCAGCGCTAGACATAACAGCAATACCCAAAGTAGACCCAGTAATCGTGGTAGGAATAGAGGTAATTTCAACCAGAATCGCAATAACCCCAGAGATAATAGGAACAACTACAGAGTAAATGTAATTCAGAACCAGGGAAACGGGACGCTCTCCGGCGAGGAACAAGATTAGAAAATAAAGATAAAATCCTTACCGGAAACCATGTATACAACTTATCGAACAATAATTCAATTTCGAGTTATATAAAACTTTATTGCAAGGATTTGGGCCAAGATTTAACTTTTCTAATAGATACAGGGGCAAATATTTCGCTATGCAAAAAACTAACAATTAGTTCAGACAGAATAGATGATAAAGAAAAATGCAAGTTAAATGGCATCACTAAAGAGTCAGTAGAATCTTCGGGCACCACAGAACTTACTTACATCATACAGTAGGAGATAACTTTCCAATAAAAACAGATGGAATAATAGGGCGAGATATTTTAGAGAAATACATATGTCGGATAGATTTCGAAACTTATACCATAACCTTCAGTACGAAATATGACGAGGTAACAATTCCTATGAACACCAAACCGTTAACAAGTTCTTACGTTAACATAGCAGCTAGAGCTGAGGTAATAATACCAATAGATCTGGTAAGAGAAGAAGACAGTTTGATTCTAAGTAAGGAAATTCGGAGAGGCGTTTTTGTAGGCAACACCATAATTCCAGCCAAAGGTGTTTGTCACGTAAAAATACTAAATACAAATGATAGACCGGTAAAACTCAAACATTTCGATGCTGAGATAAAACCACTAAAGGACTATCGAATATTAGAAGCAACATCACAAGGTCCAGACCGTTTACAGAGACTTTTAGATGGGATAAGAACAGACGTGAAAGATAAGAAAGCGAGGGATAGTCTTATGAAGATCATAGCAGAATATCAGGATGTTTTTCACCTTGAAGGAGAAAAACTTACCGTAAATAATTTTTATAAACAAAAAATTGCAACTACGGATGATGAGCCAGTATACACAAAAAAACTATAAATTACCACACGCACAGCTTAATGAGATTGAAGAACAGGTCAAACAATTATCCGATAGTAACATTATCGAACCTTCGGTAAGCCCATACAACTCTCCATTATTAATTGTACCAAAAAAGGGCACTGATGACAAAAAACACTGGAGACTAGTAGTAGATTATCGCAGATTGAACAACAAAATCGTAAGCGATGAATTTCCGTTAACAAGGCTAGAGGATGTATTAGACAAGATAGGTAGGGCCAAATACTTTTCATCTTTGGATATGACGAGTTCATTCCACCAAATAGAATTGGAAAAAAGTTCTAGACTACTCACCGCATTTTCAACAGGTACAGGTCATTTTCAGTTTAAACGTCTACCTTTCGGTCTCAAAATTTCATCAAATAGCTTTCAACGAATGTTAACGATAGCACTAACTGGGTTAGGATCAGAAGCTTTTCTTTATGTTGACGACATTATAGTTTTCGGATGTAGTATCAATCATCATAATGAAAATCTAATAAAAGTTCTACAGAGGTTACGCAAATACAACCTGAAGTTGAACGCCAGCAAATGCCATTTTTTAAAATCAGAAGTCGTATACTTAGGGCACCTTATCACGGACAAAGGGATACGAACCGATTCTACAAAAAACGAATCCATTCGAAATTATCCCATACCCAAAAACGCAGATGAAGTGCGTAGATTCGTTGCATTCTGCAATTACTACAGACGCTTCATCCCGGACTTCGTGGGAATAGCGAAAGAACTAAATGCTCTCTTAAAAAAGAATGCTACTTTTACCTGGACAGGGGCATGTCAGACTGCTTTCAATACATTGAAGCAGAAGCTTATCAACCACCGATACTGCAATACCCAGATTTCGACAGACCCTTTATATTAACTACAGATGCATCAAATTATCCATTGGGCGCTTAACTTTTGCAGGGCGAAATAGGCAATGACTTACCAATTTATTATGCCAGTAAGTCTTTGGAAAAACATGACCTAAACAAATCTGTTATCGAGAAAGAGTTACTTGCCATACATTGGGGTATCAACTTTTTCCGACCATACCTGTACGGTAGGAAATTTATTGTAGTAACTGACCACAGACCGTTAGTATCACTCTTTTCACACAAAAATTCATCTTCCAAACTGACGAGAATCAGATTAGACCTTTCAGATTACGACTTTGACATTGTTTTCAAGCAGGGGAAAATGAACACAAATGCAGACGCACTCTCAAGAATTGAATTAAACTCTGACATATTGAAGAAGATGACTCCAGTAGAGAATGACACTACTGTAAAGAAAACTTTGGCGATTACAAGGGGTATGTCAGCTAAGAGAAAGCTTGACAATATTGTAAAAAACGTGCACGAGGACGCAAAAGCAGATCATCCTAAGAAGCCTGATCAACTTCATATTTGGGATTGTCCTTCGATATCAGACGTCAGAGATATATTAAAATTGAAATTCATTTTGAATGAATCAAGTAAGAATAAAATTATGCGCACCACAGAGGGAATAAGTGTATATTGTAGCAATAAAACTAATAAGAAATCCGTTTCAATTAGTGACAAACTACATTCAACAACACTTTCCACAGATACCAAATCGGTTAATAATAGCGATAATTCTGATATGATGTACGCATCTATCATGAAGAAGTTATTGATAACAGCGGTTAAATGGAAAATTCACAAGCTAGCACTTTCGAACACAGATGATATTTTCCAGGTACTAGGTAAAAATGAATTAAAAAGTATAATTAATACGTTGCAACAAGAAAAGAACTTGGAAGTAAATATAATGATATATGAACCCCCTAAAAGAATTGAGGATATCGCGATACAGAAAAATTTAATAAAAGAGTACCATGACACGCCACATGGAGGACATTTAGGAGTCAGGAAGACAATTTTGAAATTAAAACAACGTTATTGCTGGAAGAATATGAGTAAAATGGTAAAAGATTATATATCTAACTGCAAATCTTGCAGAATAAATAAACAAACCCGTCATACAAAGGAAAGAATGGTAAAAACAGACACTCCATCGACGAGCTTTGAAATTATAATATTTCGATAGATACAGTAGGCCCTTTACGCATATCAAACGGTTATAGATATGTTTTGACAATGCAGTGTGAATTAACAAAATTTGTAGTAGCAGCCCCTATACAATTTAAAGATGCTAAAACGGTAGCAGAAACACTATTAAAAGAATTTATACTAAAATATGGAATATTTAAAATTTTGAAATCAGATCAGGGAACTGAATTCACTAACAAACTAATGAAAGAAATTTGCGAACTTCTGAAAATAAACCAAGAATTTTCTACGCCTTACCACCACGAAATTTTAGGCACTAACGAACGAAACCATCGCGTATTTAACGAGTACATATTAGCATTCGCTGAAGATATGGCATGGGATATATGGATTCCATATTACAAATTTGCATATAACACCACGCCTCACGTGGATAACAACTACACTCCCTACGAACTAGTTTTCGGCAAATTACCCTATCTACCAGATGACATATTACACATAAATAGTAAAGTATATAACATAGACGATTACGCGGAAGAGCTCAAGATTAGACTACAGTATTCTTTAGATAAAGCTCGAAAAATCATAGAAATGACAAAAATTAAAAGTATAAATGACAATAACAAAACAAGCCCAATAAATGTGAATATAGGAGACTTAGTCTTATTAAGAAATGAAGAAAGAAAAAAGAACCGATCACCTTATTTAGGACCATATAAAGTAAAAAGTGTAGATAATGTAAACTTGAATATAGAAATTAACGGAGTAGAAAAAACCGTACATAAGAATAGAGTAAAGAAATTTTAAAATAGAACATAAATTAAACACAAAAAAAAAAAAACATTTATTTGTTAACATTCAACCGAATTATAATTTCACTCTTTCTTTACAAAACATATCGAGATCTCACATCTCACTACGAGAAATGTTCAATCTCCCAAACCCCCGTGGTGTAGTGATATCATTCCAAACGATAAATTTAATTCATTAGTAATACGAAACCCAAAAGACAACTTACCCGACCTCACACAAATAACTTACCCGACCTCACACAAATTTTCAAGTTACGTAAACAATAGCAATCAGTCATTAACTGACCTATATTTCCTTATAAGTCACTAGAGTTCACTTTGTATCTACTACCGAACAAAACACATGAAATTGTGGCGCGGCATTCGAAATTTATTTCGAATGTTGCGAGTGCCAACGAATAGATGGCGCGGATCTATCCACTTTGCGGATCACGACACGGGAGTGGAGGACCGGCGAGTGTGCCATGAGTTAGGGGCAGAAAAGAAACAAATGAAGGGAGACGTCTTTTCTGCCTCTAACGTTTGAAAAGCAAGAAGGAAGTCAGTTCTCAACCATCAAACGGACTGGTCGTTTTGGTTTTGTATTTCATCTTAAATTAAAGAATAATTGTAAATAATATAAAAAAAGATAAGTTCTATGATTATGTCAATTCAAACGATTCGCTTTTCAAATATTTTTCTTTTGAATTAAATTAAATATTTTTGTATATAAAAGACAATTTAGTGACAATAATGCAATAGCTTTAATAAAACTGAATAAATACTTAATTGGTGACCCCGATTTTAAAAAAAAAAGTTCGTGCCCTTCAAAAGTTACAACTGATAACAACACATCTTGATGCCGAATTTCATCGTAAGGTCTGTGAATTGGAACGCAGCTTGGAAGAAAGACATCGTGATATTTTCAAGAAACGTTTTGAGATCATAAATGGAGACTATGAGCCAACTGAAGAAGAATGCAATTATTCGGATGCTGAATATACTCTGGACTATACTCGCGCCATAGATGATTTCCCATTGTCAAGTAATAGAAATCCATCCACATCCCGAGTCGGAGCACAAGCAAGAAAGAAAAACGCCCTCCTGCACAACAACAACCACCACAAAATCAACAGCAGCAGCAACAGCCACCACAGCAGTATCAACAACAACAACATCAGTGCCACAACAATCAACAACAGCAACAAACGGACGTCCCCAGCACCGCCAACGCCGCAGCTACAGCCGACAAACTCGACCAGCGCCACCGTCGAGGAGCTATACTTAAGTGAAATTATTATTCATTTATATATAATATTTATTTATTTATTCAGTTAAAAAAATAGTAATAAAAAATTTTGAAATCGCTGCAAGAGTCGGCGTGGAGGTGTTTGGCATCGCGAGTCCTCCATTTTTGGTGGTGTTTTTGGTCTGCGCTGGATAGCGTCCGCTTCGTTTTTTCTCGTTTCGTGCGTGCATTTGTGGGTGCGGCCTGCCGTGTCGGTGTAAAGTTCACCGCGATTCTGTATAAACTCACCGCGTTTGCATCTCAATCTCGTACTTTTCGTGAAACAAGATGTCTTTTGACAATAAAGACGCAGCAGGCCCATCGGACCCGCAAGTGACCGCCCTCGCCGTACGCGTCCCTCCGTTTTGGCGGCGGAACCCCGAGCTGTGGTTCGTGCATTTGGAGGCACAGTTCCAAATGTCCGGCATCACATCGGACGCGACACGTTTCAACTACGCGGTGGTCGGCCTGGACGAAGAGTCCATACTTCTGGTGTCCGACGTGGTGAAGTCGACATCGTACGTGCAGCTCAAGAGCGAGTTGATCAGGCGCCTGTCGGCAAGCGAGTCGGCAAAATTAGACCACTTGCTGGCGGGTTTAACGTTGGGTGATCGAACTCCCAGCCAATTGCTTCGTGAAATGAGGCAATTGGGTGGGAGCAAGATCGGCGACGACCTGATCAAGTCGCTCTGGCTGCGTCGGCTCCCGGAGGGCACCCAGGCGATCCTCGCTTGCGTCTCCGGTTCCTTGGAGGAACTGGCAGCGACGGCCGACCAGGTCCAGGAGGTGTACGTACGCCCAACCTTGGCGGCCGTTCAACCACCGCCGGATGAGGTGGGTGAATTGAGGCGCGAGATTGCTGCTTTAACAGCCAGTATGACCGAGATGCGGGCGACGTTGGACGCTCAGCGTTCGGGCGCCAGATCGCGAGCACGCTCACGGTCTGCCACCCGAAAAGGGCGATCAGGTAGCAGGTCGTCAAGACAGTCCACGGACCAAGGGATTTGCTGGTACCACCGCAGATTCGGGGATAAAGCGACAAGATGTACGCTACCGTGTAGATTCTCTCCTACCGCAAAAAACTAGGTCCGCGGGGGGTCTTGGCGGCGGCCACCCAGAACGCAGCGCCACGTCGCCTAACTATTTTCGACCCCCTCAGCAGGCGCAACTACCTCGTCGACACGGGTGCGGAAGTTTCGGTTCTTCCCGTACCCCAGCATCATCAACTTTTCCCTCAACCGCTCAAACTTGCGGCAGCAAATTCCTCCCGCATAAACACGTACGGGTATAGGCAAGTAGACGTGAGTCTTGGCTTGCGTAGGACGTTTTCGTGGCGTTTCATCCTGGCGGATGTCAGCTTCCCCATACTAGGCGCAGACTTCCTGTGTCACTATGGATTGCTGGTGGACTTGCAAAACAAGTCTCTTATAGATTCCACGACCAAACTTAATTCGTCGGGACATATGGTATCTCACCCAGGCAATAATCTTTCCGTTCTTTTAGAAGACATTACCGACTCTCGTGTTCGGGCACTTCTCCAAAAGTTCAGCCAGATTACTACCAACTGTAGTCTCTCCAAACCAGTGAAGCACAATGTGCAGCACCACATTATCACTACTGGTTCCCCGATCTTCTCGAAGGTGCGTCCTCTACCATCTCAGAAACTGGCAATTGCACGGAAAGAGTTTGAACAACTCGTTCAACAGGGTATCTGCAGGCCCTCAAACAGCTGTTGGTCTTCCCCACTGCATATGGTCCCTAAGCCAAACGGCGAATGGCGCCCATGTGGGGATTACAGAAGGCTAAATGCACAGACTGTTCCTGACCGATATCCAATTCCACTCATCCACGACTTTGCGCATCACCTCGCGAATTGCCGCATCTTTTCGACCTTGGACTTAACCAAGGCTTATCACCAAATCCCAGTAGCTCCTGAAGACATTCCAAAGACGACAATATGCACACCCTTTGGACTCTTCGAGTTCACCCGAATGACTTTCGGATTGTGCAATGCGGCGCAAACCTTTCAAAGGTTCATTCACTCAGTCCTGCGAAACCTCGAATTCTGTTTCGTATATTTGGATGATGTTTTGGTCGCTTCTTCCACTGAGTCTGAGCACTTAGCCCATCTCGAGTGCATTTTTCAACGTCTCCTTGAGGCCGGTTTAGTCCTAAACGTTGAGAAATGCAAATTCCTTCAACAACAAGTGAGATTCCTCGGCCATTTCATTTCCCCTGAAGGAATACAGCCCGACCCAGACAAGGTGCAAGCGATATCAAGCTTCCCGCGTCCAAAGACAGTGAGGGAGTTGAGGAGGTTCTTAGGCATGCTAAACTTCTACCGTCGTTTCCTGCCCAAGGCCGCCCATCTCCAGTCCATTTTGAACGCGTACTTGTCTGGCCCCAAAACTAAGGACACACGAGAGATCGTGTGGTCTGAAGAGGCTATCTGCGCGTTTGACAAATCCCGTCAACAACTGGCTGACGCTACACTCTTGGCATTCCCTCTTCAAGATGCACCCCTAGCCGTTTTTGTTGATGCCTCTGACATCGCAGTAGGTGCTGCCCTTCACCAAAAGGTGGACCAAGTTTGGCAGCCGTTGAGCTTCTTCTCGAAGCAGTTGAATCCCGCTCAACGGAACTACAGCACCTACGATCGCGAACTGCTCGCCGCATACCTGTCCATCAAATACTTCCGTTTCTCCCTAGAAGGCAGGCCGTTCACAGTGTTCACGGACCATAAGCCTCTCACGTTCGCTTTGAAACAGAAGCCCGACAAAGCGTCCCCTCGTCAGCTTCGACACCTGAGCTTCATAAGCCAGTTTACGTCGGACATCCAGCACGTGTCCGGGAAGAACAACATTGTTGCTGACGCTTTGTCTCGTGTCTCCGAAGTTAACATCCCCGCCTCACTCGATTTCTCGGCTATTGCCAAGGCGCAAGTGGATGACGCAGCACTTCAGAGCCTCATGTCCAACCCCAAATACAAATTTCGGGAGTTGCCCATCTTCGGCTCAAACCTCTCGCTCTGCTGCGAAGACTCGGAAAAGGGACCTCGGCCATACATTCCGGCCACATTTCGCAAGGAAGTGTTCCACGCAGTTCACGACTTGGCGCACCCCGGCATCAGGACAACAAACCGGTTAGTCACCGGAAAATACTTCTGGCCCTCCATGAACAAGGATATCAATTCCTGGGCCAGAGAGTGCATCGCATGCCAAAAGTGTAAAGTCTCCAGGCATGTTAGGAAAGAAGTGGGCTCATTCCCCCGCACCACCAAGCGTTTCCACACCATACACCTCGACATAATAGGGCCTTTGCGAGACTCGCACGGTTATAAGTATTGCCTCACAATCATCGACAGGTTCACGCGGTGGCCTGAGGCAATACCTCTGAAAGACATTACGGCGCAATCATGTGCTGAAGCCCTCTGTCGAGAGTGGATACCTCGCTTTGGCGTCCCTGCAGTGGTCATCACTGACCAGGGAATGCAATTTGAGTCCACCCTTTTCTCCGAGTTAGGCAAACTCCTTGGTTTTAAACGCCAGCGGACTACGGCATACCACCCACAATCCAATGGGATGTTGGAACGTTGGCACCGGACGCTGAAAGCCGCCATTATGGCACGCGACGATCCGTCCTGGACGCAAGTCTTGCCTCTCGTCCTACTCGGCCTTCGTACAACCCGCCGAGAGGAATTTGCTGCCAGCCCCGCGGAGCTGGTTTACGGGGAGAACCCAAGACTCCCAAGCGATCCGGTCTTCGACAAGAGATCGGGTCTCACGGAGTCGGGGTTGGTGCGTCTGCTGAGGGACAATCTCCGACGTATCAAGGCGCCACCACCCTCTCGACACTCGTCCATACCTGCTTGTTCGCCCAAGGAACTGGACACATGCACGCATGTGCTAATCAGAACGGATGCCGTCCGGAAGCCGCTGCAGCCTCCATATGAGGGCCCGTACCGCGTTCTCGAGCGGGGAGAACATTTCTTCCAGCTCGGGATCGGTGGTCACAAAAAGGCGGTCTCTTTGTCCAGGCTGAAACCCGTGTGCGCCCCGAAGCAACGTCGTGTCCGCTTTGTGGATTAACGGCGAACGAAGTTCGGGGATCAGTCGTCGAAACCCCTAGGTTTCAACTGGGGGCGGAGTGATGTGGCGCGGCAGGATTCGCGGCATTCGAAATTTATTTCGAATGTTGCGAGTGCCAACGAATAGATGGCGCGGATCTATCCACTTTGCGGATCACGACACGGGAGTGGAGGACCGGCGAGTGTGCCATGAGTTAGGGGCAGAAAAGAAACAAATGAAGGGAGACGTCTTTTCTGCCTCTAACGTTTGAGAAGCAAGAAGGAAGTCAGTTCTCAACCATCAACCGGACTGGTCGTTTTGGTTTTGTATTTCATCTTAAATTAAAGAATAATTGTAAATAATATAAAAAAAGATAAGTTCTATGATTATGTCAATTCAAACGATTCGCTTTTCAAATATTTTTCTTTTGAATTAAATTAAATATTTTTGTATATAAAAGACAATTTAGTGACAATAATGCAATAGCTTTAATAAAACTGAATAAATACTTAAAAATAAGACCCACTTGAGTCACAACATGCCATGCATACATCACCCATCTACATAGCTACATGACTATGCATAAGAAATGCATACAGGCATATGACCAGCACGACCCGTATGTTTATAGATTGGTAAATTGAAAGAAAGAGAAAGTTATGACGTCACAATCATATATTGTTATGTACAGACCCAATTGGTCAAGAAAATTGCAAGTAAGAAATTAAAGGAATTTGATTGGTTAGTGCATAGAAAATAAGGAATTAACATATGTTAGAATGTAAGTAAGAATCGTATAAAAGAACTAGAGCCCCGAGGCTCGACACACTTGATTAGTTGCTTTCCATAAGGATAGATAATTGCTATACAGCGATATCTCTCCTGAGCAATTCCTGTGTCATTAGACCAACGGCAGACTGCTGCTGATTGTATAATAGCTTCCGCAGATTGTTGCGGAGTTAGGAATCCAAAAAGAAGGTTTTAATTTTTAATAAAAGTTATATTTCTAAAGTAACTTATGTAGCTCTTCTTATTTCACTATCTGGATAAATTCACGATGTCGACTACTCATCCCTACAAAGGTTTTGTTTCACACAAAACCTTAAACAAGTCGGGAAACTGGAAGCTGTACGCTTCAGGTATGAAAGGTTTTGTGTATTTCTTTTATAAAGAGATTTGAGTGTGCATTTGTCCCATTAGTGTTTAGCACGTAATGTATGCATATATTATGTGAAAATATCCACTTTCAAGTGACACTAACATTCATAGTCTTGAATTTGCACAGAAGCGACAGCTATAACTTTATTAGTAGTATTTGTAATTTGTAGTATTTGTAATTTGTTACCATCATGCTCTATGAAGTAGTCTATATTGTTGCAAAATTTGACGATTCTAGGGTGAACTTAAGGGGGGTTTTCTTGTCAATTACTAAAAATTATAGTAATGTACTATTATAAATTTCATTTGAACAGGTATCGATATGGGGGGTATTTCGGAGCCTAGGCATCATATAGTGACAGCCCCTTCATTTTTTTCAGATTTTTCGGTTGGGTAGTTTCTAAGAATGGGTTCGTTAAAGAAATAATCACTTTCAACCCCCGGCACTCCACACCTTTCCAACAAATGTCAAAACTAAGACCAGCTTCGAGAAGTACTAACTGAGACCTTTAATTTGATACCCCACATGACTATATTTGATGGAAAAAAATTGTACACCCCCGTTTTGCGTGTATGGGGACACCCCCTTAGATTCGACGTAAAAATATGTAACTCACCATATGCGTGAGCGTTCACAGTTCCCACTTTTCTACCAAATTTGGTGTCAATCGCTACCGCCGTCTCTGAGAAAAGTGCGTGTGACGGACAGACAGACAGACAGTAAACCGATTTTAATAAGGTTTTGTGTTTACACAAAACCTTAAAAAGGACTAGGGAGAATTAGAATCTTCTTGAATAGAATTTTAATATTTCACTCGAATGTCAATTATGCTGTATGTGTGGGATTTCATAGTTCTCATCTGTCCACCCAATTTCGGTCGGATTGGTTTAGCCATTTTAGAGAAAAATGCGTGTGACAGACAGACAGACATTGAATCGATTTTAATAAGGTTTTGTTTTACACAAAACCTTAAAAAGGAAAAAAATACTTTCCGTTTTCGGCTAAACTTGTTTTAATGTAACATATACAGTATCTCGGGAATCAACATAAGAAGAACCCAAAATGTCGTATGGGTAAAATAAAAACATATTTCATGGTATTCTTAAATAATATATATTTCATGGTATTCTTAAATAATGTTCAGATGTGAAAATCATTCAAATCGGAGGCGGGGTCACTTTTACGCATTCATATAAACGGACCAAAATTTTCAAATTTTAAATGACTTGGACTTCTAAAGTAATTTCGACAACAACATGGATACATATAAGTGAACAGAACGACACCTTTTCTCAACTTTAATAGCCACATCAAACTTGTTTAAGCAAATTTACGGAAAAAAATATTCTAAATTTTTGAATGTCATGATCATGAATGTTTCATCCTTTCTCCACCGATAAGACAGTACCCGCATAGCAGTCTAATCAGAAACAACAGTATTCCGCACATGCCTTATGTGCACATAATAGACACTTTCGTAAGTACACTATACGTCTCTTAATTAGTATCACATTTTCCCTATTTTACGTTCAAAGGACGAATATCAAGAGAAATCTTCTTAGAAGGACTAGTAATTTTCAAGCGTCTTTAAGGTTTTGTTTGTTTTGTTTAATGTATTCATTCCTCTATTCGAATCTTATTCAACAAGTCGAAAAACCGGCAACTGAACGCCTCAGAAATGAAAGATACTGTGTCTTTTTAACTGAGAAACCTTTCAATACACGTTTTTTCCATTTGCTCTTAGCCAAAATCCAGAATGTAGAATCCCGATAGTTCGTATGGTCAAGCGACCGACGATTTGGTACGAAATATCGGGTTTGCCAATTATCGAAAACGTGAAACAAAGATGATTATCTCTGTGAACCAGCAAATTAGCCGGAAGTGCGAATAATCGGTGTACGCATTATCGGGATTCCACCGTATTCCTTCGTCCCCTTCCAAACTCAAAGTTATATCTACTACAGGCATAATTATTATGTTCACCCTAATAAGAATAAAGATCGAAAACTTCTGCTTACTGCATACGTACCTACTTATATACGCATCTATATTGATCATTGGAACGTTCTACAACATGTATGCATATATATTTGAATAATTTCCGTTTATTTCGTGTGCAAATATGTACATGTGTATGCGTCTGAATTGGCAACTGAACACGTGCGTATATACATGCATCCGAATTGTAGATGTTTAAAATTAGGCACGAGCAGAAAACACTGATTGAGGCAGGCAGATAGGCAAACACACAGACAGACACTGAATCAATTTTACTACGGCTTCGTTTTATGAAAAATCTTAAAATGAAGCTGCATTTAACGAAGTAACGTGTGATATTCACAATGTGTGTGTATGCACTTTGTGCTAAACTACGCTTGATATTGGAATTTGCGCGTTTCTACCAGAAGAAGCTTTAAAAGTTTTCACTATTCTAGATTGTGTCTAGTTGCTCCACAGATACAAACTTCACCAGTTGGTGTGGGCGTTTGGTGCGCTTTCAACGAACAACACCTGAGTTCTCAGAATACTTGAAGTGATCATAGCGTAGCCAGTCAAGGCACTGAGACTTTAACGCGGTGCTAAGTGTAGATGAAGAGACTTTAAGGTCGCGGTAAGTGTGAATGAGGAATCAATTTTGTTAATTGGCTCTTACATGTTCAAATTCATTGTAATGTTTCACAAATCCAATGCCACAGTAATGTGTGAAGCCTCAAAAGATTAGACAGAAAGTGATTTGTTGCTAGGGTTTGGCAATAGCAGTTTGCAGCCTCATAGAGATCAGAATAAGATAAGGCGGTGATGTTTTGTGCTTTCTTGTATGTAGTAGTAAATCGAGCCATCTGTAGCAACAAAGTCAGTCTAAAGATATTGCTTAAGACCTTTCACTTTATATACGTATGTACATCTAGTAAATTTATACAAAACTCTGTTTCAATCTGGCTGTTTTAAAAGGACTGCGTGAAGTGTTATGATAAATTTAATGTTATTTAAAACATAGTAGACTTACTGTAATATTGGTATTTATCCCTATATGCCAGAATGCGCGGGAAATAACGTATTTCATTAAGGTACCGGTAAACTAGCAAGTAAATTACACATAAATAACATGCTTGGTTGTGTAGTAAACCTATACATACATTCAAGTGAAAACTTACATAACCCCTGCGGCAGCTAAAAAGTTATCTATATTGTTAAATATTGATAATAATTACGTCGTGATGCTAACAACTCAACCGAGAGGGGAAGAGAAAAGGCAAGATTCTCCCTGGGATAGGGGTTCTTAGGAGGCTCGGAATAGAGAAATTTTACTAAAAATATTATTGATCAAACACGCAGTTTCTGGGAAACCCGCACAAACTTCTACGGGCCTGGGTTTTCCTCCCTGTGACTCAACAGTTGTAAGGAATTCTAAACAATTATATTATTTATTCGTATTTCAACTAATTTGAGTAGGATTTATGCTTCAATTTATGAAAATAAGCCTGGATTAGAATATAAACATTTATAAATCATTAATGCAAATAGTAAGGTTTCTTTCAAGCATTACAAACAAATTGAATTCATTTAATGAATTTGCGTCTTTGCTTTGTTTTCATTTGAGGAGTGATAAGAATATTCTTTGTCTTGGTCAATTGTAATGATCTTCAATCTTGACCATAACAGCGATCCAGGTTGACCAAAGTCAACCACGAATGCAAAGCTATCTAAAAAATGTAAAAACGTGGTCAGGTTGATCGGGCAGGTCTCCGACCCTTTAGGTGCGATTCCACTGAAGTGCTCCGTTGATATGCGCGTGCACGCCTCTATACTACTCAAGCTCGGGAATGTGGCATTGAAGTCCTTTTGGACACTCCAGTCCTTTTCGTGTCATTTATAAAGTTTCCGTATATTCCTTATTCGTTGCGTCCGCACCGGAATCAAAAATACAATAATTCGGAGTGCCGCAAGCTGGCGCTTTGGGAATAAAGTTTTTGTGTTCATCTTAGGTGAGACGTTTTCTACGCACATTTTGCATTCGTCGACTAAAAACCCGAAATATTCCTTCATATTTTTTCATACTACAAGCAATACGTACATATTACAGATGCAGATATTATGATCAGCCTAAACAAAGAAACATTGCCTAATACCGAATGCTGTTTTCTATATGCATATATATATTATAAATTGATCGTACACCTATTTTCGATTTACTTCGTGCATAAATGTAAATATATGTGCTTATAAACTATATATATTGAATCCCGCTTCCTAAATGTATAAATATATCTATCTGAATTAGGCACTACCCCAAAGCTTCATTTATATATATATATATATATAAATACATACATATGTTTGTCTAGAGTAATTGATATTGATATATAAATGAGTAAAAAACTAAAACAAAATGTTTCCCTCCTACCTCCCATTCAAGTGAGTTCCCTTTGTTGTGGCATTGACGAATTGACATGTTATGATGACGTCATAAATGTTTTAGAATACAAGAAATTCACAGAAAATATAAAAGTTTTACCTTCTATAACTTTGTTAAAAATATTTGGATTTTCTTCAAACTTCCCAAAGTTATCCCTTATGCAAGCACCAAATTTTGTAGTTCCAGCATGAACTTAAGCGAGGTTCTCGGCTAAATTTTTATTTGTGCGGATGACGGGATGTATTTTGAGACATAGATTTTATTTAGATGCACCACTGCAATTTTTTTCAGAATTTTCGGTTGGATAGGTTCTGAGAACGAGCCCTGTTACACTTTTTGGGGGTCATATTTTGAGCTCTTTTTCCCCTACGTTTCACGCGACATCAAATATGGTTCCCGTTCCGGTGTTCTCCGTGGCGGAGTAGGCCTTGATGTGTCGAGAAAAATAATTGAAGTTAAAAAGCGAATTTGACGTTTTGAATTTCAAGGAAACAGTTCTAATAATGATGCAATGTTAAAAATAAAAGTGTGTTTCTAGTGCGATGCATTTTTTGCTTTCTTCTAACATTCTCGCGGTACATCAGTATTCAAAAGTGCATTCATTAATTACCGCGTAAAGTAAATTTTTACTGAAAGAAAGCTCTACGAATTTAAAAGGACATTTCTGCTCATTAGATGCTCAGATTATGGCTCACTTCGGCGGCAGCACTTTGACTCCGAAGCGAAAGCAGTTACTAATGATATCCAAATCCAATATCTAGAAGAATCTTATAATTTAGTCGTATTAAAACTAAAGAATCAATCACCCTTATTAATTCAATGTCTATCTGTCCGCATGTCCGTCTGTTCGTCTGTCTGTCTGATCGTCTGCCTGTCCGTCTGTCGCACGAGATTCACTCCGAAATGGCTAGTGTTATTGTAACGAAATTTGGTGAGAATATGTGGCCTGCGAACTGCTAGACGAACAGGGTCACAGTATATGCGAAAGGAGGGAGCAACATTTTTTTTAAAGAATATGATCGTGTAAGATATCGAAGGAAAAGGCTCAATTAGTACTTTTCGAAACTGATCTTATTTCGGATACTGAACGAAACGTGGTGGAGTGGGGACTCAAAATGTGTGCCCCAGAAAGTGAAACAGGTCTTGTTCTCCGTATCGAACAGAAAAATCTCAAAAAAAATCACTGTGATGCACCCACACAAAATCTAGACCTGAAAATACATCTCGTTCAGATATCTGCTCAAATAAAATCAATAGTAGCATACTATTATATTTTAGAAATTTACTTGAAAACACTTTTTAAGTGTATTGTAGATACACACAATTTTCCAATAACATAGCTGATAACATATCGCATGATACCGGTAGGCCTCACGGTAATCTTACTCACATCAACAAAGTTATAGTACCTCAAATTAGAGAATTAGAGAATTACCAATTACTATATAGCCCTGTAAGTTGGGTCTTAAGAATACCGTTCCCTGCGTGTTGTAAGAGGTCAACAGCGCCTCGCATAGGCACTGGTCTCATGGCAATGACCTTTGGCCACCAAAAACGGATTGGTTTCTGGAGCGTGCTCACGCACAAATGCCCGCTTTCTCTAACTTGAGAGGGAATTTAAATGATATAACCTGGACATTCTGGGCCTTAGCGAAGTAAGATGGCGGGACTCTGGAAAGTACTACTCTCCCTGCTGCCACCCTAACGACAATGTGCTTTTGTACTCTGGAAAGTTAACTGGTAGTAAACGCGAATCCAGCGTCGGTTGCTTCTGGTCAATTTCTGGCAGACTTCTACTTGCAAGATTTTGGTCCTGATTAAGGATCTTCAAAATTGTACAATGCTACGCACCAAAAAAGACTTCCGATAGAGTGGAGAAGGCTGCTTTCTACGAATAATTAAACGCAGTTCAAGAAACGCTTCCTGAAGATGACATTGTGGTCGTGATGGGTGATCTGCCAAGGTCATGTGATGGGGAAACACGGTCTTGTCGACCGAAATAGAAATGGTGGGTGGTTTATGAATTTCTGAAAATTCCACCACCTCGTTGTTGTTTTTCTTTAAAGAATTTCAAATATTATTAACCAAGCTATCGAGGGTGAAAGTTTTGTATTTTATATAAATTAATTGTACTCTGGGGCGTGTAGACGTTATCTTCATATAAAGCGGGTTCATCTGAAGCGCAGGAAGCATGTGAATATCTTATTTTTAGCTTTTTTAGGGTTTTGTGTAAAATCGGTTCACTGTCTGTGTGTCTGTCTGTCACACCCATTTTTACCGGAAATGGTTATAGTGATTGACACCAAATTTGTTAGAAAGGTGGGAACTGTGAATGCTCCCGCATATAGTGAGTTACATCCTTTTACGTCAAATCAAAGGAGGGGGGGGTCCTCATACATGCAAAAGAGGGTGTAAATTTGTTTTTCATCAAATACAGTCATGTGGGACATCAAATTAAAGGTTAACCGAGACCTTTCTTTTCGAAGCTGCTCTTAGTTTTGAGATTTGTTGGAAAGGTGGGGAGTGCGGGTGGTTGAAAGTGATCATTTCTTTAACGGACCCATTCTCAAAAACTGCTTAACCGAAAAATCTGAAAAAGTCTAGAGACTGCCACTGTATGGTGGCTAGGCCCCAAAATACCCTCCATACCGATACTTGTTCAAATGAAGTTAATAATAGTACATTACTATAATTTTTAGTAGTTGGCAGGAGAACCCTCCTTAAGTTCCTCCTAGAATCACGCCATGTAGGCTACAGCATAGAGCATGATCCAACCAAATTTGGTGAAATTGGCACTATTACTAACAAAATTATAATAGGTCAGAGCTGTCACTTCTGTGCAAATTCAAGATTTTGAATATCAATATCACTTGGAAGTGGATATTCTCGCATAATATATGCATATATTATTATACGTGCTACATACCAATTGGACAAATGCACACTCAAATCTCTTTATAAAAGAAATACACAAAACCTTTCATACCTGAAGCGTCTAGCTTATGTGTGCATTAGTATGCAGTAGTAGAATATGTTTATTTATGATGAACTATATTTATGACTTTAATACATCGGTTATTCGTATTTCTAGCTAATTCGTACAAATTTGCTGGTTCCCAGAGTTAATTTTTCTTTGCTTGGGTTTTTCGGGAGTATTTTAGATAAATTTTGCTGGATTTATTTTTATTTCCAGGTGAAATTATTTTTTTTAGGTTTCTGAATAGGGATAATTAAAGTTTTCTTCTGAAAATTGGGAAAGTAGCTTACTTTAAGGCAACAGTTAAATAAGAAATTTAGGTAAATAACTACCTAACGCCAAAGATTCCTTACAACTATTCCCGGAAGACAATCATACCCAGATGGTTTGGGAACGTTCAGGTTTCTAATTATTAATTTTATCTCGGTAGGTTTTGATAAATTCGCTGCTTCAACATGGATTAAAGTGGCCACTAAACTATTAAGGCTAAGTCTGTTACGGGGGTCATCCCGTGTGATGGTCGTTTTTTTTGTGAATAACTGGATGAAAATACAAATACGAATTGTTCACCATAGATTTGTTAATATCTTGAGCGTACATAGTAATTTTTCCAGCCCAATCGCGTAGTTCATCGTTGAAATACAGGGCAATTTATACACCCATCTCCAAAAAAAGGTGTTTTTCTGCTGCCGCGCTACAGGGCGCTGCGATCATCTTAAAGAAAACAAGTAAACAGCATTATAATATACAGACTTAACTACAGTCCGCAAACTATGATTATTAAAAAATATCGAAAGCTAAATTTTTGGTGCCATGTTCAACTTTTTGTAGTCAATTTTGGTGTTTTTTACGGCTTCTTCAATGAATAAAAGAAAACTACTAAATGAATCGCAATTATCCTAGTTTGCGGACCGTAGAAATACGTTCTGAATAAGTCGTGGATATTTCAAAGAATTTCGTTGGATAGAGTTTGGACTATGGTGGCAGCCGATTTTCAACATGCAGTTTCGAGAAAAACGCATTTGAAAAGTAGAATTCGATTTTTAACCATAAAACCTTAACTGACCATTAATTTGCTATACCTAGTCCATAAATCTTAAGTTTCTTTAAGAAACACATGTACAGCCCTGGCTTCAATTCTTGTCCTTTTAGCGAAATCATTCGAACGTCATTCGCACCGATAAATACGCACTTCATTACGGCGATCGACATAAATCTGGCATATGACTTATCCCGTGTTTCACACTAAAATTTCCGAACGACTCCGAATATCAAAAAATCACTTTGCCCATATATTCTACACTATATCTAGATAAAATTGATGTCGAAAAATTCGAGTCCGCGGATCCGACACACGGGATGACCCCCTTAAGGCAGCTCAATTGTGCCGCTCAATCCATGGATATAAGAGGTGCGACCCAGTACAAATGAGTCGGCGATATTAAACGGCCTGAGTTGATGCAAGATACATCACCACAAACTCAACGGCACCATAAGCATGCTACACTGGCTTAACGAAATGCGATTCGACTCGATTGGTAAGGCGGTATTGGTTCCGATGGGCTGTGTGCATAATGAATACTTTTCTGTTTTGCAAATGCAGTCAATGTGAGTTTTGTACGTACGTATACGTATGCGTTGCTTATCGAAACGAGAATTTTAAAGCTTTTTGTAAAAACAACAATTATAAGGTGAGATATAGTATGAGAAAAATATGTGCAAATTTCAATACGAAACGAAGTAAGCTATTCATAGATTCGACACAAAATTTTACATATGAGCCACATTTTAATAATAATAATAATCGTTGGCGCAACAATCCATATTGGATCTAGGCCGTAACGGTACACTACAGTGTACTGTAGGAGACAATGTGGTCAGCATTGCGCTCGGCCGAGATTATCACCCTGATTTGACTCAGGTACTCATTCACTGAGTCGACTGGTATCCGACGTCAAATCACGATACAAATTCCGCTGTCACCAGTGAGATTTGAACCGTGACCTTCCGTACGACAGCCTTGTGCTCTAACCACTCAGCTATCCAAAAATGCATAGGTGTGCAAGAAAATAGTTCGCTCCTCAAATAAATGTTGCGTTTTAGGTAAAGTTCGCAGATCTCTGCACACTGTTCCAAAATGATCCGTACTGTGTTGCGGTGGTCAACGCAGGAAGATCAAGCTATCAGAGATGTTCTTTGATGCGTTCTGGAATTCCTTACTTCCATACCGAATTTTGTACTTCTGGGATGAACATAAGGGGGGTTGCCGGGTAAATTTCTAAAATGTGTAAATATACTATTATTAACTTTCTTTGTACAGATATCGGAACCGGATGTATTTTGAGGCCTAGATTTTGTAGAGATGCACCACTGTGATTTTTTTTCAGATTTTTCGGTTGAATACGTTCTGAGAACGAAACCTGTTACACTTTTTTGGGGGGTCTTATTTTGAGCCTATGTTTCACCGGATATCAAAGATATCAAATATGGAACTAGAACCCCCCTCCCCTATGTTTCACCCGATATCAAATATGGAACCAGTTTAGAAAAGCACTAATTGAGCCCTTTCATTTGGTACCCCACATGGCCACATTTTATGAAAAAAATTTTACATCCTCCATTCACATGTATGGGGAGGCCCCCCTTACACTTAACACAAAATGGCGGCACTTGTTGTATGTAAAGGGAACAACAGAACACAAGCTCCCACCAAGTTTCGTGACAATCGGTCCAGCTGTTTCCGAATAAATCGGCTGTGACAGACAGACAGACAAACGGAGACACAGAGATCGACTCGATTCTAATAAGGCTTTGTTTCACACAAAACCTTAAAGATTGAGCTAGTAGCAACTAGCAATTGAACATTGCAACACTTATTTAACAACCTAGTATACTCGTATATGTTTATATTTATTATGATCTAACGCATGTACACGCATTTCGACTTTACTCCGTTCACAAAAATCCACTGGTAACCAGGTACACACATGTCTATTATATTCGTTACTACCCGCAAGCTTTACTAGCACATAATACCTCGAGTAATTGGCACTGATATGCAAATAACTAAAAAAAGCCAAGAAAGGAAAACTAAAATGATCGGCCGCCGTTCATATAAATTCACTTTATGTGGTGAGTACGTCATATAAATCTTGGGGTGCAATAAATTTACCGGAAATGCGAAATTTCGACCTTGTATAACTTTGCTAGTAATAGTTGGATTACGCGCCACTACGTTTCACCCGAGATCAAATATGGAACCAATTTCGAAAAGTACTAAGCCCTTTCATTTGATACCCCACATGGGCACATTCTCTGAAAATTGTGCACCTTCCTTTCGCATGTATGGAGAGACCCCCCACCTTGAACTTTCTCTTCGTTTTAAGAATGTAGGGGGTCCTAAGTCCGCATCAACTTAATGCAGGACCGGACCAAATGGGGAGCAACTTACTCCCTCTTTCCTGGTCCACGGACCCCTCGCTTAGGGCTTGCACCCAAACTTTTAAAAAAACCAAGCGACGACGGCTTTACGGTTTCTTACCAGGGCAGAGGCCCTGGGAACAGCGTGACCGTAGCGGCTCGCAGATGTTGAATGCTCCTTTATATAATTCGTAGACCCAATTCCCAGAAAATTCGGGCTGGCAACCAAAAGAAACTACTATTTAATCCCTAAGTTTTTGAGATCATCTAAATTGGAAAAGTTCCAACATGTCGATATTTCACGCGAAATTACTCAAGGGAGTACAGACATTGGAAATTTCACAGTTCGCTGAAATGCGCTTCAACTCCACCCTCTCCTGAGACATTTGCAGTCCAAGTTCTCTTGGGGCGATCCACTCGTCGGCAATCTTGGGAGAGTGCGTTCCAATGCGTGGCATAGCTAATAATGCAATTGTCGCCGCACCTCAATGTGTGGCCTGTCTACTGCCATTTCCTCATTTCGAAAATATCCCACTAGTCCAACGGAACATTGCCTTTTATAGTCAGCCAACACTCAGAGCCACAGAGAACGACAGGGCAAACGACACTTTGGTAAATTTTAGATTTGGGACGTTCGTTGATACCTCGATCCCAAAAAACACCGGCTTTAGAACGCCACTTCATCCAAGCTGCGTTAATGCCTAAAGCAATTTCATAACGCAGCATTCCATCGGCTCATAGCATTGTCCCGAACTATTTAAATAGCTCTGATAGCTAGATTAGTCATCAAAAATTCAATTTTATTCAGATTGAATCTGAGACCTTGTTGCATAAGGCGACCATTCCATTTTTGCTCCAGATCATCTTTGCTACGAGACGCTAGGAAAACGTCATTATGTATAGGGTGCTGGACGTTGGATGCTCCGTGTAACAGTGTCCATAACAAGAACAAAGAGGAGTGGTGAAAGGGCGCTTCCTTGATGAACACCGACGGAGGCAAGAAGCGGTTTTAAATGTATGCGCGTTGTTTACAATTCGGAATACCATAACGAACAAAAGTTTTAGTATTAAATTTAAGGACCACACATAAACTAGAGTAGATCAATGAAAAATCTGTTTCACCATCGCCAGAGTTACTACTCAGAATATGTAGACCACAGTCTCGTAGAATTAATTTCGGTTGTATGGTGGATTCAATTTTACGGATCTCGCTTAATTTCACTTGTACATTGTCCAAATCATCCTGAACCGATTGACTAAAAGTTAGTCGAGGAATCTTTCTTATGTGTTTGCTACTTTAACAGATGCATAAATTAACTCGATGGATGGTCAGGAATTGCAGTCCAAATGGTTAAGCATGTTTTCGATGCAAGTTAACGATCCAATCTCTTTCGCTGTAGTTGTCTCGGCGGCAATTTGTATCGGCCGTTTGTTGCTTAGCACAAAATCCAGGTATTCGTTTCAACTGGGATCCCTACGTTAGCAATGTTTGTTGTGCGGATGATGATGTTACTGATGAATCCAATCGATACACATTGCCATTTCGCATATTAAAAGCTACATAACAAGATGGTTGCAATTGGAGCCCGCGGCAAACTATTGAACCTTGGATTACTTCCAAACTTCTACTTATCTAATCTTCTTGAAAAAAAGTTCTCAAAACCTACTTTTTGAAACTAAGACAAAAGAATGCTTCTTTTGTATATTCAATTGATTAACTTTTGGAAGAAGAGAAAGCTGTAAACCTCCACACATGCGATGAATTACGAGTACATTGCTGGACGTTGCACTTAAGGGGGGAAGTTTTTCTTCACCCTCACCTAGGTTTTTTTAATTTTGATGTTAGGTGCAAAGGGGAGGAGTGCGGGGGTCCGAAAAGAGTCGATTAATAAGAAAAAAATGGTTGGGGCGGGGCCTAGAGGAATTTTAATATTTCACTCTAATGTCAATTATTCCCGTTAATTATGAGGTCAGCATCGTACTAGCGCGGGTTAAGATGCAGTAACTTCGCGCGAAATTGATAAGTTTGAACTGTTATAACTTTGACACTAATAGCAGGATTTCCATGAACTGGCAAGCGTAAGCGCGATACTGTCCTCTACGTTAGTGCAAACTTTAGTATATGTAAGATGAAATTTGATGGGTTTTTCAATCAATTTACAAATTCGGTAATTCGCTATTCATCATCAATATCGACGGCGCGACAAACAGTATCCGGTCTATGCCAGCCTTAACTACAAACTCCAGACATCCCGGTTTTGCGCCGAAGTCCACCAATTTGATATCCCTAAAAGCAATCTGGCGTCCTGACCTATGCCATCGTTCCATCTCAGGCAGAGTCGCCTCGTTTTCTTTTTCTACTATAGATATTGCCCTTATAGACTTTTCGGGATGGATCATCCTCAACCACACGGATTAAGTAACCCGCCCACCGTAACCTATTGAGCCGGATTTTATCCACAACCTGACGGTCATGGTATCGCTCATGGGTTTCGTCTTTATTTAGGCTAAGGAATGGTCCATCCTCATGTAGGGCGCCAAAGATTCTTCAGAGGATTCTTCTCTCGAACGCGGCCAAGAGTTCGCAATCCTTCTTGCTAAGAACCCAAGTCTCCGACTAACACAGAAGGACTGGCAAGATCATTGTCTTGTAAAGTAAGTGCTTTGACCCTATGGTGAGACGTTTCAAGCGGATCAGTTTTTGTAAGCTGAAATATGCTCTGTTGGCTGCTAACAACCGTGCACGGATTTCATCATCGTAACTGTTATCGGTTGTGATTTTCGACCCTAGATAGGAGAAATTAACCGTCTCAAAGTTGTATTCTCCTATCCTTATTCTTCCTGTTTGACCAGTGTGGTTTGTAATTAGTAATTTTATTTGAGCAGATATAGGAATGACACACATTTTGAGGCCTAGATCTTATATAAGCCCCTAGCGTAATTTTTTTCAAGACTTTTTGGTTAGGTAACTTCGGAAAACGAGCCCTGTCTCACTTTAAGTGTGTACATTTTGACTTCTCACTCGGGCACTTTTCAATCCACGTCAAAAGTAATATCAGTTTCGGAAAGTATTAATCGGAACTTTTCATTATGCGCCTCATGACTATATCCGGTAAAAAAAAAATTAAATCCCCCATTGCATGTATGAGGAGCCACCTTTAAACTCCACGCAAAATTAATGTCACTCATTGTATGCATGTGACTTCATAGTTCCCATCTGTCCACCAAAATTTCATTCAGATCGGTTTAGTTGTTTTGGAAAAAAGTGCGTGTGATAGACGTGAATCGATTTTAATTAGGTTTTGTTTTACAAAAATCCTTAAAAATAGCTATAAACTTCTATATTTTGGTAGCCCACCCACTCAGTATAGTGTTGGCATTGGCATCCCGGGGGGATTTTGTGACGCCATAAAAGAATTTGAATAACTTGGTGACCGGCTGATGAAGCTCAACATTATATTAGCTTCGCGCATTACTCCCTCTTCCTCCTCCTACGCACCACAGATAGATCGACCTGATGCCGAGAAAGGGATATCTAGCAACTTTTCGATACAAAAACCTGTATGGTATCTGCTGATGAACATATCATCATTGTAGGCGACCTTGGTGGTCATGTAGATGAAAAGGCAGACAGCAACAGACGCCATGGAGGAAAACGGTTTTGAGCGCACAATGAGGGTGGTTCATCAAACAATTGTCTGATTTTCCTATATTTTATAATAGAAACAATAAAATACAAATCGAATATATTCTCATTAAATGCCGACATTTTACTACTGTTACTGATTGAAAAGCGGTTCCGTATGAGACGATCGCGTGCGCCGTCATGCGAATCAAACCATCGATAAAACAATGTGAGGAATTGGCCCACGCGCGTTAAATGATGGCGATCCCGTGTACAGAAAGAAGAAATGATCCCGCTTATGTGGTTAAAAACCATTACAAATGTAGAAGAAACGTGGAACCAAGTTAAAGACACGATCCACAAAGTGACCTATGCAACCCTCGGGGTCACCAAGCCGATTGAGCGGGTCATCAACCAAAATATTTGACTTTGGGATAACGATGTTAAAATAAAGGCCCGTAAAAAGAAACGCCTTTGCCACAAATTTCTCGGCGATAGAACGCTGGCCAAATGGCAAAGAAAAGCGATCGCTGTTTCCCGAGGAGTCCATTACAAAGATGCATACGATAAACTGGACACTCAGGATGGCGAGAAAGATCTGTATTGACTTATCAAAAGCCGACACTAATGCACCCAGAATATAGAACACTTCTGCTGGATTAATGATAAGAACGGTACTTTGCTTACCAACCGGCGAGCCACGACGGATAGATGGCGAGAATATTTTGATCGGATTTCAACTGAAGACTGCTTGTGGAAGAAGTGGAGGATGAACACTCCACTTCCACAAGCATTGCCACCGTTTGGAGCAATTCCACCTGTCAGCGCAACTGAAGTCCAGTTGATCACAATTGGATCCCCAACGTCAACCTTGCTTTGGAATAGTTGACTCGAGATTCGGGATGGATTCCCATTAATTGGTGTGGAACATTTGCCTAATAATGGCAACGAACATAGTTATTAAAGAATATTTTTATGGTTCGAGAACCACAATTTAAAATGCATTGCCGATCATGTAATGTACTTATATGTGCATGATTCACTAAAATTACAAGTTGCGCCGCATTTGATGGTACGATGACTGGGTGTTTCATCTCGAATGGTATATTGGCATTTCTCAGTCTGTTATCTACCCGTAGAATACCATCTGAATCTAAGAAAGAGTTTAAACTGTACATTTTAGAGTTTCGTTTCAAATTCTGTAATTCTGGAATCCCTAAAAATCCCCTCTGAGAATCCACTTCGTATAATGCACTTGATTAGCACCTTTTCTGCCTCCTTGTACTCCTAGAGTTTAATTCTCATTAAACGACTCACTTCACGATTTCGATACTTACTTATTACCCTGAACATCATTGTTACAATAAGGCACGTTTTACGCCAATTGGATGATCGCTCGACTAGATTAAGTAGTAAATCACTATCTTCAACTGAGAGTTGCACTAACGTGGCCTTCTGTTTCCTCTACTTCCTTCATACTCACCTCCAACTCAGCATCTTCAATCGCATCCATTTCACCGACCTCTCCCATTGAGAAACGATCTATATATTTCGAGCTCCACCACAACGTTGAATCTAGCCAAATTTGTACATCATAACCATGAGAGTTTAGATTTGCAGGATTGTTTTTCGATTTAACATATCTGCATTGTTCTCGTGATACTGATTCTTGGATTGTTGCTACCCGAAAACGAACAAATTGTTTCCACTTTTCCGCTGCTACTAATAAATTTATCCAGCAAAATTTCGCTATTCGTTTCATTTTTAACGACCTATTTACTTTTTGTATTAAATCTAACAAAAGCAAAGCATCCCTCGACTGCACTGTAGCAATTCTGGATATTATTATGATTAGATGAATACCATTGCGTTCACTATATACCACTTTAGCATAAATAGTTGCCTCATAAACCATTTTACTCGATCTTCGGATCCATGCAATTATATTTTTATCGTCTTTTCGGAATAACTGATAATCCATCTGGCTATATTAACAGATTGAATTTGTAAAAATTCTTTTTTTTTCTGATTCCACAAATTTTGAATATCCTTGGGAACAGCCTGATCCCATTCCAAATTTGCTTCCCATAACTCCTGAATTATTTACTTTGCTCTTATAATTAGCGGTTGGACCCATCCTAAGGGACCGAAGATAAGTGAAATTTCTGCTAAAATTTGTCTTCTCGTAGATTTCTAATTACTGCTTGAAAATTTTGGAGACAGGTAATAGTAATAATCACCGAGTGAACCACACATTAAACCTACAAACTTAACTTGCTCTTTGGTTAAATATGTTCTTCAGGAATGTCATTGAAATTTCTTTTGCGTTACTACACAACTTTCCCAGTTTGGGCCTTGCAGTTTCAATTCAGTTTTGCCTGTTTTCGCGCTGTCGATATTATCTGCACTTAATGAATCAATACATTTTTTGACAAAAAACAACTCAAAAAATCTCTGCGTATATGATTTTGAGCTACTGGAACGTCTGAAAAAATGGTGTTCGTTAATATCAAAATCACTAATAATTGAACCTAAATCGAACAGTTTTCATGAAAATATTATATAACAAGCCGGAAAACCGGAAGCTCGCGCTTCAGGTATAAAGATTTTGTGTTCATCTTATGTATCTTTCTATCCGTATATAGCTACAAATCCAACATATTCCTTCATATTTTTCCAAACTACGAGACATACGTACATATTACAGCCATAGATATTACGCTCACCCTAAACAAACAAACCGCCAATTTCCGAATACTGCACGTATATAAATTGATTGTACCCATATATCCGATTTACTTCTTATATCTATCTGAATTAGGCACTATCCGCAAAGTTCATTAGCACGCATATACCTACATGCACACATGTCTGGTTGGAGTAATTGATATTCATATACAAATGACAAAAAAATCTAAAACAAAATAATTCTTTCCGATCCCATTCATAAGAACCCATTTCGTTGTGGTATTGATGAATTGATATGTGGTGATGACGTCATGCAGGTTGTAGAGTGCACGAAATTCACAAAAAATGATAAATTTTGTACTTCTGGGATGAACATAAGGGGGTGCCGTGTAAATTTCTAAAATGTGGAAATATACTATTATTAACTTTATTTGCGTAGATATTGGAACCGGATATATTTTGGGCCTAGATTTCGTAGAGATGCACCACTGTGATTTTTTTCAGAATTTTCAGTTGGATAGGTTCTGAGAACGAAGACCTGTTACACTTTTTGGGGGTCATGTTTTGAGCCCTCACTCCCCTATGTTTCACCCAATATCAAATATTGAACCAGTTTCGAAAAGTACTAATTGAGACCTTTCATTTGATACCCCAAATGGCATTCTGTGAAAAAACATTTGCACCCTCCATTTACATGTATGGGAGCCCCCCTTAAACTTAACACAAAACGGCGCCACATACTACATGTAAAGGGAACACCAGATTACATACTCTCATCAATTTTCATGACAATCGGTCTAGCCGTTTCCGAATACATCGGGTGTGACAGGCAGACAGACTTGTGAGGAGGTACTCCAGGACCAGGAAAAGGACCCATTCGGAAGAAGTTCGTCAACTTTGAGATCTCCGCCAATGCCAAACATCAATAAAGATTAAACGCAGGAAAGGTCAATGAATGCCAAATATGGAGGACTAAGTAGTAATCTGGTTACCCTTACTCTTTACACAGCTTGGTGCAAAAATAGTGAAGCTGTCTGAGTTCATCAACGACAAGCATAACGTCCACCAAACCATAAAAAATATGGTGAGAGCAATTAGAGTGCTCTAAACGAAATTCCAAGGGCAAGTCGAAATCTGTTGCCCCAACAGTGTCATAGGCGACCCAAGCGACACCTAATCGTATTGCAATCAACCTGCCACCAAACAAGAGAGTGCGGGAAGGAGATGTGGATCCTCTGGGAAGTCAGCAGGCGCCTAATAGTTCCGAAAAACGGAACTAAAAGCACCGAAGAGAGAAAGCAGGTCCCCCAAGTGGGAGCTTCGGCAATCGACTCGACAAAATCCAAGGGGAATGAAAAAGGTAGATGGACCAAGGTAATTAAGAACAAGTTGGGAAACCGGAAGCTGGGCGCTTCAGGTATGAAAGGTTTTGTTTGCTTCTTCTGTGAGTACATTTAAGTGTAGAACTATCCGATTTGTACTTAGCTCGTTATGTATATGCATTTAGCATGTCAGATTTAGTACTTCGGGTTGTAAATTTACACGGTAAGGACAACTTTGAGCTACTGTAACTTTGTTACTAATAGTACGATTTTGATCAAACTTGGAGATAATATGCTCCATATTATATTTTATGCTACTTCCAACCAACTCACTCCCCTATGTTTCACCCAATATCAAATATTGAACCAGTTTCGAAAAGTACTAATCGAGTTCGGTGAAAAGAAATGTTTACTCCCCCTTTTACATGTATGGGGACCCCCCTAACGTAGAAGGATATCGCTCACTGCATGTCTGGGGTCCACAGTTCCCACCTTTTCACCAAATTTCGTGTCAATCAGTATAGCCGTTTCTGAGAAAAGTGCTTGTGGCAGACAGACATACAGACAGACATTGAACCGATTTTAATAAGGTTTTGTTTTGCAAAAAAGCGAAGAAAAAGGCAAAAGGGCGAATTCGTCCAGAAGCGATTGTAATCTCCAGCAATGGAAGTTTGTCTTACGCGGAGATACTGAAAAGGGCAACGCTCACCTCGACCTAAAAGATCTAGGCGGAAATGTCAACAAGATTCGAAGGACCCAAAAGGGTGACCTCGTGTTTGAGCTGAAAAAAAACAGGGAAAACTAATGGTTTCCGAACTCAGGTTAAGAACTCACTTGGGGAGAATATCACAGTACGGACCCAAAAACATTAGGTCTATATACAGTGCAAGGATCTCGATGAATTGACATCCAAAGGACAAATTTGCACTGCCTTGATGTTACAGTTCAAGTTGAAGGAACTTGCCGAAGACTCCATGGTGAGTTTGCGGAAAGCCTATTTCTCTATTCTACTTTACTCACGCAAGAACAAATTCTAGTTCGTCGACTGCCGCTTTTCAATTGCTAAGAAAAGAACCGTATCTATCCGAAGTAGATTGCAAAAATTTTAGGTAAAAATCCCTATCCGAAGTGAAGTTAACTTTTTTCAAATTTTCATTATTCTTCTTCTACCATCTTGATTTTTTCTGCGTCTTTACGTTCCTTGCTAAGTATTTCATCTGAATTTCATTTCGATATAAGCTTTTCGAAAATATCGACTTTTCTCCGCAAATTCCACTAGGACTATCTTCTTTTTCGAATAAAATCACTCGCTGCCCTGCTTATGTCATTTCTTCTCAAATAACACACAAGCGTCGCAAATGATTACAAACAGTTTTTATTATTTTGTTAATTACATTAAAGCAAATTTGTTGACTAGCAAAATTACATATCAAATCATATCAAACCTAACAGTTTACTGTACGATTCAATGTAGTTCAAATGCGTTGGGCGACCTCCAGTTTGGTGCCGCCGTCGGCAAAAGTCGCCCTTCCTAAATATACAAATTGATCGACGGATTCGATGCTCTGTTGCTCAGGTAGGTAGATTGCGACCAGGCTACACAGACTAGACAAGGTAATATCATCCGAACATCATGTCCGCCATATTTGAATTTGGTGACTTCACTTAATCGTGATTGTCGACTACTCCGTTTCGGTTTGAAAGTCGCTGCAAATATTCCATTGAGAAGTGTTAAAATTTGTGGGTTTATCAAGACGAATTTGTGTAAAAAATTGGAAATGGTGAGGTGCGCAATATATGGTTGTGATAGTTGTAAAGGCAAAAGAGGAAGCACCTTGGGATTCTTTTGTTTTCCGAAGAATGCGACAATCTAGGAAGAGTGGAGAAAACTACGGGGATCGACCTCAAAAACGCTCGTGTGTGTTCAGACCATATTGGGTAAGGCGAACTACCCATTAATAGTTCTTATAAACACTCCGATCTAAACATTCAGAAGATAAGAATAATGTACCAAATGCATATCTAGCTTATTCGTTATCTTTCAAAATATCAAATTACAACAGATGCAATTCGGCATTTTACATTCTTTGTTCCATATCAATATAAATATGAGCATTCTGTATCAATCGGCTAGTTTAGTGAAATCGCGTTAGAGTAAGACCACGTACTTGGATCTTAATATTATTATAAGTGAAAATTCAGAGACATCCACAGACCCTGAACAAAAATTGTTTGAGAACCTCAACATTGAGGAATCAGACGCGTTACGGCGGATCCTTAACGGAAATAAGGACCTATTCTATAATATATAGAAGGTACCAACCTAACGTGTACCACTCAAACAAAACACCAGATTATAACGAAATCAAACAGACCATTATATTCAAAGGCATACAGGTTCCCACAAATACATGACAACGAAGTTAAAGTACAAATGGAAGGAATGTTAAAACAAGGAATAATTAGTCATTCCACTTCCCCTTATAAGGCTCCAATTTGAATTGTACCCAAAAAAATGGACAATTCAAAAAACAAAATTTAATTGACTAAATTAGAGTACTAACTCTAACAAATCCAGAAATGAACATCACTGAAAAACCCTAAAAGCTACTGAACACTACAATAACACAATCCATTAAACTACCGGCTATAAACCAATCGAAATACAACAAGCATTGTACAATAAAAACAAAATCTCCCAACAAATAGAAAAAAAGAAACTAAAGTGAATAGAATATTAAAACAAAAACCGTGAATTAGAACAGGACATCCTTCACAGCAGAGTCTTCATTAAAAACTATGCTAATGAAAGACACAAGAAGGAATCAAAATTCCGAAAAGTCGATGTAATCAAAAATGAAAATAATGAGATCATACTAACAAAATATAACAAACCTAGAAATAAAATACATCTAGTCAGAATAAAACGTATCAAAAAAATTCTGGAAAATCCTGAACCAAAACATAAATTAAAATCGGAATTAAAAACCGAAAAAGTATCTGAACACACTATTACAGATGAACAAAAATTAATAATTAAACATGCTTTAAATCAAGGTTCAGAAACCGAAATAATAAATTTAAATTAAATATATCTAGAAATGATATCCACACCCTAAAAGAAAACCAATGGCTCAACGATCAAATTATAAATTCTATTTCAACCTTATTGCTGAACGCAGTAAACAAAATAATAATTTACCAAAAATATACAGTATGAATACATTCTTCATACCTTGTCGCAAACAAAACGGATACCAATCAACTAGTAATTGGACACATAAAATCAACATATTCTCATTTGATATACTCATAATCCCAGTACATGTAAATAACGTACATTAGATTTCAGCTATCATTGACCTTAAAAACAAAAGAATCAAATACTATGATTCATTGGGCAGTACAAACAACAAACTGTTAGAAATGTTAGAAAACTATCTAAAACTAGAATCCTTGGAAAAACTAAAACAACCCCTTGATACAACAGAGTTCGTAAAAGAAAACGTAGAAAATTCGCCCGCACAGCAAAATGAAAATGACTGTGGAGTATTCAGCTGTGTAAAACCAGAATATATCGCTAAAAATAAAAACTTAACATTTTCACATAAAACAAATACCATATTTTAGACAAAAAATGATACTAGAGATCATAAACGGGGAATTACTCACATAAAATTATATTTTTTCCAAACCTTCGTAACAATACCAAAATCCAAAACCCGTATGTTGTTAAAAATAATAATAATTATAATGTCCATAATACCCAACCATAAAAATGGAAATGATAACTGAACAAATAAAATCCGAATCAGGAATCGTTCTAATAAAAAAGGACCCAGTCAAACTAATAGAAAACTACAGGAGAATATATCACAAAGTTGATCTTACCCAATACGAAATTGCACTTAATAAAATAACAAAAGACATTAATCTCAATCCATATACCGTTGAAACCATCAAAACCATTAAAGGAGAACTACAACATCTACATTTCGACAAAGCAACATAACATTAACATTAACACCCAAACAACCGATACCATTAACCCAATTACAATAAGTCGAATTACCGAACTCTGTAAATCAAAACTAGGCCAAACGCCAGACTACATAGAATTATGTAAAACAGAAAAGGAATCCGAAACACTAAATCGAGAAAAACGCGGATTAATAAACGCAATAGGTAAAATTTATAAATTACTCTTCGGAATCATGGACAACGATGACCATGAAGAAATAATGGAACATCTAAAAGTAATAGATAGAAATAATCACAACCTAATAAAATCTTCCAATAACCAACTACAAATTAATAATGTATTTCAAAACAATCTAAATAAAATAGTGGAAAATATAAATCATACAAATAGTTCGTTTTGAGAATGAAGAGGGGTCCTAAGTCCGCATCAACTTAATGCAGGACCGGACCAATTGAGGAGCAACTTACTCCTTCTTTTCTGGTCCACGGACCCCTCGCTGGGCTTGCACCCAAACTTTTTTAAAAAAAGTGAAGCGACGGCGGCTTTACGGTTTCTTACCAGGACAGAGGCAAATCGTCAGACGCTGCCTCACCTCTGCCCTGGGAGCAGCGTGACCGTAGCGGCTCGCAGATGTTGAATGCTCCTTTATATAATTCGTAAAACACGACATGCCTACGAATTATATTGAGCGCAAATCCGCCTTGCTGACCAAAGCTGGCCATGGCTGAAATATTCGTTTTGAGAATGAAAAATTAATCGACTACGTAAACTCAGCTAGAACAGGTATAATGTCTAGATCTATCTTAACACATGACGAAATTGATTCGTATAACCTTTCCATTGACGAACTCAAGGACATAACAATAAATATCAAAATTAAAAATAATATTCTAATGTTTGTTATCAATATTCCAATACTTACACAACCAATATTGTCATACTATGTTAAACAAGTACCAAACATATATCATCATTTAAAAAGGTAGTATTATATAATAATCAATATTTTAAGTTTGAAAAACATATAAAATCCTTGGAAAATACATTACCATGTAAAAATAAAAACTTTATCATAGAATATAATAATAATAACCAACTAAGCGAAATTGAAAAAGGATTCGCCACAATCTGTGGCGACCACTTCGGCAGGTTCGCGTAGGAAGCGGATGAAATGGACTGAAGAAATGAACCTCTTCATCATCCGCTCCTACTACGAAATAACGACGGGGGCAGGTACAACATCTTACTGCCCCTTGTTGCACCAGAGATTCGTCGAGCGTTTTCCGCAATTCGCGCACGTGACTATGCACCGAGTTGCAGATCAGTACCGCTTTATTACTCGCAGTGACACAATCCCGACCACCATCAGGGAACGTGTTCGACTTGAGGTTATCGGGGAAACTGGTGACCGAGAGTCGATGGGGGCAGAGGCGGCGGCATGAACAACACTACGACGCACTGCAGGCAACAGGTTCAGTACTCGCCGAAGCACTCTTCTCCACCGTCCAGCTGAGGTTTCCGCTGAAGTTTGGGAGGAATTCCAAAGAGCGTGTACATGTTAGAATTCTCGGATATGGATCCATTGCATAGACCAGGAGTTCCCAGGCTCTATGCATCTCCAGCAACTCCGCGAATTCTATCTCAAATTAATGATGAGATTGCATCTCGACTGTGTGCTGATATGTCGCTGCTACGACTACAATCACTTGTGTATTGTGGTGCAGTTGCGGCTATCAGATTGCACGGTCAGAAGATTCGCTTTCGTGTTATTGGTTTGAGTGACCAGAGAGATCCACCATGGAAAATTCGTCTGAAACGTCGGCAGGACTCACTAAGGCAGGACATTGCTAGACTGATTCAGATCAGCACTGGCAATGCCAGCAGACGGGTGAAAAATAAAGTGCAGAAGGTTTACCGAGACTATGCCATCCCTTATGAGACACCCGTTGTTGAAATTCTGGACACACTAAAACAGAAACTTTCTGTCATATGCAGTTGGTTACGACGGTATGGCGAAAGTTATTCCAGACGTGTCCAGAATGCAACATACGGGAGGAACCAGCGGAGCTTTTTCAGATCTCTCAACGAATCCCAACAGAGCGCCCAGACAATACAGTTCTCGGTGACGGAAGTGAAAGAGTATTGCGTTGGACTTTGGGGGTTACCCGCCCAGCATGCTGAGCATGCTGAGTGGATCACCACCGAAGGCACCCGCCATGCCAATACATCTGGCATGAATTTTGCGGATGTTACCGAAGAGAAAGTTCAACGAGCCATAAACAGCTCGAAGAACTGGAGGGGCCCAGGTCTGGATCGGGTGCAGAATTTCTGGTATAAGAAATTTACCAGCGTACACAGTCGGTTGGGCCGCAGTATAAATGAGGTCATGAGTCGGCCGGAGGAATTTCCACCTTTCCTCACTACGGGGACTACCTACCTTATCCCTAAGAAGGACACGGTGCAGGACCCCGCAGACACAAGACCGATCACTTGCTTACCAACCCTCTACAAATTCATCACGTCCATTATTAGTGGAAGGATCAATGCGCACCTCGAGACCAACAACATTCTGTCCGAGGAGTAGAAGGGCTGCCGAATTGGGTCAAGGGGTTGTAGAGAACGACTCATTATCGACTCGATAGTATTAGGACAAGCAACTAGAGGCCAAAGAAACCTCTTCAGTTGCTATATCGATTATGCCAAGGGTTTTGATATCGTTTCGCATACCTGACTAATCGATATCCTACATCTTTATCGCATTGATCCGAAACTAATAAAGCATTCCCCCTTATCGGTGCGTACATCTGAGGGTGCTAATACCTCAGAGCCCATCCGTATACGGAGGGGCATTTTCCAGGGGGATTCATTGAGTCCCCTTTGGTTTTGTATGGCACTGAACCCCCTTTCATGGCTACTGAATGATGCTAGGGGGTATGGTTTTGCAATAAAGTATGGTCTACGTGCTAAGTGCGAACTGACACACTTGATGTACCTAGATGACATCAAGCTTTATGCTGGTACTGACAATCATCTTAGAAGTCTATTGCGAATAATAGACATGTTCAGCCGTGATATTCGAATGGAGTTTGGATTAGACAAATGTCGAATCCAAGCCATCCGCAAAGGTCAGCACCAGCCACATGCCGGACATAGCATTGGTGACCTCCACATCGAAGCTATGACCGAGACAGACTTCTACAAGTACCTTGGAATTCTGCAAGGAACCCATGCTCGAGTTGGTGATCTGAAGGATGCTCTGCTGTCCGAATTCCTGCGACCTGTAAAGCTGGTGCTGAAATCGCATCTCTCGGGGAAGAATAAAATAAGCGCGTTGAATGTATTCACTATCCCTTCACTGGCTTATCCATTCGGAATATCGCCGTGGACGAAGACCGACCTGGAAAACGTCCAGCGGCGGATACGGACAACTATGTCCAAATTCCGAATGCATCACTCAAAGTCTGCGTGGAGCGGATGAACGTGCCTCGTGACATCGGAGGTAGGGGCGTGGTTGACGTGGCGGCACAACGTCATCGTCAAGTCGACTCGCTGCGCGCTTATTTTTACAGCAAAGAGCAGGCGAGTCCCTTGCATGAGGCTGTCTGTAAGGCAGACTGTGGACTGACTCCACTTAACTTGAAGGATCGATCTTTCAATCCTCTGAGCGGGGTGAAGTCGGACCAAAAGCGGATCGATGAATGGAAGTCGAAGGCAATGCACGGTAAACACGTGAATTGTCTTTGGCAGCCATTTGTCAATTTGCATTTGACGAACAGATAGCTATGTGCTGGGGAGCTCTTTGTTGAGACGGAGGGGTTCATGTGTGCCATTCAGGATGGCGTGGTCACCACCCGAGCTTATAAAAAGCTCCTCATGAAAGAACGGGTGGAGAACGATCAGTGCAGAATGTGCAGTTCGGCGTTAGAGACGTTGGACCATCTCATTTCTGGCTGTACTGTTATGGCACCGGTCCAATACATCACCAGGCATAATGCTGTATGTAAGGTTATCCATCAAAACCTTGCATACAAGCATGGGCTGATCTCGAGAACATGCCCGGTTTACCGATATGAGCCGGAAGCAGTACTTGATAGTTCTGCTTACAGCATGTATTGGGACCGGCAAGTTCTGACTGATCGCCATACCGCACACAACAAGCCTGACGTACTGTTAGTTGACAAGACGGGTCGCTCCGCGTGCGTTGCCAGTCATCAGGCATTGATTCGCTGTCCCACACCTTGAGCATAAGTTGATGAACCACTTGGTGTAATTGGTCGCCTCCATATTTAACCAATTCGTCTTTAATTCCATCGCCTCCTAGCGACTTATGGTTTTTAAGCAGTATTTGTTCGTCGTCTTTCGATCGGAAATAGTAAAGTCATTGACGTTGTCAGAACAGCGCCTACAGCTTGACTAGATGTAATCCGTTTCCTTTTCTTAGGTAATACTTTCCCTTCGATTTCGGCAGCCTCTTGAACTTAGTTGGTCATGGAATAATCTTCGGTAGGTAGCAATACTAGTTTTTGAATTGGTCTTTTACAAACTCCAGTTGATGTTTGAACGTCTGTAATGCGTAAGTTCTTATGATTCGTTCACGAGGCCATTGAAAAGCGTGAATGTTATCTTCCTTGATAACCACCATCATGCCAGGTTCAACGTTCGGCGATTGATCTTTCCACTTGTATGGATATTGAAATTCATTCAAACTGTCCCGTGACCACCTCTTCCAAAATTAATGCTTTATATGGCTTACCAACTTCAACCTCGTTAGTAAACTTGCCTTGCATGCCTGCGCTTCGATTTCCACCTCCTCCTTCATAAGTGAGTAATGCAGTTACTACTGTCTTTAATAATAGATGTTTCGCTGACTTCACTCCCACTTCCCAGAGTCCACCAAAGTGAGGAGTTCTAGGGGAAATAAAATTGAATTTGATTCCCTTGGTATTGCAAGCATTGGATACAGCTTCCTTGCTTGAAGAAGAGTAAACTGTGAATTTCAAATCGGAGAGTTGATGATTTGATCAATATAAATTTTCGCAATGGCTCCTTCTTTGTCAGATCACTTGCCATTTCTAAATGGACAGCCTTTGTTTCGAAACAACTGAATACTACAACCACAGTATTCAACCCCTAAATTCACAAATGGTCATGCTGTTTGAACTCTGGTGTGAGGTAGGTTTCTCATCATTACACAATGTTGGACGGCTGAACATGTGGATTTACATTTGATTGGCCAAAATCGTTGACGGGTTATTGATAGGAATGTTTGTGACCCACGGTGGAAGTTGTCATCATGAACCATCCGCATAAGAACTTTAGACAACGGGTCATTGTATGGAAGCACCATCTGATGTTTAGCATCATAAGACAAATTTGAAGCGCTGGCTCGTCCTCCGACTCGAATTATTTGTTTATCATCTACAAAAGGAGGTAGGCAGTTCCAGACACTTGATTTGGCAACTTCGTGTTTGCTTAGCTGTCTTAATTCCTCTTTGATGCCATTAAGGCATCATGCAACTCGAGTGGTATCAGCGATATTTGAATTGGACGTGGACAATAAGGACGTTTGATCTAACTGATAAATCGAAGTGGGTATGCGATTATATGTAGCAACATTCTAAGTGAGTTTCATGATTAACCCTATATACAAGGTTCTCTACTTCAAATTTCTGTTGCTACTATCGTGGCTTGTTGCCTCTGTCCTTTCTCTTCTGAGTATACTCTGACTAGCGAGGTAAGGTCCTTAGAAAAGGAGCTGACCATACGCGTTTATTGCCGTGCAAGAAAAATGGTCCAGAAAACCACAAACTGCATGATGCTAGATTCTTTAGAGCTAACCCTCTTGACGCAATATCTGCTCGGTTATCGATTGAGCTTACATGCCTCCACTGCTCGGTAAGTGGTAATTCCTGGATTCCGCCACTCTATTGGCAACAAAGGTGCGGAAAGACGAGGATGAAGAATTGATCCAAGACAAAACTATCTCACTATCAGTCCCGAAAAATGTTGTCTCCGTAAGTAAGTTTTAACTCTGGCTGCTAGTTGCATATTTAACACCGCAGCACATAATTCCAATCGTGGTATTGTTTGTTTTTTAAGTGGAGCTACTCGAGATTTAGCACAAAGCAATCTAACGGTGACCTTCCCGTCAGCTATTGTGGAGCGAATGTAAACTGCTGCCCCATATGCCTTCTCGGAGGAATCAGCAAAGGAATGGGTTCGTATCATTTTCGACTTCTCCCAGCAAAAAATATATCGTGGGAACTGCAAATCTTTAAGTGTGTCCAGATTATTCCGAAATGTTACCCAAGTTGTTTGTAGCTCATCAGACAGTGGCTCGTTCCAAGATAATTTTAATTGCCACAACTGCTGGATAATATTTTTGCTGTGATAACAATCGGTGAAAGTACTCCAAGAGGATCAAATATTTATGCCAAGTCTGAATTAACTGTCCTTTTTGTTATTGCTCCTAATTGCGCTATTGCGGCATTCAAATTGGTCTTAACACAAAATTGGCTAGCCTTTGGTGCTCATGTCAGTCCTAAGGCCCTTACTGATTTGGAAGTTTCATTGTCAAGGTTCAGATTTACTTCTTGATCCTCGGGAGGAATGCTGATAAGTAGTCGGGAGTGGTTCGCGCACCACTTTAATTCAATTTGAACCGAGCTAATCCTAATATTGTGGATAATTGACGTTGTGTTTCCATAGCCGTTGGTATGGAGTCAGACCCCGTCAGGGTCGGGGGTGTTCGAAACAATTGGTCTCAATCCTAACATAAAATGGATTTTTCGGACATCGGCTGTATCCAAAACGACAATACATTTTCAAAAACAATCCTCGACGATAGAAAAACAGAAAAACTGATACCTTATATACCGACCTTAATAGGAGATACCAACAGTATATGTAGCACCACCATACCTCCCCAAACTAATAAGAAATCCCGACAGAAGAGTATCAAAACCAAAATCAGAAGAGGACTCCGAGTTAAACTACGCAATCAAAGGCGGAACTGTATAGACTACTTCTAATATCCAAAGGAGAAGAAAAACAGAAATTCAGAGGAAAAATTCATTCTTTATTGGATTAAGATCTATAGTAGAATTTCTTCCTCTAATGCAATGTGAAAATAATTACCCTAAAAACGACGCCAGAGTCGCGCGTCCTGCAAGAATTTCAGGCAGACAATTTGTTTTTTGAACTATAAATATCATATAAACCGTTTATAAAACCTAATGCCATCTATTAAATCGTCAATGTTAAATCGTTTCTCGTTTGACAAAACTATTTAATTGAAAATTGGGATTACCATGCATACCGCAAATAGCTTAGGTGTTAACGATATATGCGCAATGGCGAAGTTGCTATTTGTGGTGAAACTCCAGCAAAAGTGCTAAATCTACTCTACTCACAACCAGATATACCGAAGTCTTCAGCGCTACCTCAAATAAGCACTCTCTAAAGGCCAATTTTAAGGTGTTAGTTTTCCTCCATTCCTTTTGGGCAAATAAATGGCAAAAACATTATAACATTTGAACAAATAACAAGTCGGGAAACCGTAAGCTGGGCGCTTCAAGTATGAAAGGTTTTGTTTGCTTCTTGTGTGAGTATATTTGAGTGTAGAACTATCCCATTTGTACCTAGCCCGTTAAGAATATGCATTTAGCACGACAGATTGAGTACTTCGAGTTGTAAATTTACACGGCAAAGACAATTTCGAGCTACTGTAACTTTGTTACTAATAGTGTGATTTTGATCAAACTTGGAGATAATATGCTTGATATTATATGTTATACTACTATTATCAACTTTTATAACTCTGATATAAACCTAAGGGGGGTTTTACTCAATTTTCCCAAAAATATGGTAATATAGTATTATTAACTTAATTTGAACAGATATCGATATGGAGAGTATTTTGAGGCGTGGGTACCATATAGAGGCAGCTTCATAATTTTTTTCAGATTTTTCAGTTTTGTAGTTTCCGAGAATGGGTCCGTGAAAGAAATCGTCACTTTCCACCCCTCCCACTCGCCGCCTTTTTAACAAAGCTCAAAACTAAGTACTAATTAAGACCTTTTATTTGATATCCCACATGACTATATTCGGTGGAAAAAATTTCTACACTCCCCTTTTACATGTATGGGAACCCCGCTAAATCTCAACGTAGAAGGATATCACTCACTCCATGTTTGGTGGTCCACACGTCCCACCTTCTCACCAAATTTTGTGTCAATCGGTATACCCGTTTCTGAGAAAAGTGCCTGTGACCGGCAGACAGACATTGAACCGATTTTAATAAGGTTTTGTTTTGCAAAAAAAAAACCTTAAAAGTATCTATATTACTTTAACGGTTGTAATACAGTTACTTATAGCAGCTCTTATAAAAGTAAACGGGCAGCCTCAATAAGTGCATGTCTTCAGAAAATCATACTATGTTCTTTTAAAACTGGGTAATATTTCTTTTAAAACACAATTTGATTTCAAATTTAGCTAATTAGTTTACAAACACTTGCAAAGACTACGAACAGAGATAATAAATTTATAATGAATTTATTGCAGTTTGTTTACCGCAATTCATCGAAAGCAAATGGCATCAGCAAAAAGTGATATATTGTTGAAATCAATAGTGACCATCAGTCTTTTATGCGCATGGAGTGAAGCCAAAGTTTTCACGCGATGCCAGCTCGCCAAAGAACTAATTCGTTATGATTTCCCGAGGACATTTTTATCAAATTGTAACGTGAGCAGAGAAAACCATGTTCAACATTTTTACAGAATCTGAATTTGTTGCAGGGGTTTGCTTAATTGAGAGCGAAAGCGGACGCAGCACTTCGAAGACGCTTCAGCTGCCTAATACGAGCGCCAACTATGGTATATTCCAGGTGAGACTTATTCTGATAGTGCCAGTGAAAGCAGCTCTCAATTCGAAGAGTGCATAATAAAAGCCATTGTTTAATCAGTATCTATGTAGCTACCCTCACCCTTGACATCACTGCTTTCTCGGTTTGCTTGCTATATTCGATACTAATATATACAGTTAATTTGCTTAGCCGCACACAGTGTTTTATCAGTATGAAGTAAAACAGAAAATTCATTGATAAAGTATAATAATAATTTAATAAAAATATATACTAATACTTAAAAAATTAATGCTTCACTTTGAAGGGTAACATAAACACAAGACAACGCACTACAAGTAATTGTCAAAATATCGAAGTGTGGTCGATACTTCCAAGAATTTTTAGTTTCTAGAAAGTAGTTGTTAATTTTTTGAAAAACATTATTTGGCAGCAAATTAATTAACTTTTGAAGTATGCTTATGTCTAAATCCAAGCCCCTTGCGAAATTGCTGCTTTTAAGCCAATTACTGCTAAATATTGCTGATCATTTGCGTAAACAACTCTTGTTAAAATGCCCAAACATTTTCGATTGGATTAGGACTTGCACATTTTTTGAGGATGACATTTTTTATAACGACGCTACGTGACTGTCACCATCTTGCTGGAATATGCACCCTATACTTTTTTTTTTTTTTTTTTTTTTTATGGATGGAGGTGGAAATCTTAGAAAGACGCTGCTGCGCCAGGTTGCAGCAGTGTGTGGGATTCACACCCACTAAAACCACCCCCACTCTTCCGCCCCTCCCCGCGGGACCACCGTGAAGTATTACTTCGCGGGGGAGGCTCTGGTTCGCTATACCAGCTCGTCCATGTCACGTCTCCGTCGCGCCGCCTTCCGAGCTCGATCCAACTCCAGGAGTTTTGTCTGCACCACGGCTACTGCCTCATTTACCGCCATCCAGTTTTCCTCCGACTTCAACATCTCTTCCACCAGGTTGGAGGGCTCGATGTCCGCCCCTAAGATGCTGTTGAACCTCCTTTTCTGCTGTAGAAATCTGGGACAATAGAACATAACGTGCTCCGGGTCCTCGAGTGTAGCACCGCATTCAGGACAGTTGGGAGACTCGTCCAACTCGAAGCGATGCAAGTACTTCCTATAGCCACCGTGTCCCGTAAGGAACTGTGTCAGGTGGTAATTCAATTCTCCGTGCTTTCGGTTGACCCATTTCTCGATGCACGGGATCAATGTATGGGTCCACCTGCCCTTGTCGGAGTTATCCCATCGTTGTTGCCACTTGCCACACAACTCTCTCCTGATGGCTTTTCGGAAATCCGCATTCACCTCGGCTGGATTTGCCTTCCGTTTTTCGTAGAGCCAGTGTGCCTCGCTCGCTAGAAGATCTATAGGGATCATTCCTGCGATAACACACACTGCCTCCGTCGACGCCGTCCTAAATGCGCTACACACCCTTAGCGCAATTGGCCGGTATGCCGAACATATCTTCTTCCGGTTGACAGCGTGGTTCAACGCTCCCGCCCAGACAGGGGCCGCGTATAGCAGGATCGACCTCACCACTCCCGCGATGAGTAGCCTGCGACTATACTTCGGCCCTCCCACGTTAGGCATCATCCTTGCAAGGGATGAGCTGGCATTTGCTGCCTTTTCTCGCGCATAATCCAAGTGTCCCTTGAAACTCAGCTTGGCATCGATCATCACCCCCAGGTATTTGACAACCGATTTTGAGACGACCTCACGATTACCAACCCGGATGGTAACCGTGTTGTTCTTCCTACGGTTGGTAATGAGGACCGCCTCCGTCTTTTCGTCCGCCAGGTCCAGCTTGGCCATTCGTAACCATGACTTGATGGTATGAATGGCTTCATTTGCATAAAGCTCCACGTCCTCGGGATGCTTTGCAATTGCAATTACCGCCAAGTCGTCCGCAAAACCAATCAGCGTTGTCTCCTCCGGCACGCGAAGGCCAAGCACTCCGTCGTACATTATGTTCCACAGCAGCGGTCCCAATACAGAACCTTGAGGCACACCTGCTGTCACAATGTACTCCTTCGGCCCGTCGTCCGTCTCGTACCAGAGAAGTCTATCCGAAAAGTAACTCTCGATGAGCCGAGCCAAGTAGCTAGGAACACCCAGTTTGGCCAAAACGCCCTTAATCCAGCCCCAGTTGGCTGAGTTAAAAGCATTTTTGACGTCCAGCGTCACCAGAGCACAGCATTTGCCCATGGCCATCGCATTTCGAGCCAATTCCACGACCTTTGCTACTGCATCGACCGTAGAACGGGCTCGCCGAAACCCATATTGCCGCTCTGAAAGACCACCCACAAGCTCGATGAACGGGAGCAGCCTGTTGTATATCACCCTCTCCAACATCTTCCCCATGGTGTCTAAGAGACAAATAGGGCGATATGAAGAGGGCACGCCGGGTGGTTTTCGAGGCTTCGGTAGCAAGACCAGTTTCTGCCTCTTCCACTGGGCGGGAAACACTCCTTCCGCCATGCACGATTCGAATGTGCTTGCGAACCACCTTGGTCTGGCCTTGACTGCCACCTTCAGAGCCCTGTTCGGAATTCCGTCCAATCCCGGAGCCTTGCTGTCCACAATACGTCTGCAGATTTCCCAAAGTTCCTCTTCGGTAACATCAGGGATCGAGAAGACGTCCTGCTGAGCTGCCAGTTGGGGTTCTCTTTCGTCCTGCTCCTGCTGCGGGAAAAGAGAAATTATTTGCAACAAGAGCCGTGGGCATGTCACCTGAGGTGATTTTCGCCCGCGGATCTTCTTCATTACAACTTGGTAGGGTGTACCCCACGGATTCGTATTAGCCTCCATGCAGAGCTTCTGGTAGCATTCCCGCTTGCTTCTCCGAATGGCCTTCTTAAGGTTGCTTCGCATATCCCTGTATTCCTCCTCACGCTCCTGGTGCTCCGGCCTATACTATTATTCACCTCTTGAATAGGTATTATAATTAGAACATCGTTCAAGATATCAATATATCTGTGGTCAAAGGGTAGTATAGGTCCCAGAGCGAAACATGGATTGGTACCCACGATGGAGCATAAAACCTGGGAAACGCCTGTTGAACCAACACCAACAGGTCTACTACCAAACCCTATCTCCGCCTCCACGTGGTGACCGCTGGGAGCTCTTTCTTAACGAAAAGCTGCAGACGGAGAAGGATGAAGGCGAGTCTCCCGCGCCTAAAAACGGGGCAAATTGTACCAACTGGTCCTCCAGGTTGGGGGTTGGGTAGGGTTGACAACGCACGGAAAACAACTTTTTACGAAGCGACAACAGGAGCCTCGGACTGGACGGATTATACAACGGCGAACCCGGAAACGACAACGGAATAACGATTTGCACATTTTCTCATGGATCATATATTATAGTGACCATCCAGTAAACCATGTGCTCGGAGTAGGTTTCTTAGTCAGCCAAAAAATGAAACCTGCTGTTATCGGCTTTGAAAACATAAGCGAACGGCTATGCACTCTGCGCTTGCGAGGCAAGTTTAGAAATATAAGCCTCATAAATGTTCACGCCCCTACAGATGAGACTGCAGAGTCGGAGGAGGATACTTTCTACGAGGCAGTTGAGTGGACCCTCGAAGCCTGTCCCAAGCATGATATCAAAATCATACTTGGAGATTTCAACAGTAAAGTAGCGACGGAGCCCGTATTTAGGGGATAGGTTGGCTTCCATAGCTTACATAAGGATACCAATGATAACGGACTGCGGATTATTCAATTAGCAGGGTCACATGAAATGGTTGTTGGAAGTACCTGGTTTGCGTGGAAATCGGTCCACAAACATACGTGAGCCTCTCCAGACGGGACCATTTTCAACCAAATTGGCCACGTGTTGATCGAACGCCGCCACCCCACAGCCTTGTCAGAACATATAGAGGGGCCAATATAGACTCGGATCACTATCTCGTTGGCATGGTGCTCCGAGCCCGAATAACGGTACCACCTAGAATCCCCTCTGACAATCACGTGAGAGTTAACACTGAAGCCATCCATAACACAGCCCTCCGCGACACCTATAAGAGGGAAATGGATGCGGCAATAACCGCAGTCAACAGAGGACCTGGAGATGAAGCATCAACAAATGACCTTCACAACACCTGAAGAATGTTATCATGGATACGACCACAAACATGCTTGGCCCCAGCCGCAAATAAGTCGGAACGGCTGGTTTGACGATGAATGTAAGCCAAGCGGAGAAGCGACTTCACAGACGGGAAAAGGAAGCCTGGGAGAACCAACAAGTCTGTGAACTAGAAAAGTGCAGGGAGCAACCACACCAGGCGCGGAAGTTTTACCAACAAGTCAACAGGATGAAGACTTATACAGCTCGATGCTCATCCTGCCGAGACAAAGAGGGAAATCTGATTTCCGACAGAATGGGCATATTGGAGCGATGGGTTGAGTACTTTGATGAGCTACTGAACAACCAGAACATCGGCGAGTTGGGGGTTCCGCCAACTGAAGACGAAGGACAAATACTGCCACCACCAAGTATAGGAGAAACAGTCCGTGCAATTCATCGGCTAAAAAATCATAAGTCGCCAGGAGCCGATGGAATTAAGCCGAATTGATTAGATATGGAGACGACCAGTTACACCAAGTGGTTCATCAACTTGTGCTAACGATTGCCAACGAGGCATTATTTGTCTCATACACGAAAAGGGAGATATCACACAGTGCAGCAATTACAGAGGTATCACGTTGCTGAGTACCATCTATAAGATATTCTCCGCTATCTTGCTAGGCCAGATAGCCACATACGCCCAGAACAGCATTGGCCCATACCAAAGAAGCTTCACTCCAGGCAAATCAGTAACAGATCAGATTTTCTCTTTGCGGCAAGCGATGGAAAAACTGTTGGAATATGGACAACAGTTGCACCATCTGTTCATCGACTTTAAAGCCGTCTATGATAGCATAACTAGGATAAAACTGTATACAGCCATGAGAGAATTCGATATACCGACGAAATTAATAAGACTGACTAGGCTGACCCTGACCAATGTGCGAGGCCAAAGCTCTCAAAGCTCTTACTGTACCAGGCTATGATCTTGCCAGTCCTCATGTATTCCTCGGAAACTTGGGTTTTCAGCAAGAAAAATTGCGAACTCTTGGCCGTGTTCGAGAGAAGAATCCACCGAAGAATTTTTGGCCCCCTACATGAGGGTGGACGATTCCGTAGCCTACATACAGACGAAATCTATGAGTGATACCATGACCACCCGGTTGTGGCTCAATAGGTTACGGTGGACGGGTCATTTAATCCCACCCGGAAAGTCTACAAGGGCAATATTTATGGTAGAAAAAGAAGAGGAGGCAGACCCTGTCTAAGATGGAGCGATGGCGTAAGCCAGGACGCCAGACAGCGTTTAGGGATATCGAATTGGTGGACCTCGGCGCAAAACCGGGATGTCTGGAGTTCCTTATTAAGGCAGGCCTAGACCGAATACCGGTTGTTGCGCCGTTGTTGATGATGATGAATATATCTTTCTGCCTTTATTTTGTTTGATATAAAACAGAATTGCTTCCTTCCATAATAAGAATATACTCCCCGTATCATCATCGGGGTTCCTCTGAAATTGCATGTGAGAGTTGAGCACGAAAATCCTTCAAAGAGCAGCTACGTCCGTCGGCACCGTATGAATTATTTTTTTTTTCATTTAAAATAATGACATTACACCAGTTTTCCGTCCAAGCTATGTGATTTTTCACATAGTCCAATATGGTAGCTCTGTGAGAAAGTGTAGGCTGGCGTTTTTTTTAGTTTTTCCATTTGATGTGTCTATCCGCGGTCAGTTAAAGTTTAGTGACTCTTTCCTTAAAAATGTTGATTTGTTGGCGGAATATCTTCACGCATCCTGCAAATCTCAAGTGGAAGTGCTGTGTTTGTCTTCCAATTTAAATTGATTTGTTTCATTTCCTCCCATATATTAGCTTGGCGACGAAAAACCAGTTTCTGTAAAAACCACGATTTGGCTTTTTTCCACTTCTTCTAATAGAAATCCCCTTCCCATTTCAATACTCCGTTTTTAAGGTTTTGTTTGTAAAACAAAACCTTATTAAATCGGTTCAATGTCTGCCTGTCTGTATTTGGATGGAGGTGGAAGTCTAACAAAGACACTACCGCGCCAGGTTGCAGCAGCGTGTGGGATTCTCACCCACTAAAACCACCGCACTTTCTCCTTTTTCCTTCCCCGTGGGACCGCCGCAAAGCATTACTTCGCGGGGTGGACTGCGCTTTACGCGACCACACCTTCCGTTCTTCGCGTCCTCCTTGCACGCTCCGCTCTTCCAAGTTCCCCTTGTATTAGGTTTGATTGCGGTGTTCACCGCACACCAGTTTCCCTCCGATTTCAACACTTCCCCGACGATGTTCTGCGAGCTTAAGGTGGTTTTCAGGGAGTGTTCCAGACTCCTCCTTTCTGAGAGAAATCGTGGACAGTGGAACATAACATGCTCCGGGTCCTCAGGTGTGAAACCACATTCAGGACACAAGGGAGAATCAACCAGCCTGAATTGATGCAGGTACTTCCTGTAACCGCCATGTCCTGACAGGAATTGGGTCAGATGGTAGTTAATCCCACCGTGTCGTCACTGGATCCACTCCTCAATACGGAGAATCAAAGTGTGGGTCCAGCGACCCCTCCGCAAGCCGTCCCACCGTTTCTGCCACTTCTCCAGCGAATCTCGCCTTGCCGCCTTTCGGTATTCTGCATCCTTTTCAAGAGGATTCATTTTCCTTGCCTCGTACAGGCAGCGTGTCTCACTTTCCAGAATGTCTATCGGTTTCATTCCCGCAATAACACACGCTGGCTCGCCTGATATTGTTCTGAAGGCGCTGCACACCCTTAGCGCCACTAAGCGGTAAGTCATGTTCACTCTCCTACGATTACTCTCACATTCTAGTGCTTCCTCCCAAACTGACGCCGCGTATAATAGTGTGGAGCGAACCACTCCGGCCACAAGTAATCTGCGACTATACCTTGGACCTCCAATGTTAGGCATCATCCGCGCTAATGAAACGCTGGTATTTGCCACTTTCTCACAGGCATAGTCCAGATGTCCCTTGAAATTGATTTTAGCGTCAATCATGACCCCTAGGTATTTGGTAACCGGTTTCGAAGTGATGACGTGACCACCAAAGCGAATATTAACAGTATTCCTCTTCCTACGATTGGTAATCAAGACCGCCTCCGTCTTTTGTTCCGCAAGGTCAAGCTGAACCATCTCCAGCCACGCTTTTATGGCGCTAATGGTTTCATTAGCGTACATTTCAACGTCTTCAGGTTCTTTCGCGACGACAACCACAGCTAGATCATCTGCGAAACCGATTATCGTGGCCTCCTTTGGCACGGGAAGGACGAGGACCCCATTGTACATGACGTTCCACAGGGGAGGACCCAACACTGAGCCCTGTGGTAGTCCTGCGGTGACGGTGTACTGCTTGGATCCTTCATCCGTGTCGTACCACAGTGTCCTCTCCGAAAGGTAACTGTTGAGGAGCTTAGTCAAGTAACTAGGGGCACCCGTTTTAGCCAGTGAACTTTTTATCCACTCCCAGCTTGCGGAATTGAACGCATTTTTGATGCCCAACGTCACTACGGCACAGCATTTTTTAGACGACATCGCGTCTCGAGCCAGCTTCAAAACAACGTCTACGGCGTCGATCGTTGAGTGGGCTTGACGAAATTGTTGCTCCGATAGTCCATCCTTATATTCGATGATAGGGAGCAGTCTGTTGTAAATGACCCTTTCGAGCATCTTTCCTGCCGTGTCGATAAGGCAAATCGGCCGGTATGATGATAGGTGTCCTGGGTGTTTATTCGGCTTCGGGAGCAAAACTAGTGTTTGCCTCTCCCACCGGTCAGGTAAAACTCCTTCTATCATGCATGTTTCAAACACGCTGATAAACCAGTCGGGTCTGGTCTTAACAGCGAGTTTAAGGGTTCTATTGGGATTGCCAATTCTCCGGCAAATTTGCGTAAGTTCCTCCTCAGTTACCGCAGGTATAGTGTAGACGTCCAGTACTCGCTTGTGTTGTTTGCGCTCCTCTTTATTCGGAGGGAAGAGCGCCGTCACGATATCGAGCAGAAGATGCGGGCAGGTCAATTGTGGTATTCGCCCTCTCATCTTCTTCATAACTATCCTCTACGCTGTTCCCCAGGAGCTTTGGTCTGCCTCTCTGCAAAGTTCCTTGAAGCATTCTCGCTTGTTGGTCCGTATAGCCTGCTTAAGCCTACCTCGAAGGTTCACATATGCTAGCCGTTTCTGGTCGAAGTCTGGTCTTGCTCTAGATCGTTGGCAGATCCTTCTAGCACGAAAACATGCATCCCGTAATACCGCGATCTCTTCATTCCACCAATAGTTTAGCGTCGCATGCTCTCGTTATGCGTCCCATCATTTGCTCTACCTTTTCCGTAGCTGCACCACCGGGACTTTGGCCTCCCAATAGCATCTCTATGAATGCATCCTCCTCAAGCCCTTTCACGGACCAGCCCCGGTTTCCAGCCTCACGGGAACACGCATCGACGCATGGCCCATATTCGATCTGGAGGAAAATCACCTGGTGGTCGCTGTGAGTATAATGCTCACTGATAAGCCATGTCATTCTCCTCGCCAATGTGGTACTCATGTATGTCAGATCGACTATTGAGCCCGACCCTGTCCCACGAAAAGTGGAAACGTTTCCCGTGTTGGCAAGCACCAAATCTAGCTCCGCGAAAGCCTCGAGCAGGGTACGGCTCCTGGTGTTCGTAGTGCGACTGCCCCAATCCACGGCCCACGCGTTGAAATCATCAGCTATGATCTTGGGGTTTCGACTTCTTGCATCCAAGACTAGCATACCTAGCATTCCTTCGAATTCTGTTATCGTCGCGCTTGGTGGTGCATAGCAACTATATATATAGATACCAGCTATTTTTGTCCTGACGAATCCAACTTCTGGAAACTCCATCACTTCTTGAATGGCCTGATTTCCACACGCCCATATTGCCGCCTTGCCAGTTTCATCTGCAGTCCAGGCACCGCTCTTATTGTTGCGATAAGGCTCGCTGATTATGGCAGCTTCGATTCCCTTCTCATAGATGGCCTGCAAGAGAAGGTCTTGCGCTGCCTCGCAGTGGTTGAGGTTGATTTGTATCAACCTCATTTTTTTACTGCATTCAAGGCTCGCCTAAACACTGGGCATCTCCTGCTGCCTGCAACGTGCCGACAGTCGACGCCCTTTTTTTCATTGCAGAGCATGCATTCAGGCTCAGCCTTGCACTTCCTGAACATATGGCCTTCTCCCCCACATTGTCTGCAACATTTTGACCTGTCACAGTCACCGGTGCATTTCGCCGCTATGTGGCCGAATTCCAGGCATCTAAAGCAGCGCTTAAGGGACACCTGCTCCCTGAGTCGGCAAACGACCCAATCAATTTTTACTTTCCCAGCCGCCAGCAGTTTGAACGCTGCTTCAGTCAGTAAGCTTATGGTTGCCGTTTGTGTGCCTCCGTATGCCTTCCTCAGTCCCCTGATTGCGGAATCTTGCAAGCCAAGTGGTCCGAACTACTTTTCTAAGGCGTCGCGGATGTCCTCCTTGGTCGTGATTTCGCCAATGTCCTTACATTCTATGACAATCTCCTGCTTTCTAGCCCGTACTTGATCTTCTTCTCCTAAGGACTTCTCCACCTTGCCGAGGAAATTTTCCACCGTTTTGCCCGGAGACTTCTTCAGCCCCAGCATCAAATCTCCTTTTTGGGAGCGTCTGATTCGGCTGACGTTTTCTCCAAGGTCCATCAGCTCAGGATCGGATTTGACCTTCCTAAGGATATCGGCGTTTAGTTATATCCCCTTTTTTTGGAGATGATGATTAATTCGGGCCGTAATCTTCTGTTCTGCGTCGTATTTTTCCTTCCGCCAACCTTGGTCCATGCTTCCTTGGTCCCTTTTTGAGACTTTGCCTCCCTTGGGTCAATTGGAGCCGGCGCCACAGTTTCCACGATGTTGGTAACTTTGTTTGCCTTGCCTTTTTGCCTTTTCGCGTCCTGAATTGTTCGCGCCCTCACTACTCCTCTTTGCAAGCTTACCGCCCTTTGGATTTTGAGGGGGTGTCACTTGTGTTGCCTCGGTGACGCTTGATATCTTTGAGGCGTTTTTTTCTTCCTTGACACCATTGTATAGTACCCGAATGGTACAGACCATGTTTTTGATGGCCTGGTGCACGTTGTGTTTGTCCTTAATAAATTCAGACAACTCTACTATTTTGCCTCCGAGTAGGGCAAACGATGATTCGTCCGGACTCTGACATAGCTCCTCCGCTTGGTTTTCACATTGGGCACTTACGTACTTATTAGCCTTCCTGGAGCTTCCCTGATTTCCTTCCTTCATCAAGGTTGATTTCGGAGGAGATCGCACGATCGTCGAGCCTCTTTTAAATGGATCAAACACTAAGTCCTGCGGCATGTTTCGACAAGGTGTAGTTACCCCGCTATGGGCTAATAAATGACCAGTTTGTGCCCCATCTTTTCTTGTGTTTTGAACAGGCGTTCCTGGGAGTGATGTACTCCTTTTAAATGCCTCTTTCTCCAGGCTACTTGTAGTATTTGATGCAACGGTGGCCAAGTAATCCACCACCGAGGCACTGCAGTCGAGGGATATCGACGGCCGGGAGTCTGCTTGCCCACTCCCAAAAACCGGCCAGCGCAAAAGCATGCCCATACACGCACACCTCCAAATGCGTTTATGTGCATATTCCTACGCATCCGCCGAGCATTCCCTTATCCGCACGAAGGGACGCGCCTGATGGGAGATTTGGCAACTCCGCACAGGTCTGTCTGTCTGTCACAGGCACTTTTCTCAGAAACGGCTATACCGATTGACACGAAATTTGGTGAGAAGATGGGACCTGTGGACCTCCTGACATGCAGTGAGTGATATCCTCCTACGTTGAGATTTAGGGGGGGTCCCCATACATGTAAAAGGGGGGTGTAAAATTTTTTTTTCACAAAATATAGTCATGTGGGATATCAAATGAAAAGCCTTGATTAGTACTTTTCGAAGCCGGTTTTAGTTTTGAGATTTGTTGGAAAGGCGGGGAGTGGGAGGGGTGCAAAGTGATGATTTATTTAACGGAGCCTTTCTCAGAAACTACCCAACCGAAAAATCTGAAAAAATCACGAAGCTGCCTCTATACGGTACCCACGCCTCAAAATACTCTCCATATCGATATCTATTCAAAATAAGTTAATAATAGTATATTACCGTATTTTTGGGAAAATTGAGTAGAACCTCCCTTAAGTTTATGTCAGAATTATAAAAGTTCGTAGTAGTATAAAATATAATATAATATAAAGCATATTATCCCCAAGTTTTATCAAAAGCATACTATTAGTAGCGAAGTTACAGTAGCACAAAGTTGCCTTACCGTGTAAATTTACAACCCGAAGTACTAAATCTGCTAAATGCATATTCTTATCGGGCTACGTACAAATGGGATAATATATACTCACACAAGAAGCAAACAAAACCTTTCATACCTGAAGCGCCCAGCTTCCGGTTTCCCGACTTGTTTTCAATTGATTTTAATACCCACTGAAAATTGGAGTGAACTCACGAACACTACGCTTATGTCTGAAACAAAACCTTATTGAAATCGATTCAATGTCTCTCTGTCTGTCCATCTGTCTGTCACACCCGATTTACTTGGAAGCGGTTGAACCGATTGTCACGAAATTCGGTGAGAACATATAGTCTGTGGGTGTACAAGCAGCCAGTGTTGAGTTTGATGGGGAAAGCGGGGTGCACATTTTTTCTCACAGAAAATGGTCATGTGGGTATCAAAGGGCTCGATTAGTACTTTGCGAAACTGATCTTATTTCTGATATTGTATGAAATATACAGGAGTGTGGGCTCAAAATGTGAAACAAGTCTCGTTCTCAGAACCTATCCAACCGAAATCCTGAAAAAAATCACAGTGACGCATCTATATGAAATCTTGGCCTCAAAATACATCCCGTTCCAATATCTGCACAAATAAAATTAAAAATAGTATATTACCATGTTTTGGAAATTTACCAGAAAACCGCTTTTAAATCCATTCCAGAAGAACAACCGATAATATAGAACATAATTCTGAAAAGTTTGAACGCAATCCTAACAAAGTTAGAGAAGTTTCGCATTTCAAGTAAATTTATTGCACCCTAAGAGGTGTATGACATCATCATCATATAGACTGAAATTATGTAAAGTGCAGGGTCCATTGGGACGTTTTAATTTTCGTTTTTTGGTTTTTTTTTAGTTGCGGTTTGCGTCGTTGATAGATATGTGCATGTTGCAGTTTGGCAAATACGATGGAATATGTTGTATTCGTACCTATATACGAATGGAAAATCGTGCTTAGAGAGTTTCTCATATAAAATGAACACAAAACCTTTATACCCGAAACGCCCAGCTTTCGGTGTCCCGGCCTGTGAAACAAAACCTTATTAGAATCGATTCGATGTCTGTATGTCCGTCTGTCTGTCACACCCGATTTATTCGAAAACAGCTAGACAGATTGTCACGAAACTTAGTGAGAGCATATGGTCTGTGGTTCGTTTTACAGACAGTAAAGGGGAGCTCCCCATACATGTAAATGGGGGGTGCAACATTTCTTTTCACAGAATGTGTGGTATCAAATTAAAGGGCTCAATTAATACTTTTCGAAACTGGTCACATATTTGATATCGGATGAAGCCTAGGAGAGCCATGGCTCAAAATACGGCCCCCAAAGAGTGTAACAGATCTCGTTCTCAGAACCTATCCAACCGCAAAATGTGAACAAAATCACAGTTGTGTATCCAATCGAAATCTAGACCTCAAAATATATCCCGTTCCGATATCTGCGCAAATAAAGTAAATAATAGGATATTCGCATTTCGCATTTGGAACTTGTATAGGGAATAACGTAAGGCATAAGCTTGAAAGTTTAAAGGGAATCCAAGTATTATTAACAAAGTTATAGAAGGTGAAACTTTCACATTTTGTGTGGATTTCTTGCATTCTAAATCGTGTGTGACGTCATCATAACATATCAGTTAGTCAAAACCGCAACAAAATGAGCTCACGTGAATGGGAGGAAACATTTCGTTTTAGTTTTTTAATCATTTATATTATATATCAATATCAATTAGTCCAGACAAATATATGTGTATTTATATAGTATGGATATGTAAATGAAGCTTTGGGGTAGTGCCTAATTCAGATACTATATCTATCTGAACCATTGTACTTTAAACACGCGTACTTCATATGTACATATGTAGACTTTTGTGCACGAAGTAAACCGGAAGTATGTTTACGATCAATATACGTACATATATAAGCATATTATTCGGTAATAGGAAATGTTGGTTTGTTTAGGGTGAGCATAATATCTACGTCTGTAATATGTACGTATTTCTTGTAGTTTGTAAAAAAATATGAATTAATATTTTAGGTTTTTAGCCTAAGATGAACACAAACACAAAACCTTTATATCTGAAGCGCCAGCTTCCGGTATTCCGACTTGTTTTTAATATGAAATGTGAACTTCAGAACATAATGTTACATAAAAAGAAATTGGAATGCCGGCGTTTTGCCGTTACTTTTTGTTGTGCTGAGCAAACTTCGCGCACTGTGCGGTCCCTTTAGCTGTAAACATTAAAACTTTATTATTTAGTTCAGTGGCGTGGCGTCACAAGGGAGGCACTGCTTCCCCTACTCAATTAAACAAAATATTGTGACAGACAAAATAACAGAGGAAACTACTGTAAAAATCATAGCACAACTTAAATTCATGGTTCTTAACAGCAGTTGGATAGAGCAAAAGCAGAACAGTAACAGAAATTGCCCTATTTGCAACACACATTTCCTTGAGGGGCATTTTAAAATTCGTATGCCTGCTTGTTGAGGTGCTTTCAGATTTGCCTCCGGAGCACCAGAATTGGTTCCTGATGAATCGTGTGGTGTATTGGTGTAATCAAATGAACTCTATGCACGTCGACTCAACTGTGAATGAGTACCTGAGTCAAATCAGGGTAATAATTTCGGGCGTGCGCAGTGCTGACCACATTGCCTTCTACAGGGTAATCCTGTGGGTACGGTTACAATCTCGAATGAAGTGCTCCAACACACTGCAAGGCCCTGATCCATGTAGATTGTATCGCCAACGATTATTATTGTTATTATATGATATATATGTATTTATTTCATGTATGTTTTTACATGCTAGCTTGTTGCCTTTTAAAGGATTTTAATATAAATTACCATTACCATTACCAATTACCATACTAAAACTATACTTTCTTTATTTATTTAAGAATTTATTAATTTTTCACGTGTAAATATATATGTAATTATTTACTTATATATAATATATATATATATTATGGTTTTGCTTCCCTCATTCTTAACTGAAATAAAATAAAGTAATGACTATAATTGTTGGGGCAAGCTAGAATGACCCTCAGGACTAGTTATGGCCAATTACACAGAAAAATCTAAACGAAACCGAAAGCTGGACCCTTCAGGTTTGAAAGATTCTGCCGATTTCTTGTGTAGTTTTATTCAGTCTAAGGTGATCCTATCTTAAGACGCGGTAACTATACGCCAAAGAGGTTACATTGGACTAAAATAACTTCCCTAATTATAACGAAACTTGCACGAAACTTATCAGAATTACATTCCACATTATGACATGTAAAAATTCTTACTTCAAAAATAGATTTAAGAATGTATTTCAGAAAATGTCCAAATGTACAAATATACCAGGATGTGAGTATTTTGAGGTTCGAGTTCTGTGTGTATAGAGAGACTTTACTTACCGAGCGACGAGTCGCAATGTACAAGTGGCAGCAATATTTCGATTAAATTTCAAAGAAAAGATTTGCTCATTCTCCGCTTACATAAGCAATAAGCTGACATTTGGAGCAAGTCCACTTATCAGCCCTTCAGAAGCTGGCACAGAACAACATGACGACACCATAGCTCAACTTCAGGTCTCCAATCGGGTTATTGAGGATGGAAGAACGCCATCTGACTAACACGACCGTTCCAATATGAACCAGGTCGAGAAACCGGAAGCTAGATGCTTCAGGTATAAAAAGTTTTGTGATTCCCTATGTGAGGAACAAGGAGTGCATGAAAATTCCGTGGGTACATAGTTAAAAATTCAATTGACCTCTATTTTTTAAAAAGCAATTTCATCTGGAAAGCACTGTGTTGATAATAATTAACCGCATAGGCTTCACACTAGGAGTTCAATATTATTAGCAAATGTGAAGAAGTTAACAGATACAAAACAAGTTAGGAAACCGGAAGGTGGACGCTTCAGGTATGAAAGGTTTGGTTTATTTCTTTTATAAAGACATATGACCCTACATTGTTGTATTCTAGATTTTACCTTACATTGTTGCAAAATTTCGTGGTGCTAGAATGTACTTAAGGGGGGTTTTGCAGCCAATTATTGAAAAATAATGGTAATTTACTATTATTAACTTTATTTCAATAAATATCTTCATTTTTTCCGGATTTTCGGTTGAGCAGTTTCTGAGAATGGGTCTGTTAAAAAAACAACCACCTTCGACCCCCCGCACCCGCACCTTTCCAACAAACACCGGCTTCGGAAAGTACTAACCGAGACCTTCCATTTGACACACCACATAAACATATTTGATGAAAAAAAAAATTCCACCCCCTTTTGCATGTATGGAGTTCCCACCGTCTCACCAAATTTGGTAGGAATTGATACAACCGTTTCCGAGAAAAATGCGGGCAGACAGACAGACAGATAAGCGATGGATGAGCAAACATTCATGGAGGTGAGGCTAGACCTGCCTAGCAAAGCAGGTCACATCTCTAAAGCATCTGACCTCTCGATGCCTAGGAAAGGCTCATTTCCCACTAGAAGATCCCATTATTGGTGGAATAGTGAACTTGCCAGCCTTCGATCGATTTGCCACCGAGCCAGACGAACGACTCAAAGAGCAATGGAATCGATCAAGGGCAAACGAAGCATGCCTATAGGGAAACGCCCAAGAACCTCAAGCTCGCTATCCAGCGGAAACGAACATAAATCCGTGAAGTGACGCCGATAAAATCGGTATGATCTCAAGAGGTCGTTTATGTTCGCAGATCACGTGCTCTATGCTCTTGTTGAAAATAATCCAGAGTTTATTTCCCCAAGAGGGGGGTACTGACACGTTCCAGCTCCTCGTGAATTTCACGCCGATTCCACCGGCGTGCTGGAGATCTACAGTCGAACAGGCGGTAACAAAGCCCCGAAATACAATTCAGGGAAGGGGTTGTACCAGCAAATATAGTGTGGGGTGACCCTGGATGTGAGTAATGCATTCAACTCGGCCAATTGAACCCTTGTACGAAAGTCTCTGGCAACGACTGGTGTTCCCACCTACTTCGCTGCCATTGTCAATAGCTACTAACCCAAGGAGTACGTTTTCTCCGCGGGTGACCCACAGGGCTCTGTACTGGGCTCACTACTGTGGAACATCATGTATAGCATCTCGAAGATGCTGAGTTGTACTCAAGTGAAGCAATCAGTGTTGTTATTGCTTGATTAGAGAGTGCTGGACTGGCATTCGCGGAGGAAAAGACGGAAGCGGTCCTCATCACTAACCACCGCAAGAGAAATTACGCTCGCATTAGAATCGGGAATCGTATCATCACTTCCAAGCCGGCCATCAAACACTTGGGAGTGATGATAGACGGAAAACCCAATTTAAAGCAGCACAGAGAGTATACTTGCGGAAAGGCGTCTACCACGAGTATGGCTCTGACACGGATGACGTCGAACGTAGGAGGAAGGCGGCATACTTACACGCTGCTCATAGCCAGGGTGGTGAGTTCTATCTTGCTGTATGCAGTCCCAGTTTGGGAAAAGGGCTGCATTCTTTAGGCAATGGACATAAAATGAGCGCGGTCTACAGAAGAACAGTCTTAAGAGTGTGTTCTGCCTTCGGGATCCTGGCAACCGAGATAATGAACATTTATAACACCAGGACCATCTCTCCTTTATCGCAGGTGAAAAAAGCCGAAAGAGAGAGATCCATAAGCAGATGACAACAACGATGGGAACAGTCAGAAGAGCGTCGTTGGACTTATAGGTGGATCCCTTCCATCGGGGAGTGGCTGGAGAGGAAGCATGGGGAGATCAATTATAATTTCACTCAGTTTCTCACCGTAAATACTTGTACAGGGTTATATTGGACACCTCATCTAACTGTCCAAGCTGCGACGGAGTCCCTGAGGAACCTAGAGGAAACTCTTGGTGAAGTGCTATCACTAGAAAATTTTGTCCGGAGAATGGTAGCTTGCTAGGAGGATTGGGCTGCGATCAATTCCACAATCGCCACAATCCAGGATAAACTACAGAAAGCAGAAGAAATGAGGAAGGCGCGGTTACGAACCCCGCGGTTATTCGGAAGGAGACCTAGCTAAAGTAAGCTAACTCCGCCCCGTGATATACACAAAACCTTAAAAACGTTGGGGAGAAGTAGATTCTTCATGAATACAATTTTAATCTTTCACTCGAATGTCAATTATTCTCGTTAATAATGACGTAAGCACTTTATTTGCATGTTTTAAGATAAATTCGCTCCAAATTGGTGCGTGTGATATGCTATAACTTTGATACTAATGGTAGGCTTTCAATGAAACTGAATATGCATAAACACAATAGTGTCCTTTACGCTGGTGCATTATTTAGTACTTCTAAGTTGAACTTAAGAAAGGTTTTTCAATCAATTTTCAAAAGTTGATAACGTACTTGCCACTAATTTTAAGTTTATTTGAGCAGATATCGGGGACATATTTTGATGCCTAGATTTCATAATATCACCACCATCATTTTTCAGATTTTTGCGTTGAGTAGTTTCCAGAAACGAATCCTGCCTCATTTTAAGTGCACACATTTCGACTTCGTACTCGCGCACTTTACAATCCATGTCAAAACTAATATCAATTTCGGAAAGTACTAATTGATACCCCACACCATGCGTAAGCGTGGGATTTTAGAGTACCCATATGTCCACCAAATTTCGATCGATTGACATTTTGGAGAAAGGTGCGTATCACAGACGGACAGAAAGAAAGTGAAACGATTTTATTAAAGTCTTGTTTTACACAAAACTTTAAAAGGAAAGACAGGCTAGCAGAATGTTCAAATTACCGTTGCACCGGTTATTATCTCATATCTTTTATTAAAATCGGTTTACTGTCTGTCTGTCGGTTCTGTCGGTCACACGCATTTTTTCTCAAAGACCGTTATAGCAATTGACACCAAATTTGGTGGAAAGGTGGGAACTGTGAATGCTCACACATACAGTGTTTTACATCCTTTTACGTTGAATTTAAGAGGAGTCTCCATACATTCCAAAGGGGTGGTGTACAATTTTTTTTCGGCAAATATAGTCATGTAGAGTATCAAATTAAAGGTCTCGATTAGTACTTTTCGAAGCCGGTCTTAGTTTTGACATTTCTTGGAAAGGTGGGGAGTGCGGGGATTCGAATAAATGAAAATGATCATTTCTTTAAGGGGGACCATTCTCAGAAACTACGAAACCGAAAAATCTAGAAAAATCAGGAGGCCCCCCGCACTCTCCACCTTTCCAATTGCTGTCCAAATTAAGACCGGAAAGTACTAATGGAGACCTTTAATTTGATACCCCACATGACTGTATTTGATGGAAAAAAATTTTTTGCATGTAGAATGCATGTTAAATTCGACGTATAAGGATGTTACTGACTATATGCGTGAGCGTTCACAGTTCCCACCTTTTTACTAAATTTGGTGTCAATCGCTACAACCGTCTCCGAGAAAAATGCGTGTGATGGACAGACAGACAGTAAACCGATTTTAATAAGGTCTTGTGTCTACACGGTCGTACGTATATTGAATATCGCTGCTTTAATGTATAAATATATCTATTTGAATTAGGCACTACTACTACATACATATGTCTGCCGGGAGTAATTTATATTGATATAAAAATGAATAAAAACTTGAAACGAAATGTTTTTTGGGACCCCCATGCATATGCGTTCAGTTCGTTGTAATATTGACGAATTGATATGGTATGATGACGGCATACTCGTTATAGAATGCATGAAAAAAAGAGTTTCACATTATGTAACTTTGTTAATAATAGTTGAATTTCCTTCAAACTGGCCGAAGTTATGCCTTGCGTTATTTTTTATATCATTCAAATTTTCTAACCGTTTCCCAATAAATCGAGTGTGAGAGACAGACAGATGGACCCACAGACATCGATTCGATTCTAATGGGTTTTTCTTTTCACACACAACCTTAAAAAGAGTACTTTGTAACTTATTTACGAAAATAAATATGGTAAACTAGCCAAGATATAAAGTAACCCGGCTCTGATATAAAAATTAGCAAAGGCTAGTGCTTTTTCGTGAGCATAGTCCAAGTGCCACTTGAAGTTCAACTTGGCATCGATCATTCCCCCAGGTATCTAATGATCGATTTTGAAACGATCTCGTGATTACCAACCCGGATTTTGACAGTGTTGTTTTTCCTGCGATTTGTAATAAGGACCACCTCCGTCTTATCTCCGCCAGGTAGGATTTCACTATCTAAAGCCATGCTTTGATAGCATGAATGGTTTCACTCGGATACAGTTCCACGTCCTGGTGGTGTTTTACAACTACTACCACTGCCAGGTCGTCTGCAAAACCAATCAATGTTGCCTCCCTTGGCACGCGAAGGCCGAGCACTCGGTCATACATTATGTTCCACAGCAGGGGCCCCAGTACGAAGCCTTGGGGAACAGCTGCTGTCACAATATATTCCTTTGCTCCGTCGTCCCTCTCATACCAAAGAAGTATCTCCGAGAGGTAACTCTCGATTATCCGAGCTAAGTAGCCAGGGACACCCAGTTTAGCCAGGGTGCCCTTAATCCAACCCCCGTTGGCTGAGTTAAAACAATTTCGGACAACCAGCGTTACCACCGCGCAGCACTTACCAGCGGCCGATGCCTCCCGGGTCAGGTGCAGGATCGTTGCAATTGCATTCACCGTGGACCGTGCTCTACGAAACCCATACTGCCGCTCCGATAGGCCACCTACTAGCTCGACGAACAGAAGCAGCTTGTTGTGTATCACTCTCTCCAACATCTTTCCCATAGCGTCTAAAAGACAGATAGAGTATTATGAAGAGGGTATGCCAGGTGGTTTTTGAGGCTTCGGTAGCAGAACCATGCTCTGCCTCTTCCACTGAGCGAGAAACACTCCTTCAACCATGCATGATTTAAATATATTTATGAACCATGCGGGCCTGCTTTTAGCAGTTAACTTCAGGGCTTTGTTCGGAATCGCGTCCATTCCCCGAGCCTTATTTTCCCTAATCCGTCCACAGATCTCCTCTAGTTCCTCTTCGGTTACCTCAAAAATTAAGAGCATGTCCTGTTCAATCATTGGATGAGGTCCACTTTCTTTTTGTCGCGGAAAAAGGATTGAGTTTATTTTGAACAAGAGTCGCAGGCACGTCACTTGGGGTGATTTTTGTCCACGAATCTTGTTCATTACAGCCTTGTAAGCAGCGCCCCCTGGGTTTGTATTTCTTCAAGGCAGAACTGCTTGTAGGAATTCCGCTTAATTTCCCGTATAGCCTTCTTAAAGCTACTTCGAAGATCGCGGTATTCCCCCTCCGATTGCCGGTTTTCTGGCTTTCCTCTAGTCCTTTGCCAAAACCTCCTCACTCCCAGAAACGATGCTTTCAACAGCGCGATTTCTTGGTTTCACCAGTAATTTGGTTTCCTGCTGTGATAGAACTTACGACGCGGCATTGTAGATTCGGATACCTTAGTTATCCGTTGACATAACTTCCTCACTTTTTCCAGCGCTGTTCCCTTCGGGTAGTAACCTCTTTCTAAAGCCGCCAGTCTCTTCCTCGAAAGCTCCAGTGGACCACCCAGTTATCCTGATTTTTCCGCTTTTTTCTCAGTTGTGCACAGCACTAAACAAAAATCCGCTCTATAGCTTTAATCTTACCGTTTATTTTACACTAAATTATACAACTGTACTGCACAATTACTTATAACCGATGGATTTAAGTCTACTTCTGAATCTTGACTAACTCCATGGTCGGACTTCATTCCCTTTTATATCCCGCGAAACATTCCCAAAAGGTATGCAAACACTTTACTAAAAAGCTACTTTCCGCCTTTGACAAGATCTTCTTGCCGACATTAGAGTCAGCTGTTAACAATTACCCTAACTAAATATTCGCCCTACTGTTATACAATTTTGGGGTCCTGGTTAATTATCATTACTACGATTTACATTGACGTCACACATAATTTTCCCAAAGTGATTTTCGTCACAATATTAATATAGTTTGCTAATTTGCAATGGAACCACCAGTTCAGTTTAACTCACCAGACAACGGATGCATAAGCAGACATCCGCCTAATGATAGCAAAATCTATATATCTAGCTTATTACATACAGCCTAAGCTCCCATGTCCGCCTGCACAGCCCACAAGCTGTGAGAACACGTTTCACTTTTACCGCTACATGTTTGTTCTTGTACTTCTGTATAGAATAATATCCAGATGTTTCACTTCTTCGCCGAGTTGAAGGGTTGTACTTCTCATCTAAGACAAAGACAATTCAGTTTCCTCCTTTTTGCAAATAATATCATTTTTAAGGATTAGCGTAAAACAAAACCTTATTAAAATCAATTCAATGTATGCTTGTCTGTCTGTCTGTCTGTCACACGCATTTTTCTCCAAAACGGCTAAACCGATCCGAACGAAATTTGGTGGACAGAGGAGAACTATGATATCCCACGCATATAGCGAGTGGCATAAATTTAGGTGGAGTTTAAAGGGGGGCTCCCCATACATGCAAAGAGGGCATTCAAAAATTTTTTTCACCGGATATAGTCGTGTAGGGTATCAAATCAAAGGTACTTTCCGAAATAGACATTAGTTTTGGCGTGAATTGCAAAATCCGTGAGTAAGGAGTCAAAATGTATGTACTTAAAGTGAGACAGGACTCATTTTCGGAAACTACCCAACCTAAAAATCCGAAAAAAATCAAGGTAGTGCGATTAGATGAAATATAGGCCTCAAAATGTGTCCCATTCCGATATCTACTCAAATAAACATACTAATAGTATATTACTACTTTTTAGAAATTTACTGGAAATTCATCATAGGACTTACCAGCATAGAGGACAATATTTCCTATATACGTGCTAAATTTCGTGGAAATCTGGCAATTAACGCCAAAGTTATAGCAGTTCAAACTTAGCAATTTCGCGCGAATTTTCTGCTTCCAAAGCCATGCAAATAAGATGCTAACGTCATAATTAACCGGAATAATTGGCATTCGCCTGAAATATTAAAGTCGCATTTATGACGAACCTACTTATCTGCAGCCCTTTTTAAGGTTTTGTGTAAAATACTTAGGTTAAATCTAATCTTCGAGTGATGTCCCATTCCGGTATCTGCTCAAATAAATTTACTAATAGTATATTATCAACTATTAGAAATTGACTAAAAAACTCCCCTTAAGTTGATCCTAGGTGTACTAAATTTTGCACCGACATAGAGAACATGCATGCACATGCCAAGTTCCATGAAAATCCCACTATTAGTGTCAAAGTTATAGAAGTTCAAACTTATCAATTTCGTGCTAATCAACAGCATCCTAAGCCAGACAAATAAGATGCTGGCGTCATAATTGACATTCGAGTAAAATATTAAAATTGCATTCAAGAAGAATCTCAAGAATTCTTCCTTTTCTCAGAAACGGCTATACCGATTGATACGAAATTTAGTGAGAAGGTGGGAACTGAGGACGCCCAGACATGCAGTGAGTGATATCCTTCTAGGTTGAATTTAGGGGGGGTTCCCATACATGTAAAAAGGGGGTGTATATGTAATTTATTCACCGAATATAGTCATGTTGGGTATCGAATGAAAGCTCTCGATTAGTACTTTTCGAAGCCGGAGGGAAGGCGGGGAGTGGGAAGGGCGGAAAGTGATGATTTCTTTAACGGACCCATTCTCAGAAACCAACCATCCAAAAAATCTGAAAAAAATCATGAAGCTGCCTCTATATAGTGCCCAGACCTCAAAATACTCTCCATATCGATATCTATTCAAATTAAATTAATAATACTATATTACCATATTTTTGGGGAAATTGAGTAAAACCCGCCCTAAGTTTATTCCAGAGTTATAAAAGTTGGTAATAGTATAAAATATAATATGGAGCATATTATCCCCAAGTTTCATCAAAATCATACCATTACTAACAAAGTTACAGTAGCTCAAAGTTGACTCTTCCCTGTAAATTTACTGCAACTAAATATCAATATCACACTAAAGTCGGTAATCAGACATGCTAAATGCATATACATAACGGGCTACGTACAAATGGGATAGTTCTACACTCAAATATACTTAAAGAAGAAGCAAACAAAACCTTTCATACCTGAAGCCCCAAGCTTTCGATTTCCCGACTTGTTTATATTTGATGTTGGTTAAATTCTTGTCATTTGCTAATTATATTAAACTCAGAGTGTGAAGCGTATGAGGTTGAATATTATCAATACAGGGCTTTCGATCAAATTATTTATTTAAATCGTTTTGTAGAAAATAGAGGAATTTTTAGCTATGTGACCCAGAGCTGTCGTGCACTAGTCGTTCCTCACAATCTTTTTCTTTTTCTTCAGCCTTCAGTTCACAAGCGGGGTCGACTCCACGTGATCGGTTTCGTCATTTTATTTTATCAAATGCCTGATCACGATGTAATCGCGAGACTTTTAAATCCCCATCCAGTGTATCAAGCCACCAGCACCACCAAGTCACCATCGAAAATGCCTCTCTGGCAGTTTTTCCCTGATCGGCCCAAACCCATAACGATCGCGGATATTCTCATTTCAGACGTGATCAAAACGGGTCACGCCACTTGTGCAATGCAACATCTTTGCCCCCATTACCGCAAGACGCCGTTCATTGTCCTTTATAGTCGGCCAACACTCAGAACTGTAGGGAGCGGCAGACGGACGACATTGTAGTAAATTTTAGATTTGGGACGTGCGCTGATACGTCGATCACAAAGAACACCAGTTGGGGAATGCCACTTCATGCAGGTTGCGTTAATGCGCGAAACAATTTCATTACGCAGTTCTCCATTGGCTGATAGCATTGGCTCGAGATATTTAATTCGCTGAGTTCTGGCAATATCAGTAACCTGCCCCAGAGATATTTAAATCGCTCAGTTCTGGCAATGGCAGTAACCTGCCCAGAACTAAGCGATTTCAATATCTCGGGTCAAGGCTATAAGCCAATGGAGAACTACGTTATGCTCCTTACATAGGGAAACACAAAACCTTTTATACCTGAACCGTCAAGCTTCCGGTTTCCCGACTTGTGTTTTATTTGGATTTAGTGAAAGGCCATGCCTCAAGCACCAACTTTCAATCAAATCAATGGCACGTTGTACATTATTACTGACCGTTCCGAGATCCCAACCAAAACTAGCAGAGCCACGTCATCCTCATAGGCTTGAGTGTGTATTGACAAATTTTGTAGTTCGCATAGTAGGGAGTCGGCCAACATGCTCTACACAAGTGGCGATAGCACACCTCCTTGGGAACGGATCTTCCTCGATTCTGTTGAAAGTAAAGTAAAGTAAAGATAAATCTACACTCACCTCAGCATCCAGCAACTCTGACTTGTTATAACAAAGATCCAGTTAATCAAAGTTTCATTGACAGGCAGCATCAACAGGTTTTTGGACTCGAATAATTATCTTTCCCAGGCACTCTTCTGCCAAGAAATAGACACGTAACCCAACGCAAGACATGTTAGAAAAATATTTGTTAGAAGTCGTTCTAGGTACCCTAGGTTCTCTTTAGCATCGCTAGACAGATATTTAACCAACCATGCTTGGTGCTTGAAGTCTTCAAAAGACATTATTGGAACTTTCACTTTTTCATAACCACCGCCCTCCCCTCATACTATTCCAATTCCCGTTGCAACACTTTCGTGTTGAAAGGCTTGTAGAGACCGCTATTTCTCTCCCTCTCGCTTCCGTCACCTGTTCTCTCAGATGGTGTACTTCCAAGAGAGTCTATACAGACTCAACTCTGGAGTTCGTGACAACTCTATCCGGTTTCATAAGAAAGTCCAACATGCCCGACACATCCCTTTTAAGGAATCTTCACAGCCTATAGGTTTCTCTTTCTCCTTCCAGTTCCTTATAGTATGCTCTAAAGGAGTATTGCTTTGAGCGTTTCACAAGTCTCTTATATTCACCTGTATACTACATATTTGGTGTCCGGGTTGTCCAGTGCTTTGGGCGCTATATATTATAGATTAGCAAACAAAACTTATACCCGAAGCAATTCAAATTCCCCCAGCAACTTAGATTTAATTATTGCCACAGCAGGTGTTGTTGCTTGCAATATGCCGAGGTATTTGTAAACGTCGTCCGAATCCATACCATCAATTCGGATGTTATTTTGGCTGTATCCTTCGTTGTCGGTGTGTTTTCCCCGAACAATTGCTTTGCTTTGGGCGCTATATATTATAGATGAGCAAACAAAATTTATACCCGAAGCATCCAGCTTCCGGTATTCCGACTTGTTTGTATCTGTTCGTGGTAAAATTCTTCTTTTTTTCCCAACAATTGAAGCGTGAAACGTATTACTATCGATAGTGTCTCCAAATTATACTATTTATGTGAATAGTGAACAACTGAATTTTTACCTGTACAAGCGAAACTGTGTTGGGCTTTTATTAAATTACAATGGAAATCATTGACACCGCGTGTGTTGATTTGAAGCAAATTCAATGTGAGACTCTAGGTGCGATTATTATGAGTTCTACTGTAACTAAATAATTAGTACTCCTAGGCATATTGCTCGCCAAGAACCTTACCACTGGACGAGCTCAATAACTGCTGCTGAACAATACATTAGATACATTTTGTAGATCAGTGCAACGATAATAACGCTAGTGCGATGCGAATCCAATACTGTCCCCGATCATGATGGTTTGTCGTCGCAATTGATGTTAGGAAGAGGTTTTCATTTCCGTTCGAAGTGCGACCTCCTGCTGCTAATGACGCTAAATGAAACCGCCGTCTTGTTCAAGGATTAATTTCTATGGTATATAAAAAATGTTGAGTTGGTAATCTCCAGTCGTTGTTGGGTTATTATTAACTATACTGAACTTCAAGTCTGTTAGTCCAGTCATTAAAGCTTTCAACTTCCGAATTCTCTCTATCAAGACCGATTGACATGAAATTTTGTATGGGGGGGCTCCCCCGAGGGAGGAGGGAGTGTGGCACCCCTTCATCGGGGTGGACATTTTTTTCGAAATAATGACAGAAATTGAATAGTGAATTATGTAGTCTAGATTCACCGCACACATCACGGAAGGAGTAAGTAGTGTCCGGAAACTAAAATCATGCATAAGATCATCGCTTGGAGCGCACATAGTCGAAGAAGTTCATACCATTCAATGGGAGCTCTTGCATCATGCATACCGAACAACAATTTTGGACCCTATTGGAAGTTTACAAATTTTGACAGAAGACGCGACGCGATTATTAAATACGGATCCAGGTAATTGCCCGGGCCGAGGGGCGACTAACCAAAGGATGTGCTGAAGGCAACATCCAAAGGCCCGCATCACAGCGATGATGCTTTTTAACGCAAAGTGTGTGCGACCATGCGAAAATGTATAACAACATCCCGATTGTCGCAAACACTTCAACCAATGACGCGGAGGTTCTACACTACAGAGACATGGATCTTGAATCGAACACACTTTGACTAGTGACAACAACCGAGTTGCCCTACCAACTAGGCAACAAGCTCGGTCTGTAATCATCAACTTACCGGATTAGTCAAAGGAGTAACACAAGTACTCCACCTGCAAGGCATTCCATGAATCCAGTAGTCAGGAGAAGCTTAGTAACTGGGGATGTCGACCCAATTTATAATGAAGCTTTGACCGCATTCCAGGTCGCATTCACAGAATATGCTGAGATTCCCCCAGACGCTAGGCCAAAGATACCAAAACTAAAGTTTAAGCGAGTGCGAGACAAAGAAGGTGAAGCTTTGGGGAATCAACAGGCTCCAAAAAGGAAAAAAGGAGTCGCGACCAGTCCAACAAACGAAACTAAAAGTTAAGACGGACCGAAATTGCCCAAAGTAGCAACGTCGGCTAGCGAAACGAAACTGAAAGAAAATAAGAGCGGTGGTTGGACTAAGGTCGTGAACAAGAAAAGAAACAAAAAACCACAAGTGCGAATTCGCCCGAAGGCAATTGTAATCTCCAGCAGAGGACATCTAACGTATGCGGAGATACTAAAGAAGGTGAAATCTGACCCCGACCTAAAAGACCTAGGCGGAGGACCCAGAAAGTGGATCTCATGTTTGAGCGGAAAAAATCCAGCGTGGGGAAAACTAACGGCTTTCGCGGTTCGTTCCCAAAAACATGAGATCTATATCCATGCAAGGATCTCCTGCCTTGAAGGAACAATTCAAGTTGGAGGAATTCAACGAAGGATCTATTGTGAGGCTAAGAAAAACGTATGGTGGTACTCAAACAGCAGATTTCTTTAAAGAAGTGCTTCAAATGCCTAATGTTTGGATACTTCGAGAAGGCATGTGGGGAGAAAGGACATATTGCCAAAGAGTGCAATAGAGATGCGAAATACATTTTGTGCGAAGGAAAGGAGGGACGAGATAACCGGCATGTTGCCGGAAGTGGTAAATGCCCGGAATTTAGGAAGACGTCAACTGCAGTGAAAAAATGGGGTTAATACAAATAAACCTTAATCACTGCAGGGTAGCACAAGATTTGCTTGCGCAGATCACTTACAAATCCGCGATGGAGGTTGCTATCATTAGTGAACCGAATAAAAATCTCTACGATGGTCTATAGGTTACAGATTCGACTGGTGCAGCGGCGATATGGGCGTGCGGTCGTCAAGCCATACAATACAGCATAGGTCAGGCGGAAGTGGTTTTGTGTGGGCAAAAATAAGCGGTATATTCGTATACAGCTGCTACGCTCCACCGAGTCTCACATTTCCTGAGTTTGAAGACTTGTTAGACGATCTTATTCACGACGCAAGGGGACGAGGTCCAAAGGATGTAGCCAGTGACTTTAATGCGTGGGCTATTGAGTGGGGCAGCAAAGAGACTAACGCAAGAGGCCGGCGTTTATTAGAAGCAATTGCAATTAGATGTAGTTCTGGCCAACGAAGGCGATGTAAACACTTATCGGAAACGGGGAGCTAGTTCAATTGTAGATCTGACTTTGCTCAGCACTGTGCTGGCACGCGACATATCCTGACAAGTTAGCAAGGACTTCACGTACAGCGCCCACCAGACAATCATCTTTGAACCAAGGACGAAGTCACAAGCAAGAGACCTGCTCCCCGAAAGCCGAAATACAACAGAACACCAGGGTGGTCTGTAAAAGCGATGGATGAGCAAACATTCATGGAAGTGGGGCTAGACCTGCCTAACAAAGCAGGCACGCCCACGGATTGAGCTCTCCATATTACACAAAGCATCTCTAAGGCATGTGATACGTCGATGCCTAGGAGATGCTCATTCCCCACTAGAAGACCCAATTATTGGTAGAATAGTGAACTTGTCAGCCTTCAATCGATTTGCCACAGAGCCCGAAAAACGGCTCAGAGGGCAATAGGTAGGATCGATCAAGGGCAAAAGGAGCATGTCTACAGGGAAGCTCGCCATTCAGAGGAGTAAGATGTAATATTTTAAGGGGCTCTGTTTGGAAGCGGACATAAATTCGTGGCCTATAAAATCGTGACAGGACGATTCAGAGGCCGATCATCTCCGCAGATCATGTGCTCTATGCTCTTGGTGAAAATAATCCAAGGGTAATTTCCCCAACAAGGGTCACCAGTCACCAGGAACGAGCTGCTGGAGATCTGCAGTCGCATAGGCAACAGCAAAGCCCCGCGTCTGGACGGCATACCGAATCATCATCATCATCAACGGCGCAACAACCGGTATCTGGTCTAGGCCTGCCGTAATAAGGAACTCATTTGTAAATGCTTCATCTCCAGGTCCTCTGTTGACTGCGGTTATTGTCGCATCCATTTCCCTCTTATAGCTGTCGCGGACGGTAGTGTTGTGGATGGCTTCAGTGTTAACTCTCACCTGATTGTCAGAGGGGATTCTAGGTGGTATTGTTATTCGAGCTCGGAGCACCATGCCAACGAGATACTGATCCGAGTCTGTATTGGCCCCCCAATATGTTCTGACATTCATCAAGGCTGAGAGGTGGCGGCGTTCGATCAATACGTGGTCAATTTGGTTGAAAGTGGACCCATCTGGAGAAGCCCACGTATGTTTGTGGACCGCTTTCCGCGCAAACCAGGTACTTCCAGCAACCATTTCGTGTGACCCTGCTAATTGTATAATACGCAGTCCGTTATCATTTGTGTTTTCGTGTAAGCTATGGGAGCCAACATATCGCCTGAATACGGGCTACTTCCCTACTTGGCTGTTAAAATCCCCAAGTATGAGTTTGATATCTGGGACAGGCTTCGAGGGTTCATTCTACTGCCTCGTACAAGGTATCCTTCTCCGACTCTGCAGTCTCCTCTGTAGGGCCGTGAACATTAATGAGGCTTATATTTCTAAACTTACCTCGCAAGCGCAGAGTGCATAGCCGTTGGCTTATGTTTTGAAAGCCGATAACAGCAGGTTTCATTTCCGCAGATCACGTGCCCTATGCTCTTGTTGAAAATAATCCAAGGGTTATTTCCCCAACAAGAGGAGGGTACTGACACTTTCCAGCGTCCCCTGAACGTGACGCCGATTTCATCAGTCACCAGGGACGAGCAGCTGGGGATCTGCAGTCCCATAGGCAACAGCAAAGCCCCGGGTCTGGACGGCATATCGAATAAGGCCCTCAAACTTGTCGTCAAATATAGACCGGATATGTTCGCAGAGCTGTTCGAAACGTGCATGTCCGATGGTATCTTTCCTGCACGGTGGAAGCGGCTGAAGCTGGTGGTGCTGCCTAAGGCTGGCAAACCGCTATATAGACCCATATGTCTTCTAGCCACTATGGTAAAATGTTGGAGCGGGTTATTTATAATAGACTACTCCCAGTCGTCAGATAGGAACTATGGGTTCCATAAAGCCAGATCAACCATTGATGCCATCAAAATGGTTATTGGCTTGGCCGAAAATGCAATTCACGGAAGGGGTTGTACTAGCAAATATTGTGTGGTGGTGACCCTGGATGTGAGGAATGCATTAAACTCGGCCAATTGGAACCTTATGCGCAAGTCTCTGGCGACGATTGGTGTTCCCACCTACCACGCCTCTATTATCGATAGCTACTTTCATGAGTGAACACTCTAGTATACCATCTACCGAAGATGGTCCCAAAGAGTACGTTGTCTCCGCGGGTGTGCCACAGGGCTCTGTACGGGCTCACTACTATGGAACATCATGTATAATGATGTGCTTAACCTTTCGGTTCTGGAGGAGGCCACGGTGGGAAGTTACGTCAATGATATAGCACTGGTTGTGGTCGCGAAGCATCTCGAGGATGCTGAGTTGTACTCAAGCGAAGCAATCAGTGTTGTTAACGATTGGTTAAAGAGTGCTGAATTGGCACTCTCGGAGGAAAAGACGGAAGTGGTCCTCATCAGTAAACACCGCAAAATAAATTACGCCTGCATTAGAATCGGGAATCATATCATCACTTCCAAGCCGGCCATCAAATACTTGGGGATAATGATAAACAGAAAACTCGATTTTAAGCAGCACATAGAGCATACTAGCAAAAATCATTCACCACGAGTATGGCTCTCGCAAGGATGATGCTGAACGTAGGAGGACCGACCACGTCATACTTGCATGCTGCTCATAGCCAGGGTGGTGAGGGTGATCATGCAGTATGCAGTCCCAGTTTGGGGAAACGCGCTGCAGGTTTTAGGCAATGCATATAAACTGAGTACGGTTTACAGAAGAACAGCCTTAAGGGTGTGTTCTGCCTTCAGGACCATCTCAGACGATGCTGCGTTCGTCATCTCGGGAATGATGCCGATTGACATCCTGCAACCGAAATGATGAGCATTTATAACAGCATGTCCATATCTCCCTTAACGCAGGTGAAAAAAGCCGAAAGACAGAGATCCATAAGCAGTCCAGTCAAAAAAGGGTCGTTGGACTTACAGGTTCATCCCTTCCATCAGGGAGTGGCTGGAGAGAAAGCATGGGGAGATCAATTATAATCTCACCCAGTTTCTCACCAGCCATAGAGGATACCGTCAATACTTGTACAGGTTTAAATTGGACACCTCAGCTAATTGTCCAAACTGTGACGGGGTCCCAGAGGACCCAGCGCACGTTTTCTTCCAATGTCCTAGGTTCGTGCAAGAAAGAAGGAACGTAGAGGAAACTCTAGGTGAAGTGCTAGCACCGGAAAATTTTGTCCGGAGAATGGTAGCTTGCCAAGAAGACAGGAATGCGAACAATTCCATAATCGCAGTAATCCAGGATAAACTGCGAAAAGCAGAAAAAGTGAGGAAGGCGCGGTTACTAAACCCGCGGGAAGATGGAAGAAAGGAGACCTAGCTGAAGTAAGCTAACTTCGCCCCATAATGTAATACCTAAAGGTGGTTCTACGGGGTAGTGGGGGGAGTTAGGGGTGGTTTTAGTGGGTAAAACTCCCACACTCTAGCGTGCCCAGGCTAGAGTCGTTTTGAAGATTTCCACCTAATTAAAAAAATAAAAAAAAAGACGGATAGACGGACAGACGAACAAATGGACAGACGGGCAGACGAAGAGATGGACAGATGGACAAGCGAACAGACGAAAAGACGGGAGGACCAACAGACAGACAGACAATCGATTTTAATGAAGTTTTATATTTAACAAAACCTTAATAACCCACTTAGTTGGACATAAAGTGGGACAACCCACTGCGGAATCTGGCAATTTAAAAACAACTCGGCGTCATTCGTAAGAAAGTCCCTCCAAAAGTGCCACGGCATTCGAAGAAGATGTTGCGAAGCCTTTTAGAAAGAACGTACAATACAAATTTTAGACTTTTGGGATTCATTTCTGTGGTCTGGCAAAAGTAAATACAACTTGCATGGGTTTGATAGAAAGCATAATGTAGATGAGCTAATATGGAGCTTAAAACTCGCAACATCCGTGAAACTGCCTGGCTGGGGAGATTGGTGTTTATTGACTGGAATTTGAAAAGGAAATATATTTTAATGTGTTATGCCCTAATTGGTTACGCTACCTTAGGCATAGAACACAACAACCCAAGTATACTTACTTCTCGGCATGAGAACGGTTATTGTATGATCTTCCAAGTCAAGTCTATATGCCTTCCTAACACATAAATCTTAACCTGGTTGAATATGCTCGAATTCCATCCCCATAAACGGCATTTTTCCTCAAAAAATAATTTTCGGATGCCATAGCATGACACTGGGAAGAAAATTCAAAATTCAATACCTTTCCAATTCCATGTATTGTTATCTTACTGCTTTAATTGCACGCTCGTATAAATGGTACCTTCAGTATCTTTTTGTCACATTTTTCGATAGCATAATTTTTTTTGCTTCGACAGCCCTGACCCCACCACGGCAATCTGCTATTAATCTGGCATTATTCATTATTCCACATTTGACAATCAGGCTCCATGTACATATTTGTTCCACGTTTGTTATGCTATATTAACGTTTTCTAAATGGTGCTCAGGTGAAATTTAACTTCTTCTTAATATAAGTCCATTCGAACACGCACACACGCATCTATTTTGAAACTTTTAGTTATAGTAAGACCAAATTAAACTATAATTTTCAAAATAACCAAATTTCAAATTGGGCGTCAGTGTAAATTAATTTTATTTAAATTCTCACTACAGCAGCCATTTCTGTTGGGTAGATTCTGGAAATTGTAAATTTCTTCATTTGGTTAGGCTTGTGTCCTTACCCCCTTTTATGCTCATATATGATAGCTATTCGCACGATATAATCTTGTTGTAATTTGGAGATGAGACATTTTATGGGAAAGTAGGAATTCCTTTTGACCAAAAAGCAAAAAGAACAAAATGCAATCTTTAATCTTTCTTTTGCAGATCAATAGCAAAACATGGTGCCGGAAAGGACGGAAAGGAGGTCTGTGCGAAATGAAATGTGAAGGCAAGTAATATGAGCAAATTTATTATCACCTGAAAGTTCTTATGTTATTTTCAATTTAAATAGATTTCCTTAACGATGATATTTCGGATGATGCCCGTTGCGCAAAGCAAATCTACAATAGACACGGCTTCCAAGGTTGGCCTGGATGGGTAAATAAATGTCGCGGACGTCCTTTGCCTGACGTACTAAAATGTTAGTCGTTAAGCACTGAAGTCAATAACAGGCTTGTTGGAATGCAGCTCTCCCATTCTGTTGCAGTAAAAAATCTCTATATTTATATGCATATCAATTGTTGATTCAAAAGAGGCACCCTGAAGTAGGTGGAAAGTGACATATGTATATTATACATACGCGTATTAAATTCATAATTTGTCGAGTTATCTGTAAAGGACCCTTGAAATTCAGAAATAAAATTTCAGGAATTCAAAAATAGTAACCAATTAATATACATATGTAGAAGAGCCAGATATGAATAAGTATTGGTAGTTAATTTGCGATTGTACTTGTCGATCGAATTTTTTTCATGTCTTTTATAAAATTTATAAGTCAACTTTGGTGGATTTCTTTTACAAGCAAGCATGGATCCGGATGACCCCAAAGTCTATACCTTCATTACCCATATTTTCTCTATGGTATGGTATGGCTATGTCTTCTCTCTTTTCTAAGCCGTTCTTCCCCAAGCGTAATCAACTTTACTTCAACTAAAAACAAGTCGGAAACCAGAAGCTCTGCATGCTTCCGGTAGGAAAGTATTCCCGTATATGCATTTACGGGGCAAACATATTAGGAGGTCTTCATAATTGAACCTATTTTATTGCATATATCTATCTAAGCTATCCTAGAATATTCTGCAGAAATTCCAAAGAAAAATTTGCATTCTTTTAAATTTTATGACAGGCTCCGGTTGGAGCGCCCAAGTTATCTACGTAATCTTCTCCGATATAGCGTATTTGTACATGCTCGGCGTGAACCCCTTGTACGAGTGCATTTTTATATGTTGCAACTATATTTTTGTTGTAATTGGAATTAAAAAATGTCTTCATACCCGAAAGGGGACTTTTCAAACTATATTTTTTTTCAAACGTGTTTTTCTCAAAACGATCTTTTTCAACCGATAATTATGTTCTTTGGAGGTATGATTCTTTACAAAATTATGAAGAATATGAAACAACCTTTGAAATGATATCATATTTTTCTCGTCCTTTTTTATATAATTAGTTAAAAATTCAATTCAAATATTTTCTTTTGAACACCTACAACATGTTTAATTTTAAAAATTTTCTTTGTTATATTTGACTTATATTATTAAAAAATTTGTCGTAAAAATGACTAACATAATGTTCAAATTTGAGTGAATTCCAATTAATTCTACCCACCAAAAAAAGCACGCGAAAATAAGTCTTCCAATGTGATTTCCCCCTCAATATGTCATACTATTATCTTAAGTTTCATATCTATTTCATATCTTGGCTTAAATTCTGCCACGTTATGAACATAGCATGCTGGTCGCCAGCCGAGATATAGGAAAAGGGCTTGAAGCAGCATACTTTACACTACCCTCAGTAAAACAGTAATGCACCCCTTTCGCCGCTTGAACTTAACAAGCGCAGTTTGAGCAAAAAAATGTTCTGTTGTAAGTTGTTTATACATTCAATGTAGTGTAGGCAGAGACGGTCCGTCAGGCTAAATGATTTGCAATCGCCACCCGTTTTTCTACTTATTTTTTGGAAAAAAACCTAACAATTGGTCGCTCTCCACTAAACCCAAGAATTCATTTGAACAATTGTAAATTTTATTTATTCGGATTTCGAATGGGGAAAGCGAAAATTCCATTCCATTGTTATGTAAATAAAATTATTATCTTTGTAAACAGTAAAACTCGTCACGCCGCAAAAATCGGCGCTACCTCTTTTTTTCTAATAAAAACATAAAAGGGAAGAACGCCGTAAAAGACGGCGCAGGACCATTTTCTTCGTTGCTCTTTCTTTCTGTTCATTTCTCTACTCATTCCACTTGCATGTTTTTTTCTCTTATGGGTTGTTCGCTTCCGCTAACAATGATCTCCACAATAGAGACAAGTCCCTCAGTAATTACCGTGGCAGTACGGGTACCGCCGTTTTCGAAATGAAATGAAACAGTTGGGTTGCGACAAAGTCGGCACTGAACTGATACAGATTTTGTGGTTGGACAGGCTGCCAGAGAGCACACAGGCCATCCTGGCATGTGCGGATTCGGAGTGTCTGGACATATTAGCCGTCATCGTGGAAAAAATTCAAGAGATCCACGAACGACCTATGGTTGGCGAAATATTTCACGACAGCCCAAGCCAGGTAGCTCTGCTGCAGCGGATTGTAGGAGCATTAACAGCCACCGTCACAGGCCGGTCTAAATTCACCGAAATGGGCGGTAAATACCAGGGCATGCTGGTACCATCGTAGGCTGAAAAACAAAAAAAAATACATCAGCCGCTGCCATTGCACTGAAAAAAACAAACTTACTGGGAGTTCTAACTACTGTTACCCGAAATGCAGCACCACATCGCCTTGAGCCGGTGCAATTACTAAGCATAGTGTTCAGCACCACATTAATACTACTGGCTCTCCGATCTTTTCTAAGGTGTGTCCATAACCACCGCAGAAACTCGCAGTTGTGCGGAAAGATTTCGAGAACTTCTTAAGCAGGGTATTTGTAAACGTTCAGACAGTTGTTGGTCTTCGTTACTTCACATGGTCCCGATTTCGAACTTCCCGCTTCCAAAAACTATTAAGGATCTGAAAAGGTTCTTGAGCACGTTAAACTTCTGTCGTCGCTTCCTGCCCAAGGCCGCTCACTATTAATCGATCTTTAACGCCTTCTTCTGTCTCCCATTTGATTGTGTGGTTTTCGGAGGTTGCCCTGGCGTTTGAGAGCTGGTGGATGCTACACTTCTGGCATTCCCTCAGCAGGATGCACTCGTAGCCGTATTGGCCGATGAGGCAGACATTGCTGTAGGTGCTGCTCTTCAGCAAAAAGTGAACCAAATCTGGCAGTAGTTGATTTTCTTCTCCAAAAAGCTCAATCTCGTTCAAAGGAACTACACTTCCTACGATTGTGAGTTATTAGCTGTGCACCTCACAATTAAATACTTCCAGTATGCCCTTGAAAGCAGGTCGTTCACATTATTCACGGACCATAAGCCACTCACTTTTGCTTTGCAACAAGAGCTCGACAAAGTGTCCCCTCGCCAACTTCGGCACTTGAGCTTTCTCAGTTAGTTCCCTTCCGACAATCGATGTGTCTGGAAAAGATAAGGTGGTTGCCGACGCTTTGTCATGTGCTACAAACGTCCAGATCCCCGCCACCGTCGATTTTCCGGCAATCGTCGAGGCGCAGAAGGACGACGCAGTTCTTCTGAGCTTGAGGAGAGAGCTCCAAATACACACTTAGGGTGTTTCTTATCTTCGGCTCAACATCCAGTATATATTGCTAGACCTCAGACAAAGGAATAAGGCCATATATTCCGGCCCACCATCTGGCGCGCCCAGGCATCCGGACAACGAATCGGTTAGTCACCGCAAAGTATTTCTGTCCATAAACAAAGACATTAATTCTTGGCGCAGACAGCGCATCACATGCGAAAAGCATGTGAGGAAAGAGATAAGAGTGTTCTCCCGGTAAACCAAACGTTTCCATACAATTTATCTCGACATCATTGGCCCTTGACGAGGCTCGCACGGTTTTAGGTATTGCCTCAGAGTCATCGATAGGTTCACGCACGGGCCTGAGGCGATACCTCTGAAAGACATTACTGCACAACCTCGTGCACATGCCTTCTGGCGAGAATGAATTCCACGCTTTGGTGTACCGGCAATTATAATCACCGACCAGGGAAAGTAGTTTGAGTCATCCCTTTTCTCAAAGTGGGGCAAACTCCTCGGCTGTAAACACATCACCCGCAATCCAATTGGATGCTAGGCAACAACAACAATTTTTTACAGCGAAGATTGTTTTTCGGTGTCTGTAGAGAATCGAATAGGGAAACGGGCAGTTGAGTTTGCGTCAGTCTTTCTACAAATTAAAATGATAAATAATTTAACAAATGACCAAACAGCAAATAAATTGTAATGAAGTCTTATATAGAATACAATAAAAGGTCATTTAACTAAGTTTCGACAAATAGCATAATAAATTCATTAATGTTGCAATTTTTAATTCGCTTTTATCTCTCTCAGACCGTTCAGCACTACATCAACACTGCTAGTGTAGATGCACTCCGAACATGTTGCTCTTACAGAGCAATATCCGATGAAACAACCTACGTGATAGCAGGAAGAATCCCTATTGAGATTCTGGCGAGAGAAGGGAAACGACTTTACGATCGAACGTATCTCACGGAGAATCTCCTGCCCGTCGGCCACAGGTCATACGAAGTGACACTATCACGGAATGGCAAGAAAAGTAAGACGCGTTAGCAAAAGGCGGGTGGACCCACAGAATCATGTGGGGTATACGTAATAGATCGAGGGACCCTACGGCGGAACAGCCACGACCCAGTTCTTGAGCGGACAAGGAAGTTATCGAGCATATCTCTGTCGATTTGGGCATGATGATTCGCCATATTGCCTAAAGTGCCCGAATATTGCAGAGGACGCAGAACACGTTTTATTTCATTGTCCGAGATTCGCACCCCAGAAGGCTGCATTGGAAGCTACACTCGAAAATACAGTGGAACACATTTTGAAATCAAAGGAAACATGAACCGACGTCAAAAGGGTGATGGGAGCCACAAATAAGAAGCTTATGCAGGAAGAAATCGAACGCGGGAAGAGTTGAAGAAAAAGGTTTTAGTGGGTAACAGTCCCATATAACCGCGTGGCACGAGCTAGCGGTAGCTTTTGACGCTTCTCACACTCCATCGACAAAAAAGACAGACAAACAAACGGACGGACAGGCATTGAATCGATTCTATTATAATAAGGTTTGGTTTCATACGAACCCTTAAAAAGAGCTGGGGAGAAGTAGATTCTTCATAAATGGAATTTGATTATCTAACTCAAATGCTAATTATTCTCGTTAATTATGGGGTCAGCATCTTATTTGCGTGGCAGACGCAGTAAATTCGTAGGAAATTGATAAGTTTGAACATCTATAACTTTGAACTTACAGCCGGATTTCTATGGCATGCGTATGCGCGATACTGTCTCCTATGCTGGTACGAAACTAATATCAGTTCCGGTGAAAGCAATTTTTAAATCTCCTCTTTGCATGTATGGAGAACCCCACTTAAAACTCCACGTAAATTTATGTCACTCACTGTATGCATGTGATTGCCAAATCTCCCATCAGGCGCGTCCCTTCGTGCGGATAAGGGAATGCTCGGCGAATGTGTCATGGCCATGCACATGCACGCATCCGGAGATGTGCGTGTATGGGCATGTTTATGCGCAGGCCGGGTAGGTGGGAAGTAAACGCCCACCCGTGGATAAAAATTGGCTATGGGAAGGATACCCAGAAATAAAACCAAACATGGAGGAGCAGAAGAAGAATGAAGTTACGGTGCAGGGCTTCGGAAACCCAGTGCCGGCGGTTTTTGGGAGTGAGCAAGCGGGCTCCCGGCCGTCGATATCCAACGACCGCAGTGCCTCAGTAGTGGGAACCTTGGCTACTGTGGCATCTAATGTTACAAGCGTACGGGAGGAACTTGAACTGGCTCCAGTGATGGATCCGTTCAGAAGGAGCTCGATTTTTCGTAGATCCCCTCCCACACGGGCACAAGCCCCCACGATCGCTACCCCCAGTGGGAAGCGTATAGCGGGAGTCTTCGATGAGGAAGAATCGCTGACGCCGATTCACCCGAGCGATGTTTTGGGCAATGATCAGTCTGGAGCTGCCTTTACTGCCCTCGGTAAAAAGATCATGGAGCTGTGTGAGTTTATAAAGGAGTGCAGGAACATTCACCAAAATATAAGGGCCATGATAAGAGGCGTCCGTTTGACGTACGGCAAGGCCCAGGATGAACGAGTAGGGAAGTCGCCGATTGGAAAAGTGAACCAGGCAACTCAAGTAACGCCGGTTCAAAACACAAAAGGGGAGAAACCGGGGAAGAGGCTGCGCGAGAAGTTGAATGACTCAACAGGCCAGCAAACCCCGAAAAGAAAAAAGGACTCAACTCCCAAAAAGGCGGAGTTCATGAAAAGTACGTCTGAAGCTACCAGAGAAAATACTGCAGAGGCTACCTCGAGAAAAGGGATCGAACCTTCAAAGGCGGATGCGGAAGCTTGGAGGAAGGTAGAACCGCGGAAAAAAAGTTATCGGAGGAAGATTAGACTGGAGGTGATTTTCATTTCCAAACGGGTCGAAGGGTCATACGCCGACATTCTCAGGAAAGTGAAGGCAGGCCCCGAACTCACCAATTTGGGAGACAACGTCAGCCGCATTAGACGGTCCCAGAAGGGAGATCTTATGTTGGAACTTAAGAAATCCAAGGATGTAACCGCGGACAAATTCTTGAGCCAAATCGGGAAGACTTTAGGACAGGAAGCCGACATAAGAGCTAGCAGGCCGGAGATCACTATAATCTGAAAAGATGTAGATGAAATCACGACGAAGGAGGAGGTTCGCGAAGCGTTGGAGAAACAGTTCGATCTTGCCGGACTACAAGAGTCAGCGGTGAAAACGCTAAGGAAAGCTTATGGGGGAACACAAACCGCCATAATCAGCCTACCAGTGGAGAACGCACTCAAACTGTTAGCAGCAGGGAGAGTGAGAATAGGCTGGGTAATGTGTCGCCTTAGGGAACAGGTGGCGTTAAAACGGTGCTTTAGATGCCTTGGCTTTGGTCACATTGCGAAGTCATGCACTAACCCAAATGATAGGTCAAAGCAATGCAGGAGATGCGGAGTGGAAGGCCACATCAGCAAGGACTGCGGAGCTGACCCAAATTGTCTACTGTGCAAAGGAAAGGAGGGTGTGGACCATCGGCACATTGCAGGCAGCAGCAGGTGCCCGGAATACAGGAGAGCCCTTAGCACAAATCGCAGATGAGGTTAATACAAATCAACCTCAACCACTGCGAGGCGGCGCAGGATCTACTCGCGCAAACCATCCGCGAGAAAAACGTCGATGTGGCCATAGTAAGTGAACCATACCGAAACCGCGGTGGTAACGTTTGGGTCAAAGACCAAACGGGCCAAGCAGCGCTGTGGACTTGTGCAGAACAAGCCTTCCAGGAAAGAATGGAGCACCCGGAGGAGGGCTTCATCAGAGCGAAGGTGAAGGGCACCCACATCTACAGCTGCTATGCTCCACCCAGCGCTACACTCGTCGAGTATGAGCGGATGCTTGCTGCTCTTGTTTTGGATGCAAGAGGACGTTGGCCGATCATAATAGGAGGCGATTTCAATGCGTGGGCTCTTGAATGGGGCAGCCGGATAACTAATGTCAGGGGACGTGTTCTCCTCGAAGCATTCGTGGAGCTGGACGTGGTACTGGCGAATGTTGGGTCTTCGTACACTTTCCGGGGAAGGGGCCTGGGGTCTATAGTGGACCTGACATACGTGAGTGCCACTTTAGCCAGTAGAATCGCTTGGCATGTCAGTGAGGACTATACTCACAGCGACCACCAGGCAATCTGCATAGAGATCAAGGGCGGATCGAGCTCGAAAAAGAGTTTTCGCAAAATGCCGAGTGGTATGCTTGGCTGGACAGTGAAAGCGTTCGAGGGGGACACGTTTTCTGCGGTGCTCAAAAATCCGACATATCCCTGAATGGTACGGCTGGAGAGAAAGCCACCCAGATCACTCGATGGGTGACGGAAGCATGCGATGCTACTATGCCCAGAAGGCGATTGCTCCCCAGTAGGCAACCCAACTACTGGTGGAACAATGAAATCGCAAGTTTGCGAACCGCATGTTTTCGGGCAAGGAGGCTTTGCCAGAGGCTCAGGGGAAAACCCGGTGGCGACGGACGAGAGGAGGCACACAAGCAATTGCGTGGCCGCCTAAAGGAAGCCATTCGGAGGAGCAAAAAGAACTGCTTCAAACAGCTGTGCGACCATGCCGACATAGACCCTTGGGGCGAGGCTTACAGAGTGGTGATGAAAAGGCTGCGGAAATCACCCCAGGTGACCTGTCCGCGCCTCCTGAAACAGATTGTTACCACTCTGTTCCCTCACCACGAAAATAGGGGAAGGCAAGTTTTTGTCCAGCCAAATGACGGCATAATACCGCCTGTAACTGTGGAGGAGCTGCGGGAAATATGTGGTAGGTTCGGTGATAACAAGGCCCCAGGTTTGGATGGCATCCCCAACCGAGCTTTGAAACTGGCAGTGAAGACTAGGCCCGACCTTTTCGCCAACACCTTCGAGGCGTGCCTAAAAGAAGGAATATTCCCTGCCCAGTGGAAAAAGCAAAAGTTGGTGTTGCTTCCGAAGCCTGGCAAGCAACCTGGAAACCCAGCGTCGTATCGTCCTATCTGCCTGTTGGATACAATGGGGAAGATGATGGAGAGAGTCATCTACAACAGACTCCTGCCCATCGTCGAAGCCAGCAATGGTTTGTCGGAACGCCAGTTTGGTTTCCGACGCGCCCACTCTACGGTGGACGCAATTAACATGGTGGTAAACCTGACAAAAGGTGCACTGATTTCTGGCAGCTGCTGTGCCGTGGTGGCGTTGGATGTCAAAAACGCATTCAACTCGGCCAACTGGAATAGAATTAAAGGGGCGTTGGCTGACATAGGTGTCCCCGGATACTTAGCGAATTTGGTGGAAAACTACCTCTCAGAGAGGACTCTCTGGTACGGGACGGATGAGGGCCCCAAAGAGTACATTGTCACAGCCGGGGTACCACAGGGATCGGTACTTGGTCCCCTGTTGTGGAATATCATGTATAATGGGGTGCTTGCTCTTCCAGTCCCAGAGGGGACTACGATTGTCGGCTTTGCTGATGACCTAGCTGTGGTTGTTGCAGCAAAACACCCAGAAGATGTGGAGGTTTACGCAACGGAAACAGTGAGACCGGTAAAGTCCTGGCTAGAAAAGGCCGGGCTGACCTTGGCGGACGCGAAAACGGAAGCGGTCTTGATAACGAAAGGCAGGAAAAATAATACTGTAAAAGTGGAGGTCGGTGGACATACGGTCGTATCAAAGCCGGCTATCAAATACCTGGGGGTAATAATTGATACCAAATTGAGTTTTAGGGAGCACCTAGAGTATGCATGCCAAAAGGCAGCCAGTGCCACCACGGCACTTGCAAAAATGTTGCCAAATATTGGTGGGCCGAAGCATTGCCGGAGGTTGGTGCTAGCCGGAGTGGTGCCCTCCATCCTGCTCTACTCGTCGCCTGTGTGGGCAGAGGCGCTTGCAAGCTCTCAGAGACGGAAGCAGGTGAACTCGGTTTACCGGCTGATGGCTTTGAGGGTTTGCAGTGCTTTTAGAACAACATCAGATGAGGCAGTATTGGTGGTGGCAGGCATGATCCCGGTTGACATTCTGACCAAAGAAATGAGTGTCCTGTACAATGCAAGACATATGGAGGGGCATGCACAGCGTAGAAATGCGGCAAGGTCAGAGTCGCTTGATCTCTGGCAACGCAGATGGGACGAGTCTGCGAAAGGTCGGTAGACGCACAGGCTCATTCCCAACATTAGGGTGTGGCTTGAGCGAAAACATGGGGATACCAACTACCACATTACCCAGTTCCTCACGGGACACGGTGGTTGCTACAGGCAGTATCTGCACCGCTTTGGGTTGGATGATTTTCCGAACTGTCCCAGATGCGATGGCATACCGGAGGATCCAGAGCATGTGATGTTTCACTGCCCACGATTTGAGATGGAGAGAAGGAGCTTAAACCAGGTGCTGGGCAGGAGCGGGACCCCGGAGAGCTTGGTTACTGAGATACTGGAGTCCGAGGAGAAGTGGCTTGCGGTTAGTTCTGCAATCATCCAAATGCAGGAGGAGTTGCTGAAAGAACAAAGAAGGAGGAAAGCTGCAAATAGGAGAAGGATGAGTGCCTAAGAGCAAACCTACCCCGCGAAGTAATACCTCAATGGTGGTCCCACGGGGCTGGGGCTGGAGAGACCGGGGGTGGTTTTTAGTGGGTGTGAATCCCACACGCGCCCGCTGTTGCTCCGCCGTTCGGGCGGCGGAGCTGCGGCGGACGTGTCTTTCTAAGATTTTCCACCTCCGTGTACGCACAAAAAAAAAAAAAAAAAAATATATATAGTGGCAGCTTCAAGACCGGAACTGTACACTACAGTACACTGTAAGAGGCAAAGTGGACAGCATTGGACTCGCCCACTGCCACTAGTACGATTTGAGCCTTAATGTGCTTAATCTCTGTGCACTCCTACCAAGCACTATCAAAAAGGGAACAAATAGCTGATTTTATCTTGGTGGTTACTATTTAGCAGGCCTTTAAGAATATGGCCAATAGAGTTGTGCTACCCTGTTAGTATACATACCTTATAAGTGGGTTTCAATGAATCTCCGTTCTTTCAAAGAATCTCACTATTAGACTAACAGCAAACTCTCAAAAAGGTTTTATCTTTGCTCGCCGGTATACTTACGTGGGCGAATAACCCTTTTTTGTTCCCCAATTATAGCGCAAACCGGTACAGTGGCGTAAGATCCGGCGTTCGGATGCCTTACATATCCCATGGCTTTCGTTGGCCCAGTGATCTACATAACAAATAATGGGCCTCATGAGGGCTTTTGAAAAAGTAAGCTTCGTTCTATTGCATTGTGAATACATCTAGATCGACTGTATGGAGATTGCCTACAAATACGGGCTTACGTTTCGATTTCATTGAGTTTTATACCACAGCCATGGTAGAGGTCGTATCAAGTGCTGCGAGCAACGCATTGATCCCAAACTAATAAGCTTTTGGCGACAACCATGGAAGGGTGGCATATCGGTGCATTTATCTGAGAGGCTCTTCCATCCGAATTCCTGTAACGTGTGAAGTTGGTGCTGAAATCGCATACCTGTTCGCTATCCCTTCACTGGCATATGCACCAGGATTGACGAGGACGAAAGCTGATTTGGAAAACGTCCAGCGGCGGATACGGACTATTATGTCCAAATTCCAAATGCATTATGCAAACTCTGCCGTGGAGCGGATGACTTATTTCTGCTTCTGCTTCTTCGTCTTCATTCGCACAGCAAATAGGAGTTCTTAGCATACTTATTACCACCTGGTTAAATTTGGTTTTATTCTTTTTGGGATTTTTTCGTTTACTTGTTACAATGGGGTCCGAAGATACAAGCATCCAATTAAATATATCAACATTTGTAGTTATTCTTGATGTTTTCCTGGAATGGCATTGCCTTAAAATTTTGTATTCCTTATGGCCTGCTTCAATGACATCTTCAGATAACTGGCCTATTGGCAAAGGTAAAGATTTTATAATATCAGCACCATGTAACAAGAGTTTGTGAACCGTGGCACTCATTTTATATCAGCCGTAAAGAGATATAGCCAGATGTGCCGTTTCAACGCAATATATTTTAAAAATATCTTCCTTGATGTAATGCCCGCATGAAATAACAGAAAGTATATTTGAAAATCGTATTATTAACTCCTTATCAACTCCGGTTATTTCAGATGACAGTGAAGGGTTCTCGAAAAATTTCCTTGCCGTGTTTCCATCATTGCTATTGCCTCCACCTTGCTTCGGCTGATCGGCAACGAGGCCCAATTTATTATAGAACTCAGTAGCTATTTTAGTTTTTCTTTCCTTTACATTTGCTTTTGCATTTTCACCTCTTGCTTGCCACTGCTTTATTTCCAATTTATAAGCTATGTGCAACAAATATTCATAGCACCTAATATGAGCATGTAGGACAGAGATACCAAATTTAAACGCGCTTTCATCACAGTCCCTATTTTGCAATTTTCCTAAATCATTTAAATCTTTTGCAGAAGCTTTACAAATATTACACGCCTGCGAGTTTGTATTTTCAGTTAAAATATTAATCGTTTTTCCATCTAACATGGTACATATGAGTACATGTTTAATTTTTATTTCCTTAGCATCCATACGAATAATATAATAGTAGGCTCCAATTGCTAAATTTGTTTTTCCACCTCTTTATATTCGTCTTTCACATTTTGAATATTTTCTTTTTTTATTTTCAATGCAATTGGACGACAATATCTCGTCGATGATGGGGTTAAATTATTCCAAAATATTTGCCATTTCATGTTGTTGTTCCGAAACCGCTCATACGTGTAATGAGAATTGCGCCATTTTATAAATAATTTTGCAACAAACGTTTTTACTATATTTTTCAGTTGCTTTGAGCAATTTTCTGAAAGTTCGTTTATGGCAAATTTTTCCGTTAGGTAGCCAATCAATTGTTGATTACATTTGGCTGATGACATTTTGTTGAATTGGCTGTTTCTTAGCACTGTAAAAAGTTCCCCTTTCTTAATTCGAATTTCATTAGGAACAGGGTCAAGTCGACTACCTGAAAGAAATTTAGCGATTTTAAGAAAAGGGGGAAACGGGGGGACATGAGTATTACATGCCTTTATCAGCTATACGTTGTGCTACAAAACAAGTAAAAAAAAGTCATGGAACTTTTTGGAACTTTTTTTGTAACACAAGCAAAAGTCAAAATTTCAATTTCTTTTAAACATCAAGTAGTAGTATTTTGTGATACGCATACTAAGTAATTACTTCGTACACAGTAATGATATTAATAACTGCAAATTAAAGTACCTACCTGACGATTCTAAATTCATGATACAAAACTTTAATTTTTCTTACTAACAAAAGAGTAACGACCGTATAGTAACTGTCAATAATTTGTTGTAACTCACCAGTATCAACGAATAGAAACAATTACTCAACTTTGCGCGCATGGGATGAGCGCTGTGTCGCAGAAAAAAGGAAATTTTTTCTAGTTCACAATAAAGGGACTTATAGTGTAAATTTCTGGCGCATTTTTTTTAAATTTGGGAAAAATATTTAAAATCGATTTTGTCGTCGTAATATGGTCGTTTGTCCTTATGTGCGCTGGACGCTTCAGCTATGAAAGGTTTTGTGGATTTCTTTTATGAAAACATCTTTCCAACTAGCACCTAATGCATATGCATATATCACGTCAGAATATCCGCTTTTGGGTGCTACTGGCATTCAAAGTCTTAGAATTTCCAGTATAGCCCAGGAAGATTACCATGATTCTACTAGATTCTGTCTGTCTGTCTGTCATACGCATTTTTCTCGGAGACAGTTGTAGCGATTAACACCAAACTTAGTGGAAAGGTCAACCCGGGCCCCGAAATACCTTCCATACTGATATCAATTCACATAAAGTTAACAATAATATATAACTGTAATTTTTGGTAATTGACTGCAAAACCCCCTATAACTTCATGCTAGCATCAAATGCTGCAATGTAGACTATGACATAAAGCATGATCTCACCGTCCATTACTAACTAATGGGTCAAAGTTGCAAATTCAAGACTTTGAATGTCAATATCACCCGAGAGTGTATATATATATATATGTGTATATATATATATATAGTTGAAAAAGCCCACCGACCCTCTTCCCGCCCAACCGGACCGAGGGGCAACCAACCTAAGGATGGGCTGAAGGCAACATGTGTGCGACCATGCGAAAATGTATTACAACATCCCGATTGTCGCAAACACTTCAGCCAATGACCCGGAGGTTCTACACTACAGAGACATTGATCTCACATCGAAGACAGTGCGGATCAAGAATGAAACCCATTAGGTCAGATTGTTACCGGACAGGACTCTTCGGACTATAGCACAGGTTGCAAGGATAACCGCTTTTTGCATTTCATGTATAGTCCAGCCCTAAGATCGAGAGTTTTCAGCGCTTTATGTAAGTTCTGCGGTACTAATCCCGTCGCTGAAATTACTACTGGGACTACTTCGATCTTTTGTAGTCCCCATTCATATCGTCCGTAGTTCCGGATTTTTTCGTGCTCTTTTCCAACAGTGTTCCTGTCCAACGGTACGGCTACATCGACTATAAAGCACGCTCGTTCTTCCTTCAGAAGCAGAACTAGATCGGGTCTGTTATGATTAACACTGTGGTCGGTGGCAATAGTGTGATCCCACAGTATTTTGACCCGATCATTTTCCAAGATTCTCTGCGGAGTATACTTATAGTAAGGATGGTAGGTTGCCACTAAGTTATACTTCAATGCAAGGTTTTGATGGAGAATCTTGCAGACGGAGTTATGACGATTGGTGTACTCGGTACCGCTCAACATCCTGCACGCAGATGTTATGTACTGGATGGTCTCCTCTTCACAATTGCATAACCTACAACTGGAGTTGGTGATTGAGGAGTCGTGAAGAATGTACCGTTTATAATTTTTTGTTGGGAGCGAAGCATCCTGAATTGAAGTTAGGAATGCTTCGGTCTCATAGAAAAGTACACCATTTGTCAACCATTTGTTGGAGGCTTCGATGTCAATGCCTGACAACAACAAATTTTCTATATGACCTCCGTGAATGGGTTTCTCTTTCCACATGTCGATCTTCTGTTGGACTGAAGTAACATTCGACATGGGATCCCATTCTCTGCTTCTCAAATTCAAAAGAGATAAATTATTATCTGCCATGACGGTAGCCTGATGTATTTGGCTAGAGGATTGTTTCTCATAGAAAAACTCACGAAGAGAATGCACTTGATTGTAGTGCGACGTTTTTAAATTAAGTACTCCCTTCCTCCCTGATGACGTGGGATAGTGATCCACAATTTTTCGGCAGCTCTATTATGCATGTTGTTGTTCGCTAGAACTACCCTTACCCGTCTATTGACAGATTCTAAATCACTATTACTCCACTGTATCACACCGGAAGGACGGGAATGGCGAAGGTGTTGATTGTCATGATTTTATTTTTACCGTGCAGCTCAGTTTTAAGGATAAGATCCAGACGCCGTTCAAATTCCCCCAGCAACTTGGATTTGATTATTGCCACAGCAGGTGTTGTTGCTTGCAATATGCCGAGGTATTTGTAGACGTCGTCCGAATCCATACTCTCAATTCGGATGTTATTTTGGCTGTATCCTTCGTTGTCGGTGTGTTTTCCCCGAACAATTGTTTTCATGCGACATTTCCCCAAACCCAACTGCATGCCGATATCCCTGCTGAACTGGGTGGTGATGTCCAGCAAGGAGCGAAGTTGGTTCTCGTCTTTGACATACAATTTGATGTCGTCAATGTACATTAAATGGCTTAATGTACATTTCGACAATATGCCATGCTTGACTTGGAACCCGTATTTGCTTTCATGCAAAAGATGGGATAGTGGATTCAAAACCAAACAAAACCACAGTGGGCTTAGAGAGTCGCCTTGGAAAATTCCATGCCTGATTGGTATCTCCCCTGATGTTTGCGAAGATACCGATAGCTTCGTGCTCCAATTCTTCATTTCATTACTGTTCTCAGTAGAAGAACAACATTCGGGTTGATTTTATACAAGCGTAACACTTGTAATAACCACGAATGTGATATGGAGTCAAAGGCTGATTTATAATCGATGTAGGCTGTCGAGATGTTTCGTTTTTGGTGGACAGCCTGCTTTACAGCTACCGTCTCGATTATAAGCTGTTCTTTGCAGCCTCGGGAGCCTTTTGCGCATCCTTTTTGCTCCTCAGCTATCAATTTATGAACATCAAGATGTTTTGAGATATTCGCGTGCAGAACTGAAGTAAAGACCTTGTAGATGGTAGGAAGACAAGTAATTGGTCGACATTTTGAAGGGCAAGAGGCACCCTGTTCCTTGGGGATGAGGAAAGTTATCCCCTTGGTGAAAAATGGTGGAACTAAATCAGGGTCGACAATCGTTTGATTAAATTGATTTGCCAATATCCTGTGAGTGCTCTTGAACCGCTTCAGCCAGAAGTTGTGAATCTTGTCAACTCCTGCCGCCTTCCAGTTACCTGCCTTGTCAAGGGCTGCTTCTACGTCGACTTCAGTTACGCCAGGCATAGTCATTTCGGGGAGGGCCTCGCATGAACGCATGAGGTGTGGGAGCCACGCTACTTCTAAACTGCAACGGCTGGATTCGCTCCAAACACTTCTCCAGAAGTCTTCTGCCCGATCTAGATCGAGGTTACTTTCCCAATCCGAGTTGGTGAGATTTCTGTAGAATCCCCGTCCCATCCTTCCGCGGATACCTCTGTTATTCGCTCTAAGATGTTGATTATGGAGACGAATAACCGAGGCAGCTGCAACGTAGATCAGGCTGTTAACCTCTGTAGCAGTAATTTCGCTAGCCAAACGATCAGCCAAAATTCTATCAACGGCAGCAATGATGTTAGTAGTTGCTGAAGTAAACTTCAGTTTTGGGATCTTTGGCCTAGCGTCTGGGAGAATCTCAGCATACTCTGTGAATGCGACCTGGAATGCGGTCAAAGCCTCATTATAAATAGGGTCGACATCCCCAGTTACTAAGCTTCTCCTGACTACTGGGTTCATGGAGTGCCTTACAAGTGGAGTACTTGTGTTACTCCTTTGACTAGTCCGGTAATTTGATGACTCCAGCCCGAGCTCAAGTGAAACCTCTTGGAAGATTTGTTGCCTAGTTGGTAAGGCAACTCGGTTGTTATTCACTATCACCCGGTACTGGTTGACGACGTTCTGTTCCGGAACATGACTTAGCTCCGGAAATCGGGTTATGAACGCGTCATGTAGTCGATGTCTGTACCCTGGTGGATTCCGTTCCAAATCCGTGAACGCAGAACGTTGTCAACCAGTACCGGGTGATAGTGAATAACAACCGAGTTGTCTTACCAACTAGGCAACAAATCTTCCAAGAAGTTTCACTTGAGTTCGGGCTGGGGTCATCAAATTACCGGACTAGTCAAAGGAGTAACACAAGTACTCGACCTGTAAGGCACTCCATGAATCCAGTAGTCAGGAGAAGTTTAGTAACTGGGGATGTCGACCCAATTTATAATGAGGCTTTGACCGCATTCCAGGTCGCATTCACAGAGTATGCTGAGATCCTCCCAGACGCTAGGCCAAAGATCCCAAAACTGAAGTTTACTGCAGCAACTACTAACATCATTGCTGCCGTTGATAGAATTTTGGCTGATCGTTTGGCTAGCGAAATTACTGCTACAGAGGTTAACAGCTTGATCTACGTTGCAGCTGCCACGGTTATTCGTCTCCATAATCAACATCTTAGAGCGAATAACAGAGGTATGCGCAGAAGGACTTTACCGTTCTGGGTGTTTCGACTCAACAAAAGAGTCGAAAAGTCGAGAAAGGAGATTGGTCGTGTCACACAAGCACTCCTTGGAAATCCATCACCAACAGTGCACAGATGCGTTGCGAACATCATTGGAAACTACCATCTGTCCAATGATATGCCAATCGAAGAAATCCTCGAGGCGATGAAGCAGAAACTTGCGGTATGCTCCAATCGCATCCGTAGGTATCAAAAAAGCTTTCAGCGAAGGACAGACAACACCTTGTTCTTCCAGAACCAACGGGGATTTTATGAAAATCTCACCAACTCAGATTGGGAAAGTAACCTCGATCTGGATCAGGCAGAAGAAGTTTGGAGCGAATCCAGCCGTTGCAGTTTAGAAGCAGCGTGGCTCCCACACCTCATGCGTTCATGCGACGCCCTCCCAGAAATGACCATGCCTGACGTAACTGAAGTCGGCGTAGAAGCAGTCCTTGACAAGGCAGGTAACTGGAAGGCGGCAGGAGTTGACAAGATTCACAACTTCTGGCTGAAGCGGGTCAAGAGCACTCACAGGATATTGGCAAATCAATTTAATCAGACGATTTTCGATCCTGATTTAGTTCCACCATTTATCACCAAGGGGATAACTTTCCTCATCCCCAAGGAACAGGGTGCCTCTTGCCCTTCAAAATGTCGACCAATTACTTGTCTTCCTACCATCTACAAGGTCTTCACTTCAGTTCTGTGCGCGAATATCTCAAAACATCTTGATGTTCATAAATTGATAGCTGAGGAGCAAAAAGGATGCGCAAAAGGCTCCCGAGGCTGCAAGGAACAGCTTGTAATTGATACGGTAGCTGTGAAGCAGGCTGTCCACCAAAAACGAAACATCTCAACAGCCTACATCGATTATAAATCAGCCTTTGACTCCATATCACATTCGTGGTTACTACAAGATTTACGCTTGTATAAAATCAACCCGAATGTCGTTCTTCTTCTGAGAACAGTAATGAAGAATTGGAACACGAAGCTATCGGTATCCTCACAAACATCAGGGGAGATGCCAATCAGGCATGGCATTTTCCAAGGCGACTCTCTAAGCCCATTGTGGTTTTGTTTGGTTTTGAATCCACTATCCCATCTTTTGCATGAAAGCAAATACGGGTTCCAAATCAAGCATGGCATATTGTCGAAATGTACATTAAGCCATTTAATGTACATTGATGACATCAAATTGTATGCCAAAGATGAGAACCAACTTCGCTCCCTGCTGGACATCACCACCCAGTTCAGCAGGGATATCGGCATGCAGTTGGGTTTGGGGAAATGTCGCATGAAAACAATTGTTCGGGGAAAACACACCGACAACGAAGGATACAGCCAAAATAACATCCGAATTGAGGGTATGGATTCGGACGACGTCTACAAATACTAATAATCAAATCTAAGTTGCTGGGGGAATTGGAACGGCGTCTGGATCTTATCCTTAAAACTGAACTGCACGGGAAAAATAAAATCATGACAATCAACACCTTCGCCATTCCCGTCCTTCTATACACGTCCGGTGTGATACAGTGGAGTAATAGTGATTTAGAATCTGTCAATAGACGGGTAAGGGTAGTTCTAGCGAACAACAACATGCATAATAGAGCTGCCGAAAAATTGAGGATCACTATCCCACGTCATCAGGGAGGAAGGGAGTACTTAATTTAGAAACGTCGCACTACAATCAAGTGCATTCTCTTCGTGAGTTTTTCTATGAGAAACAATCCTCTAGCCAAATACATCAGGCTACCGTCATGGCAGATAATAAATTATCTCCTTTGAACTTGAGAAGCAGAGAATGGGATCCCATGTCGAATGTTACTTCAGTCCAACAGAAGATCGACATGGAAATCGACGTGGAAAGAGAAACCCATTCACGGAGGTCATATAAAAAATTTGTTGTTGTCAGGCATTGACATCGAAGCCTCCAACAAATGGTTGACAAATGGTGTACTTTTCTATGAGACCGAAGCATTCCTAACTTCAATTCAGGATGCTTCGCTCCCAACAAAAAATTATAAAAGGTACATTCTTTACGACTCCTCAATCACCAACTCCAGTTGTAGGTTATGCAACTGTTAAGAGGAGACCATCCAGCACATAACATCTGCGTGCAGGATGTTGAGCAGTACCGAGTACACCAATCGTCATAACTCCGTCTGCAAGATTCTCCATCAAAACCTTGCGTTGAAGTATAACTTAATGGCAACCTACCATCCTTACTATAAGTATACTCCGCAGAGAATCTTGGAAAATGATCGGGTCAAAATACTATGGGATCACACTATTGCCACTGACCACAGTGTTAATCATAACAGACCCGATCTAGTTCTGCTTCTGAAGGAAGAACGAGCGTGCTTTATAATCGATGTAGCCGTACCGTTAGACCGGAACACTGTTGAAAAAGAGCACGAAAAAATCCGGAACTACGGTCCCTTGGCAGACGATATGAAGCAGACGTAGAGACTAGATAAGATCGAAGTAGTCCGAGTAGTTATTTCTGCGACGGGATTAGTCCCGCAGGACTTACATAAAACGCTGAAAACGCTCGATCTTAGGGCTGGACTATACATGAAATGCAAAAAGCGGTTATCCTTGAAATCTGTGCTATAGTCCGAAGAGTCCAGTCCGGTAACAATCTGACCTAATGGGTTTCATTCTTGATCCGCACTGTCTTCGATATAAGGTCCATGTCTCTGTAGTGTAGAGCCACCGCGTCATTGGCTGAAGTGTTTGTGACTATCGAGATGTACGCACACGCTTTGCGTTAAAATGCATCATCGCTGTGATGCGGGCCTTGGGATGTTGCCTTCATCCCATCCTCAGGTTGGTCGCCCCTCGGTCTGGTTGGGCGGGAAGAGGGTCCGTGGGCTTTTTTAAATATATATATATATAATATATGCATAGGTACATTACGTGCTATGTGCTATTGGGACAAATGCACACTCAAATATCTTTATAAAAGAAATCCATAAAACCTTTCATATCTGAAGCGTCTAGCTTCCGGTTTCCCGACTTGTTTCAAAATGTGCAATTTAATGTAATAGTTGGTAAGCGATTCAATATTATTTTTTAGTTTTTCTAGTTTAGAATGCGTGCAATGCGACATCTTTCATTCTTCTGCCCCTCTCCACTCTCATGGGAACTCTCTGCAGTTCCTCACGAAACCCAACCATTCATTGCATGGCACAGATGTCAATCGCCATGTGATCGCCCAAATTCGTGCTAATAAATGTATCCGTTCTTGAGAAAAGCGCATCTCACAGTAAACCAAATCTAATAAAGGAAACCTAAAGAAGAGTCCCCTTTAGAGTCCTTTAATTTATATATTACTTGTACCATCTACTTTTGAAAGAATGGAATGTTAAAAAACTCACCCTGTAAACACCATGATTACCATTCCAACCAAGTTAAACTTTGAGTCCGATTGATGTTGAGGGAAAACTCTAATTTTGATCTAATACTTGCAAAAGTCACCACTTACTCACTTGAGTCAAAATTACTGCCTTCTTTTTTAGAAAAAAACAACAGGATGCAATAGAAAATGTGAAACGGTTTCCATATGGTCTATTTCCACCTACTAGCATGCATATGCGTCACGTTCTTTTCCTTCCTAAACACGGTGTGCTACACACTCATCTTGCTCAAACTATTCACATAGAGTTGGATTTTATACTCGTAGTACCAACAAACCGACAAAGAGCAGCCAAACGATATAATACAGGTAACTAATCCCCGGAGGTAAATTTAGTTGGATAATTGTAACAGATAACAGTTAAGGCAATACAACTCCAGCAAAACCGACTCATTCACACTTTTAGCTCGGCGGAACTAAGGTCTCGACTGTTTCGTGTTATAAGTGGAAGTCAATGAAGGGGCCGCAAGCATGTGACTCCATTGTGCTCGTTTACCATATTAGGCGGAAGAGCTTATGGAGGCGTACAGGTAACCCCACGAAATCAGTTTTCTAGATAAAAGTTGAAGAAATGCTGCTACGAATTGCTGAAAGTCGGCATCATGGATCTTACTATTTGATATCAACGAAAACGTTAAGCATAAATATATAGTGTGTAAATTTAGATGTACTCGTACGTCCAAGTGCCTCCATCACAATGCTGTAATAGGTAGATAGCATCGTGAATTTCAGGTTGGTGAATGAAGATGCTCGGAAACGAAGCATCCAGACAGCTAGGAAGACGACATCGTAAGAATGGTAACTAATCTATAGAAACTTTCCTCCCATGCAATCCCAACTGCAAAGCGGACTTAATATTTTCAAAATTTCATTGAAATCAATTCTTTAAATAACACATTCTTATGTGCAAGTAAACAAAGATTTTAGTGGAAAATGATATGTTATCAATAAATACAGTTTAGATTTTCATAGATTATGAGAAGGATTTGGCTATCGCCAATTAAAGTTGTATCTGGGAGTGCTCCTACTACCCACAGTTAATAATGTTATAACAAGCTTTGAAATACATTAAACACAGTGAAAGCCTCTGGTTGTGTCATTTATTTTTGAAGCTTTTCAGATTTGTTTTTCATGATTGTTTTTGTCAGTATAGTACCTCACGTATGGTACTATCGAAGATAATTTTTTTTCGAATTTGGCGTATCAAAAATAACTTTGCGGCCCTTGGAACCGAAATTGATTGCAAAAGAGAACGGGGATGTACATACAAAAAAAGTTGGACGGTTACTGCAATACACTTTCAAGTCAAATATCTCGAAAGCCAGATGATATTTTTAAAGGAGTTATGAAATGAAAAACAGTATTTTTAATGGGGGAGGGCTGCGCTAATACTATCTTAGGGTGCTGGCCAATTAATCAAATCTTTGACACCTTATCAAAAAACTGTCTTCAATAAAGATAAAGAAGGTATACGATATACGAAAGCAAAGATGACAGTAGAGTATTTTATTCATTTATGACAGGGGCACACAGCACAGCAACTGTATGAAATTATTGCAAAATAAATCAGCAACTTAGGTCAAGTGTTAACTACTACTACACTCTTGTTTAAATTATATAGAAACCTTTCTCTATTTTTGTGCTGCAACTGCCTTTATTTGCTCATCACATTGTAAGTCCTTTATTAAATCAGAATTTATTGAAAGTAGTAATAAATGAGTTAGTCGGTAGTTTGATATTGTTGCCCTATATTTGTTTTCTATATACGAAATTCTGGAGAAAGAGTGCTCCGCTGTGAATAGTGATTGATAACGTTAAAAAATAGATAGGATAGCAATTTGGGAAAATATCAATGGATTTCTTTTCATAAATAAGCATAAAAATTCATTGCATTGCAAGAGGTGCAGGACTCTGGCTTGGATTTGTGTCGAATCGTTGACCGAACAGGACGTTGATTAGACTTCAAAACTGTTCTCACCTGTGTTTTCTTGTACTGTTATTGAATAGAATTAATTTTGGGGTATTAAATAGTGTCACCTCTTCTTTTTCTTCAGCCTTTTTCCCTTTCACAAACGGAGTCGGCTCGTCGTGATAGATTTCGCCGTTTGTCTCAAATGCCTAATCTGGATGCAATCCCCCAGGCTTTCAAATCCCCATTCAGTGTATCAAGACACCGTCGTTTCGGCCGGCCTTTTGGTCGTTTACCATCGGTTTCGATGCGAATTCTCGTTGGCGCGAATTGCGTGATCATACCATCGAAGACGCCTCTCTCACAGTTTTTCCACGATCGGTGCAACCCCATATCGATCGCGGATATCCTTATTTCGGATGCGATCACAGTGTGTCACGCCACTAGTCCAACGCAACATCTTCATGTCCATTACCGCAAGACGCCGTTCATTGTCTTGTATAGTCGGCCAACACTCAGAACCATAGAGGGTTTCGTGACGAATTTGCCACTTCAGATGAGTCTCCGTGCAGACTCAGGTCTGATTGCCCTAATTAGCCCTTTGGAGCATTCGAGTGTCACCACTATGGAGGTTCTCCTCGGCCACTTAGTTTTGGTTTGGCCGACAGAGTTGCCGCCCCGTCTTCCTCACCGCCACCTCTGAGCACCAGTTGCGCTGACAAGTAAGTCCTTGAGGGTTTTACGTGAGCACGTGTCTTACGACTTAATCCTACGGTCTTCTTAAGACATAGGTTGATTTTGTGACCACAATCAGAGCCCCGCTGAGACAACCAACAACGACACCACTCTATACCAAGCGCATGGCTTAGCATTCATAATGGTAGATGCAAGACATACCTAAATCTCTACCGGACTAAGGAGTACGTCACCCGTCTTGAAACGCAACACCACGCCGAGGCCCGAAGGTCTCTTCTCACTTGAGCATAACCACAGCCCCCATGAAACTCCCACTAGGGGGCCTACCGCAAATAACCGAACTGTACTCACATACAACGGGAGTTCACCCGAAGTATGAGAGTCCAGGATATATTCCGGTTCCCATGGTACCAGTATACCGCTGGTAAGGTTTCGTGGCCAATTACCATTTCAGATGAGTCCCCGCATCTGATCGCCCTGATTAGGCCTTTGGAGCATTCACCTACTGCATCACGGCCGGCAAGCCAAAGTGCCCCGGTGCCAGCACTATGGAGGTTCTCCTCGGGCACTCGGTTTTGGTATGGCCGACATGGTTGCCGCCCCGTCTTCCTCACCGCCACCTCTGAGCACCAGTTGCGCTGACAGTTAAGTCCTTGGGTTTTTAACGTAGATACCTGTCGTAGAGACTTAATCCTATGGTTTTCTTAAGACACGGACTGATTTTGGGACAACAATCAGAGCCCCGCTGTGACAAGCAACAACGGTACCAGTTTATGCAAGTGCATGACTTAGCATTCATACTGGTGGATACAAGACCTGCCTAAATCTCGAAGGTCTCTTCTCGCTTAAGCATCACCAACAGCCCCCATGAAGCTCCCACTAGGGGGCCAACCGCAAACAACCGAGCTGTACTCATATACGACAAGAATTCTCCCGAAGTATATGAGTCCAGGGGCTACCCCGGTTCCCATGGTACCAGTATACCCCTGGTAAGGTTTCGTGGCCGAAGCCACTTCAGATGAGTCCCCGTGCAGACTCGGATCTGATCGCCCTAATTAAGCCTTGGAGCACTCGCCTACTGCATCACGGCCGGCAAGCCAATGCGATACAGCGTTTCCCGGTGCCACCACGTGGAGGTTCTCCTCGGCCATTTGATTTTGGTTCAGCCGACAGGGTTGCCGCCCCGTCTTCCTCCCCGCCACCTCAGAGCACCAGCGCTGACATGAAAGTCCTGGGAGTTTAACGTGAGTACCTGCCGTGAAGGCATAATTCCACGGTCCTTTTCAAACACGGATTGATTTTGGGACCACAATCAGAGCCCCGCCATGCAAGCGCAGCGGTCCTGGTTTATACTGAGTGCAGGCTCAGCATTCATACCAGTGGATGCGAGGCCTATCTAACACCTCTGCCGCAACTAAGGAGCACGGCACCCGAGTTGTACAGAGCAACTCCACGCTGGAGCCCCGAGGAACCCTTCCCGCGATGTAGGCATAACCACAACCACCGTGAAACCCCCACTAGGGGGCCAAGCCCAAATAATCGAGCCGAGAACACATCCTCCAGGAATTCTCCTGGAGCATATGCTCTCAGAGGGCCATCCCGGTTCCCATGGTACCAGATAACCTCCGGTGAGGCTTCGTGACAGAGCCACTTCAGATGAGTCCCTTGCAGACTCGGGTCTGATCGCCCTCCTCGAGTACGTGGGGACGGAACTCCCCAACGGGTACCACCGCTGATTGTGGAAGTGGAGGATGAGCAAATTCTTCAGTTGAAATCTGTTCGAAATATTCTCGCCATCTATCCGGGGAGCAAAGTACCGTTCTTGTCATTAACGCAACAGAAGTGTTTGATATTCTGTGCGCGTTCGTTTCGGATTTTCGGCTTTTGGCAAGTCGATACAGATCTTTCTCGCCATCCCGAGTGTCTAGTTTATCATAAAGATTTTTTGTAGTGGGCCGTTCGGGTGACATGGATCGCTTCCTTCGCTTGCCGGTTGACATTCTTATAAATTTACCAATTGGCGAGCGTTCTATCGTTTCTTTTCACGGACCTTCATTTCAATATCATCATTCATCACCTTGTGGATCGTGTCTTTCATTTGATTTCACGATTCTTCCATATTCGTAATGGTTGGTAATCGCGTAATTGAGATTAGTTTTTCGTACGTTCCCCACGTTGTTTTGTCCGTGGCTTAATTCGCAGGATGGCAATCACTTGTTCGATAGACGCAAGAGTTTGTTTCCTTTTTATATTTTTTTTCCAGTGAATAAGTGGAAACATTTTCTGTCTGAATAAATAGCAACATTAACTGTGCACCTTGAATTACTATTGGCGTTTTGCATTTAACTTATTCACCCGATCCACTCAATTATCGCTTGAAGTGTAGTGTTTTCCAATAGTAATCTGGAAATCTGAACTAGCTTAGTGGCTTCATCTTCCAAAACAAATTTTGTTTCAGATTTGACTTACAATAAGAATAAATTATTAATTAGGTTAACTACATAGTTTTAATTATGATAGTTTTAAGTACAGTAATTTAAGTAAGTAAGTTAAGTAAGAGTATCTTTTGAAAAAAAACTCCTATAATTACCTTTATATTTCTTGATTTGTCACTAAGCCCAAGAGAATTTTGTCGGGCTTTTGACCACTTCCCGACAACTTATTGTAAAATTAGATTAGTTTGAAAACGGTTGTCGAAAAATGTTGAGAGTGCACAGTGGCTAATAGATTTAAGTTATTTATGTTACTGTAAGAGGTTGTTTTTTATTCATTTTGCCAATGTATGTATTATTGTTACTTATTTCTTGAAAAAAAAATCTGTTCGAATCTTACGCGGTTCGGACTATTATTTTTTGCCTTGCTAGTGGCATATAAATTAATTGCATTTCGCTCATCTTAGTCACCGTCGCCCCGATTAAGCAAAAATTAACTCATTATAATAGTGAAAATTAACTTATAAGTAACATTGACACCTTTCAGCCTACGCGCCTGAGCTTAAATTTATACTAATTACGGCTTCATCACTTATTTATGATATTCGTTGCGCGAAGTGTTATCAGCCAGAATGATTGCGGTCAAGATTTCTTGACTGCGATGTTTGGAAGTCGTTTCACGCAAAATGCCTGGGCATCGTGTTGTATTCCTGGAGATTCGCGCGAAATTCCCCGTGAATATTAAAATTGTTGCGATACTTGTAGTGACACAACACCCTCTGATGCAGTTCAATTGTTGCATCAGCAGTCTGCGACCATTGAGCTGTCGATATTTCTACGGGGGTGAAATGCAATGGTGTGCGACGGTACCCCTTGTAATAGAGGAATCGAGTAGTGTAGTCAATACACCATTTGTTACGCCAAATTTGTCCTCCGTCTTGCCGACTCTGCAAACTGCACATGTACTAACAATTCCCCCCAAAGCGGATTACCCGCGCTTGTTCCGGCCGCTCCTAGTTTATGTGTTGTCATGCCCTCCAAAGAGCTCCTCCATCCAGATTAGCGTCCAAAACATCGACTGAGGGGATGAGGTATGTGGGACGTAATCTGAGGTATTTGCCATATCCGCTGACTTATACCAAACTAACTAGGACAACAATTTAGGTCGTGTCACTGCGTCCTATAAACACGTGATCTTGATGGGTTGAATCTGTCGTCGTTCTGGCTGCCAGGCGTTTTTATCAAAGATTTCAACCGCCAGAACCACCCCGAAAATTTACGAGGAGATCGCCGTCCTCACCTGAGCTGCATGCGACCAGACGCGTGTCATGGATTGCGGGTAATAACATGACCCATCGGGTCAGCTATGAATATCGCAAGTTAATCTTGTAAATAAGTAACCGCGGACAAGCAAAATGTTTCCATTTTTGTTCGTCCTCGCTAACCTATTCTTCCCTTTCTGGAGGAGTAAACCTCCTTAACAAATCCGTATTCCGAGGTGAAGGGATCGGCGCGCCTATCGGATGAATTGCAGTGACGTTACACTGTATTTCAGTGGCTCCCCTCCAAATATCTTCCCTATCTTTGTAGGTAACCATGGAGCATTGCAGCATTGGCGCTCAGTTGCAGGTTTGACTGGTTCCCCATTACTCGTGGGAATCAAATTGGGGACTTTTGTTTAAATGTTTGAAATGGGACCCCAGGGACACGAAGACAGTACCCAGCACGAGTAAAAGTTGCTCAACAACACCATAGCGGCTTTTCGCCCTTGGATATTTTGGCGATTATGCCGTCAACCACCAGGGACGGGAGACCTAGGCATCGTATGGTTTGGAGGAACCAACTTAACGAATTTATCGTCCGCGCCTATTACCGTGTCACGGATTTGGAACGGAATCCATCAGGGTACAGACACCGACTCCATCCATGAAGCAGAACGTTGTCAATCAATACCGGGTGATAGTGAAAAATAATCGAATTGCCCTACCAACCAGGCAACAAATTTTCCACGAAGTTTCACTTGAGCTCGGTTGTAAGTCACCAACTTACTGGACTAAACAAAGGAGTAACACGAATACTCCATTTATAAGGAACTCCATGAACCCGGTAATCAGAAGAAGCTTAGTGACTGGGGATGTCGACCCAATTTATAATGAGGCTTTGACCGCATTCCAGGTCACATTCACAGATTATACTGAGATTCTCCCAGACGCTAGGCCAAAGATCCCAAAACTGAAGTTTACTTCGGCAACTACTAACATCATTGCTGCCATTGACAGAATGTTGGCTGATCGTTTGGCTAGCGAGCGAACTGCTACAGAGGTTCACCGCCTGATCTACGTTGCAGCTGCCACGGTTATTCGTCTCCATAATCAACATCTTAGAACGAATAATAGAGGCATCCGTAGTAGGACTTTACCGTTCTAGGTATTTCGAATCAACAAAAGAGTCGAAAAGTCGAGAAAGGAGATTGGTCGTGTCACACAAGCACTCCTTGGAAATCCATCACCAACAGTGCACAGATGCGTTGCGAACATCATTGGAAACTACCATCTCTCCAATGATATGCCAATCGAAGAAATCCTCGAGGTGGTGAAGAAGGAACTTGCCGTATGCTCCAGTCGCATCCGTATGTATCAAAAAACCTTTCAACGAAGGACAGACAACACCTTGTTCTTCCAGAACCAACGGGGATTCTTCAAAAATCTCATTAACTCAGATAGGCAATTGTTTTTCCTCCGAAAATTTATTTAAAAATATAAACCGGCTTTCGAGATATTTGACTTCAAAGTGTACTGTAGCATGCGTCCAACTTTTTGTTTTGCTGGCTGTATTTATTTCCTCTTGGTCGGAAATATTTTTACTGGGTCGTACTCATCCTCCTTGCACTGAGCTCAAGGAGGATTTTGCAGAATTTAGCAAGAGATATTTCCACCTGGGTTTTATTTATTTATACATAATATCTAAGTGGCAAATGGCACTCGAGAATTTAGAGGTCATTACAACACAAAAACCAAAAATTCGTTACGGTCATTCCCAAAGACTAGGAAAATATTTGCATGTATCATTTAGCAGAGTTCCGTTAGCATATCGGAGAGACCAACTCCTCCAGCATATTTATTGAGTTCTGATACAACGGTTGGTCTCGCGACATAAATTGCATTCCCTTTGCGCTCAAACGACTGTATGTTCTAATTGGTCCATCTACACCAAATATAGACAACTGCACCGTTTTTAAGGTTTTGTGTAAAACAAAACCTTATTAAAATCGATTCAATGTCTGTCTGTCTGTCTGTTTGTCACACGCATTTTTCTCCAAAACGGCTAAACCGATCCGAACGAAATTTGGTGGACAGATGAGAACTATGAAATCCCACGCATACAGCGAGTGGCATAAATTTAGGTGGAGTTTAAAGGGGGGCTCCCCATACATGCAAAGAGGGGATTCAAAAATTTTTTCACCGGATATAGGTGTGTAGGGTATCAAACGAAAGGTCTCGCTTTGTACTTTTCGAAACTGACATTAGTTCTGGCATAAATTGCAAAGTGTGTGAGTAAAGAGTCAAAATGTACGCATTTGAAGTGAGACAGGACTCATTTTCGGAAACTACCCAACCCAAAAATCCGAAAAAAATCAGGGTGGTGCGCCTAGATGAAATCTAGGCCTCAAAATATGTCCCATTCCGATATCTGCTCAAATAAACTTACTAATAGTATATTACTACTTTTTAGAAATTTACTGCAAAACCCCCCTTAAATTCATCCTAGGACTTTTGTACCAGCATAGGGGACAATATTTCGAACATACGTGCTAAATTTCATGGAAATCAGCGAATTAACGCCAAAGTTATAGCAGTTCAAACTTAGCAATTTCGCACTAGTTTACTGCTTCCAAAGCCATGCAAATCAGATGCTGACGTCATAATTACCCGGAATAATTGACATTCGCGTGGAATATTAAAGTCACATTTATGAAGAATCTATTTATCTGCAGCCCTTTTTAAGGCTTTGTGTAAAACACTTATGTGAAATCTAATCTTCGAGAGATGTCCCATTCCGGTATCTGCTCAAAAAATTTACTAATAGTATATTATCAACTTTTCGAAATAGACTAAAAAACTCCCCTTAAGTTCATCCCAAGTGTACTAAATTTTGCACCGACATAGAGGACAGCCTCGTGCATACACATGCCAGGTTTCATGAAAATCGAACTATTAGTGGGAAAGTTATAGCAGTTCAAACTTATCAATTACGTGCTAATTAACGAGAATAATTGAAATTCGATTGAAATATTAAAATTCCATTCAAGAAGAATCTAATTCTCCCTAGCCCTATCTTATATTTGATGTTTGTTGGCATTTGCTAATAATATTAAACTCAGGTTGTGGGGCGTATGAGGTTGACGATTATCAACACAGGACTTTCCATGAAATGATTTATTTAAATCGCTTTCTAGAAAATAGAGGGCAATGGAGTTTTTAGCTATATTACACGGAGCTGTCGTGCACTCGTCGCTCCTCACATCTTTTTCTTTTTCTTCAGCCTTCAGTTCACAAGCGGGGTCGGCTCGTGGTGATCGGTTTCGTCATTTTATTTTATCAAATGCCTGATCAGGATGTAATCGCGAGACCTTTAAGGGAGGGGTAGGGTCAGAAAATCGATTTTTTTTGTTTTACATTTTCTTGTAGATAAACATTTCAAAAATATTGTGTCAAAATTTCAAGTCAAACGGGGCAAAACTCTTAAAGTTATAGCCGTTTTAGTCCCCTCTACTCTAACAGTGTACCTGCCGTAGCTGAGCGCGCGGAGCAGCTGTCGAACAGGTATACTGTGTATAGCTGTTTCGCTCCATTTTACTATTGGGATACGGTTCCTTTGGTATTCGAGAGAAGCAGCCGAAGCTGTGAATCTATTGTAGTAGGTATTAGTATAGGTATAATATAGTATATGTACACATTTCGGAGCAAAAAGAGCAAACCGGAGCATCAGTTTGTCGTTAGTCATTTACTCGTGCGGCTCGTGCGACTTATCTGGCAGCCTTCCAATCGTTGAATTCGCAGCTAATATTGCAGCTGTTACATTCAATGAGGGTTCAGGAGCTCTATTAAGTTGTATGCATGATTTGGGAATCGGCCTTGGACCGAGTGCACACGCCTACGTAAAAGAAGTTGACGCAGAACGAATTGGAAGGGCAGAATTCGATGCAACTACGCAGACAAAAGAGGCGAGAATTCAAGAAAGACTTGACAAAAAAATGAAGGAAGATCAGTATATTGCAGAGGGAACTGTCCTTTATGGTGCTGGAATCGATGACTCGGTGTAAGGTAAAGAAAAAAAAAAATTTTCCATCATTATTGTTTAGTTTTTTGTAGTTCAAAACTTTAAACGCGTTTTTCTCGAAATCATTTTTTTTTCCCGTGTTCAATTGCCTGAAAAAACTACTCGACCGAATCTTTTCAAATTTGGCACACGCTTTCTACATATAAAATTACTTCCCCCAACGATGCTTTTTTATTTTTTTTTTTCTCTTTAAGGGTGTTTTCCACCCCCAAAATGGCGAAATTTACCGTGTAAAATCGCAATTTTGACTTAAAACAATCAGAAAAAATTTAAAAATCAAAAAATGATAAAAAAAGCATCGTTGGGGGAAGAAAAATATCATATTTTAACGAAATTCATTTGCTTTTTTTATTTCAAATGATCCTGAATTGAATTACGTAGAACACCGCAAATCAAGTTTTCAAAAAGACGTCATCGAAAATTCACTGCCATTCGCTCATTTATCGATATTTTTGAATAAAAAAATTACCGAATATAGTTCAAATGTTACTTTATAACATACAAAAGAGTAAAATAAATTTACGTTAACTATATCTTCTAAAAAAATTTGTAAAAAAAGTGTTTTTTTTTGCACGCTTGACCCTACCCCTCCCTTAAATCCCCATCCAGCGTATCAAGCCACCATTGTTTTGGGCGACTTTTTGGTTGTTTACCATTGCTTTCGATGTTCTGATCAATACTGGTTGTTGAATTCTCGTTCGCGTGAATTATTTGACCACACCATCGAAAACGCCTCTCTTGTAGTTTTTCTACGATCGATGCCAACCCATATCGATCGCGGATATTCTCATTTCAGACGTAATCAAAACGTGTCACACCACCAGTGCAATGCAACATCTTCGTCCCCATTACCGCAAGACGCCGTTCATTGTCCTTTATAGTCGGCCAACACTCAGAACTATAGAGAGTGGCAGACGGACGACATTGCAGTAAATTTTAGATTTGGGACGTTCGCTGATACGTCGATCACAAAGAACACCAGTTGGGGAATGCCACTTCATCCAGGTTGCATTAATGCGTGAAACAATTTCATTACGCAGTTCTCCATTGGCTGATAGCGTTGACTTGAGATATTTAAATCTCTGAGTTCTGGCAATGGAAGTAACCTGCCCTTCGAGATACTTAAATCGCTCAGTTCTGGCAATCGCAGTAACCTGCCCAGAACTGAGCGATTTCAATATCTCGGGTCAATGCTATAATTAGAATTAGAATCGAGTCGATGTCTGTCTGCCCGTCTGTTTGTCTGTCTGTCATAGCCGATTTATTCAGAAACGGCTGGACCGATTGGCACGAAACTGGCGAAGGTGGCGCCATTTTGTGTTAAGTTTAAGGGAGGGGGGCTCCCCGTACATGTGAATGGAAGGTGCAAAATTTTTTTTCATGTCGCATTAGAGGACTAAGTGATATATACATAATTTCCGCTAACATGCTCCCTTAACAGCCGAGGTCGGTGGGGGCAGACGCGCGTCCGTAATTACAAATTGGCTATGGAAGGGATACCCAGAAATCGAACCAAATATGAACGGGTCGTTTTTTACGGTGCAGTGCTTCAAAATGAACACTGATGGCAGTTAACTGGATCAACGTTTCGTTCACTTAGGAAACCCTTTAATGAACTCTGGGAACTATAGAGGAGAAAAACGGGAACGTGGAGTAGATACGGTATTAATAAAACCTTAGGTGCCCATCAAGCTGTCAAGAAGGAAAGAGCCTCTTCACCGGAGAAAGCTGAGCCGGCGGAAATTCCGGGGGAAGTTGATTGGTCATCGATTACGGCCTCAACATTGTCAAAAGGGGATAAATCGTAAACTCGTCAACACGAGCAATGTACAAAGGTGGTTAGCTAAGGCCGGCAAAAGGATAAACATAAGATCAGCTCGGAAATAATTATTATTTTCAAGTAGATGTTTTTTATGCCGGTATCCTTCGGAAAGTAAAAGTGAGGGATATCAGGTGCACAAAGAGGATTTGATGTACGAGCTGAATAAATCTAGCGAAAAATCAGCGAATAGTTTTTGGCGGCCATGGAGGCAAGGTGATAGGTGAACAAGCAGAAATTAAAGCTCGAAAGCAAGGGTCAATAATGTAGCGCAACTGCGTGTGCAGTCAACTAAATCGCCAACATTCACGCACATTTTTATTTCGCCTCTAAAAGTTTTCAAAAAACAAAGATTTGATTCAAAATATAACTGAAATTGACCGCCCAGTTAATGATCCAATAATTGAACAAGGAAGTTTTGAAAATTTTTGAAATGCCATTAAGCCTATGTGTTTCTGGTGTTAACTTGAATTTGGCAGGAAAACATTCAATTCGACCGACATTTCTCATCAACTTGACAATATGATTATAGAAACATTGCTGGAAACGGTCGGCTTTCAAACACTATAGAGTTAAATTCACTAGAAATCTCCAGTCCAGGAAAAATGATTGAGAACTCGTAATACTCTAGATGCGACCTGAACATATGCGGCAGGGATCATAGGGAAGCAATTCTATATCCCACAAAAAAGCGCAGACACCGTCAAATAATATGCTCAGTTTCTGGAACTCTTCATCCGATACTTGGTTACCTACGCTCGATTCCTACTCAAATACTTCACCATCAGAAAATGAAAGTGTAGGTCGCGACAGTTAATCTGTGGAGTCATATGAAGAAAATACTGTTGTGGATAATCCGCCACGGATCTTAACCAAATGATTGCCAAATTGGGGGCACATCGAAAATATGAAGAAATTTATCTACCGGGTACTGAGTGAAAAAAAATCAAGGAAAGACAAAGTCGGTGGGAAATATCCAAAAGGCCGGTCGAACCAACGGAGGCTCGATATGCATCCAGATCAAGGTTATTATCGAGCAAAATAGCGAACGGGGCAAAAGGTGAAGAAGAAGACAGAAATATTGAATTTGCATAGTAAATAAATTTGAGGTATAAAGTAAGCATCAACTGCGCAACAACCGGTATCCGGTCTAGGCCTGCCTTCATAAAAAACTCCAGACACCCCCGTTTTGCACCGAGGTCCACCAATTTGATGTCTCTAAAAGCTGTCTGGCGTCCTGACCTACACCGTCGTTCCATCTCAGCAGGGTCTGCCTCGTCTTCTTTTCCTACCATAGATATTGCCCTTATAGACTTGCCGGTCTGAATCATCCTCATCCATACGGATTAAGTGACCCGCCTACCGTAACCTATTGAGCGGGATCTTATCCACAACCTGACAGTCATGGCACCGCTCATAGATTTCGTCGTTATGTAGGCTACGGAGTCGTCCATCCTTATGTAGGGGGCCAAAAATTCTTCGGAGGATTCTTCTCTCGAACGCAGCCAAGAGTTCGCAATTTTCTTTATTAAGAACCCAAGTCTACAAGGAATACATAAGGAGTGGCAAGGTCATTGTCTTGTACAGTAAGAGCTTTGACCCTATGGTAAGATGTTTCGAGCGGAACAGTTTTTGTAGGCTGACATAGGCTCTGTTGGCTGCCAACAACAATGCGCGGATTTCATCGTGATTTTCGAGCCTAGATAGGAGAAATTTTCAACGGTCTCAAAGTTGTAGTCTGCTATCTTTATTGTTTTCGTTTGACCATTCGGGTTTGATGTACCTTGTTCTTTGTTCTTTAGCGTTGATATTGCTACCATGTACTTTGACCTGCCTTCATTAATGTGCAGCCCGACATCTCGCACCGCCTGTTCGATCTGGATGAAGGTAGACTGTATATTTCGGGTTGTTCTTCCCATAATGTCAATATCCTCAGCGTAGGCTAGCAGCTAGGTTGGCGTGGAGAGGATAGAGCCTCTCACATTTACGTCTGCATCGCAAATCACTTTCTCCAAGGCCAGGTTAAAGAGGACGAATGTTAGGGTATCCTCTTGCCTTAGACCGTTGTTGGTGTCGAATGGTCTCTACAGTGATCCTTCTACTTTTATCTGGCTTTTCACATTGGTCAGGGTCAGCCTAGTCAGGCTTATTAATTTCGTCGGGATATCGAATTCTTTCATGTTTGTACCCTGGCTATGTTATAAAGTCGATGAAAAGTTGGTTCAACTGATGTTCATATTCCATAGCTTTTCCATCACTTGCCGCAGAGAGAAAATTTGATCTGTTGGTGATTTGCCTGGAATAAAGCCTTTTGGTACGCGACAATGATGTTCTCGGCGTATGGGGCTACCTGGCCTAGCAAGATAGCGGAGAATATCTTATCGATAGTTCATGATAAGTCTCTGCGCGTGCCCGCGTTCTTTGAGAATGCAACATTACTCGGTATCCAGCATTCCTCCGTTCCGTTGCTATGTTATATTCATCGTCAAACCAGCCGTTCCGACTCTTTTTGTAGCTGGGGCCAAGTATTTTTGTGGCCGTATTTCTGATAACGTTCTTCGGGTGATTGTGAAGATCATTTGTTAATGCTTCATCTCCAGGATATCTGTTAGCTGTAGTTATTGCGGCTTGCGTTTCTCGCTTATAGATGTTGTGGAGGGCTGTGTTGTGGATAGCTCTCACCTGATTGAAAGAGGGGATTCTGAGTGGTGTTGTAATTCGAGCCCGGAGCACTATGTCAACGAGATAGTGATCCCGATCTATATTCCATCGAGGCGGCAGCGTTCAATCAACATGTGACCAATTTGGTTGAAAGTGAGCCCGTCTGGAAAGGCCCAGGAAACCAGTCCCTGTCCAGCGCATATTTAATGATAAGCTCTAACTATTATGCTAAACATAGATAAATAAAAAGCGACTGCAGAAATTGCCATCTATCAAAAATTGGCAGTAATCCCGACCATCCCGAGATTCCCGTTTCCTTTGAAATATTGTAAGATGTAGACATATATTTCATAATAGTAAGTATTTCGACTACTCGAATTTCAAAACGCAAACCGTACTACAAGTGATTCAGAATTTCTTCAACTAGTAGAAGACGTATGAAACAACCGACATCAAATGCAGTGGTCGCGGTTCAAATCTCACTGGTGGCAGTGAAGTTTGTATCGTGATTTGACGTCGGATACCAGTCGACTCAGCTGCGAATGAGTACCTGAGTCAAACCAGGGTAATTATCTCGGGCGAGCGCAATGCTGACCACATTGCCTCCTACAGTGCACTGTAGTGTACCGTTAATGTCTTAAATGTGCTCTAACACACTTCAAGGCCAAGGATTGTTGCGCCAACAATTATTATTATTAATGTAAGGCCATAACAGCTATAAAAGAAACAACGATATCAAGTCCTGAGAGGCCCACAAAGCAGAAAATGAGAGGAGGACGCCGCATAAAACTGCGACAGCCGAAAGTCGATCTGTGCAAGCTATTTTAATATTCAAAGGAGACCAGAAACAATAATTTCGCGATAAGACCACGAAATAATCGAAAGCAACTCCAATATACATACGACAGAAAGTTTATGCGATTACAACAACAACATGGGGAATAATTGCAGCACGGTTCAAGTAGGAATAATAGAAAAATAACAAGAGGCAATTATCGACAGCCGGAACATCAAAATAAATTGTCTACATTCGCAAACAAGTCGGGAAACCGGAAGCTGGGCGGCTTCAGGTATGAAAGGTTTTGTTTGCTTCTTTTGTAAGTATATTTGAATGTAGAACTATCCCATTTATATGTAGCCCGTTAAGAATATGCATTTAGCATGTCAGAATTGGTACTTCTGGTTGTAAATTCACACGGTAAAGACAAATTTAAGCTACTGTAACTTTGTTACTAATAGTATGGTTTTTATCAAACTTGGGGAAAATATGCTTCATATTATATTTTATACTACTACCAACTTTTGTGACTCTGAGATAAACTTTGTAGTGACCGCGGCTGCGCGACGGGAGCGAAATTTCATTCGGCTCTTTCTTAATTAATTTGCTTAAACAATGCATTTAATAGTGTGCAATTGCCTTAATGTTCGCCGCAGATTGCACATTATTGAATGCATTCGAGCGAATTGATCTTGACAAGAGGCGAATGATTTGCCGCATCCGCAGGCGCATGCGCATGTTGCCGCAACATTGCCTAGCGAGTGAGAAAGGCTATGTAGCGGGAATAGAAGCGGTGCACGAAGAGAGAACGAGCAGAGTGTTCCTTGGTGAGGGAAACGGTGCGCGGAAAAATAACTGGGAGTTTTGGATTTGGCGTTGGAGGAGGTGGACAAGTTGAAGCAGCAACAAGAAGAGGAAAGATTTGGAGAGGTTAGAGAAAAGAAAAAGAGTAGGTGGACAGGTTGAAGGAGCAAGAAGGTGAAAAGACTGGGAGAAGTCGGGGAAAAGAAAACGAGGAAGTGGAAAGATTGGAGGAGCAACGGAGGAAGAGCAAGAAGGGAGTCTTTTCTTTTGGAGTGGAGGAGACGAAGCGACAAAAGAAGTGAAGTTTTAAACACGAAAAGTGGAGTGCTTTGTTTCGATAAAAGAATATAATATATTGAAGGTTAATTGGATTATAAACAGAAAAAAAAATAAGAAAGTGAGTGAAAGAAACCTGGGTTTATGCTTAATTTGAAATTGCATTAAGGTGGAAGTAGGAAACCAACAGAATTAATATTTAAGTGGATTTTACTCTTTCGTTAATGCTCTAACGGGAAATGTTTGAAATATAAATTAGAATAAATCTAAAATTACACAAGCACATTACACAAGAGTAAAAATTAGGGCGTTAGATATTGATGATGTCCTGTGACATAAATAGCGATCAGATTTTTATGCATTCAATATTTCGTGTATATTATCACTGTTAACGTCAAAGGACACAGAGCATGCACAACGGCCAAAGCTGCTACTTGCATAACTTGCACTAAGTGTTATTGATATATGCATGTAAATAGTTTAATCATATTCTTGATAAAATTTTGGTTTTTCAGACTTTGTACACCAGCCGCCAACCGAGCTCGGCGTGACGACCTGGGTGAGTCATTGTTTTGATTTTCTTTTCTTTATTTTCTTTTTATTTTTTTATTTATTTTTCATTTTTTTTTTATTTTCTTCTTTGAATTTGACCAATTGCTTATTTTTATTTTCATTTTTGTTTGTTATGATTAATGTTAAAGAATTGGATAAACAATGAAGTGTGAATAGAGTGATGGTGGTTTGAGGACTTCCTCCCCTTAGTTCCTCCTTACTCCCGCAGAATTCCTATTAAAGGGACATCCTCTAATCGAATAACTGGCCGGAGGATGTCGCGGAAGGGCGGGAACCTCACAGGCCGCGCCTCGTACAAGATCTGAGGCGGAAGAGACGGCAATCGAGACGGTGATCCGTCGTGGATCTTCCCCTCCTTGATCGCGGCACTCGGGTCCGGAGACTTACGGCCCCACGCGCGCGGTCGAGCCGGTTTTTTTTTTATTTTCCAATTTAGCTCGCGTTCTGGTTTTCATTCGATAGGCCGTCGCGAAATCCTACTTAAAATCGAATTTAAAATCCGGTGCGGACCCACGCATCGGAAAAGGCACCTTGTTTTAAGTAATGAAGCGTGAGGGATCAAAGCGCTCAAAGGACCCCCCCACATTCCCGAGCCTGGCTAGCACAGAGGCGTGCAAGAACGTGTCGACCGAGCACTTTGATGGAGCTTCAATCTTTGTGGGCGGACCTTCACGGTCAATTTAGCCAAATTGTTTAGCTTTTTGGGATAGCTCTGCCCTCTAGGTCGTTATCGGCCACTCAGGACAATCGACTTGATCTCCTATCTCCACTCTTATCATTACAACTTAAGGAGGTTTTACCCAATTTTCCCAAAAATATGGTAATATACTATTATTAACTTAATTTGAACAGATATCTATATGGAGGGTATTTTGAGGCCTGGACACCATATAGAGGCAGCTTCATGATTTTTTTCGGATATTTCGGTTGGATAGTTTCTGAGAATGGGTCCATTAAAGAAATCATCACTTTCCACCCCTCCCACTCCCCGCCTTTTTAACAAATCTCAAAACTAAGATCGGCTTCGAAAAGTACAAATTAAGACCTTTCATTTGATTCCCCACATGACTATATTTGATGAAAAAAAATTTTACAACCCCCGTTTACCCCCCGCCCCCCTAAATCTCAACATAGAAGGATATCACTCACTGCATGTCTGGAGGTCCACAGGTCCCACCTTCTCACCAAATTTCGTGTCAATCGATTATAGCTGTTTCTGAGAAAAGTGCCTGTGACAGACAGATAGATAGACAGACAGACTGTCCGTCTGTCTGACCAATCCAGGCTTCAAAATACCCTCCATATCGATATCTGTTCAAATTAGGTTAATAATAGTTTTTTGCCATATTTTTGGGGAAATTGAGTAAAACCTGCCTTTAATTTATCCCAGAGTTATAAAAGCTGGTAGTAGTATAAAATATAATACAAAATTATAAAAATGGTTCTAGGAACACTCAATTTGCAACAAATATAGTGGTAAATTATTCTTGACTTTTGAGCTCTAGGGGCAGTTTCGTGTTTTTTTTTCAGAATTTTCGGTGCACCAAATGTTCTATATGAAGCTTTCTATTAAAACCTACCTAGGAAGAAGATCAAAGGATAGTATACGTCCTAGGGCGAAACGTGGATTGATACCCACAAGGGAGCATAAAACCAGGAAAACGCCTGCTGAACCAACACCAACAGCTTTACTACCAGACGCTATCTCCACCTCCACGTGGTGGCCGCTGGGAGCTCATTCTTAACGAAAACCTGCAGAAGGAAAGGGATGAAGGCGAGTCTCCCGCGCCTAAAAACCTGACAAATTCTACCAATTGGTCCTCAAGATTGGGGGTAGAGTAGGGCTGACAACCCTACATGGAAAACAACTTGTTACGAAGCCACGGAAGGAGCCAGAACCTGTAGCGGGGGGGGGGGGGGGGGAATTTAGACTAACATCACTATCTCGTTGGCATGGTGCTCCGGACTCGAATAACACCACCCAGAATGCCCTCTGACAATCAGGTGAGAGTTAACACTGATACCATCCTCAACACAGCCCTCCACAACACCTATAAGGGGGAAAAGGAGGCCGCAAAACCACAGACGTCCTATAGATGAAGCATCAACGAATGATTTTCACAATTACCTGAAGAACGTTATCAGAAATACGGCCACAAACATACTTGGACCCAGCCGCAAAAAAAGTCGGAAGGGCTGTTTCGACTACGAATGTAAGCTAGCAACGGGACGGAAGAATGCTGCATACCGAGTAATGTTGCATTCTCAAAGAACGCGGACACGCGGAGAGACTTATCACGAACTTCGTCGAACGGAGAAGCAAGTGTACAGACGGAAAAAGGAAGCCCGGCAGAAGCAACAGGTCAGTAAACGCGAAAAGTAGCTTTAGACAGATTGATTCTCATCCTGCTGAGACAAAGAAGAAAATCTGATTTCCGGCAGAATGGGCATGGAGCGATGGGTACTTTGATGAACTACTCAAGAAACAGAAAATCGGTGAATTGGAGATTCCACCAACTGAAGACGACGGACAAATACTGCCACCACGAAGTATAGAAGAAATAGTCGGTGCAATTCATCGGTTTAAAAATCATAAGTCGACATGAGCAGATGGAATTACAGTCGAATTGGTTAAATATGGAGACGACCCATTACACCAAGTGGTTCATCAACAGATGCTCAAGGTGTGAGACAGCGAATCAATGCCTGACGACTGGCAATGAGACATTAGCTGCCCCATACGTAAAAAGGGAGATATCACGCAGTGCACTATAGATGTTGCTGAGTACCATCTATAAGCTACTAGCCTCTATCTTGCTAGGTCGGATAGCCCCATGCGCCCAGAACATCATTGGCCCATACCAAAGAGGCTTCATTCCAGGGAAATCAGCAACAGATCAGATTTTCTCTCTGCGGCAAGCGATGGAAAAGCTATTGGAATATGGACATTAGTTGCACCATCTTTTCATCGACTTTAAGGCCGCCTATGATAGCATTGCCACGGTAAAACTTTACACGACCATGAGAAAATTCGGTATCCCAACGAAATTGATAATACTGACTAGGCTAACCCTGGCCAATGTGAGAGGCCAGATAAAAGTAGCAGGATCGCTATCGAGACATCATCAACGGTCTACGACAAGGGGATCCCCTATAATGTGACCTCTTCAATCTGGCCCTGGAAAAAATGATCCGTGATGCTGAGGTAAATGTGGGAGGCACGACCTTCTTTAAGTCCACCCAACTACTGACCTATGCTGGCGATTCCGACATCATGGGAAGAACGACCAGAGACGTACAAACTGCCTTCGTTCAAATCGAGCAGGCGGCGCAAGATCTTGGGCTGCACATCAAAATAGACAAAACAAAATATATGGTGGCAACGTCAGCACCAAAAACCAATAACAGACTACAAATTTGAGACCGTTGATAATTTCTCCTATCTAGGGTCGAAAATCACAACCTGATGTATTCCTCGAAGACTTGGGTTTTTAGCAAGAAAAATTGCGTTCCGAAGAATTTGTGGCCCTACATGAAAATGGACGATTCCGAGTCCTACTTAACGACGAAATCTATGAGCGATACCATGACCGTCAGGTTGTCGATAAAATCCGACTGGATAGGTTGTGGTGGGGGGCGGGGTCACTTAATTCGTATGGATGGGGATGATTCAGCCCGAAAAGTCTATAAGAGCAATATCTATGGTAAATAAAGAAGACGAAGCTGACCCTGGATGATATGGAACGATGGCGTAAGTCAGGACGCTAGACAGCTTTTAGGGATATCGAACTAGTGGACCTCGGCGCAAACCGGTAAGTCTAGAGTTCCTTATTAAGGCAGGCCTAGACCGGATACCGGTTGTTGCGCCGTTCATGATGATGATGATGATGATAAAGTACTTAGAGCAACTTCTAGGAAATATTTTTCGAGGATGTCTTGCTCTGGACTAGGTGCTAGACTATTACTTTCATTTGAACAGATATTGCAACGGAGAGTATTGTGCATGGACCACCACAATTTTTTCCAGATTTCTGGAGTAGGTAGTTTTTATTTAATCCCTTCCCGCCCAAAACTAATTTCTGCTGCGAAAAGTAATAATCGAAACCTTTCATTTGGTACCACATTTGGCCAGATTTGATGAAAAAAATGTTGCACCCATCTTTTACGTGTATGGGAACCCCCCACCCCCCGTAAATGTTTACCTTCTATAACTTTGTTAACAATATCCGGATCGCTTTCCAATTTGCAGGCTCATGCCTCATATTCTCCTTTATAGCTTTACTTTTTAACGATATCCTAACGCCGTTCTTCTAGGATGAACTTAAGGGGGTAGATTTCCAAAATATTGTAGTGTGCTATTAATAATTTTATTTGAGCAGAGATTGTAATGGGATGCATTTTGGGACCTAGATTCTGTATATTTCAGATTTTCTGTTTGGATACGTTCTGAGAACTGGACCGGTTTCACTTTTTCGCTTCATATAATATCAGTAATAAAAGCATTTCTGACAAGTACTGATTGAGCACTTTCATTTGTTCCCCCACATAATGATATCCTGTGAAAAAAAATTCTCGCCCTTTTCGTATATATGAGGAGCCTTCCCCCTTAAAACAAGACACCAAATGATGCAATTCATTGCACGTGTGGCAGTTCGCAGACTACGTATTTTCATCAAATTTGGTGATAATACCTCCGTCGGTTTTGCACTCAATCTCGTGTGGCAGACAAGCATGCAGACAGAAAGATATTGGACTAATTTTAATAATGTTTCGCTTCACACGAAACCTTAAACGAGTTGGAATACCGGCATGTCGCCGCTTTGGGTATAAAGGTTTTGTATTCATCTTATGTGAGCTACTCCGTATACATGTTTTTCCATTCGTACATAGTTAAGAATTCAAAATATTCCTTCATAGATTGGCAGATTCCAAAATATGCATATGTACATATATATTATAGATATAAACAAGTCGGGAAACCGGAAGCTGGACGCTTCAGGTACGAAAGGTTTTGTGTATTTCTTAGTACGCAGCAGGTAATATATGCAAATATTATGTGAGAATATCCACTTTCGGATGATATTGACATTGATATTGAATTTGCAAAGAAGCGACAACTTTGACGTATTATAACTTTGTTAGTAATTTTGCGATTTCCACCAAACTTGGTAAGATCATCAGAGTGAAATTATGCGGTGTTTCCAACGATTAATTAATTGAAATAATAAAAACTTGTTGTTTCTTTTTCGTTGGTGTGGGTATTTATTCAACTTGTTTGCACTGATGAAGGGAACAAATGGTTCCCGAAATATCGGTATTTGCAAGAATAAATACCCACACCAACGAAAAAGAAACAACAAGTTTTTATTATTTCAATTGGTAAGATCATGCTCTATATTATAGCCTACATCATTGCAATTTCGTTGTGCTAGGATGAACCTAACGTAGGCACCATATAGTGGCAGCCTCCTGACTTTTTTCAGATTTTTCGGTTGGGAACTTTCTGAGAATGGCCCCTTTGAAGAAATGATCAATTTCAACCCCCCGCACTCCCCACCTTTCCAACAAGTGTGAAAACTAAGACCGGCTTTGAAAAGTACTAACCAAGACCTTTAATTTGATACCCCACATGATTATATTTGATAAAAAAAAAGATTTTACACCCCCCTTTTGCATGTATGCATGCATGCATGCGCGAGCGTTCACAGTTCCCAAAATGGACTCATCCTAAACAAACAAACATTGCCTGCCGTATACTGATCCCTACATTTGTACATGCGCATCTAATTTGATCTAACACATTTTCACTTTACCCTGTGCAGAAAAGAGAACATACATGAATGTAAGTTAAATACCGCTGGTATTAACGCACCCCACCCCACGCGCATATATATATTTACTACATACACATGTCTGTCTCCGGGATGTGTGTGGGTGTGTGTTTGAGGTTGGAGAGAGGCAAAGTTTCTGAGCACTCAGACTTTAGTGGCTCATTGTACTCGATTCCCCCCTCTAACGAAATATCATGGATTCGTTTATGTATCGCAGGATTTCCGCTAGTGGATGTGATGCTACCCCCTGCAGTGGGAACAAGTCAGCACCAATAATCTGATGTCTGTTGCGTCCGTAGGCAGGGGATTCACATAGAAAATGTTCCGTGGATAACGTTTCCTCATTACAGGATGGACACGTATCATCTTGGATAATTCCTATTCTGAACAAATGCCCAGCTAGTGAATTATGCCCACAATACTTCTGCAAGTCTTCCTGCTTTTTGACAGGAAAAACTTTGCAGTATGTTAGTTTGGTTCTGACAGGAAAAATCTGGTCTGTCTAGCAGCATTAAGGCTTCGCCACCTGTCATTATGGGAAGCTTATTCCCAGTTCAGCGGCATCAGCCAATGCTATCAACACCCCAATTGCTGGTTCCGGTCCAGGCATGGGGAAAACTGAAGCCTCTTTTGCTAAGGCATCTGAGATTTCATTTCCTTCTACACCACAATGACCAAGTACCCAAAGTAAATCCACCGTCTTGAATCTAAAAACAGAATTCAATCGATTTCTACATTTCTGAACGATTTTCGAAATGATCCAATTACTACTCAACGCCTCAATGCAGCATGACTATCGCTACAGATTGCGTGGCGCCTGCTCTTCAACCGATTGTTAATCATCCAAGTTGCCGCCCTTAGGATCGCATACACTTCAACCTGAAAAACCGTTGTGTATTGTCCCAAAGGAAAAGCTCACTTCTCGTTTTTATTCGAGAGGTAGACACCTGCTCCAGTACCATTTTCTGTCTTTGAGCCATCGGTGAAGAAGACGTCAGTATATCCTGGCACGCATTCTTCTGATTCGTCCCAGTTTTCTCTACGTTTCAAGATAACATCATATCTTCTACCAAACAGATGCAGGCATTGCGAAAACTAGATTCAGTTCTCACAATGACTCTTCCAATGCTCTATGTCCCCCACGTCCATTGTTTTCCTATAGATCTAATCGAATCAGTCTATGAGCTGCTCTCATTGTAGTGCTCTGAATAAACAAACCTTGACCTACCACGCTACGGATGCATTAGCGATCATCGGCCTAATGATAGCAACATATATCCACATTACTACCTGAGGCCTCCTGTGCGGAGTTGCCAAATCTCCCATCAGGCGCGTCCCTTCGTGCGGATAAGGGAATGCTCGGCGAATGTGTCATGGGCGTGCACATGCACGCATCCGGAGATGTGCGTGTATGGGCACGCTTATGCGCAGGCCGGGTAGGTGGGAAGTAAACGCCCACCCGTGGATAAAAATTGGCTATGGGAAGGACACCCAGAAATTAAACCAAATATGGAAGAGGAGAAAAGTAGTTTTTTTACGGTGCAGGGCTTCGGAAACCCAGTGCCGGCGGTTTTTAGGAGTGAGCAAGCGGGCTCCCGGCCGTCGACATCCAACGACCGCAGTGCCTCAGTAGTGGGAAACTTGGCTACTGTGGCATCTAATGCTACAAGAGATAATGGTGGAGTGGAAATTAGGTCCACACCGGATCCCTTTAGGAGGAGTTCCAAGCTTGGGAGATCACCACCGAGAACAATGGTTCTTTTTGGTAGTCGAGATTCGTCGCGGGACTCTGAAAGAAATACAAATAGTCCCTTAATCGAGATCATTCCTTGTGGCGCAAGGCGCGAAAGCAAACGGGAACATACCGGAATGGCGTTCGTTACACTCGGGGAACGAATAAATGAACTGTGCGAGTTCATCAAGGAGAGGCGGAATATCCACCAAAATATTCGAGCCTTGATAAGAGGCATTAAATTGTCTTATATCAGGGCACTCGAAGAAAAGAATTCCCAAGCGTCAGTTGGCAAGGTCACAAGGGAAACGCAGGTGACGCCTCCCCGTGATAAAGCAGGCGGGAAGACGGGAAAACGGGCTAGAGACGGAACCAGCGAGCCTCTTGGACCACAACAAGTCCCGAAGAAGAAAAAAGCCTCTTCACCAAAAAAGGCGGAGCCGGCGAGAGTACCCGCGAAAGTCGGTAATCTCACGATTGCAGCCACAACACCTACAAAAGTGGAAAAACCAACGCCCGGAGGCCCGAACAATGGACTAAGGTGAGCAACAAGAGGCAAAAGGACAAAAAGAAGCTCCGCCCGGAAATAATAATTATTTCCAAGAAGGGAAATATGTCCTATGCCGACATCCTCCGAAAGGTGAAGTCAGACCCGCAATTGAAGGATTTGGGGGATAATGTGAGCCGTATTAGGCGAACACAGAAAGGGGATCTGATGCTGGAGTTAAGTAAATCCGCCGACAAGTCGGCCGATAACTTCCGCGGGAAGGTGGAAAGTGTACTTGGAGAGGAAGCTGAGGTAAGAGCTCGGAAACAGGAGATAGTGGTTGAGTGCAAGGACCTAGATGAAGTCACCTCACGGGAGGACATCTGTGCTGCGCTAAAGCAGCAGTTCAACCTTGGCGATATAGACCAGAGGGCCATAAAAAGGATGAAGAAGGCATATGGTGGCACACAGACCGTTATTATTAGTTTGCCGGCGGAATCAGCTATTAAGTTGATTACCGCGGGCAAGGTAAGAGTAGGTTGGGTCGTGTGCAGGCTCAGGGAACAAATCTCTCTAAAGAGATGCTTCAGATGCCTCGATTTCGGCCATTTTGCGGGGGCATGCACTAGCCAGCATGATAGGTCGAGGAGTTGCAGGAAGTGTGGGGAAGAGGGCCACCTCATCAAAGATTGCACCGGAGATCCACGGTGTATGTTATGTAGTGGGAAAGAGGGCGTGGACGGCCGGCATATTGCGGGAAGCAGCAGATGTCCGGTATATAGGAGGGAGCTGAACCGCACAGGAAAATGAGATTGATACAAATCAATCTCAATCACTGTGAGGCAGCTCAGGACCTGCTCTCGCAAACCATTCGAGGGTCGAATGTCGATGTCGCGGTTATTAGCGAGCCGTACAGAAACTACGGCGGTGCGACTTGGGCGGTACATGCGTCTGGCAACGCCGCAATCTGGGCGTGCGGAAGACAGGCCATTCAGGAAGTCATGGCCTCTCCGGCAGCTGGTTTTATAAGGACGAAGGTCAACGGTGTCCATATTTACAGCTGCTACGCTCCTCCTAGTGCAACCTTAGCACAATATGAGGAGATGTTAGACAGACTGGTGTTGGATGCTAGAGACCGCAGCCCTAAAATCATTGCGGGCAATTTCAACGCGTGGGCCCTGGAGTGGGGAAGCCGATCGACGAACACCAGAGGTCAAATTCTGTTGGAGTCATTTACGGAGCTGGACATCGTGCTGGCCAATGTTGGATGCGTGCCCACCTTTCGAGGAAGAGGGTCGGGTTCGATCGTTGACTTGACATTTGTTAGCACTTCACTGGTGAGGGGGATGGCTTGGCAAGTGAGTGAGCACTACACCCACAGTGACCACCAGGCCATCTTCCTCCACATTGGGAACCGGGGAAGCAGTCAACGACGCTTTGGAGGTGGAAAGGCTAAGGCGGTTGGCTGGTCTATCGGAGCTTTCGACGAGGAGACATTCCTGGCCGCATTGGAGGGAGCCCATGATCCGGATGGAACAGCGGTGGAAAGGGTCGCACAGCTGTCTCAGCGTGTAACCGAAGCATGCGACGCTACGATGCCACGACGACGTTTGCACCACGGCAAGAGGCCAAACTACTGGTGGAACACGGAGTCGCTGCCTTGAGATCCTCTTGTCTCCGAGCGAGGAGACTTTCCCACAGGACAAGAGGAAGGCCGGAGCACCAGGAGCGTGAGGAGGAATACAGGGATATGCGAAGCAACCTTAAGAAGGCCATTCGGAGAAGCAAGCGGGAATGCTACCAGAAGCTCTGTATGGAGGCTAATACGAATCCGTGGGGTACAGCCTACCAAGTTGTAATGAAGAAGACCCGCGGGCGAAAATCACCTCAGGTGACATGCCCACGGCTCTTGTTGCAAATAATTGCAACTCTTTTCCCGCAGCAGGAGCAGGACGAAAGAGAACCCCAACTGGCAGCTCAGCAGGACGTCTTCTCGATCCCTGATGTTACCGAAGAGAAACTTTGGGAAATCTGCAGACGTATTGGGGACAGCAAGGCTCCGGGATTGGACGGAATTCCGAACAGGGCTCTGAAGGTGGCGGTCAAGGCCAGACTAAGGTGGTTCGCAAGCACATTCGAATCGTGCATGGCGGAAGGAGTGTTTCCCGCCCAGTGGAAGAGGCAGAAACTGGTCTTACTACCGAAGCCTCGAAAACCACCCGGCGTGCCCTCTTCGTATCGCCCTATTTGTCTCTTAGACACCATGGGGAAGATGTTGGAGAGGGTGATATACAACAGGCTGCTCCCGTTCATCGAGCTTGCGGGTGATCTTTCAGAGTGGCAATATGGGTATCGGTGAGCCCGTTCTACGATCGATGCAGTAGCAAAGGTCGTGGAATTGGCTCGAAATGCAATGGCCATGGGCAAATGCTGTGCTCTGGTGACGCTGGACGTCAAAAATGCTTTTAACTCAGCCAACTGGGGCTGGATTAAGGGCGCTTTGGCCAAACTGGGTGTTCCTAGCTACTTGGCTCGGCTCATCGAGAGTTACTTTTCGGACAGACTTCTCTGGTACGAGACGGACGACGGGCCGAAGGAGTACATTGTGACAGCAGGTGTGCCTCAAGGTTCTGTATTGGGGCCGCTGCTGTGGAACATAATGTACGACGGAGTGCTTGGCCTTCGCGTGCCGGAGGAGACAACGCTGATTGGTTTTGCGGACGACTTGGCGGTAGTTGCAATTGCAAAGCATCCCGAGGACGTGGAGCTTTATGCAAATGAAGCCATTCATACCATCAAGTCATGGTTACGAACGGCCAAGCTGGACCTGGCGGACGAAAAGACGGAGGCGGTCCTCATTACCAACCGTAGGAAGAACAACACGGTTACCATCCGGGTTGGTAATCGTGATGTCGTCTCAAAATCGGTTGTCAAATACCTGGGGGTGATGATCGATGCAAGCTGAGTTTCAAGGGACACTTGGATTATGCGCGAGAAAAGGCAGCAAATGCCAGCTCATCCCTTGCAAGGATGATGCCTAACGTGGGAGGGCCGAAGTATAGTCACAGGCTACTCATCGCCGAAAGCACGGAGAATTGAATTACCACCTGACACAGTTCCTTACGGGACACGGTGGCTATAGGAAGGACTTGCATCGCTTCGAGTTGGACGAGTCTCCCAACTGTCCTGAATGCTGTGCTACACCCGAGGACCCGGAGCACGTTATGTTCTATTGTCCCAGATTTCTGCAGCAGAAAAGTAGGTTGAACAGCATCTTAGGGCCGGACATTGAGCCCTCCAACCTGGTGGAAGAGATGTTGAAGTCGGAGGAAAACTGGATGGCGGTAAATGAGGCAGTAGCCGTGGTGCAGACAAAACTCCTGGAGTTGGATCGAGCTCGGAAGGCGGCGCGACGGAGACGTGACATGGACGAGCTGGTATAGCGAACCAGAGCCTCCCCCGCGAAGTAATACTTCACGGTGGTCCCGCGGGGAGGGGCGGAAGAGTGGGGGTGGTTTTAGTGGGTATGAATCCCACACACTGCTGCAACCTGGCGCAGCAGCGTCTTTCTAAGATTTCCACCTCCATCCATAAAAAAAAAAAAAAAAAACTACCTGAGGCCTAAGTCCCCATGTCGAGGCAAAGGTCCGCCTACACAGCCCATAAGCTGTGAGAGCCCGGTTTATCTTTCTGTCTACATGTTTGTCCCAAACAAACTTCTTGTCTAGAATAACTCCCAGATATTTCACTTCTTTGGAGAGGCAAAGACCATTCAGTTTCCACTTTTTTGTAAATAATACCATTGCGGTTTTATTTGGATTTACTGAAAGTCCATGCCTGAGATACCAGTTGTCAATCAAATTAACGGCTGGTTTTGTATTTCTACACACAATTCCGAGACCTCGACAAACAGTCAGCACAACCACGTCATCCGCATAAGCTTGAACGTGCATTGGCAGTTCGTATAGTAGTGAGTTGGTCAGCATACTCCACGGAAGTGGCGATAGCACACCTCCTTGAGGGCAGCCTTTCGTCGCTTCCGTTGTTAGGTCGCGATCAACACCCACTTCAGCACACCACAATCTCTGCATTAGTGCAGCGTAGATCCACTTTAGAGAGAGAGTTTCGTCAACACCATGCTCTTTGGCGGCGCGACAAAGCTTTTGGAAGGGCGTACAATGTTCACGAACAGCCCCATTGCATACTCACCCTTCAGAGTTGCATCCTCCATCTTTGAAACCAAAGAACGAAGAGCAGAGTCACAGGACTTTCCACGTTGGTAAGCATGTTGCTTTCCATTTACGGGGGGGGGGGGTCCGGCTTAGCGCCTTGCGATGAATGTGGCGTTCAACCAGTCTCTCCAGACATTTCAGCGGAAATGATGATAGGCTGATTTGCCTGAAGTTCTTTGGATTTCAATAGGCATCCTTCCCAGGCTTCGGTATGAAGACTACCTTCACTTCCTGCCAAGAGGAACGCACATAGTCCAGAGCAAGACATCCTCGAAAAATATTTCCTAGAAGTTGCTCTAAGTACTCTATCATCATCATCATGAACGGCGCAACAACCGGTATCCGGTCTAGGCCTGCCTTAATAAGGAACTCCGGACATCCCGGTTTTGCGCCGAGGTCCACCAATTCGATATCCCTAAAAGCTGTCTAGCGTCCTCACCTACGCCATCCCTCCGTCTTAGGCAGGCATCCATACGGATTAAGTGACCCGGCCACCATAACCTATTCAGCCGGATTTTATCCACAACCGGACGGTTATGATATCGCTCATAGATTTCGTCGTTATGTAGGCTAGGGAATCGTCCATTCTCATGTAGGGGGCCAAAAATTCTTAGTAGGATTCTTCTCTCGAACGCTGCCAAGAGTTCGCAATTCTTCTTGCTAAGAACCCAAGTCTCCGAGGAATACATGAGGACTGGCAAGATCATTGTCTTGTACAGTAAGAGCTTTGACCCTATGGTGAGACGTTTCGAGCGGAACAGTTTTTGTAAGCTAAAATAAGCTCTGTTTGCAGACAACAACCGTGCGCGGATTTGCTCATCGTAAATTAAATTATCAACGGTCTCAAAGTTGTATTCTCCTATCCTTATTCTTCCGGTTTGACCAGTGCGGTTTGATGTTGTTGGTTGGTTGGTTTTCGATGCTGACGTTGCCACCATATACTATAATGCTCTTGAGAGTGATAAGTGATAAGTACTCTATACCCTCCTTTATCATCGCTGGATAGATGACATCCATACCAGGTGCTTTGAAGTGTTCAAAGAATAGTATAGCAGGTCTCGCCTTTTCACTGGTAACAACCGCTCTCGCAGTGTCCCAATTCCCCTTGCAACACCTTTGTGTTGAAGGGTTTGCAAAAACCACCAATTCACTTTTTCCTACTTCTGAGACCGGTTCTCCGGTGTGTATAGACTCAACTCTGGAGTTCGTGAGAGTGCCATCCGGTTTTTTAAAAGAGTCCAACTTGGCCGACTCATCCTAATTAAGGACTCTACACAGCCTGGAAGTCTCCCTTTCACCTTCCAGTTCCTCACGGTATACTCTAAAAGAGTCTCGTTTCGAACGTCTTACGAGCCTCTTATATTCACGCTGTGAGTTCCGGAAGTTTAGCCAGTCTTAATCTTTATTGCTTTTGTTAGCATGATTTAGAAGTCGTCAGGTTGATCTGGAGTCTCTGCAGTTCTCGGTTTCATCATGGAACCATTTTACTACATTGGCGTGGGAAAATAGGACTAGCCTCTTCAAAGCACTCTAAAAGTGTGCGATTCAGAGTTAAATTGATCTTCTATCACCAAAGGAGTCCGTAGTCGTCTACAGAGCTCAACTTTGTCACCAAGGAGTTCATTTAATTTCGTCTAACACTCGCCAGTTTCTAATCAACTCTAACAACTTTGAAGTGCAGATTGTTAGGTCAATTACTTCATTTCTTCTCGGCTCCACGAACGTAGGAGCACACACTACGTTCGCGGTCATCAGACCAGCTGAAGTGATAAAATCAAACAGCTTCTATCCTCTAGGATTGCATTGCTACTGTCCCAACAAATATGCTGAGCATTCGCATCACAACCTATTAAAAGTTCAAGACCACTTGATTCTGCATACACTACCAGATCCGTTAGTTCTTGCGTCGGCGGAGGGTACAAAGAATCATAGGGTAAGTAAGCAGACTGTGACGTTCTTCCTCAAACCATTAACCTGGTATTGTAAGTTGACCGCAACAAGGTCCTGGGAACAGAATTGTCTCAGCATGGTTGCTCTAACAACTTTGACAGTCCCTCGGTCTAGAGGATTTTTCATGGAAGAAGATCCTAGACCCCTTGATTGATCCAATACCACAGATTCTGTTAAAACGAACACATGGCTCTTGAACCAGAAATGTATAAGGACAGTCCTGCAAATTTGCTAGTTTTGCCGCCAGTAGATAGGAAGAAGCTGTGGCATGCTGCAGGCTCATTTGACTAACTCTTATGTTTGTAGTCATAATCTAACATGAAAACCGCCGCTAACTGAAAAGTCTGCTGCGTTCAGTGTGGATCACACCGGGGGTACCAGTTTGCCCTCACCTTCCACCGAAAGTTCCGCTTTCTTGCGTCCGATTTCTCTAGATATCGTCGCCCTTGGTGGTGCAGCAACGTCATGCCCTTATTCTCAAGAAACTTCGCCTTCTTTCGCAGTGCCCCTTATGTTGTTGTCGGCTATAAGCCCTCCCAGGTTCACGGAGTCCGGGCTGCATGGATCTATTTTCACATACTGGCGTTAGGCCAGTATCGTCCACATTACCATCTTCCGTTTCTTCGGTTTTCCGGGTACAGAGGGAGGGGAAAGTTCTGACAGGCAAGCCTGTAGTCCGTTCTCCTTTGCGGCTAAAGTTTCCTTCTGCCGAACCTTCCTCCCCCGTATTTTAGAAGACTTAGGCAACAGTGTAACCGACAGGCCGGCCGTAGTCAGATTTCCAGTTCCTCTCATTAAGGGAGTTGCTGTACTATCCTTTTCGGCTAACCGCATCGGATGTAGGTTTTCCATAGAAGTGCAGAGCGTGTCTTCCACAGATTTCTCCGTGGGGGAACATGAATTAGGTGAGGCCCCCAAAATCCGTGCCTCGGCCACGACCTGATTTCTCTGAGTCGCGGGTGGATTCGATGTCTGTGACTTCTTACCACTGAAAAAATTACAATCCTTTGTTTCTTCATGTGTTTTGGACACCCTTAGTGGAGTGGCTCCCCCACCACGACAAGATAGTGTCCGAGGGGGAGTCTGTCTCTGGTAATTTATACTAATATCTTTCGAGTAATTGATACCGATATAACTAAGAAAAGCTAAAAATAAAAAACGCAAATGTCCCAATAGACCCGGCCATTTATATGAGTTCATTTTGTATGATGATGATGTCATACGAGTACATGCCTTAGAATGCAATAAATTTATGTCAAATGCAAATTTTGACATTCTATAACTTTGTTAATAATATTTGGATTACGTTCAGAATGATGTCTTATATTATCGCCAATACCGAAGGGTTGTCGAGTAAATTTCTAAAACATGGTAATATACCGTTATTAACTTGATTTCTCAAGATATTGGAACAGGGTGTATTTTGCCCATAAACGTGCAATCTCGCTCCAATCAATACCCTGGTTGGCAATTTGGATGCACGTCTGGGGTTGGTGTAATGCACTTAAACCCGATGACGATGTTGATACGTAAAATCAATATTTGTGAAGGTTTGGAGCACAGGAGATTCAACTCTCAGCGCATTCTTTGAAATTTTATAATAATAATAATCATTGGCGGAACAATCCAGATGGAAGTGTGCTAGAAGAGCACTTTATTCCCCCGCCCGAGATTATTACCCTGATTTAACTCAGGTACTTATTCACAGCTGAGTCGACTAGTATCCGAAATCACAATACAAATCCCGGTGCCACGAAGTGCGATTTGAACCGCGACCTTCCATACGACATGAAGGCTGGTGTGCCATTAGTGTCATAACAATAACATAAATATTACACAGCTTTTTATAGCTTCCCAGCGGGAATCAGGTTCATGTCGGATAAATGATAATGGATCTTAATGTAATCACTATCCGAATGATACTTCAAAATTCCTCTATGGTACGCTTGACGAAAATAAACACGTGCAACATTCTCGGTAAATGATCCATGTCTGCTCTCCTCCGCCTCTGCATCTGCTGAGATAGGATGAGGAGCCAATCACAAGGAAAACCATCTGGGTGACATCGACCCCCCAATAAATTAACCAGATTGGCCCAGTGCCTAACTCGCCCTACCCGTGCGCCCTCATATATATAGTCTTCTTAGTTGTCCCCGGATAGCCGAACCCCGATCATCCAGCTATTTTTAGAAATTATTACCCTGATTTGACTCAGATACTCATTCACAACTGAATCGACTGGCATCCGACGTCAAATCACGATACAAATCCCACGCGACCTTCCGTACGATAGCCTTGTGCTTTAACCACTCAGCTACCCGGACGCAGATAGAATTGCCGAGACCTTTCTCACCACCACACCAGGCTACACATTTCTAACGTCCAAAACCTTACAATCTCTTATCCTTCCTCTCTACCCTTCCCGATTCCTCCACTTAATTACGCAGATCAAGTCTAAACGTAGCTCTCCACATAGAAGAATCCATAATAATTTCCCAGAACAATAAGAAGGCCAAGAAAGCCATCGGTCCTAAAGAATTGTGCTAAAATTCTTGGTTGCTTAATATTCTGTTTCTTTAACTCACGCATCCTTTCCACTCCCTGGAAAAATTTCAATATCATCCCCATCAGTAAACAAGTCGGAATACCGGAAGCTCGCGCTTCGGGTATAAAGGTTTTGTGTTCATTTTATGTAAGAAATTTCAACGCACATTTTTCTATCCGTATATAGCTACAAATCCAATATAATCCTTCATATTTTTCCAAACTACGAGACATACGTACATATTACAGCCATAGATATTACGCTCATCCTAAACAAACAAACTGCCTATTTCCGATTACTGTATACATATATGCATGTATATAAATTGATTGTACCCACATTTCCGCTGGTTTAATGTACAAATATCTGAATTAGATACTACCCGCAAACTTCATTAGCACGCATATACTATATACCTACATAAATATATCTCTGTAAGTAATTGTGACTAAAAAACTAAAACAAAATAATTCTTTCCGACCCCATTTATAAGATGAATTGATATATAATGATGACGTCATGTAGGTTGTAGAGTGCACGAAATTCATAAAAAATGGCAAAGTTTTACACCCTACAACTTTGTTAATAATAGTTTGATTTTCTTCAAACTTGAACTTGAACTTGTGCATTATGGTCTTCATTATACCCATACCAAATTTTATAATTCTGGGATGAACATAAGGGGGGTTGCCGGGTAAATTTCTAAAATGTGGAAATATACTATTATTAACTTTATTTGTGCAGATATCGGAACCGGATATATTTTGAGGCCTAGATTTCATAGAGTTGCACCACTGTGATTTTTTTCAGATTTTTTGGTTGGATAGGTTCTGAGAACGAGACCTGTTTCACTTTTTGGGGGTCACATTTTGAACCCTCACTCCCCTATGTTTCACCTAATATCAAATATGGAACCAGTTTCGAAAAGTACTAATTGAGCCCTTTAATTTGATACCCCACATGCCCACATTTGATGAAAAAAAATGTTACACCCTCCATTCACATGTATGGGGAGCCCTCCCTTAAACTTAACACAAAATGGCGCCACATGCTGCATGTAAAGGGAACAACAGATCCAACACACTTACTAATTTTCGTGACAATCGGTCCAGCTGTTTCCGAATAAATCGGCTGTTACAGACAGACAGACAGACGGACAGACAGACATCGAATCGATTCTAATAAGGTTTTGTTTTACACAAAACCTTAAAAACAATATCCCTCTACCTTCCCGAACATTTTTGAGCATGAGCGCCTCCTACCAAAATATTAAATCACCTTTCCAATTTGCAAATAAACGAGCTAATAACGCCCTTCCCATCCTTAAAACCGGCGCATGCGCCGACTCGAACAACTGCATCTCTACTACTGCCTGCGTCCTTGCAATACAGAAGACCTTCGACTCCACGAAGGCTTGACCCTTAAATCATCCAACTCGTTCAAATTTCACCCCCTCCTTTGTAGATTAACCCTAAGTTAAATTTTCAACCGTGAAAAAAGTTAACATCCCAAAAGGATCAATCTGGTCATCCATCCTTTTCATACTCTACATTGCTAACATCCCCGCCCTACCCTACTAACACTGTTTACGCCGTTAAAACCATCCAATACGCCGACGACCTGATCCTATACACCGCATCCCGTAACATTCCACCCATACGAAACCGACTTAAGCTCATTTTCCAATCCCTCAAAAAGCTCCTTCACTCCTGGAACCTCCTTCTAAACACAAGCAAGTGCGAAGCTGTTACACCGCATCCCGTAATATTCCAACCACACAAATCCGACTTAACCTTAGCATCCAATACCTCAATACACACTTGAAAACTTTTAGACCCAAGCAAATACGGAGCTATCGTTTTCCGAGGTAGAGTCCACTTTACCTGGAAGATGATAACAGACGCATGAAATGTGAATATCAATGTTGGATCAGTTTCAGTCCCCTCTATCCGTTCCACCAAATACAATGGGGTATACCTAAATTCTCACTTATCACCAACTCCCCACGTTAGCTCCACCATCTTCAACACACAAACCGGTTTAATCACTCTATGACTCATTCATATTAAAAATTGCTCGATTGAACCCGAAATTAAAAGCGAATACGAGCATGTGCGAAGAAGTTTTTCCGCTTAGCCACGCCCGATTACTATCTCCGTTTCAATCGGTACTTTATGACAGTGTAAATTCTCCCTCATTAATTTCCTCTTTACATCCCAATCCTAATTATAAGGACGTTATCGGTTCCTACGCGACCCTTCAACAGGACCCCACTATCCACTCCTTCAGATACTATTCCAACCCAATAGACTTTCTCATCATGCCACTTTGTCACACTGCAGAACTGTTTATGTCTTCCCACATTCCAGCAGGAACTAAAACCAGAGTTTCCTTATAGCGCCCACAACTGGCGAACTAAGTTGGTGACCAAGTTACCGGTTCGTTTGCCACAGACGCAGCAACCGACCGGCAACTTCATTTCGTTGCGAGATTTTGAGGAGTGCGTATCGTCGCGCCGTAAGGGTCATTACGATGCGAGATGTCGAACAGTGCACATCGTTGCGTCGTAAGCTACGTTATGTTGCGTGCTCTCTTTTAGTGTGGCGTTAAATTACATACGTGCGTAGTCCTCCGGGAGGGTTTTAGGAAGTAGCAATGATTGGGAATAACCGGATTTAAACATAAATGATGATCTTTATGTTCAGTTTGAAAGCCTAGACTAGTTAGTTTCAATTACAACGAAAAAGTAACAAATCTAATGTGAGCTGAGTCTAATATTATATAAGTAGGCTAATATTATGTAAATCTTACCAAAAGCGATCCTCGTTTGTTGTTCTTTAGTTCCGATAAGCTGAGCATTCTTATTGGAATTCGGCATTAGTATATTGCAACTGATATGTTACATTATTTGTGCATTAAAACGTCTTATTTACTAAATCTTATTGAGTGTTTGTGTTGGTTTGTATAGTTCGATGTAACACTTTGGCGTCGTGAGGATGTAAATGCCAATATTGTGAATAAATTTAATATTATATACTCGTATTTCCTATTTGGAAGTTAATTTCACTTTTCAATATCTTGCTTTAGGCTACATTTTTACAAATTACCGTACTTAATGCATTGTCTAGGTTAAGTATAAGTATGCCTCCGGTTTTTAAGGTTTCCTGTAAAACAAAACCTTATTTCTATTGCCAACATACCTCGGGCTATCATTAGCAATTGTTGTGGCACCTTTGTTTTTGATTCCAAATGATTGTAATGCAATAAAACGATCTTCATGAAAGGATTCATGCGGCTTAGGAAGGTAATAATGTTGATTATATCATATATAAATATATTTGTGTCATCTTTCACCAAGAGGTTAGTTAGAATTTGGTTTACCAGCTTCTTATTTTTATGTGTCCATAATTTAATTTAATACAATGTAAAGAAAGACAGGCCTATGATCCACTTGCTAATTATCCTATCTTAAATTATGTTTGTTTGATTTCATGTTGAATCTTAATTAACTTCTTAACTTCAAAGAATTAACCAAGTTGGTAACGAGGTTTCGGTTCGTTCGCCACACAGGTAGCAATTGGTCCTGCAACTTCATTTCCTTGCGAGATCTCGAGGAGTGCACATCAGCGCATCGTGAAAGTAATTTTATTTACATTGTCGTGAACTGGAAGTGGGTGGTTGAATTGGATTGCGTGGGAAAAGCGTATGTATAGAGATTTTAGAGTGAATTGGACGTATTTGTAGTGGATTTTATAAATTGTGCAGTTGATAAAATAAACCTGAGTGTCAATTTGAAAAGGGCCTTGTTATATGTCATAATAGATTAACTATATAATGACCACATACAAGAACCAACCCAAATAAAGAGGAGAAGCGATTGGCCGAAAAGTTGGTATTTAAATCGACCTGAATTATCACATTCGAACTTGTTGAAAGAGTTGGAAATTAGTGCACCCAGTGACTTCAAGCACTTTTTAAGAATGGAAAGTGAAACGTATAATGAGTTATTGTGAAAAGTAAGTCCATTAATTAAGAAACAGGACACGATAACGCGTGATGAGATATCTCCTAACCAACGTCTGTCCACAACTCTTCGGTTTTTAGCTAGTGGACGGACTTTTGAAGATTTGAAATTCCTTACTGCAATTTCATCACAATCTTTAGGAGTGTTAATAATGGAGACGTGTTCTGCAATAATTAAAGTATTAAAGACATATATTAAGGTAAGTCCTCTTCTAATTTACAAAATTTAACACCTTCATTAGCTGTGCTAAGTTGCAAAAGTAAATACACCATTTCTTTATTTACAGCTGCCGGCAACCGAAGACGAATGGAAAGCCGTTGCCACCGAGTTTGGTGATAGGTGGAACTTCCCAAATTGCATTGGCGCTCTGGACGGGAAACATGTGCAAATAAAAAAATCTAATTACCATGATTGCCATTGTCGATCTTACTTTCCATTTTGAAGGCAAACTAATTAAGTTACCCGACGATCCGTTGCAAGGGAAATGATTGCTAAACAGGAAAAAATGAGAAAACTATGATAAATAATGCGCTTATTTACAAAAGCAAAATGAGGAAATGTATGTGCCACCTTTGAACATTGCATTTAATGCTTTGATTTTCTTGTCATATACATTTAGATTTCTCCTGAAAAATTAATAAATGGTTCCGAACAATTAAATTATATCTATAGAAGTAGCTATTCCGCTTATAGAAGATCATTTTACCTATAGATTAAGTACAAATATAAACATATCAAAATGTATATCTGCGTCATCTTTCACCAATAGGTTAATTAGAATTTGATGGATCAACTTCTTATTTTTCGGTGCGCATATTTTAATTTAATTTCATGTTTATAATTACAAAGAAATTAACGGCTTTTCCTTTGATTACGTGTTCCATCTTAATTAACTAGTTAATTTCAGGATAAAGCAAAAGACAAGTGGGGGTACAGGTACAGGTACATCGCAAACCCATTTTTTTAAAAAAACGAATTTCCTATTTAAACAACACCCAAACGCGGTATTTAGCTTTCGTTAATACAGAACATAATTATTAATTACGAGGCTGTGTGCTGCACGGGAATTTAACCTACACAGCCATGCGTCGCCTACTTGCACTTAAATAACCTAATAAAAGGATTAAGGTAGACCAGAGAGATCATTGTTCTTTCAAGTAAAATTCCTTCATAATTGCTTTTTTAAGAGTTAATGTAAACATATATAAATAATTAACGGTAGAAATCAGCTCAACTCATAGAATTTAATTCAGGAACAAATGAACAAATAATCACATACTTCTCCGTAACCGAAAATAAACGCTTTGAAATCTCCTTCTAAGCTTTGGATAAACGATAGGGGATCGTAATGGGATACTAGCAATTCCCACATCTTAATTCAAATATATGTAGTTATATCGCCACATACCATTGTAGGTTTTACTACCCTAAATACTTGTTCAAACGAGAATTATGAACCATTCAATGGAACGATAAGAAATTCAAAGTGCATCCGAAGGGTCATAAACCAATAATAAAATGTACGAAATATCAAATGCACATCTGTTTGAATATTCAAGGATAAGGAACATCATAAGATATCACAGAACATGTCTTTATATTCCAAATAAGGTAAATGCACTTTAAGAAAAGAATATGTGCGAACAAGGAAGAAGAAAACTAAGACATTATCGTAATTAACTTATAGCGACCGGGTAATTAAAAATCTTGCACTTTAATTTTACATAGTGGCAATCTAATCTCCATTTCCCATCCTACCCAGAAAACACGTCTCAAGCGTTCGCATCACATTAAAATCGCTCGAAAGCTTTTCAAATGATCAAGCACACACCGAACCGATTCGTAACCGATTCATATTTAGAGGCCACGCCCACAAAATATCAAAACATTTTGATGTTCGCGCAACCGTTGCTGCAACCGTTGCTCCAACCTGAGTTTGTATGGAGAATTTCTCCACAGACGTCCAACCGCACTGCAACCGACAACTTGGTCACCAACTTGGTTTGTCGTCTGTGGGCGCTTTTATATGTACCCTTCAGTTCGCTCCAAGCTATCGAAGCGAGCAGATGTGTTGTAGAGAAGAAAAAGTGAGTGGTGAAATTAGTAGTGGTGAAATTAGTAGTACAGTGGAAACAGAGAAAGACGAACAGCGAATCATTGAAATTGGAGTGAGAAGCAGATACTCAAGGAAGTATCGTTCCGTTATCTTTAATACAGTGCATCTCAATATTATTGAGATACTGTATTCTCAGTCAACAAAATTACCAGTGTCATTTTATCGTTTCAGTAAAATACCAGAGGAAGTGCAACAACCACGCAGGACGGGCTTGGGGACAGACACGAAATTGATTATGCCGGACGAAATTTCGTCTGAAGAGGAGGGAACAACGGGCCCTACAACGATGGTGGAGGGGAACTCGAGCCTCCTTATGAGAATAGCAGAGCTGGAGCACGAAAAGGCCGACATGGCCCAACAGTTGGAGTGCCAGTTGGCATTTATCAAGGAGCTGCAGCAGCAGATGGCTGAGTTAAAAGCAGCTAACATGGCCGCGAAGCAGCCGGTCCAACATCAGCAGGAGCAACAGCAGCAGTTAATCGTACAGCAGCGGCAACAACAGCAGGAGCAGAGGAAGCAGCAGCGGCAACAGCAGCAGCAGCAAAGCGAGGAAGATGACGGCATGTGCCCGGAGATAATCATCGAGGAGGAGGAAGGAGACCCCTTCAACTTCGTCGTCCGGAAAAAAAAGGCAGCGAATAGGACTAAGGTTAGTGCCACCATTGTTAGTGCCCCACCAACCACCCCAAAATCCTCTCCCCAAGCAGCTACCCCTAAGAAACCCAAAATTCCACCGATAACTGGGTACAGGCTAAATGTACCGCAGTTCCTACGACTCATTAAAGAGAAAGGGTTGAAAGCAACCCTGAAGAACACGAGGACTGACAAGACCCTCATCTTCGCCGAGACGGTAGAAGACCATGCTGCAATTTTCGCTCTCATAAGAGAGAAAGGGCTTCACGCCACCACCAGCACCCCACCGACCCTTAGAACCAAGTCGCTGGTTATTCGCGGTCCCCACAGGGAGACAGATCCAGCAGACATATTGCGGGAACTCAATGAAGATTACCCGCAATTAAAGTTGAAAACTGTGGCCAACTTAATTACGCGTGCAGATAAGCTTCTGCACAGCCAGAACCCGGCACTCCTGATGAGGTCTCAATCGGGACTTTTCATAGCCACCTTCGAGCCCTCCCAAGAGCTCAGTGAAGTATTAAAAATTAAGTATATACTTCATCAGAAGATTTCGCTTGAGAAAGTCAAGCCAATTGAAGAAGTGCAGTGCTACAACTGCCAGAACTTCGGCCGCATTGCCCCTAACTGCTCCATTGTGCACAGGTGCGTGAAGTGCGCAAAAAAACACGTCTGCGGGGAATGCCCCACACCATCGGCGGAGGCGCCACATTGCTGCAATTGCGGCCAGACCGGACATCCTGCCAACTACCGCGGATGCCCGGCATACAAAGATGTGGTTGCCAGAAGGGAAGCTGGCAGGGCGCGAAAAAATGCAGAAACGGCGAGGACCAAGCAAACGGTGACACAGATGTCACAAAGCTTGTCCCGGCCAGGTGTATCATACGCCCAAGCAGCTAGGAATACTCTTCCTAGAGCTGCACCTCAAGCTCCACAAGGCAACAAACTGGCCTTCAAGAACTTGGTCGATAGCCTCGCTTCCGCCCAAACGAATGAGCAGCGGCAGATTGCCGCAATCCAACTACTGATGAACTTATGGAATTAAATATAGTTACATTTAACTCCGCGTCCCTGGTCTCACACGCTCAACGTGCCACTGCCCAAGCGTTGGTTGATACTCTGAAAGCAGACATATTTTGCGTTTCGGAGACCCACCTAAACCACAGACATAATGTCAATTTCACCGGATATACCACTATTCGGCATAACAGCAACACGGGCGCTGCCCTTCTAGTCAAAAAAGACTACCATTTTGAAGAAGTCATCATCGAGGGCTTACTAGTCTGTTCCGCTGCAGCGGCAATAGTTAAAACTATCGATAATAAACGCATTTTGGTAGTTTCCGTTTATTTCAAATACAATTCCCCAAGTGAGAAACTGGGCCATGACTTAAAAGTCTTGGGCGATCTCCAGTTAAAATCAAAATATCTTATCTTCGGTGGCGACTTTAACTCACGGCACAAATCCTGGGGCGATAAGGCAGAAAATTTAAATGGGAAAACCCTGTATAACTGGATCCACGACCCTTTCACGCCAGCCAACCTTGAGGTGGTCTCGCCGGATTCGCCGACAAGACCCGCTAGTCAATCCATCATTGACTTTTTCCTGCTGTCTGATGAAACCAAGCAAAGTTTTCAGGTAACTTCCTGCAAAACCTTGCCAGGCATGTTCGACCATTTTGCAGTTGAACTCAAAATGGCCTCAACTTCACAACTGCAGAAGCGAATTAAGATAACCATCAGGTCATTCGCCCACACTGATTGGGACAAATTCAAGTCAGATTTAGCACCAAGGCTGAACTTGAAGAAACTCGCTACAGATCGCAATCTGTCGGACAAAGAAATCGACGAAGCAATCATTTTGGCCACGGACGCCATCAATACTGCTACACGCAGAAATACCAGGCTTATCAAAGTCGATGAGTTTGTATACAACAAACTCCCGCATGATATCATGCTACATATGAAGGTCAGACAGATTTGGCGCAGGAACCTCAAGCGCAACTTCCATAAAAATGGAAATAAAGTTAATGCTGAATACAAAGCATTGCTCTCCCGGATTAATTGCCTGAGTACAATTATCCGGGAAATGGTGGCGCAATTCCGCAATAAAGAATTAACCCGTAATCTCGCAGATATTAAACCCGGGCCAGATATGTTTCAACATATAAATAGGCTAGCGGGGAAAAATAAGTCCCGTAATTTCGTTCTTACCAGGAACAAGGAACCAATCTGCGGAGACGCCAGAAAGGCGCCAGTCCTTGCGGAATCATTTGAGTCTCAACTCAATACCCCTCCGCCTCAAAGTAACCCGGCAATAGTGTCGATGGTTGAAACAGCTATTGCCGACTTTGTCTCTAGGCATTCAAATAGATTAGTAACATTCTCCCAAACGAACTCCTCGGTAAAACCTACGGATTCGCAACAATTCCTGAGTTTATCACAACTCACCGCCTTGACCTCAAACCTAAACGGTAAAAAATCAGCCGGACCTGACGAAATTCCTAATTACGTAATTAGGCAACTTCCCCGAGTCTCCATCAAATTTTTGCTGGCAGTATTTAATAACTGCATAAATAATGGCTATTTTCCCACCACCTGGAAAGTAGCTAAAATAATTGCGATCCGGAAAAAAGGCTTCTCTACTGAGCCTAACAACTTTAGACCCGTTTCATTATTATCCAATTTAGGCAAACTCTTTGAGAGAGCATGGACAATCGGGCTAGTCCAATATTGCAACCTCAAAGAGATTATACCGAACCATCAGTTCGGGTTCCGCAGCAAGCACGGAACTCAACATGCACTTAGCTACCTTCACGACACCGTCGTAGCAAGACTTAACGTCAATAATAAACCGACCGTAGCATGTGCATTAGACCTAGAAAAGGGCTTTGACTCCATATGGGTAAACGGACTAATCTACAAACTGATAGATCTTGAGTTCCCAATTCCGACCATTAGAATTGCACTAAGCTTCTTCGAAGATAGGTATTTCTACGTCAGTGTGGGGAATGAATTCTCCGATCTCTTGTCGGTAACATCGGGAGTACCGCAAGGATCCATTTCTGGACCCACCTTTTATAATATGTTCACGGCTGACGTCCCAACTCCTGAGACCGGCACCGAACTCATTCAATATGCCGATGATACACTCATCTTCGCTTCAAGCCTCCACCCCAACAGGGCAGCCAAAGCGATCGAGAGATATTTGAAAGACCTTGGCAAATATTACCTGGCATGGGGCATTAAGATTAATGAGGCCAAAACGCAATTCTGCACCTTCCGGAGGAAAGCTAGATACCTAGGTTCTAGAGGAATCCATAGAAAAGCTAAACGCTTGAAAATGAAGATCGGTAACACTATAGTGAGCAATTCCCAGACCATCAAGTACTTAGGAGTTAAACTTCACGAACTCCTTAAGTTCAAGCCACATCTTGAGCTCGCGATCGGTAAGGCACGCGGTGCATTCAGTAGGATCTACTTTCTTCTTCGAAAGAAGGTAGGACTCAGCACCAAGGCCAAACTGACTCTCTACAAGACCCTGATCAGACCCATTATCTGCTATGGAGCGCCCACGTGGATCACTTGCTCCATCCGAACCATGTCCAAATGTGAGGCATTCGAACGCCGGATATTAAGATACTGCACTGGTCTTTCCTATAATAAGAAAACTAAGAAGGTTGGAAAAAACGCCGAGGTATATCGGCGCGCGAAGGTACAATCTCTTCGAGAATTCGTTCTCAACTTGGTGGAACGGTTCTTCGAAAGAACGGAGAACCATCCAAATCCACTAATCCGGCAACTCTACCAACAGGGTAGCACCTTCCCATTGGCCAACTACCTAAGGCCCTGCCAAATAGTGAGCGAAGCTCTTAAACCCGCCATCCTTTCCCTATATGATTCTCCCTGCCTGGTAGGGGTACATCGAGGCTAAGCACAAGACATGTAATGTGCTATTGTAAATAGTAGGTTAAGTATTTATTGTTAGATTAAGTTAGATTAAGTTTAGACTTAGTTAGTTTTAAGTATTTTAAGTAAGTAAGCGATGCCTTCTGGCGCTTTTAGTGCAAGCACAGTCTTTTAAATAGTTCAGTTGAATACAAATAGTTGTGAAGATATATGTATTAAAATTAATACAAGTAAAGTAATAAATTACACAGAAGGTCGGGTAGGCCAAACAATTGTAATAACCACCCATTGAAATAAAGTTAAGTTAGTTAAGCTTAATATATAAGCTAGAAAGTAATTAATAATGTATTAGAAGTAAGACACTATGGTAAATAAAAAACTTAAACTTAAACTTAACTATGTACCCTTCCTCCATCCATTCATGTACCACAATAATCGCGCCGTACAAACAACAACATAAGAGGGGTTTTTCCTGACTTTCCCCTCTATAGCATAAATCCTAGGATAAGTTAGAATTACCTTAAATTAAGTTTAGTAATAAACGAAATGTTAGTCTCTAGGAAAAGTTTTAACTGTTAGAGATAAGTCTTGTATTAAGTTTAGTCATAAGCTCTATGTAAACCAAATATGATCAATAAATTGAATGTGTTAACAAAAAAAAGCTCTGGACATTTCAGCCGCGCAAAAAGTCAGGTTTTTTTTTATGCAAACTTGAATCTTGAATCTTGATTACATCACGGAAGAATATTTGAATCTGTATAGCGCAAAGCGAACAATTTGACCTTGGCGGTATAAAACAAAGTGCAATAAAGAGGGTAAAGGTGGCATATTATTGGTTTACTGGTGGAATCTGCGATTAAAGTAATTACCACGGGCAAGGTAAAATAGATTGACTCGTGAGCCGATTTAAGGAGCGCACTCATTGAGAATAACACACGACACGACAGTTTCGCTGACACCCACTGGGAACGACATAACAGAACATTGTCTAGTATATTTGCAAAGGTATACATATTGAAAACACTATTATTCGCTTTTATGTGGCGTAGGCCCACCATTTTTCACCAAGGGGATAACTTTCCTCATCCCCAAGGAACAGGGTGCCTCTTGCCCTTCAATATGTCGACCAATTACTTGTCTTCCTACCATCTACAAGGTCTACACTTCAGTTTTGTGCGCGAACATCTCAAAACATCTTGATGTTCATAAATTGATAGCTGAGGAGCAAAAAGGATGCGCAAAAGACTCCCGAGGCTACAAAGAACAGCTTATAATCGATATGGTTGCGGTAAAGCAGGCTGTCCATCAGAAACGAAATATCTCGACAGCCTACATCGATTATAAATCAGCCTTTAACTCCATATCACATTCGTGGTTACTACAAGTGTTACGCTTGTATAAAATCACTCCGAATATCGTTCGTCTTCTGAGAACAGTAATGAAGAATTGGAGCACGAAGCTTTCGGTATCCTCACAAACATCAGGAGAGATACCAACCAGGGGTTTTGTTTGGCGTTGAATCCACTATCCCATCTTTTGCATGAAAGCAAATATGGGTTCCAAATCAAGCATGGCATATTGTCGAAATGTACATTAAGTCATTTGATGTACATTGACGACATCAAATTGTACACCAAAGACGAGAACCAACTTCGCTCCTTGCTGGACATCACCATCCAGTTCAGCAGGGATATCAGCATGCAGCTGGGTTTGGAAAAATCTCGCATAAAAACAATTGTTCGGGGAAAACACACCGGCAAAGAAGGATGCAACCAAAATAACATCCGAATTGAGGGTATGGATACGGACAACATCTACAAATACCTTGGCATATTGCAAACAACAAGACCTGCTGTGGCAATAATCAAATCTAAGTTGCTGGAGGAATTCGAACGGCGTCTGGATCTTGTCCTTAAAATTGAACTGTACGGGAAAAATAAAATCATGGCAATCAACACCTTCGCTATTCCCGCCCTTCTATACACTTTCGGTGTGATACAGTGGAGTAATACGGATTTAGAATCTGTCAATGGACGGGTAAGGGTAGTTTTTGCAAACAACAACATGCACAATAGAGCTGCTGAAAAATTGAGGATCACTATCCCACGTCATCAGGGAGGAAGAGGAGTACTTGATTTAAAAACGTTGCACTACAATCAAGTGCATTCTCTTCGAGAGTTTTTCTATGAGAAACAATCCTCTAGCCAAATACACCAGGCTACCCTCATGGCAGATAATAAATTATCTCCTTTGAACTTGAGAAGCAGAGAATGGGATCCCATGCCGAATGTTAGTTCAATCCAACAGAAGATAGACATGTAGAAAGAGGAACCCATTCACGCAGGTCATATGAAAAATTTGTTGTTGTCAGGCGTTGACATCGAAGCCTCCAACAAGTGGTTGACAAATGGTGTACTGTTCTATGACACCGAAGTATTCCTAACTTCAATTCAGGATGCTTCGCTCCCAACAAAAAATTATCATATAAACGGTACATTCTTTACGACTTCTCAATCACCAACTCCAGTTGTAGGTTATGCAACTGTGAAGAGGAGACCATCCAGCCCATAACATCTGCGTGCAGGATGTTGAGCAGTACCGAGTACACCAATCGTCACAACTCCGTCTGCAAGAATCTCTATCAAAATCTTGCGTTGAAGTATAACTTAGTGGCAACCTACCTTCCTTACCTATACTCCGCAGAGAATCTTAGAAAATGATCGGGTCAAACTACTATGGGATCACACTGTTGCCACCGACCACAGTGTTAATCATAACAGACCCGATCTAGTTCTGCTTCTGAAGGAAGAACGGGCTTTATAATCGATGTAGCCGTACCGTTGGATCGGAACACTGTTGAAAAACAGCACGAAAAAATCCGGAAAAGCCAAACAAAACCGTAATGGGCTTAGAGAGTCGCCTTGGAAAATGGCAAGCCTGATTGGTATCTCTCCTGATGTTTGTGAGGATACCGGTACCGGTTCCTTAAAAGTGCGTTATAAGTCGAAAATGTGATAAGTCGAACCGTAAGAAATACATACTCTTATACATGGGATAAAGAAGAATAGAATTCTTCGTTAAATGTTGCTTTATTGCTGATGAAGTACCGAAAATAACATTTCGCGTATAGCATCTATTAAGTATCAATTCAAAATACACAAAAATGTAAACGTTTTTAGTTTATACTATCAAAATAAAGAGGATTTATTAGAAAATATTATGAAGACAGATGGTTATAAAAGTACACATATATATAAATATGAATATTTATGAGTTACTTCTCATCACTTGGCGGCAGATCACAATGAATCCCTGCTGAGGTTTGCAGTTGAAAAGCTGTCCCAGATTTTGACGGTTTGCAAATTTAGTTAAAGTTGTCTGACTTGCTTTAAGCTTTCTCGATTTGTAGAATTTCCGATAATATTCAACACTTTTACTTATTAAAAAGTACACCGTTTAACTTCTTTCATTGTCTCGATCATCCTTCAAATACTCCAACGCCTTCTCAACAAATTTGGAAATATTTGTGGTTGGAAACCATTTTTCTCCCTCGCCTAAAGTTTGTTGTACCAATTCTGTGTCATCTGTTACAATATTCAACAATTCTTCGTTGGAAAATGGCACTTCAGGAGTATTAATGACGTCAAATATATCCTCTTCACCGATTTTGTCAAAGCCTATAGTTTTCGCAATCTCAAGAATTTCTTTGTTGATTTCTGAATCTCTATCGATATCAATGCCAGAAGGAGACCCAACCGCTTCTGGCCAGACTTTGTTCATTGTGCCACTAGTTCCCTCTTTCCAAGAAGCTTCGATATTTTCAACAGCCTTGAGAATATCAATATCTTTATCCAATACTATTATATCGTCTAAATGTTCCACCAACTGCCGGAAAGTTTGCCACAGATAGTATACTTTAAAGGGAGCTATCGTCTGAGGAGGAGGGGAGCACGGGCCCCTCAGAAAATTACGACTACCCGCTGAGGCAGGAGCTTGAAGAGCTCAGAGGCGAGAAAGCAGCCCTGGCACAGCAAATGGAGTGCCAACAACAGCTGATAATTCAGCTAAAACAGGAGGTAGCAGCGCTACAAGAAGCGGTGCGAACCGGTGTAGCAAGAAATAGTCGTGAACCGATCGTCATCGACAGCGGGGGAATACCAGCAGCGACAGAGGACTCAACAGGAACCAACCAAGAATGCGAGATGGACAGCGTGAGACCATCACCAACAAACCCCGAAGTCAACGACGAAGGTGACCCGTTCAACTTCGTGCGGAGGAGGAAACATAACAAGATAAAGGTTAGTGTAAAAACTGTAACCGCTCCTAAACAGGCTAGAAGCCCCCCCCCCCTGTCACAAAGCTTGGTCAATCCCAGCGTATCGTACGCTCAAGCTGCCAGAAACACTCAACCAAGAGTGGCAGCACAACCTGCTCCCATTCCCGCACCAAACGCTTTCCGCGAATTGGTGCAATCTCTCGCGTGGGCCTCAACTAATGAGCAGCGGCAATTCGCCGCTATAAAACTCATTATGAATTTATGGAGTTAAATATCGTCACCTTTAACTCCGCGTCCCTGATCTCACACGCCCAACATGCCACAGCCCAAGTGTTGATTAACAGTCTGAAAGCAGACTTCTATTGCGTTTCAGAAACGAAACTAAACAGCAGGCATAACGTGCAATTCACCAGGTATAATATTATCCGGAATGACAACAACACTGGCGCTGCCCTTTTAGTCAGGAAAGATTATGAATTTGAGGAAGTCGTCATTGAAAACCTGCTGACCTATTCCGCCGCGGCGGCAATAGTAAAAACCACTGATGGTAGACGGATTTTGGTAGTTTCCGTCTACATCAAATGCAACTCTCGAAATGAGCAACTGGGACAAGATCTTAAGATCTTGGCAATCTCCAGTTAAAATACAAGTACCTCATTTTCGGTGGCGACTTCAACTGTAGGCACACCTCCTGGGGCGATACGGCAGTCAATAAAAATGGGGAAACCCTGCTTAAATGGATCCAAGACCCTTACTCGCCAGCCTATGTCGATTTGGTCTTGCCAGATTCTCCGACAAGACCCAGTAGTCAATCAACCATTGACTACTTCTTCCTTTCTTAGGAAACTTCCCTGAACTTTCAAGTGATATCGTGCACTACTCTACCAGGCATGTCTGACCATCTCGCAGTACTACTTAAACTTTCCTCGTCCTCCCAACTGCGAAAGCGAGTAATGACCACCGTAAGGTCCTTCGCCCACACTGACTGGGACAAATTCAAGTCAGACCTTGCACCAAGGCTGAACTTGAAAAAACTCGCAACTGACCGCAATCTATCGGACATAGAGATCGACGAAGCCATCACCTTGGCCACTGATGCCATTAATACTGCTACACGCAGAAACACAAGGCTTATCAAAGTCGACGAGTTACAATATAACTCAGTCCCTCACGATATCATGCTCCACTTGAAAGTCAGGCAAATATGGCGTAGGCAACTCAAACGGATTTTCCACAAACACGGAAATAAAGTTAATGCTGAGTATAAAGCATTACTTTCCCGGATTAATTGTCTGAGTACAATAATTCGGCAAAGAGTGGCGATTTTCCGCAACAAAGAACTAACAAGGAAACTAGCAGATATTAAGCCCGGCCCACATATGTTTCAGCATATCAACAGGCTAACCGGCAGACACAAATCCCGTAATATCGCTCTCTCCGAGAACGGGGAGCACATCTGCAGTGACGCTAGGAAAGCGCAAGTTCTCGTGGAATCTTTTGAGACTCAGCTCAATTCCCCTCCGCCTCAAAACAACCCGGCTATATCATCGATTGTTGATTCAACAATCAAGGCCTTCGTCTCTGAGAACTCCCAAAAACTCAATAAAATCACCACAACCAACACCTCTGTCAAACCAACGGCATCGCAACATTTTCTGAGTTTACCACAACTCACCAACTTAACCCAAAACCTCAACGGTAAAAGGTCAGCCGGACCTGATAAAATCCCAAACTTTGTAATAAAGAACCTGCCCAGAGCCTCATTGAAATTCCTATTAGCAGTTTTCAACAACTGTATTAATAATGGCTACTTTCCATCCACGTGGAAAGTTGCAAAAATAATTGCGATCCGTAAAAAAGGCATTTCCAGCGAGCCAAGCAATTTCAGGCCCATTTCTCTATTATCCAACCTTGGCAAACTGTTTGAGAAAGCATGGACAGTTGGGCTAGTCCAGCACAGCAACCTCAACAAAATTATCTCTGACCACCAGTTCGGATTCCGCTCCAAACACGGAACCCAGCACGCACTGAGCTACCTTCACGACACTGTTGTGTCAAGACTTAACGTCAACAACAAACCCACAGTAGCATGTGCGTTAGATTTAGACAAGGCCTTCGACTCCGTGTGGGTAAACGGACTTATATACAAATTAATAGACAATGAATTCCAAGTGGGGAATGAATTCTCCGATCCCTTGCCGGTAACGTCGGGTGTATCGCAAGGATCCATTTCTGGGCCAACATTCTACAACATCTTCACGGCTGACATTCTGATCCCCGATGATGGCGTTGACCTCATCCAATTCGCCGATGATACGCTTATCTTCGCTTCAAACCTCCACCCCAACAGGGCAGCCAAAGCGGTTGAGAACTACATTGTAGTCCTCTGCAGGAACTACCTTAGTTGGGGAATCAAGATAAACGAGGGAAAAACGCAAATCTGCACTTTTAGGAGAAAATCTAGATACTTAGGTTCTAGAAGCATCCACAGGAAAGTTAAACGCTCGAAAATGAGAATCGGGAACACCACAGTGAGCAGATCTAGCTCAATCAAATACTTGGGAGTAACCCTGCATGAACTCCTCAAGTTCAAACCCCACCTCCAGCTCACTATCAGCAAGGCACGCGGTGCAGTCAGTGGCATCTACTCTCTTCTTCGCAAGACAGTAGGTCTCAGCACCAAAACCAAACTGACACTGTATAAGACCCTGATTAGACCCGTTATCTGTTACGGAGCACCAACTTGGATCTCATGCTCCAACCAAGCCATGGCAAAATGCGAGTCATTCGAACGCCGAATCCTTAGACATTGCACAGGCTTGTCTTACAACTGGAAAACCAGAAAGATCGGCAGAAACGCCGAAGTGTATAGGCGAGCCAAAGTCAAACCACTTCGAGAACACGTTCTCACAATAATGGAAAGGTTCTTCGAAAGAACGGAGGACCACCCCAACCCATTAATTCGGCATCTCTACCAACAGGATAAAACCTCCCCACTGGCCCCATTCTTAAGGCCCTGCCAAATCGTGAGTTCATCCCACAGGCCGAAAATTCGCACCCTTTTTGAACCTCCCTGCCTGGTAGGAGTGGATAGAGGCTAAGCACAGTAATTTGTAAGTGCTTACTGTATATATTAGATTAAGCTAGATTAAGTTAAAATAAGTTAGGTTAAGTAAGTAAATTTCAACCTTCTCGCGTCTTTAGTGCAGGCGCAGTATTGAAAAGTCAAGATTATACAACAAATTGTCAAGATCCATGTATGCAAAAAATTATATACTAAGTAAAGTAAATTACAGAGAAGGTCGGGTTGGCCAAACAATGTAATAGTCACCCGTTTGATCTTAACTCTATCAAACGGGTGATCTTAACTCTATCAATTAGCCATTATTTAAGCTAGCATTAAGTAACCATTGTCTAGTTGTAAGTCACTATTTAAATATATGAACTGAATTGAATTGAATGCACATAGCCTCCAATCCACTTTTATCTAAGCGGACGAATTCCGACAATGAAAGTGTGTAGAATTAAAAATATGTATGCACATAATGCTAAAAATTGTGTGATAAGCCGAAGCAAAAACGTGTTAACACGAACCATGCTCCTTAATTTTTCGAGTGTTATAAGTCAAAAATGATAAAAGTCGAGGTATACCTGTACTTGGTACTAGTCAACATTTTGCACCCAGATGCTATGTACTGGATGGTCTCCTCTTCACCGTTGCATAACCTACAACTGGAGTTGGTGATTGAGGAGTGATGAAGGATGTACCTTTTGTAATTTTTTTGTTGGGAGCGAAGGATCCTGAATTAAAGTTTGGAATGCTTCGGTCTCACAAAAAAGTACACCATTAATCAACCATTTGTTGGATCGAAGCCTTCAGTCAATGCCTGGCAACGTCAAATTTTTGATATGGCCTCCGTGAATGGGTTTCTCTTTTCACATGTCGATCTTCTGTTGGACTGAACTAACGTTCGGCATGGGATCCCATTCTCTGCTTCTCAAGTTCAAAGGAGATAATTTATTATCTGCCATTACGGTATCCTGGTGTAATTGGCTAGAGGATTGTTTTCCAAAGAAAAATTCACGAAAAGAATGCACTTGATTGTAGTGTAATGTTTTTAAATCAAGTACCCCCCTTCTTCCCTGATGACGTGGGATAGTGATCCTCAATTTCTCGGCAGCTCTATTGTTCATGTTGTTGTTTGCAAGAACTACCTTCACCCGTCCATTGACAGATTCTAAATCCGTATTACTCCACTGTATCACACCGAAAGTGTATAGAAGGGCGGGAATGGCGAAGGTGTTGATTGCCATGATTTTATTTTTCCCGAACAGATCAGTTTTCAAGACAAGATCCAGACGCAGTTCAAATTCCTCCAGCAACTTAGATTTGATTATTACCACAGTAAGTGTTGTTGCTTGCAATATGCCGAGGTATTTGTAGACGTCGTCCGAATCCACAGCCTCAATTTGGGTATTTTGGTTGTATCCTTCGTTATCGGTGTGTTTTCCCCGAACAATTTTTTTATGCGACATTTCTCCAATCCCAACTGCATGCCGATATCACTGCTTAACTGGATGGTGATGTCCAGCATGGAGCCAAGTTGGTTTTCGTCTTTGGCGTACAATTTGATGTCGTCAATGTACATCAAATGACTTAATGTACATTTCGACAATACGCCATGCTTGACTTGGAACCCGTATTTGCTTTCATGCAAAAGAAGGGATAGCGGATTCAAAGCCAAACAAAACCACAGTGAGCTTAGAGAGTCGCCTTGGAAAATACCACGCCTGATTGGTATCTCTCCTGATGTTTGTGAGGATAGCGATAGCTTCGTGCTCCAATTCTTCATTACTGTTCTCAGAAGAAGAACGAAATTCGGGTTGATTTTATTCAAGCGTAACACTTGTAGTAACCACGAGTGTGATATGGAGTCAAAAGCTAATTTATAATCGACGTAGGCTGTCGAGATATTTCGTTTTTGGTGGATAGCCTCACAGCCACCGTATTGATTATTTAGTATTGATTTTTTAGTGAGTGGGAATCCCACACACTGCTGCAACCTGGCGCAGCAGCGTCTTTTTAACATTTCCGATTGCACCCATAAAAAACAAGTCGGGAAACCGGAAGCTTGGCGCTTCAGGTATAAGAGGTTTTGTCTTTCCTATGTGAGGAACATAACGCAGTTCTCTATTGCCTAATAGCATTGACTTGAGATATTTAAATAGCTGAGTTTTGGTAGCGGTAGTGACCTGCCCAGAACTGAGCGATTTAAATATCTCGGACCAACGCAATCAGCCAATGGAGAACTACTTAATTAAATTGCTTCAGGCATTAACGCAACCTGGATGAAGTGGTGTTCCACAACTGGTGTTCTTTGTGATCGTCGTATCAATCAACGTCTCAAATCTAAAATTTACCGGAATGTCGTCCGTCCTGTCGCTCTCTATGGTGGAGTTTTGGCCGAGTATAAAAACCGACCACGGCGAGTCAACCCAGCTTGTGAACGGGCTAAAAGTTAAAGAAAAAGAAGAATATGTGAGGTGCAACGAGTGCATGACAGTTCCGTGCCACATAGTTAAAAATGCCATTGCGCTCTATTTTTTAGAAAGCGATTTAAATAAATCATTTGATGGAAAGTACTGTATTCATAATAGTCAACCTCACACGGTTCAAATTCGGAGTTTAATATTATTAGCAAATGTGAAGAACATAACCAACAACATATTTCATTCGCATATCATTGATTCTGGTTAATAATGACGCCAGAATCTTATTTGTATGGTTTAGGATGCGGTAAATTCGCACTAAATTGATAAGTTTGAACTGCTATAATTTTGACACTAATAGTCGGATTTTCATGAAACCTGGCATCCGTATGCACGATGCTCTATGCCGGTGGAAAACTTAGTACTTCCAGGATTAAGGAGGAGGAGGAGAATTAAGGAGGGCTTTTCAGTCAATTTCTGAATGCTGGGTATATACTATTAGTAAGTTTATTTGAGCAAATATCGGAATAGGATATCTTTCGAGGCTTAAATTTCACATAAGTGTTTTACACAAAACTTTAAAGAGGGCAGGGGAGAAGTAGGCTGTTGTAAGATGCGACTCTAATATTTCACGCAAATGTCCATTATTCTCGTTAATTATGTCTTATTTGCATGGGTTTACATCTGAACATCGAAGTCGATGGTAAACGACCAAAAGGTAGACCTAAGCAACGGTGGCTTGATACGCTGGATGGTGATTTGAAAGCAGATCAGGCATTCGATAGAGCCAAATGGCGAAGCCGATCACGACGAGCTGACTCCGCTTGTGAATGGGACAAAGGCTGAAGAAAAAGAAAATTTGCATGACTTTACAAGCAGTAAATTCGCGCGAAATTGTTAAGTTTCTATCTGCTATCAGTTTGGCGTTAATGGCCAGATTTCGTAGTGCAAAATTTGGTAGTCCTGGGATGAATTTAAACGGGGTTTTCCAGTAAATTCCTAAAAGTTAGTAATATACTATTAGTAAGTTTAGTAAGTTTATTTGAGCAGTTATCGGAACAGGACATATTTTGAGGCCTAGGTTTCATCTAAGCGCACCACCCTGATTTTTTCAGACTTTTGGGCTGGGTAGTTTCTTATGTCTCACTTTAAGTGCGTACATTTTAACTCCTCGCTCGCGCACTTTGCGATTCGCGACAAAACTAATAAAAGCTCCGGAAAGTACTAATCGAGACCTTTCGTTTGATACCCTCCTCATCATCAACGGCGCAACAACCGGTATCCGGTCTAGGTCTGCCTTAATAAGGAGCTCCAGACATACCGGTTTTGCGCCGAGGTCCACCAATTCGATATCCCTAAAAGCTATCTGGCGTCCTCATCTACGCCATCGCTCCATATTAGGCAGGGTCTGCCTCGTCTCCTTTTTCTACCATAAATATTGCCCTTGTAGACTTTCCGGGTGGGATCATCCTCATCCATACGGATTAAGTGACCCGCCCACCGTAACCTATTCAGCCGGATTTTATCCACAACCGGACGGTCATGGTATCGCTCATGGATTTCGTCATTGTGTAGGCTACGGAATCGTCCATCCTCATGGAGGGGGCCAAAAATTCTTCGGAGGATTCTTCTCTCGAACGCGGCCAAGAGTTTGCAATTCTTCGTGCTAAGCACCCAAGTCTCCGAGAAATGCATGACGACTGGCAAGATCATTGTCTTGTACAGTAAGAGCTTTGGCCCTATGGTGTGACGTTTCGAGCGAACCAGTTTTTGTAAGCTGAAATAGGCTCTGTTGACTGACAACAACTGTGCGCGGATTTCGTCATCGTAGCTGTTATTGGTTCTGATTTTCGACCCTAGATGGGAGAAATTGTTAACGGTCTCAAAGTTGTATTCTCCTATCCTTATCCTTCCTATTTGACCAGTGCGGTTTGATGTTGTTGGTTGAGTGGTTTTCAGTGCTGACGTTGCCACCATATATTATGTCCTGCCTTCATTGATGTGCAGCCCAAGATCTCCCACCTATTATCGCCTGCTCGATCTGGATGAAGGCAGTTTGGACGTCTCCGTCTTCCCATGATGTCGATATCATCAGCATAGGCCAGTAGTTGAGTGGACTTAAAGAAGATCCTACCTCTTGCATTTACCTCAGCATCACGGATCACTTTCTCGAGAGCCAGGCTAAAGAGGACGCATGATAGGGCATCCCCTTGTCGTAGACCGTTGTTGATGTCAAATGGTCTTGAGAGTGATCCTGCTGCTTTTATCTGGCCTCGCACGTTGGCCATTTCGTCTCTTATTAATTTCGTCGGAATACCGAATTTTCTCATGGCCGTGTACAATTTTACCCTGGCTATGCTATCATAAGCGGTTTTAAAGTCGATGAATAGATGGTGCAACTGTTGTCCATATTCCAACAGTTTTTCCATCGCTTGCCACAGAGAGAAAATCTGATCTGTGCCTCTTTAGTATGGGTCAATGATGTTCTGGGCGTATGGGTTCTATCCGGCCTAGCAAGATAGCGGAGAATATCTTATAGATGGTACTCAGCAACGTGATACCTCTATAATTGCGGCACTGTGTGATATCTCCCTTTTTATGTATGTGACAGATAATGCCTCGTTGATACCCTACACGATCTATATCTGGTGAAAAAAAATGTTAAATCCCCCCTTTGCATGTATGAGGAGCCCCCTTTAAACTCCACCTAAATTTATGTCACTCGCTGTATGCGTGGGATTTCATAGTTCCTATCTGTCCACCAAATTTCGTTCGGATCGGTTCAGCCGTTTTGGAGAATAGTGCGTGTGACGGACAGACAGACAGACGTGAATCGATTTTAATAAGGTTTTGTTTTACACAAAACCTTGAAAAACATATACATATACGTATTTTTTTTGTTCGTACATGGAGGTAGAAAATCTTAGAAAGACGCTTTCGACCAGCTGCGCCGGAGCTACCGCGCGTGGGGACTCACACCCACTAAAAACCACTCCCGGTCTCTCCAGCCCCAGCCCCGCGGGATCACCATTTAGGTTTGCCCTTAGGCACTCGTCCTTCTCCTATTTGCGGCTTTCCTCCTTCTTTGTTCCTTCAGCAACTCCTCCTGTATTTGGATGATTGGAGCAAACCGTGAGCCAGTTCTGCTCGGACCTCAGCATCTCCGCAGCTAAGTTCTCCGGACTCACGCTCCTGCCCAGCGCCTGGTTTAAACTTCCCCTCTCCATTGCAAATCGTGGGTAGTGAAACATCACATGCTCTGGATCCTCCACATCGCATCTAGGACAATTCGAAGTATCATCCAATCCAAAGCGGTGCAGATATTGCCTGTAGCAAACATCGTGTCCCGTGAGGAACTGGGTAATGTGGTAGTTGGTCTCCCCATGTTTCCGCTCAAACCACGCTCAAATGTTGGGAATGAGCCTTTGCGTCCACCAACCCTTCGTTATTAAGACCGCTTCCGTTTTCGCGTCCACCAAGGTCAGCCCGGCTCTTTCTAGCCAGGATTTTACCGCTCTCACTGTTTTCGTTGTGTACACCACCACATCTTCTGAGTGTTTTGCTGCAGCAACCACAGCTTGGTCATCAGCAAAGTCGACAATCGTAGTCCACTTTAACGGGAAGAGCAAGCACATTATTATACATGATATTCCACAACAGGGGACCAAGTACCGATCCCTTTGGTACCCTGGCTGTCACAATGTACTCTTTGGGGCCCTCAGTCGTCTCGTACCAGAGAGTCCTCTCTGAGAGGTAGTTTTCGACCAAATTTGCTGAATATCTGGCGCCGCCTATGTCAGCCAACACCTCTTTAATTCTGTTACAGTTAGCCGAGTTGAATGTGTTTTTGACATCCAGCGCCAACATGGCACAGCAGTCGTCAGAAATCAATGCACCTTTTGCCAGGTTTACCACTGTTAGTTGTGTCCACCGTATAGTGGGCATGTCAGAAACCAAACTGGCGTTCCGACAAACCATTGCTGGCTTTGACGATGGGTAGAAGTCTGTTGCAGATGACTCTCTTTATCATCTTCCCCATTGTATCTAGCAGGCCGATAGGACGATATGACGCTGGGTTTACAGGTAGCTTGCCAGGTTTCGGAAGCAACACCAACTTTTGCTTTTTCCACTGGGCAGGGAATATTCCTGCTTTTAGGCACGCCTCGAAGGTATTGGCGAAAAGGTCGGGCCTAGTCTTCACTGCCAGTTTCAAAGCTCGGTTGGGGATGCCATCCAAACCTGGGGTCTTGTTGTCACCGAACCTATCACATATTTCCCGCAGCTCCTCCACAGTTACAGGCGGTATTATGCCCTCACTTAGCTGGACAACCATTTGCCTTCCCCTATTTTCGCGAGAAAAACATCGATGTTTTTCTCGCGGATGGTTTGCGAGAGTAGATTCTGCGCCGCCTCGCAGTGGTTGAAGTTGATTTCTGTGGACCAGCACATATGCGGTGAATTACATGACCGCACGTTGAACTTAAAGGAGGATCCCCTTCCACGTGAAAAAAAGAGTGGGGAGATCTGTCAAATGAAGTCCATTACACGGACTTGTATGAAGCAATATACAAGCCCGATGCGCAATGCGACACGCAAAGAAGTTCGGAAAATTGAACTTTTGCGATGGGTCACAGATAATAGTTTATTGACAGTTCACGTTATTTGCAATATATTGGCGCTTTTCGTTTTCGACTGTTACTTTTGAATGTAATTAATTTGAATGAATTCGTTTTGAGAACTGCGGAAGGTACTATTTGCGTTGCAGGTGCTAATTGTTAATGTCACTTGAACTAGTCCCGTCGGTCGGAGGTATGTGCAATCTTAATAACATTTAATTATAAATACAAAATGTGCAATGCCTTGATTTTGTCCGCGGACAATCGACTTGTGTGCATATTTTATGTTATAAAAATCATACAATTAAATGCTACTAAGAGTGCGCATACCTCCGGCTTAAATTCAATTTTTATGAATGGAAGCGACGAGACTAATGCAAATGACAAATGGTGCCTTCCGCAGTTCTCAAAACGAATTCGTTCAAGTTAAATCTTCGTAGTACATTGAAACTCCGTGCGGTCCTAAGCTTCTCTCGTCTGCATTTCGCACGCATCGTCATTGTGTTTCCCGTTTAGCTGCGTTCCAATATCACTTGCAAACCCCGCGGTGTATTTACCTGTCAAGGTAATTATTTAGAAAATACTTAACGTAATTGTACGTTTTCTATGCAATGTAATTTAATGGAATATTCTGTTTGTTCTTAACCTGGTTTGACATTTCGTCGCAATGTTTTCAAGTCACAACGCGAAGGCGATCAAAGACTGACATAACGCTCGCGGTTAGACGCAAATCTCAAACGGTACATCTTGGATTACCGAGAGTGTTATCGGCCCGCCGCTAATGCAAATCTTGTACTTCTTGTATGAAATTAATTTCTAAAATTTAGTAATATGCAATGACTAACTTTATTTGCACAGATATCGAAGTGGGATGTATTTTGAGGCCTAGATTTCGTATAGATTACTCGCTCTTCTATGTTTCACCCAATGTCAGAAATAAGATCAGCTTCGAAAAATACTAATCGAACCCTTCCATTTGATACCCCACATGACCGTTATTGTGTAAAAACAAATTCATACATCCCTTTTGCATGGATCGGGAACCCCCCCTCAAACTAAACACAAAATGGCGCCATTTGCTATGTGTAAATTCACACAACCTTAAAAAATAAAAATATCCCAGCAAATAGGCCGCCTGCGGAATGAATCTTTTTTCAAATAAACTCTAAATCGTGCCTTTATAGAGGTTTTCAGTTTCGGTCGTTTCCAATAAATTAATCATCGAAGATCATCATTATCATCATCAACGGCGCAACAACCGGTATCCGGTCTAGGTCTACCTTAATAAGGAACTCCAGACATCCCGGTTTTGCAACCAGGTCCACAAATTCGATATCCCTAAAAGCTATCTGGCGTCCTCAGCTACGCAATCGCTCCATATTAGGCAGGGTCCGCCTCGTCTCCTTTTTCTACCATAAATAGTGCCCTTATAGACTTTCCGGGGTGGATCATCCTCATCCATACGGATTGAGTGACCCGCCCACCGTAACCTATTCAGCCCGATTTTATCCACAACCGGACGGTTATGGTATCGCTCATAGATTTGGTCGTTATGTAGGCTACGGAATCGTATATCCTCATGAAGGGGGCCAAAAATTCTTCGGAGAATTCTTCTCTCGAACGCGGCCAATAGTTCGCAATTTTTCTTGCTAAGAAGCCAAGTCCCCAGGAATACATAACGACTGGCAAGTTCATTGTCTTGTACAGTAAGAGCTTTGACCCTATGGTGAGACGTTTCGAGCGAAACAGTTTTTGTAAGCTGAAATAGGCTCTGTTGACTGACAACAATCGTGCGCGGATTTCCTCATCGTAGCTGTTATCGGTTGTGATTTTCGACCCTAGAGAAGAGAAATTGTCAACGGTCTCAAAGTTGTACTCTCCTATCCTTATTCTTCCGTTTGACTAGTGCGGTTAGATGTTGTTAGTTGGTTCGTCTTCGGTGCTGACGTTGCCACCATATATTTTGTCTTGCCTTCATTGATGTGCAGCCCAATATCTCGCGCCGCCAGGCAGTTTGTACGTCTCGGGTGGTTCTTCCTATTATGTCGATATCGTCAGCATAGGCTAGTAGTTGAGTGGACTTAAAGAAGATCCTACCTCTTGCATTTACCTCAGCATCACGGATCACTTTCTCGAGAGCCAGGTTAAAGAGGACGCATGATAGGGCATCCCCTTCTCGTAGACCGTTGTTGATGTGGAATAGTCTTGAGAGTGATCCTGCTGCTTTTATCTGGCTATGCTATCATAGGCGGTTTTAAAGTCAATGAATAGATGGTGCAATTGTTGTCCATATTCCAACAGTTTTTCCATCGCTTGCCGTAGAGAGAAAATCTGATCTGTTGTTGATTTGCCTGGAGTGAAGCCTCTTTGGTATGGGCCAATGATGTTCTGAGCGTATGGGGCTATTCGGCCTATTAAGATAGCGGAAAATATCTTATAGATGGTACTCAGCAACGTGATACCTCTATAATTGCTGCACTGTGTGATATCTCCCTTTTTATGTACGAGACAGATGATGAATGATTCGCTGTCCCATACCTTCAGCACAAGTTGATGAACCACTTGGTGTAACTGGTCGCCTCCATATTTAATCAATTCGGCTGTAATTCCATCGACTCCTGGAGTCTTATGATTTTTAAGCCGATGAATTCCACGGAGTGTTTCTCCTATACTTGGTCATCGAAGATGGAGAGATAAAGGCGGCTTTATCTTATATCAGCACAGAACCTTAAAAACAGTTCCATTATCTGAGTGAAATTATGCGGTGTTTCCAACGATTAATTAATTGAAATAATAAAAACTTGTTGTTTCTTTTTCGTTGGTGCGGATATTTATTCTTGCAAATACCAATATTTCGAGGACAACTTGTTCCCTTCATCAGTGCTAACAATTTTTTTCAAGTTCCAATGTTAATTTGCATAAAAGACTCCCCGCGTGAGAAAATGACTATTCATTTTTTTACACAGAGAATAGTCTAACTGTCCCATTTACCAATCCGTTAAAAAAACCAATTCGGAACGCTCATTTGTTATTTACAATGGTTTAAATTTGAATTCCCATAAGGCGGAATGGAAAACGCGATGATTGGTTGACATTTCATGCGACGTCATCGAGAGAATAATTTGAATTTTATCTACGTGTTTGTTACTTGTTACCTTTCAAGTAATTAATCAGTTTTTAACTGAAAAGTGGGGAAGTCTCCTTTCGGACCAAAAAAAAAATTGTCTGCGGGGTTTTTATGGTGTTATATGTGCACCAAGCCACGAAACAATATTTCATCGTCCACTTTGACATTTCACGCGCGAAATTCATCTTGACATTGTTTGGAATATGTCCTAAGTCCACATCCAGACAATGCTAGACCAAACCAAATGGAGAGCAATTTACTCCCACGTTTTTTAGTCCACCGACCCCTCGTTTGAGGCATATCCCAAACAATAACATAGCTTTAACCTAGGTTAGGCTCAAACTATTGGCGGTTTAACTTCAATATATTTCGCTGTTTTTGCGATTATATAAAGGAGCGATTTTCCACCTATTACCATTTTCGGTCATGAGTTGCCTCTGCCCTGGACGAAACCGTTAGTCCTTGTTTAATTTTGACAGTATTATATTTTCATGAGTAACTGCCAGTTACCGGGCTGCTGAAATTTCTTGGCTCGAACTGCGACAACACACAACATGGCGTGGGCTTTTTATTCTGTTTGGATTTGGTAGGAATTTCAAATGCTGATAATTTCAAACACGCAGTTTTTCTTCAAAAACGGTCTTTGATAGTTTTGTTAGATTGCATCATAGAAGTGATTTCGGCCATTTGTGAGCATAAGGCGGGGAGTCTATTCTCCAATGCATGCGTCCATCAAATGAATCAACAACTTAACCAGTTGGCACTTACTCCACATATTGTATCTCATCCACTAAATTGTTAGTTAAAACATTTGTAAACCAGTTAGCAACTGCACAGAGCACAAACAATATCCAAAGTAATAGTAACTATGGTGATTTCATATGATTCCATGATTATGATTATGGTGATTGCGATTTCATAGTAACGTAATTGCAATCACAACCGTGGCCCGCGATTATGATTACCACTTTGTGACTACAAAATCTCGCTCATTTTTCATTATAATTACAGCTATAATCATAATCATCATAATGATTTTGCACAACTCTGCTCTATGGCAAGTTTGGTGGAAGCAAACACACACAACATTCTCGAAAATAGGTCCATATTTGCTTTCCTAGGAATAGTCCAATTATTAAAGCTTTCAACCTCCAAATTCTTTCAGTCAAAATCAATTGACATGAAATTTGAGGTGAGATAGGCTTTTCTCAAATAACTCGAAAACCATGCCCTTTATGTAGAAACGATATTATGTAAAAGAAACATATTAAATAACAAAAGGAATAAATTTTTTCATTTTTTTGTAGGTGCATTAGGGGGGAGTTATAGCTCGTCAAACGTAAATTCGTAGTAACTTCTAGTGGAAAATGATCTAAAACTCCTTTAAAGGGCTTGAAAAGGATTTTAAAATGGGAAACAATAAAAATCAGTGGGATAAATAACAATGGGGTTATAACCAAAATAATGTGATTACCTGATTTTTTTACATAAAAATTAATAGAGACAGAACAAGGTTTTGCCATATAAATCGGAAGGAAGCTCCTGAGATTCTACTGTATTTCAGCCCTCACAATAAATCCTGAAAATTTGGTGGATATGAAGTAGGTAATTTCGCAAAAAAAGGGTGATTTACCTGAAATAAAATTTTTATTTTTCCCAAAAAAATACTCCTTTTTAAAATTTCAAAAATTAAAGATGATAGTGAAAAACTGCTTCCTAATTTTAGAGAGGAAAAAGCCACATTTTTGCACTGAATATTTTTATTTTTTAAAATATTTAAAAAACAATCCCTTTTTTCTTCTTTTATTCTTTCGTTTAAAAATAAAAAAAAATGGGGTAAATCACGTCTTTACCCTGAATTTACCAACTCGAAAAATACTACTTGTACGAAAAATTTTCACCAAGTTTTTTTACTTATAATTGACTATTTAATCGATTTTGATAGTTATCTGAAAAAAAATGCCCTTTTGTCATTTAAGTTGCTCCTCCCTTGTATAGTGTGTAGTCTTCTTGTATAAGAGGTACATGAAATTTTTCTTTTATTCATAGATGGCCTTGATGCGGTACGTTATTTCTTCTGGTACATTTAAGGTAGGATTCTAGTACGTTGCATATCAGGTGTGTCAGCTTGACGTTTGAGGACAAGTCGTTGTCCAGTTATTTGTTTGTTTGGTGTCGGATTTTAGGAGAATCATTTACTTTGAAGCGCCTTTCAAAATGACGGCGGATGTTCGAGATATCCTTGAACTCGAACGGCCAGTGACGCCAGAAATTACGAAGGAGTCATTTTTGAACACTAAAACTAGAAAATTTGAAAGGTAACTTTGTGATAACACAATCGGAATGGGATCTGTTAGAAAAAATTGAATTTTAGGGTAAAGACGACTAAGAGGCCGGAGGGAATGCACAGAGAAGTTTTTGCTTTACTCTACAATGACAATAAAGACGCTCCGCCGATCTTACCAACGGATACTGGTATGCCTGTTTTGGAGTGAAGCGCTCATCCCTAAATCTTTGTCAAAATTTTAGCTCTGGGTATCGGTTCTGGCTATAAGCAAGCCAAAGCTCGGCTTGGTATGAAGAAGGTACGTCGGTGGGAGTGGGCTCCCTTCAGTAACCCAGCCAGAAACGACGGCGCAATTTTTCACCACTGGAAAAGAGTTTCGGATGACTCGCGTGAATATCCGTTTGCAAAATTTAACAAGCAATTGAATATACCGGCATATACGCTCAACGAATACAACACCCACTTGAGAACTAATCCCACCAAGTGGTCGAAGGCTCAGACAGATCACTTGTTTGACCTGGCAAAAAGGTAAATTTTCGTAAAAAACATCCGCCTTGTTGATTTTATCTGCTTTCAGGTTCGATTTACGGTTTATTATTATGGCCGATCGTTGGGATCGTGCCAACTATGGGATCAAGACAGTCGAGGACCTCAAGGAGCGATACTATGAAGTTCTCGGGATATTAACAAAAGTATAACTTTAAAAAGAAATATTTTCAGAACTAACTGGATATTTTGCAGCTAAAAGGTAGTGGAGATAAAAAGATTTATGTCTTCGACTCAGACCACGAGAGAAGAAGGAAGGAGCAGTTAAAAAAGTTGTTCGATCGTACTCCGAAACAAGTAAGTGTTGCAGAAAATTGCATTGAAGAAACTTTGGCTTCCGGGGAACCGCAAAGGAAAATCATTTCCTTCTGAATGATTACGGTAGTTGTGCGAAATGAGCTCCTTTGATAGTAATAATCCCAGTAAAGTCACAATTTCCAACCCCCTCAATCATTTAATCCCAGATTTGACCAGACCGTTTTCGGGAACTACGTGCAATTTCTTATAAATCGATATTTTTTTAATTGCAAAGGGCATCATCACTTCGAAGATATAACTCTTCAAACTTTATAGAAATTTTAAAATCGATTTTTTGGATAAATTTTAAAATGCAATATCGTAATGGTACCTTAAACTTACAAACCTGCAGAGTTGATAAAAGTTTCTCATTTCGTTCTCTTGACATGTCAAAGCAATGGGCTTAATTATGGAAAATTAGGTAATATTATCCAGAGGGCTCAAGTGGTTAGAGCGCTGGGTTGTCGTAGCGGAAGGTCGCGGTTCAAATCTCACTGATGGCAAAGGGGTTTGTTATCGTGATTGGTTGTTGGATACCAGGCGACTCAGCTGCGAATGGGTACCTGGGTCAAATCAGGATAATAATCTCGGCCGAGCGCAATGCACATTGCCTCCTACAGTGTACCGTTACGGTCTTGAATGAAGTGCTCTAACACACTTCAAGGCCTTGATCCAATATGGATTGTTGCGCCAACGATTATTATTATTATTTCCGAGTTGTCACAATCTCGGCAGATGCCAGATTTTATGTAATACTAGCACGAAGTGCCAAGCATTTAGGCTCGGACGATCCTACCTACATAAAAACTAAAGCGGTGGTGGTGATCGGTTGTAGGTCAATGGGAGAATCCGTTGAGAACTCCCCGCAACATAGAGCATGTATGAATGGTGTACTTCTGCATGGTTTGGACCAGACTATGTGAGAGTCCCAGGACATCAAGGGAAGCTGTGAGGGATTTAGCTACAATACCTGTAGCTGACAATATTATGGGAACTACAACCACCCGTTCGAGACGCGAAATTTCTTTGATTTCCCAAGCCATGAGCCACTGGCCTTCTCTACGTATTTCTGTTTGATGTTGCTATTATGACGGATAGCAACATCAATAATATCCGCGGAGCGACCCGTCTTCTCAACTATCCGCACGTCAGGCTTGTTGTGCGGTATGTGGCGATCAGTTAGAACTTGCCGGTCCCAATACATGCTATAAACAGAACTATCAAGTACTGCTTGCGGCTCATATCGGTAAACCGGACATGTTCCCATGATCAGTCCATGCTTGTATGCAAGGTCTCTCTCTTCCGCTAGAATTTGGCAACATTCGCTGTAATTTTCGCGTAATCTAGTGCGTATTTGTGGTGATAATTAGTTAACCTCAAAGACGATTTTATTTGTCTATCGATTTCGGTCTAGGGAAGTTTCTCACATTTTCGTTTAACCTGGGTCCTGACCTAACTCTCCTCGGAACACACATGCCCTGAGTAAGTTACTTCTATCCTCAAAAATTTACACTTGGGTTATAGTTTAAGATTAGCTTCCCGAAACCGTTGAAAGACTTCTCTTAACTCATCTATGCTTGGTAGGTAATACGGCATGGAAACGACCTTATATTCAAGTCGCTAAAATCCACATATAGTTCGGAACTTCTTTCACACTCGTTTTAATTTTAATTTTATGGACTATCGGTTCTATTATGTCATCCTCAAGGAAGCTAGCTACTTCCAGCACTCCTCACGATGAGTATGCGGTATTCGATACTGAGACTTGTTCGTCAATATCGCCCTTGGCAACAACAGACTTAAATTACACTATCTTTTTCCGCCTCAACGAACGTGCTCTCTAGCGCCATACATACAGTTTGTCCGGTAGTTTTCAAACACATTCGCACCTATCTTGTGGACAAAATATTATAGCCATATATCAAAAATCACTCATTTCTATTACAGGTTGAAGAAGAATTTATGTTACTGAACGAATTTAAAAAAATTGAAGCTCGCAAGAAAGAGCGGGAAAGGAAAACACAAGATTTGCAAAAACTTATTTCTCAAGCCGACCAAGTAAATCATCAAATATAAAGAAAATTCCATCGTCTACTTTTTTTGATAATGTTTTACAGCAGGGTGAGCACAATTTTAACGCATCAACGTCTAGAAAACAGGAGAAAAAACTTTACAAAAAGAAAATACAGAGTCAACCCCGCCCGTCAAAAGTAGATTCTGTTGTTAATGTAGGTATTGTTTAACGAAGAATCCAATTTATGTGTTCAAGACTTTTTTTATAATAAAGGCGGTTGAATCAGCCGGTATAAAATTCTCGGATCTGCGCGGATCAGGTGTGTCATTAAGATCTCAGAAGATGAAGTTACCTGCCAATATCGGTCAAAAGAAGGCAAAAGCCTTGGAGCAAACAATACAAGAGTTTAAAGTTGGTAAGTATATAACGACATCCCAATTTCATGATGAACGTGCCAAAAATGTGATTATTCTTTTTAGATCCTGCTCCTCCGCCGACAGAGGAAATATCAAATGTATTCAATGAACTAAGATCTGATATGGTCTTGCTGTGTGAGCTCAGAACAGCGCTAGCTACGTGCCTCTTCGAGCTGGAAAGTCTCAAACATCAGTATGAGGCCATATGCATAGGAAAGGTTTGTATTTAAATTTTTCTACAAAACATGTCCATTTAGCGAAGTTTGTCTTTCTTTTATAGACATTAAATATCCCTGCTCCTTTGGCAATGAAAGAAGAAGGCACAAAAACTCTAGAGAGTATAATCGATGTTGTCGGTTCACCTCATATGAGCGGTGTTTAAACGAATCAGTTCCAAATAAATACCCTTCGAGTAAATGTTCACGACAAGTTTTATTTGAATTCAATTAAAGACCCGGGCATTATATCGGCATCGATGAGGACCAATGGTTTCAATTTTTTCAGATTTCAGATTTTCAGAGATTTCGGGAAGACTTTCGGCAGTATTGTGACTGATCCTAAATAAAATCGGTTTCGACGAAACCGACACACACGACGAAACAGGCACTATCAACGTCAGCGACGTGCCAAGAACTGAATGGTTTAAATATCTCAGTTTAATGCACTCAGTAAAACTGCTCCATGAAATTAGTTCGCTCATTAATGAAACCCGGATAAACCTGCGGTCCACAACTGGCGTCCTTTACGATCGGTGCATCAATGATCGCCGCCCCGTTGCTCTTTCTGAGTGTTGGATGGCTCATCAGCATAACACATTTTAATCCAACGTATGTGCAGATCGAAAATGAGGATATCTGCGATTGATATGGGGTAGGACCCAAAGTAGAAAATTGCGGAAAAGTCATCTCCGATAATATCATAATAATCCACGTTAACGAGGGATTAGTTATCCCTCCCATGACTTGATGTGCTAGATGATGATTTAAGACCCTCTCGCTCCTCGGCCGCTAATGAATATGACAGTCCAGAGGAGCATTTTCAAGAGATAATTCAATATTGTTTTCAAACATAAAATACATTGAGGCGAACACAATACGATAGATGTGGCTATCGCATCCTAGTAATGATATGAACCTATAAAGTATTCCTTGCTGCAAGATAAGATATTCAAAACACTTTTATTAAGTTAGGTCTGGCTTAGTGAAATGTCTGCACCTAAATAAGACAACAGGCGGACAGATGTCTGTTCTGGCTCAGACAGACAAATATCTGTGTTAGAGGCACGGACACAGATGTCTGTCTGTCTGATGCTTGAGGCAGACATGTTTGACTCAAGTCCAGATTTTTGTCTAAAACAGACTTTTATCTGAGACAAGCACTTGTCGAACATAGACATTTACCCGTTTGTTATTTGAAGCAAGCAAAAACGTTTATCTGACACAGGTGTCTGCCTAAAAAAGAACTTTATCTATACGATGTCTGAGACAGAGATTTTTCACTATCCGCTGTCTGAGGCACATACAGACATTTGTCTAAGCTAGAGCTGCACAGCTGCTAACTAATTTGTTAGCTAATTATTCGAATACGACTAACAAATGGTTAGGCGTAATAATTAGTGAGCAATTAATTTTCTCAATTTTTATTTATTATGCAAACTTTGCAACTAACAATTAAAAATTAGAAAAATCAGTTGCTCACTCATGATTAATAATAATAATAATAATAATCGTTGGCATAACAATCCATATTGGATCAGGGCCTTGCAGTATGTTAGAGCACTTCATTCAAGGCCGTAACGGTACACTACAGGATTACAGTACCCTGTAGGAGGCAATGTGGTCGGCATTGCGCTCGCCCGAGATTATTACCCTGATTTGGCTCAGGTACTCATTCACAGCTGAGTCGACTGGTATCTGACGACAAATCACGATACAAATCCCACTGCCACCAGTGAGATTTGAACCGCGACCTTTCGTACGACAGCCTTGCGCTCTAACCATTCAGCTATTCGGACATTCATAGTTCCGACTAATAATTGATTAATCGTTCATTGCAACTAACAATTACTTTTTAAGTAACTCTATTACAGTCATGCTTCAAAGAGAATGCTGGTAATGTTGCCGCCGTTTTTATGAACATTTTCTATGCAGCGTTGGCATCTAGGAATTTTTTCAGTTTTTTGTGGAATGATTTCGGATGATCAAAGGGTAGTATAGGTCCCAGGGAGGATGAAGGCGAGTCTCCCGCGCCTAAAACAAAAACGGGACAAATAGTATCAACTGGTCCTGCAGGTTGGGGTTTGGGTAAGACTGACAACCCTACACAAAAACCACTTGTTACGAAGCCACAACAGGAGCCACGGACTGGACGAATTACACAACGACGAACCCGGCAACAACAAAGGAATAACGGTTTGCGAGTCATGGAACGTGCGCTCCCTCTACAGGGATGAAGCTGCTGAGCAGCTAGCCGATACCCTGTCCCAATATAGGGCTGATGTAACAGCGTCACAGGAGATGCGTCGGATAGGGACCGGTTTCCTGAAGAAGAGTCGCTACACCCTATATTATAGTGGCCATCCAGTAACCCATGTGCTCGGAGTAGGTTTCTTAGTCAGCCAAAAAATTAAACCTGTTGTTGTCGGCTTTGGAAACAAAAGTGAACGGCTATGCACTCTGCGCTTGCGAGGCAATTTTAGAAATATAAGCCTCATTAACGTTCACGTCCATACAGAGGAGACTGCAGAGTCGGAGAAGGATACCTTCTACGAGGCAGTAGAACGAACCCTCGAAGCCTGTCCCAGATATGATGTCAAAATTATACTTGGGGATTTCAACAGCCAAGTAGGGAAGGAGCCCGTATTCGGGCGAAACGTTGACTCCCATAGCCTACACCAAAATACAAATGATAACGGACTGCGGATCATTCAACTAGCAGTGTCACACGAAATGGCTGTTTACGCGGTAAGCGGTCCACAAACATACGTGGGCCTCTCCAGACGGGACCACTTTCAACCAAATTGACCATGTGTTGATCGAACGCCTCCACCTCTCAGCCTTGATGAATGTCAGAACATATAGCGGCGCCAGTATAGACTCGGACCACTATCACACTGGCATGGTGCTCCGAGCTCGGATAACAACACCGCCTAGAATCCCTTCTGATAATCAGGTGATAGTTAACACTGAAGCCATCCACAACACAGCCCTCGGCAACACCTATAAGAGGGAAATGGATGCCGCAATAACCACAGTCAAGAGAGATCCGAGAATTTCGTTAGGATACTGAATTCTCTCATGGCCGGGTATAGTTTTACCCTGCCTATGCTGTCATAGGCGGCTTTAAAGTCGAAGGAAAGATGATGCAACTGATATCCATATTCCAACAGTTTTTCCATCGCTTGCCGCAGAAAATCTGATCTATTGCTGATTTGCCTGAAGTGAAGCCTCTTTGGTGTGAGTCAATGATGTTCTGAGCGTATGGCGCTATCCGGCCTAGCAAGATAACGGAGAATATCTAATAGATAATACTCAGCAACATGACATCTCTATAATTGCTGCACTGCGCGATATCCCCCTTGTCATGTATGGGAGAGATAATGCCTCGTTGCCACTCGTTAGGCATTGATTCGCTGTCCCACGCCTTGAGCGTCAGTTGATGAACCACTTGGTGTAATTGGTTGCCTCCATATTTAACCAATTCGGCGATTTATGGTTTTTAAGCCGGTGGATTCCACGGACTGTTTCTTCTATACTGGGTGGTGACAGTATTTGTCCGTCGCCTTCAGTTGGCGTGAACTCCAAATCGCCGAAGTTCTGGTTGCTGAGCAATTCATCAAAGTACAGAACCAATATGCCCATTCTATCGGAAATCAGATTTCCCTCTTTGTCCCGCAGGATGAACATCGAGGTGTATAGGGCTTCATTCTGCTGACTTGTTGGTAAAACTTCCGCCCTTGATGCGGTTTCTCCCTGTACTTTTCGAGTTCACAGACTTGTTGGTTCTCCCAGGTTTCCTTCTTCCGTCTGTGAAATCTCTCTCTGTTAGCTGCGGTTATTGCGGCATCCATTTCCCCCTTTTAGGTATTATATTGCCCCCCCCCCCCCTATATGTTCTTACATTCATAAAGATTGAAAGGGTAAGCTATGGGAGCCGATATATCGCCTGAATACGAGCTCCGTCCCTACTTCACTCTTGAAACCTCCAAGTATGATTTTGATACCATACCTGGAGCAGAATTCGAGGGTCCGCTCCACTGGCTAGTAGAAGGTGTCCTTCTCCGACTCTGCAGTCTCCTCTGTAGGGGTGTGAACATTCATGAGGCTTGTATTTCTAAATTTGCCTTGCAAACGCAAAGGACATATCCTTTCGCTTATATTTTTAAAGCCGATAACAGCAGATTTCATTTTTTGGCTGACTAAGAAACCTACTGCGAGCACATGGTTTACTAGATGGCCGCTATACGAACTTACCGCATCCCAACTCATACAAATAAGATGCTGACATAAATAATGAGAATAATTGACATTCGAGTGAAATATTAAAATTCCATTCATGAAGAATTTAGTTCTCACCAGCCCATTTTAAGGTTTTGTTTGTGAAATAAAACCTTATTAAAATCGGTTCAACGTCTGTCTGTCTGTCTCTCTGTCTGTCACACGCACTTTTCTCAGAAACAGCTATACGGATTGACACGAAATTTGGTCAGAAGGTGGAAACTGTAAACGCCCAGACATGTAGCGAATGATATGCAAAAGGGGGGAATACATTTTTTCCCACCGAATATGGTCGTATTGGGTATCTAATGAAAGGTCTCGATTAGTACTTTTTGACGCTGGTCTTAATTTTGACATTTGTTAGGAAGGCGCGGAGTGGAAGGGGTGGAAAATTAAAATTAAGTTAATAATAGTACATTACCTTATTTTTGGGGGAAATTGAGTAAAAACCCCCTTAAGTTTATCCTAGAGCTACAATTTATAGTAGTATAGAATATTATATGAAGCATGTTATCCCCAAGTTTGAACAAAATCATTATATTACTAACAAAATTACAGTAGCTCAAAGTTGACTTTACCGTGGAAATTTACTACAACTAAATATCAATATAACACTAAAGTAAGCAGTCTGACATGCTGTTATGTATATGCATAACGGGCTACGTAATATGGGATAGTTCTGCACTTAAATATACTCACAGAAGAAGCAAACAAAACCTTTTATATCTGAAGCGCCGAGCTCCCGGTTTCCCAACTTATTTGTATATGTTGTCGGTTAAGTTCTTCACATTTGCTAATAATATCCGTTTGCATATAGGAAGTGACGCCATTTTGCGTTAAGTTTGAGAAAGGCTCTCTATACATGCGAAAAGGAGGTGTAAAATTTTTTTCACAGAATATGACCATGTCGGGCATTAAAAGTCAATCGCCAAAAGCTTCAGACAGTTTTGGTACGCAGTACTATCCCGAAGTGAACCAGCATAGGGAGCGAATGAATGTTCCATGCTACTTCGCTCCGGGTGCTTGCACGCCCACCTAAACCACGTCCATCCGTCCACACCATGTGCTGCTGCAAGCTGTTGTTGGTGTATTTGCATTTTCTTTATTGCTGCAGAAAATTGATGTCTGAAATTTAATCAATTGCAGAATCCGCAACTGTGGATTTTTGCTAATTGTAGCAAACAAAAAATTCAAATGAAAGTTGATGCAAAGATAGGAACAGTGCCTGTCTTAGTTTCTACACTGGACAGGTTGGTCAATAGTTGGCTCCAAGTCGATTCTGACCTTCTTTAGAATACAGTTCTGCTGGCTTCATGCCGGAGACTCTAGTTTAGAAGCGGTGTAGCATCTATAGTTGGTCCTGAGCCGAGGGTAGTCGCTACGCTTTCGACAAATGCACCTCATGTGCTTATCCGTCGGGGGTTCTAGGAAATTACATAATTAGATTTCGGCCCGAAACTACAGCTTATGTCAATCTATATGTAATCAAAGGTTTCGGTTGTACATAATTGAAAAGATTAATAAGGAACTATTTTCCAGATAACGTTCTTCGGGATGAAACTCAGATGGGACTGAGGGCTACTCGTGCAAGTATATAAGCTAGAGAAGCTAGCAAAATCGTAAAGGTACTGATGTCATTTGGGAAAGAGGTCCCAAGGTGCATGGTGGCGGTACATAACATAACATTTTTGGCGCAGCCGGTAGTGCTTTGTGCATTACCAATCCGGAAGCCAGTGTTCGAACACATAAGAGGTTGAAAATCCTCAACACCTTACTCACAAAGTATTTGAACAGCTAACATACTCAGTTTAGCTGCAACACAACACAAAGGGGTACCTCTTTTTTTGCACCAAAAAATTAAAAATTTGTTTCGAGTTTCGAGAACTGGACATGTCAGAGAAGATATTAATGAAAACCATTGAGAATTTGAGATTTATACGTAAACCCGTAGCCTCCAAAAACTCCTAGAACACTTAGATCAATATTAAAACAAAAGCGGACCCGTTAACTACAACTATCAGCGTCAAGGAAGAGAAGTCACCGAGACGGCTACGCAGCGGTACCATCTTAGGAGGAACATTAGTAAATAAGCTTCAATCGATCTACGAGAAAGCTGAATGATCTAACATTTTGAACAGCAAACAGTGACCGAAATTAGGGACGCCACTGAAAAATATTGAGCAAATTTGTTGGCTTTTGAGCAATCCTCTCTCTCCCTCTCGACTAAAAATAGTCCTTCAAAATACATAAGTTTAGCTGAAAATAGCTACTCATACTAAATGAGTACCTGTATACAAGGTTTCCAAAACATAACCATGGCTACTAGTCCAGAGCATCAGTCTTTCCAAATTTATAGTAGGAACAATTTTGTTAAAGTGGCTAATTTGGTTAGCTAGTTAATTCCCATGTTTACCGGGGAACAATCCCGAACTTGCCAGTATGAGTTGAATGCTTTTCTCGGATGCTGCAAAAGTGTGTGGGATTGTTTAACACCCAATCAACAAACAATATTCAATCAATTATTGCTCACTCGACTTAGGGGTGAGGCCTGTCAATTGATTAATTAGAACCTTTGATAACTTTGGGTAGCGGCTAGCCACATACATTCATAGTTAGATGACTTTGCAATTGATACATTGAAAAGTGGAGTAAATAACCCACATCTATTTCAATATCTACTCACTCGAAGGTGTAGCACAGCACAGGATATGGAAAAGCTGCAGGAATAAATAATTTTGTACCAAGTATGCAAAATCCATTAAATATCCAGCAACCAAATAATTCCTACTTGAACTTGACAAATGTCAAAGTAGAAGAAGTACAGGCAGGAAACAATCAGTCCATCCGCGGGCTACTGAGAAACGACCTCCTCTCTGAACACTGTAGAATAAGTGTTTCCGAGGACTCAAACCACCCCTAGTCCATTCCAGGTACCAACGGAGTAGGTAGAACCGGCACGTTGCACTGGGGAGGTGAGATTGCAAGAATCCGAATACATTCCACTGGTGCGGCACTTAAAAGGAGCCTGATTGCTTGGCTACAGTACGAGTGAGTACTTACAATGGATCGAGGACGGGTAGGGATGGATCCAAACCTGAAGGCGGGGGGATGTTCCACCAGTCCGCCAGCGAATTTCTCGCAAGGAATTCAAGACACGCTTACCACAGAGCAGGTGAGAAGGCTGACTACCCAGAGGAAAGAATGAAAACGAACAAGTGCATAGTCAAACGAAAGCATAATAAAATTGAAATAAAACTAAAAGAGCCAGTGGGAGTACCGTCACGCATTCAGGCGACGGTCAGGTTACCGGTGTACTTGAAACAAGACACCCTCGGTGTCTATGCTGGAAATAGTTTATTACCCGGACAAACCTGAGAAGAAACCATTCCAGTTGTTAATAGTACAGAGACTGAGTTTGAATTGGAAAATATAATATTACTAGCTGACCGGCTTAAGGGGTATTAGGTATACTCACTGGAAAATGGGTATCCTACAGACAGTGACGACCCAGTAGTTCACCTTGGTCAACTATTTACAGTCGATGACCTCCAACAGGGGGTAATATCATGAAACATTCCACTTGAAGGGAGATAAATTGACCTATACAAGGAACATCATCCATCAAATTTCTTTGGTGTAGGATAAGTCACCTATTAACCAAATACGTTATCGATATCCGCAGGTATATCGGCAGGTCATAAATGACTAATTGGACAAAATGTTAGAAAATGGAATAGTCCAACCAAGTAAGAGCCCGTGGAATTCACCACTACTGGTGGTTCTGAAAAAATCCGGGCCTGCTGGAGAAAAGAAATGGAGAGTAATGGTCAATTTCCATAAACGAAATGGGAAGAATATAGAGGACTGTTTTCCTCTTCCCCTAATTGAGGAGATAGTGGACCAATTAGGACATTCACGGTATTTCTCCCCACTGGACAGATTGAAAGGGACACCAGTAACATTCCAAAGTTAATGAATTACGTCCTTACTGGATTACAGAGCCTGAAATGTTCCGTCTATCTAGGTGATATAGTAATTTATGGCAAAAACATAGAAGACCACAATTGGAAGTTATGAACTGTGTTCGACAAATTGAGGGAAAATAACTTGAAATTACAGCCTGAGAAATATAAATTCCTGTCAAAGGAAGTAGTATACTTAGGCCATGTCTGCTCAGAAGGTGGAGCAAGGCCAGATCCCAGGTTAGTAGCAAGCGTTAAAAAACTTCCCAACATTGAACAAGATAGAACGAAATTATCCTACTACTGAAAGAGAGCGTTTAGCGATAGTCTGGGCCGTGAAGAAGTTCAAGGTATACACGGACCATTACCCGTTAAAAGGAATTCAACCAACCTCACGAGGGAGAAATAGTGAAAACGTTCAGACATTGCATAATGACGCGAACCAGAACTTGTTAGCAACAAAAGTAACTCGAGGAAAACGAAATGTGTGCAGGTAATGACCAAGAAGTAAAAGAACCAAAAAGGACACCGTCTTACGGGATTACCATGATCTACCCATGGGAGGACATCAGGGGATTATGAACACATACAAAACACTGCGGCAAAGTACTGGTGGGGAGACATAATATTAATCGTTGGCGCAACAAGCCATATTGAAGTGTGTTAGAGCACTTTATCGAAGTCCGTAACGGTACACTACAGTACACTGTATTATTGTATGAGGCAATGTGGTCGGCATTGCGCTCGCCAGAAATTATTACCCTGATTTGACTTAGGTACTCATTCACAGCTGAGTCGACTGGTATCCGACATCCAATCACGATAACAAATCCCTCTGCCATCAGTGAGGTTTAAACTGCGATCTTCCGCTAAGACAGCCCAGCACTCGAACCACTGGTGGAGAGACATTCTTAGAGATATCAGGAAGAACATTGAAAAATCCAACAAATGTCAGGTGATGAAGGCATCCTTACCTATCAAGATGCCGATGGTAATAACGGACATCGCAGAGAAAGCTGTCGATAAAGTATATGTGGACATAGTGGGTCCACTGGAAACTACGAACATTGAGAATCAGTACATCTTGACTTTCCAAGACAATCTTCGAAAACTGATGGACTGTTATGCAATTCCAAACGCGGAAGCGGAAACCGTTTCGCAAGTTTTTTGATTAAGTAGTATCTCGATATGGAATACCAAAGCAGTTAGTAATAGATCAGGGAACAAACTTCTTGACCGACCTGTGGAGGAGTCTGTAGATTACTAAAAGTTTAAAAAATGCAAACTAGTGCATATTACCCACAGCATTGGAGAGAACTCATCGACCGCTGGTAGAATACTTGCGCAGCATAGTAGGTGAAAACCCGAAGGAATGTGATCAGTCTTTGCGATCTGCGACATTTGTCTATAACAGCAGTACTCATGACAGTACGAAACTGACTCCAATGGACTGCGGGTACGGATTCAACTCAGATCTTCCATTAAACCTACAACTGTTCCGCTCGAAACGTCTGACCCTAGGGTCAAAGCTCTTACTATACAAGACAATGATCTTGCCAGCCCTCATGTATGCCTGGGGACTTGGGTTCTTAGCAAGAATAATTGCGAACTCTTGGCCGCGTTCGAGAGAAGAATCTTCCGAAGAATTTTCGGCCCCCATTATGAGGATGGACGATTCCGTAGCCTACATAACGACGAAATCTATGAGCGATACCATGACCGTCCGGTTGTCGATAAAATCGGGCTGAATAGGTTACGGTGGGCGGGTCACTTAATCCGTATGGATGAGGATGATCCCACCCGGAAAGTCTATAAGGGCAATATCTATGGTAGAAAAAGAAGACGAGGCAGACCCTGCCTAATATGGAGCGATGGCGTAGGTGAGAACGTCAGACAGCTTTTAGGGATATCGAATTGGTGGATCTCGGCGCAAAATCGGGATGTGTGGAGCTCCTTATTAAGACAGGCCTTGACCGGATACCGGTTGTTGCGTCGTTGATGATGATGACTGCAGGGGGAGCGGGCCGAGGCAACTTCCACCCACATTACAATTAAGGGGGTCATCCCGTGTGTCGGATCCGAGGAATCGAATTTTTTTTTGGCATCAATTGTATCTAGATATAGTGTGGAATATATGGGTAAAGTGATTTTTTGATATTCGGAGTCATTCGGAAATTATAGTGTTAAACACGTGATAAGTCACATACCAGATTTATGTCGATCGCCGTAATAAAGCTCGTATTTATCGGTCCGAATGACGTTCGAATGACTTCACTAAATGAACAAGAATTGAAGCCAAGGCTGTACATGTGTTTCTTCAAGAAACGAAAGGTTTATGGATTAGGTGTAGCAGATTAATGGTCAGTTAAGGTTTTGTGGCCAAAAATCGCATTCTACTTTTAAATGCGTTTTTCTCAAAACCGCATATTGAAAATCGGCTGCCTGCATAGCCCAAAATCTATCCAACCAAATTCTTTGAAAATTTCACTACTTATTCAGAACATATTTCTACTTGTGAAGTTTAAGGGGCCCGATACTGTAACCATGTTTGGGTGCCACACGAGTTGACGCCAAAAAATCTCTTGGACCGAATCAACGCCTGCGATGCACTGCTGAAACGGAACGAATTCGACCCAGTTTTGAAGCGGATGATGACTGGTAATGAATAGTGGATCACGTAACCTCAAGCGAAAAAGATTGTGGTCGAAGCGCGGCGAGCTGGCCCAAACCATGGTGAAGTCCGGAATGACCGTCAGGAAGGTTTTGCTCTGTGTTTGGTGGGATTGGAAGGGAATCATGCACTATGAGCTGCTCAACTATGGCCAGACCCTCAATTTGGTCCTCTCAAATTTCGATCACAAATACGACATTTTTTTCCCCCAACCCAATATTAGTAAATCTATGGTTCACAACACAACTCTAAAAAAACCCAAGAAAACAGCCTTCACACGGGATGAACCCCTTAACTGCGGCTCATTATTGTTCTTTCTCTTTCTGCAAAGAAATCGCAGTTTTTCATGCCTTAGCTGCTGATAAATCGTTTTCAGCTCAATTACTACTTGATTCCAAACCTTCGTTGACTCACAGTTGAGCCTTTTGCCAATCATTACTCCCAAATATTTAACCAACTCTTGGGAGTAAATTGTTTGTTCAGCCAACTTTAATTTTCACGGTTGTATACTTCCTTCTTTGCTGATTAGCACTAGTTCCCTTTTATGTTCAGCAAGCGATAGACCGGGCCTTTTCAACTAGGAATTGATCTCCCATATCGCTTCATTTGCGTGGATTTCAATCTCGTCTAAGCGTTTTGCATCTATTGTTACCCCGATATTGTCCGCAAAGTCAATGGTTCTCACGCCGTTAGAAAGACGTAGCGTCAACACTCCATCGTACATAATTAACCACAGTAAGGGACCTAAGACCGACCACTGTGGTACCCCACACGTCATCGGGAATGATTTCAGTCCATCATCCGAGTTGCAATATAATCTTCTTCCTAGAAGAAATGCAACAACGATGCGTACAATGTACTTCGGAGCCTGTAGTTTGGTTAGAGCCTCTACTATTTTCTTCCACTTTGCAGTGTTGAATGCATTTTTTACATCGAGTGTCACCACGGTGCAACATTTGTCATCTTGTATTGCAGCGCGTGCCAGGCCAGTCACCATGTTGATTGCATCGACGGTTGATCTCCCCCGAATTGCTTGTCCTTGCCTCCTTCCTTTTTTGCAACAAGGGGCAGCCTGCTGTATAATACTCGTTCAAATAGTTTACCAATGGTATTGACCAAACATATCAGCCGATATGAGGGGGGGTCACCCAATGGTTTACCTGGCTTCGGAATAAGTATCAGCTTTTGAAGCTTCCATTGCTCGGGGAATTCTCCTTCTATAAGACATGCCGTGGCAACTTTGGCGAACATTTCTGGTGTTGTCCTGGATGCCACTTTCAGGGGGATATTCGGGATTCCATCTGGCCCTGGGGTCTTATTTTCAGCGAATTTCCTTGCTGCATCAAGAATTTCCTTTTCTACCACTACAGGAGTTTCGTCGGGGTTTACATAGAATTTTTAGAAATTTAGCCAGCAACCCCCCTTAAGTTCATGCTGAATTGCATTTGTGTAAAGGACATAAGGCACAATTTGGTCAAGTTTGAAGAAGATCCAACTATTATTAACAAAGTTATAAAAGGTGAAATTTGCCATTTGCTGTGAATTTCGTGCATTCTACAACGTGTATGACGTCATCATGCCATATAAATTCGTCAATAATACAACAAAGTCAGCTGATATGAATGGGAGGTCACAAAGAAACATTTTGTTAAGTTTTTGGGTCATTTGTATATCAATATCAATTACTCTAGACAAACATCTGTGTATGTAGGTATATATGCGTGCTAATGAAGTTGAAATTAAATTAAACCAGCGGTATTCAATATACGTACTATAAATGTACATATGTATACCTTTGTACATGAAGTAAACCGAAAATATAGGTACGATCGATTTATATACGTGCATGGATTTGTACAGTATTCAGTAATAGTTTGTTTGTTTAGGGTGAGAATAATATCTATGTCCGTAATATGTATGCATATCTTGTAGTTTGGAAAAATATGAAGGAATATGTTGGATTTGTAGCTATATACGGATTGAAAATTGTGCGTACAAGTTTCTCACATTTTGTAAGATGTTCACAAAACCCGAAGCTTCCGGTGTTTCGACTTGTTTCTACTGGCGCCGTCCGGGCAAATTTCGAAAATGTGTCGATGACTGTAAGGAGAAATTTGAATCCTTGGTTATCAGTCAAAAATGCATTCATATCAACCTCAACCGACATTTATAGAAAATCTTCTAAGCAACAAATCTCTAATGCAACCTCAAATTAAGAAAATTCTTCAGTGTAATGCGGGAAAACATGCCCTTCAAACTTATCGTTTGCAAATATTGAATACTTGGATTCTATTCCAGATGAGTTTACCAACATCAGAAATGAACCGATACTAATTGTATTAGACGACATGATGTTAAATGCTTTTCCAAGGCAGGTGTGGGAGTTTTTCATAAAAGGCAAATTCTATCGTGATATATCGCTTAATTGCAAATACTAAGTAGTTTTTAAAAACCCACGAGACAAAAGTCAGTTTCTCCATCTTGCTAAACAGATTTATCGAGAGAATAGTAGAGAGCTAGTGAAAATACATAAAATCTACCACACAGAGGCCGTATATCCTTAGATTTCGGACCGACATTTTTGACACAGTTTTGCTTACGTGCTATTGTTCGCCAGAGAGTCTAAGAAATAATCATGGTGTCGAAAGTGAGACGATTAAAGGACAAAAAGCATGTATAATATAGAATACACAATTCTCAAGAATGCTAAATCTTGTTTAAGAAATGCAATAATCAAGACGGCTGATCTGGAGGTGATAAAAGCCATATGTGACATAACACTAAACTCCGTCAATGATAACCACCTTCCATGCAGAAAAGTATTTAACCACTCTAACTCTGCAAGTATAGAAAGAATATGCGAAAGTTGGCTGAAGCAAAACGCTCTGTTCGAAAACAACGGAAAGTTCTTATATATTATTAGAAATATTATTATTACATATTATTATAAACTATACTTTCAAGTCCTATAGGAGCAATTATTACAAAGTAAATATGCAGAGAAACAATGTTCTTAACAAACTGCTTCTATTATCCCCCGAGGTATTCGAAAACCTCATCTCATGATTGAAGAATCAAACAATCGGACTTTGCAGACTTTGATAAGTCGATGAGTAAAATACTGAAGAGTAAAAACCTTTCTGATATGAATAAATGGTATCGCTATAGAAATGACCTAATAAAATATTTGAACACCAAGCGACGAGGTAGACACGTTCCAGAACTAAAAGTCCATTTTCCAGGAGATAGTAGAGGTTTGAGCAAAAAGGAAGGTCTTCGAGACGATCAGACCCAGACAAGATTGATTTTTAAAGATGATTTATCGACCCAGATCCATCACCCGATAGGAAACCGTTCTTGACGGAAGAGAAATATTTAGAGGCAGAGACTGAAGAAATAACATCATCATCATCATCAACGGCGCAACAACCGGTATCCGGTTTAGGCCTGCCTTAATAAGAAACTCCAGACATCCCGGTTTTGCGCCGAGGTCCACAAATTTGAAGGCAGAACACACACTTAGGGATGTTCTTCTGTAAACCGCACTCAGTTTATTTGTATTGCCTAAAACCTGTAGTGCGTTTCCCTAAGCTGGTTATGAGCAGCCTACAAGTATGCCGGGGTTCTCCTACGATTAGCGTCATCCTTGCCAGAGCTATACCCGTAGTGGATGCTCTTTTACAAGTATGCTCTATGTGCTGCTTAAAATTAAGTCCTCCGTCTATCATCACCCCCAAGTATTTGATGGTCGGCTTGGAAGTGATGATACGATTCCCGATTCTAATGCAGGCGTAATTTCTTTTCCGGCGCTTAGTGATGAGGACCGCTTCCGTCTTTTCCTCCGCGAGTGCCAGTCTAGCACTCCCTAACCAAGCCTTAACAACACTGATTGCTTCGCTTAGGTACAACTCAGCATCCTCGAGATGCTTTACGACCACAACCAATGCTATATCATCGGCGTAACCCAACACCGTGGCCTCCTCCGGAAGGTTGCGCATATCATTATACATGATGTTCCACAGGAGTGGGCCCAGTACAGAGCCCTGTGGGACGCCCGCGGAGACAACGTACTTTTTGGGTCCATCATCGGTATCATACCAGAGTGTCCGCTCTTTCAAGTAGCTATCGATTCCAATTGGCCGAGTTAAACGCATTCCTCACATCCAGGGTGACCAATACACAATATTTGCTGGTACAAGCCCTTCTGTGAATTGCATTTTCGGCGAAGCCAGTAACCATTTTGATGACATCAATGGTTGATCTGGCTTTACGGAACCCATACTGCTTATCTGAAAGGCCCCCTTGACTCTCGACAGTTGGGAGTAGTCTATTATAAATAACCCGCTCCAACATTTTCCCCATAGTGTCTAGAAGACATATGGGTCTATAGGAGGACGGTTCCCCTGGAGGTTTGCCAGCCTTAGGCAACAGCACCAGCTTCTGCCGCTTCCATGGTGCAGAAAAGATATCCTCCGACATGCACGTTTCAAACAGCTCCACGAACATATCCGGTCTACATTTGACGGCAAGTTTGAGGGCCTTATTCGGTATGTCATCAAGACCCGGGGCTTTACTGTCCCCTATTCGACTGCAGATCTCCAGCAGCTCGTCCCTGGTAACTGGTGGAATCGGTGTCACATTCAAGGGGCGCTGGAAGGTGTCAGTACCCCGCTCTTGCTGAGGAAATAACCCCTGGATTATTTTCAACAAGAGTATAAGGCACGTGCTCTGCGGAGACGATCGGCCTCTGAATCGGTCCTGTCACGATTTTATAGGCGCTGCCCCACGGATTTATATCCGCTTCCGAACAGAGCTCCTTAAAACATTCCCTCTAACTCCGCTGGATGACGAGCTTGAGGTTCTTGCGAGCTTCCCTATAGGCATGCTCCTTTTCCCCTTGATCGATCCTACCTATTGCCCTCTGAGCCGTTCGTCTGGCTCTGTGGCAAATTGATCGAAGGCTGCAAGTTCACTATTCCACCAATAATTGGGTCTTCTAGTGGGGAATGAGCATCTCCTAGGCATCTACGCGTCACCTGCCTTAGAGATGCTTTATGTACGATGGTAGGTGTCTGTTTTGCTAGGCAGGTCTAACTACACTTCCATGAATGTTTGCTCATCCATCGCTTTTGCAGGCCATCCTGGTGTTCTTTTGGACTTCGGCTTCCTGGGTGCGGGTATCCTACCTTGTGGCTCCTTCCTTAGTTCAAAGGCGATAGCCTGGTGGTCGCTATACGTGAATTCGTCACTAACTTGCCAAGACATGTCACGTGCAAGCGCAGGGCTGACAAAAGTCAGATCTACAATTGAACCAGCTCCCCGTTTCCGATAAGTGTTTACATCGCCTTCGTTGACCAGAACTACATCTAACTGGGCAAATGCAAATCCCTTGCGTTAGTCTCTTTGCTGCCCAACTCGATAGCCCACGTATTAAAGTTACCACCTATCACCTTTGGACCTTGGATACGCTGTATACGAATATACCGCTTATTTTTGCCCATACAAAGCCACTATTCGCTTGACGCATACTATATTGTATGGCTTGACGACCGCACGCCCATATCGTCGCTCCAACAGTCGAATCTGTAACCCATACACCTCCGTAAAGATCTCTGTACGGTTCACTAATGATAGCAACCTCCATCGCGGATTCATAAGTGTTCTGCGCAAGCAAATCTTGTGCGACCCTGCAGTGATTAAGGTTTATTTGTATTAATCTCATTTTTTCACTGTAGTTGACGCCTTCCTAAATTCCGGGCATTTACTACTTCTGGCCATATGCCGGTTATCCCGTCTCTCCTTTCCTTCGCACAAAATGCATTTGGGGCCTCTATTGTACTCCTTTGCAATATGTCCTTTCTCCCCACACCTCCGACATCGATCGGACCAATCGATGCCGCTAATGCGTGCCTTCGCGAAGTATCCAAACATTAGGCATTTGAAACACGTCTGTAAAGAGATCTATTCCCTTAGCCCGCAAACAACCCATCCAATTCGAACCTTCCCTATGGCCAACAACTTCTGTGCTGACTCCACTGGCAGTTGCATTGTGGCCGTTTGAGTAGCGCCATAAGCTTTTCTTTGGCTCACGATAGATCCTTCGCTGAACTCCTCCAACTTGAGTTGTTGCTTCAGGGCAGTGCAGATCTCTTTTATGGATGTTACCTCATCGGGGGAATGTCCATACATGTAAAAGCGGGGTGTAAAATTTTTTTCACCGGATGTAGTCATGCGGGGGAATGAGCGGGCTGACGGATTGGCCGGGTAAGGCTCTGCTCTTGGCAGTCCCTCGGCGAATACAGTCGGTGTTCCGCTGGCGGCTGTCGGTGGCCGAGCATACTCGCACTACCTACTAGCCGCGGGATTGAGATGGCGAAGACTTACAAGCTGTGCCAAGTCAAGGAGAATTTGGCCCGCTTATAATATAGCCCGATCACGAGAGACCCTGTGCCAGATGCGTGCAAACGCATTCAAGATTACGGCGGTCTGCACGGGGCCCTGGCCCATAGGGGACCATGCCGCTAGGCTCAGCATACCTTACAACTCGCATTACCGAAGCTGCGGAGAAGAAAGGGAAACTCTCATACACTTTCTTTGCGATTGCCTACGGGCTGGCTCTGAAGATCTGAGCCGGCTGGACTCTGCCTCCCCACTCCCATAACAACAGTCACGGTCTTAGGAGTTTGTGGCATCAAAACGGCGTACCAAAGCGCCTCGGAGCGGCCACTGATACCTACCTACCTACCGTAGTCATGCGGGGTATTAAATGATTAGTACTTTTCGAAGCCGGTCTTAGCTTTGAGATTTGTTAAAAAGGCGGGGAGTGGGAGGGGTGCAAAGTGATGATTTTTATTAACGGACCCATTCTCAGTAACTACTCAACCGAAAAATCTGAAAAAATTCATGAAGCTGCCTCTATATGGTGTCTAGGCCTCGAAATACTCTCCGTATAGATATCTATTCAAATTAATTTAATAACAGTTTATTACCATATTTTTAGGGAAACTGAGTAAAATCCCCCTTAAGTTTCTCCCAGAGTTATGAAAGTTAGTAGTAGTATAAAATATAATATGAAGCATATTATCTCCAAGTTTGATCAAAATCATACTAATAATATCAAAGTTACAGTAGCTCAAAGTTGACTCTCCCCTGTAAATTTACTGGAACTAAATATCAATATGACATTGAAGTGAGTAGTCAGACATGCTAAATGCAAATACATAACGGGCTACGTACAAATGGAATAGTTCTACACCCAGCTTCCGGTTTCTCGACTTGTTTTTGAACTGATATTCTTTTGTAATAATTAATAATTGCTTTGTGCGAAAATGCTTATGACTAGATCATGGCGTCGATGCATGTATTAATTTAGCTTTGAACACTATTTATATTTAATTTTTTTCTCTTTTCATTCTTGTAGTTTAATTTTCTTAAAGCTGTATGATCTTTCACTTATGGTTTATGGATTTATTTTTCCTTTCCCCAAATGGAAAATTGACAACGTTTTCATCAATCTCTATAATTTTATCTGAAAGAAATGTTGCATTCGACTGATTAATACTTGATATTAATGATAGAATGTGTTCGCCATTTAGTTTGCTTACAGGTCTTAAACTATTTGCAAAATATTTTCCTCAGGACCTCTAAACTTATTCAGACGAAAAACCATTTTCACCCCTTTAATTGTAAATTTCTTGAAATTGGTCACTTTTTTCGAAATTATTTCAATTTTTTCTATTATCTTGAACCGATTTGATAATTTTGATTAGAAAACATTAGGTCAGAGTTGCTATTATTAAGCGCATTCGTATCAGTAGTAGCCACACATGAAGTGGAAGCTGCCGATCCATTTGTAATATTGCTTATATTTGAATAATTTGATAATTTTAAAAATTTATGAAAAACTCCCTAGAACATTCAAGAAGAATCTCAAAAAAACGAATTCTTCTTTGGCACTTCTCCTCAGCTGCGATGCCAATGCCCATCACGAAGTCTGGGGAAACAACGACACCAATGTGAAGAGGTGAGCACCTTCTTGAATTTATTCTTCGCAATAAGTTAAAAATATATACCTTAGGGAACACTCCAACATTTGTGACCAACACTAGACAGGAAAAAAAAGAAGACGAGGCAGACCCTGCCTAAGATGGAGCGATGGTGTAGGCCAGGACGCCAGACAGCTTTTAGGGATATCGAATTGGTAGACCTCGGCGCAAAAACCGGGATGTCTGGAGTTCCTTATTAATTCAGGCCTAGACCGGATACCGGTTGTTGCGCCGTTGATGGTGATGACTAGACAGGAGGTACTAGTCATAACTCTAGGAAATACTCTAATGAACGGCTACCTGGAACTAGAAACAGTGGTGGAAAACCTCGACGCAGTCGAGTGTTTGAAAAAAGGAAGATGGAACATTTACGGAGAATAAGGAGGGCAGAGTCCATCTGCTCCTCAGAACTCATTTCCCGGGGTCATACCGCACGGCGGTAGGCGCCAGGAAACTTCCAAAGAGGTATGCTCAGAAGCTAGGGTAAGGTGGGCAGTGGGAACTTTTAAACCACCGAAATTACCTGGATTGAATGTTTTAATGCTCCGCCCATCTGTAAATAGCGATAGGGATATAGGGGATAGATAGGTAGAGTACGCTGACCCGTTAAACTGAGAACCTTGGTGTTTATCTTCAGTCCAACTCTACCTGCTTCTCCAAATCTAGAGCCATTTGGCCAAGATCTATGAGCCAGTGAAAGCAAGCAAGAGATTTCATCAGTGTATCGAAATTATTTGAGGAAAGATGTTATCGTCTATTGAGCTCCTCCTCGTCCTCCGGACAACGCAACATGAAGAACTTCACCCATAACAAGAAGAAATAATATCGGTGGCAAGGTACAATTCAGGTGAACTCTTCTTTGGACCTCAAAATCTCCTGATATTTGTCTTGGTGCAGTGTGTGGCGTTTTGGGCCAGTATCTGTCGATCTGATAATATCTATTAATTTCTCCGGTATGCCCCTTCAGAAGAAACACTTAAGAAGGTTCGGGATAAATTTAAGCCTTCAGAATCAGTTCTAAGAAAGCATGGAGTACTGAAGATCAGCCCTCAAAGGGAGAATGCACCTGAGAAACCCAAATACAAGAGGAGAAAATCCGGGGGAGATGAGAGGTGACCCGCCGTAAGGTATCCTAATGGGGTAAAGTGCATTCATTTC